>NC_088618.1:7738729-8351843 GCF_036013475.1 Columba livia
ACTTTCCCATAGGAAAACAGACAATACCCAGAACTGACAGCTTTCTTTTCAGGAAGCTGATGACCATTAGTAAGAAACTTTCCACGTTATCTCTGCTGTGCATTCAGCTCACAAACTGGGAATCCTGCTCTGTCTCTTTGCTCTTCAGCAGGTTTCCATTCAAATCAGGTTGTTTGCCTCTTGGCCATAGATATTTCTGCACAGAACAACTTACAGACAGGCTGACAAGTGCTTGGAGGGACAGGTCTGACCATACTGTTCTCTAGCCATGACATAGTATCAGATACTGACCCAGAGGGAAGGCTTTTTTGCTGAAAAAGGAGTTAGAAAGAGATCCTTTTACTTATGTCACTGCTTCTTGACAGTAAAAGGCAAATAAGTGAGATATAAAGAGACACTAAGGAAGAATGGCTGCGCTGGAGAGTCTTCCTCCAGCCAATACTGGCAGTGAGTTCACTAAGGAAAAGCAAACAGCATCTTCCCAAGCACACAGCCCTGTTTTCATCCTACAACAGCAGCAAAACTATCTCCAGCTGGGAAGATGAGAGGAGAACACTGGGGACCTGGACTGTATCCTTGACTGAACAGTTGCGTGATCCCAGACAGGTCATTACAAACATCTCAGCTTCAGTTTTCCCATCTTTGAAAAAGGCACAGTGATAGTTTGGCATGTCTATTAAGACAGATTTGTAACAGACAGATTTGTAATAACATTTTTTAAATGATCGGAGAGAGATGAGATGCTTCCCCGTTTACCCTTAAACCAGCCAGGTCTGACAGTCCAGGGGACAAGAGACACAATGGGACAAACCAATCACAGGAGATGAATCAAGACGCACCCACTGGGCCCTGATGTTATTCTTGCTTATATGGGTACAAAACCCATGTGGCAATGGAATCACATAATTTTAAGGAAGAAGTGGAGTATATTTTTTTTTGAGAGAGATACTAGTGGTATTTAAAAGTGTTTTAGAGATTTCCCTCTTTGTTACACTTTATTTTGAAAGCTTAAAGTCAGGTTCTGCTGAGATCAGTAATGAACTTCAGTGCTTCATATGGCATAACGAAATACTAATCATAGCATTTTGTCCTTGCATACACACCGAATGAACAGCCACTCTGCAAAGCTCTCTGGTGATTACACCATTTCATTGGCATCTACCCTTTTAAAAAACACTTGAGAAAATAAAATAAAATTTTGCTGTAAGCCTCTTCCCATCAGAAACCACGGGGATCTTAAGCTGAAGAAAGAAAAAAAGATCCTTCCCTATTGCCTGACAGCGAGTTGCATTCTTTGCCGAATGGGAGGTCAAGAGGTGACCTTGCCCCTGCCCGACTTCCTGATGCTCCCGGCTGCCGGCGCTGTGCCTGGGAGCCCTGGGCCGCTCCGGCTGCCTCACAGCGCAACCGCTCAGCGCGGCCGCCACCAAAATGGCCTGACAAGGCTGGAGGGAAAAGGAAGCTGCTCCTATTCCCACAGCCTGGTGTTTGTTTTGAATGAAATGGCAACTCCATCACTGCATCCCACAGGTCCATGGGAGGAGAGACGTGGGCTGTGCAGGGACGGTGAGGAGCTGTGCAGGTGCCGCTGCAGCTCTGCAGGGCTCAGACAACGCCGCAGTGGGTGCCTGCGAGGGATGGGATGCCAGCCTTCAGCTCTTATTTCAAGACTGTTTTGCTTGGTATCTGATTTTTTAATTTATTTTCCTTTGCTTCCTAGCCTCCTAAAAAAGAGATGACACATGATGTTGTGGACGTTAGGGCTGATTTCTGGTTTGCTAAATAATTAAGTGAATGTTGCTGTAGATTCTTGGATAAGAGGTGTAAAGTACCATCATTACAAACAAAAAAAAATGTGAGTAATAAAAGATGGAATGTACCAATGGATCTAGATGAAGAATTTGAAAATTAGAAGACTCATGAAAGCACTTGTCTTTGTAGAAATAATCTGAATGTGAAAGTAACTGAAAAAAGCCACAGAAAAGTCCAGCAAGACAGTTGTAGCAACACAGGAATAGTCAAACTGCATCACAAATGTGTTTCTCTGAGGAACCAGGAGCACAGACAGCCCGTTTTGCTTCTGAAGGAGCATCTGTGAGGCCATGCACAGGAGATATGCAGGAAGCTCAGCACCAGATCCAACTTGTCTTTCTCATTTTAATCACTTGTCTGTCATAACACAACAGGTAATTCTCATTGTACAAGCAGGCTCTGGGAAGACAAAGGCAGCCAGCAACATGTGAGGCTTAGAATGACTGGCAAGTGTAGAAAATCATCCAGCTGAGACAATTACGTGCTAGTCTGTGAGTTAGTTTGGGGTTCCCCTTTTGAGAACCTGGCCTTCAGAAACACTGCAGACATGCAGTGCTTTCTTTGCAAAAGCAAATACATTTTTGCTAAATAAACCTATGCTGGCCTGGTTGTATCACGAATTCTTTGCGTTTGAAATTCTTTAATACTCTTTAGCTTTAAGGGAGACACTTTTTTTGCTCAGGCCTGCAGCAATACTGCTGGCTCACCTGACACACAGCTTCCTATAAGAGCAAATACATTTTTCCCAGGTGACTTCTGAGAATGAAGCTTTAGAGGAGTTTTGCACCAGAGGTTTCCAGGACATGGGTCATCAGTTTTCCTAAATCATCACTTGCTTCCAGAAAAGGGAAAAAATGGTGAATACCACAACTAACACTCCCAGCTTCTTGGAACCCTGCCTGCTCCTGCTCTTCTCTGCAAAGTTCCATTTGCCCCAGGTCTGCCAAAACTTTAGCTGATGCCACACAGTACGAAGAGACACACAGGTGCACTAGCAAGATAAATCTATTTTATAGCCTCATCCACATTTGCCCTGACTGGCATGAGATAGGCTATATCCACATCCCATGACAAAAGTTACTATACACACACTCACGGATACTGCTGTGCGTCTGATTCTGCTCTATATAGCTATTGTACCCTTAGGATTTAAATTGTCAAGCAGAGAGTCTACTCTCTGTTTTCTTTGCTCTTGTTCTGTGTCTGCTTTACATGCTGATGGAGGATTACCTTGGTCTTACCTGCTTGTCAGGGAGCTATTCCACTAAGTACTTACTTTATTGTTCTAAATCTCTCACATTTCTTAACTAAAATTCAATTTACATTTTTGTCACAAGAACCATATGTCTGACTGTCCTGAGCTCATTCTCTTTCTCTGGTTTTCCTTGTCTTTTCAAAATGAAAAGCTTGCAGAAAAACCTCTAACTGAGTTAATGGAAGAGGAGATTGTCTTGT
This sequence comes from Columba livia, assembly GCF_036013475.1. Classification (NCBI taxonomy): domain Eukaryota; kingdom Metazoa; phylum Chordata; class Aves; order Columbiformes; family Columbidae; genus Columba; species Columba livia. Next base: position 7,741,997 of record NC_088618.1, read on the forward strand.
TGTTTTTAAGGCAGATGTGTGTCTAAGAGCATTTTGGCACAGTAAAAGGAAAAAAAATATAGCTAAAGCAAAGGCTTCAAAGAAAGTTAGTCTCTGCTGTCTTTATTCTGCATGCTATACAGCAGTTGCTGTTTCACAATGGCATAGAGCACAAAGATGACATATAATCACTTCTTTCTCTGTGCATCTGTTACACACGTACCCCTCACCTTACACTCAATAGCTCTTAGGTCCCCTTTACCAATGTGCACCCTCATTTGTCACAAGATAGTCCCTGGGTGCCCCTGCTCTTGGTGAATGACAATGGGAAGAGACCCAAAGAGCAGTCAAGACATTTTTGGGTCATGTGCCATACAAAACGAATGGTTTGTTAATGGGGAATGACGTCAAGGAGAGAGGAAATCCAGGCCCAACTTCTTAGCCAGGGTTGGAGCAGCAGTAGGTGGGCTGCGAAGCAGCGGGGGGACATGGAGAGGAAGGGTACCTGGCCAGGGCTCAGTGACATTAAGGGACCAGAGTGACAATCATCCAGACTGTTCCCGTCCTTTACAGCTGCCACAGCTGACTTAGGGTATCTGCACTAAAGCACTCAGCTCGGGGGAAGGCGAAAGGGTGGTGTGGAGGCAACTGCCAGGGCAAAGGGGAGACAAATACTTCATTTGTTCCGGGGCCTGAAATAGCTCTTAGCAGCCCTGAGTGTGAGAGGCACATTGCGAGGTGGGGGAGGAGGTGGGTGCCAATTTGTCAGCAAAGCTGCTTCAGAGTTATCCTTAAGATTTATGGATGTCTGGATGGTCCTTCCAGCAACCAAATACTGCGCAGGGTAGGTGAGCCTCACGCTCTGGAAGGATAACAGAGCTCAGACGCATTCTCTCAGTCTGGCCTAACCGGAGAGCACCGTTACCCACATACTTTCAAGGCGGCAGCTAAGGCCCTGGAGCTGAAATCTGCCATGGGCAGTCACTTCTCCTTGGATGTTTAGTTGCAGTTGGACATTAAGTGCCTTTTAAAACGTCAGCCAGAGGGTTAAGGGACAGACCCAAGTCTGATAACAGACCCAGGGCAGAGCCAAGACAAGAATCTGACCTGTGGACTTTACAGACACAACACACTGGGCTGACACAGAGACACATCTGTGAGAGGCTATGTCCACATTTCTGGTTCACACTGGTCTTTTAATATAGAACATAATGTTTGTTTAATCAGTTTTGTTGTGTGTCCTAATGGCAGGAACAAGACACCAACCCACAGGACAGAAGTCCTGGATTATGGCCCTGAACCACTGTTACTTCCAAATCAGAAAGAACAAAATGAAATGAACAAACCAGCACAGTGCTATTTGACCTCCTTGTAAAACCTGACAGCTACCAGTGCCCCAGCCCGAACTTCACAGGCGCTCACTTCCCTCCCCTGTCCCACCCAGTGTACCCAGTTCCTTGCTGTCCCAGGTGGAGCCCAGCCCTGACGATCTACCTGGAACTTTGGGCAGTAGCACGAGAGTTTGCTCTGCTCCTGCACAGGCTGGAACCGGCTCAGATTATACTGTGCAAAATTCCTGACCAAATCTGCACAGGAGTCAAAACTTCCAGGTCTCACTCCTGCTGCTAAACCAATATCACTGACACAAACCTGGAATGTGCATTGAAAAGAATAACTAATTTTTCAAGAGAAATATTCCTATTGGAGTTCAAACTCAAGGTGGTATTCAGGCTGGATTTCCCGGTCACAGCGTGAGCTATGCGGGATTAAGTGAGCTAAAGTCAGCCGGAGGAAAGGCAGGAAACACTGCCTGGGTGCGGGACATCCCTCCCTCTCAGGAAAACGGGCACGGACATGGCCCCCTTCAGCAATATTTCAGGAATTAGGAGCCGACACAAGAATTCTAATTACATCATTTAAAAAGAGTTTTTAAACCTTTGCTCCTTGCTGTAACACAACAGGCTTTTGAAACACTAAAACACTTTTTCTTAGCTTGGTCTCTGCAGCTAGAAAAGGCAAGAGGTGACAGACCGTGTCCTTGGACATGTTTCTGGTCTGGGTTACCTTGTTCTAACTCACACCTCAAGATTTTCCCATTCCCCCACATTGGATACTAACCTAGGAGAGTATATCTTTCCCCTGAGAGCACCTTTCTCTTCAACACCACCCGGTGATGAAGCAGAGGGTCAAAGCATGCTCATCCAGCAAGATGAAACGATTTAAACAGCATCCCACCTCCCACTGAAACCCCCAAATCATTATCTCTTAGGAACAACCAGCCCTCAGGCTGCAAAGAGGAGGGGGTGAGGGACCCACAACCCTGCACAGCTACTACTACAAATTTACTGGCCTCCTGTCTCACTTTAACAGAACAAGGTTGGGGGAGAGAAATACCACACATAAATTCGCACCATCAGTCATACAGGGGGAGAAGAAAAAAAACTGCAGTCGTCTCCAAGATTTACGAGTCCCCCTGAGCTACAGCACAGAAAAAACAAAGACACACACACACATACACACAAGGAGCGAAAGGAAACATGATCCCACTTGCAGCTTTATTCCTTTATCATGTTCCCTGACAGCAACCTGGACCTGGGCTGTACAAAGAAGCAGCATACAGGTGTGGTTGTGAACAGCAGAGCAGCAGCCCCTGATTAGTAATGTGCATGTTACACTTGCTCGGCACTTTTCCTTCTGGATGATCTCAAAACACCACAGAAATCCTCCACTATCCCTCTGACCTCAGTTGAACTGGAATAAGCTGAGTCCTGCCATCCCAGTCAACGGAGTTGCTGCAAACTCTTCTGGCATAAGCTGGGACCGAGTTGTATCCCATCACTGCTTACACCTTCCCTGTTCCCTGGGATGTGCCCATACGGACACACGCTATCTGCATTTCTTATTTAATTTGCAGCTCTTCCACAAGTTTTAGAAAAGCTGTGCTTTAACAAGAAAGAGATCTGTGGGCCCAGATCCTCAAATATGTCCTCCTATTTTGGACAACTTGGTACCTGTAGAAATCCGATCCCTTTAAACTTTCTCAGTTTGTGCATGCAAAAATGGAGGTACTGAACATAACTTCTTACGAAAACCCTTGGTTGTGAGATCTACTGTCTCACAGAGACAGCGAATGGTACATTGGTAAATGCTACACTTAAAACAATCTAAATCAAGTGAACATGACAAGAGCTTATCATCAATGATCAATCACACTGCTTGTTGTTACATTCCACCCAGCGCCTTAAAATATTATATCATTCATGTAGGCTGCACAGTGACAGGAACATTTCTCTCTTACATGCATGTACAACACCTAACACACAACTCCAGATCCAGTCCTGGGGTCTGACCACTGAGAAATGCTGCCTCTGCTTGGCTGCTTGTAGAAGTTAAGGAAAGGAACCTCTTCATCCAAATTAATAAATTCAATTGGGATTTCCATGGCCTAGTCACTGCCCTTGAAGTCTCCAAAGCCTTAGTGAACACTATGTCCCTGAAGCAAGGGCCACTTTTTCTTCAGCAAAAGAAACCAGTGACTAGTTTACACCTATTTTGCCATTAGTTGACATAAGCAGTTCAATTTGCAACCTGTCAGACTGCAAAGACTTAACAGCCAAAGATTCCTTCTTTTTTCAATCACCTTATATGACCATGATCAACAAATACATCTGAACTCCTCTCCCCTTCTCAGACCACTGGGGGTTTGAGGGGTTATTTGGGTGTGTTCCAGTTTGAATATGTTTTCTTAAGTCCCTCTGTGACTTACTCTCTAGTATCTCTGCTACAGCCTGAGATAATTCATAGTGTCTGCAGACACTGATGCTCGATCCTTCAGAACACCTGTAGGAAAGGAATAGGAGGTGCAGGAGAAAGCAGCACCCAGGACAGCTGAAGACCTGGGACCCGCGTCCCAGCTCTGCCACTGGCTGACAAGCCATTCAATGCAAGGCTTTCAAAAATAACATGATTTGGGAGCATGAGCTGTCTTTGTAAAAGTCACTGATGATGGATTTTAGACTCTAAGACCCAATGACTTGCCCTGAAGACCTGGCTCCTAGAAGCCACATGAGGACAGGGTGGGTGCAGACCAGCCCCAGGAGCATGAAACCACAAACAACACGATTGCATGTGGAAGCAGGAGCTGGAGTTTCAGCAGAAATTGAGTTGGTCCTTAATGACCAATGCTAAAGCCAAGAAATCAAAATGATCCTTTTTCTCTATTGCCAAATACATGTTGAATTTATGTTCCATTTTTATGATATAAAACCTATGGTGCATGGGGCATTTGAGATTCTTTGCTGTATGGGTGAGGCTAAGGGGCAGGAAGCCATGTTTTGACTGAGCCAGAGACATGTAGCTCAGCTTTCTTTGAGAAATGAATCTACATATGAGCGTGCAAGAGCTGTGCACCAGCCCGTGGGATGGCTTTGCTTGCTCTATAACAGATGCTGCCTCAAACAGGATTTCTTCAGGGAGACAAGGCAGGCTGGAGGAGGGCTAGCACAGTGCCCCAGTGGCTGTGGGATGATGTATTTGTGCTTTACCATCACACCTGTTGTTATGGAGCTCAAATGGGCTTTGGAAAAAAAGTCCAAACCTCACTCCAACTAGATCTCATGCAATCCAAATCCTCCACTCTCCTACCTCCCAGAGATTTTGTGCTGCACTTTCAGTGCAATTACATGCTAAATATCTGTCTGTCAATACGCTGGATCCCCTCAATTTGTATGACACGCTTTAACGCAGGCCTAGCCAAGCCTAATGGAATGACAGCTATGCCCTCCAACCATAGACTGAGTGCTGCCGGGAGAGCTTGCCCGGCTCTGCAAGGAGAAGGGGAGGAGCAGGACAGAGGAAAAAGAAATGCCACCAATTAATGCCACAGTCAGACCCATGGCTCAAAGAAAATATGTTGTCGTCTTCTTGTCTGCTGTCTCTTGATGAAAAATCAGAGAGGGAATGCCATGCTGTGCGTCACCTTGCCCCAAACAGACGCACAACGTCTGTCTCGGGTGGTTTGCCAGCAGGTGTAAACCTGGGTAGCTTGAACTGAATGTGACTGGGCAATGCTGGTTTACAGCAGCTGAGGATTAGATCCCTCAGTCTTTGCACTGATTCTGTATCATGGGTGTTTTAGTCATGCATACCAGGGACGAGTCAAACTTGAAAAAAAAAGTTTTCTTTTTGAAACAAATCCTTAAACCCCCAGGCTAATCTTCCATAGTATCAATGAATCTCTCCAAGCTTGTTTTCGTCTTCATGTCCAAAACAGCTGGGAAGATCCTTAGAAATGACCAAATCCATCATTCTCTGGTAGGAAATGAGAAAAAAGGGCCAGAGAAAACTGCTTAACAACCAGAGAGAATTCTATTTGTTCAAAACCTGGTACAAGGGGAGGGGGAAGATAAAATGTATTCCAACTGGACATTGTCAGTAGGAGAACAAAACCAACTAGAGGGACACGGCACTAAAAATAATGATTTTTCAGCCAGCAGCCAGACAGCCGTCTAATCCCCTATGAATAGAGACATCACTTGAATAGCACCCGTCAGTGTGACTGCTGATGCCGATTCCAGCTGGACGGGTCTCATAGAGCCCAGTAAACATACCTCAATCCTATGCTTCAGCTCAACCTTTTTTTTTTCTTTTTAACTGCTGTCATTCCTCCATCCTTATTTTCTCTATTGTAACCTAAGATTTTTTTTTTAAGTTATAATAAAAAAGTTGAATGAAATCTATGTATTATTAACCCTGGCATTTCAAAGGACTGCACTGACACTGGGCTGCAAAGGGGCCTGTAGCTTGGCTGTGGGACTGTTCCTTTATGTGATGTTTCACAATTTCTATGCTACAACATCTCTTTTTCACAGATAGAGATTGTTCATAATTTCCTTACCATGAGAAGTGTTTAATAAACACCTTTGTATATCAAATGGCAATTACTTCGTCTGGAATAACAGCTCTGGACGAAGATACAGCTAGTCTGAGTTTCCCACTCAGTAGTTAAAGTTTATTTGTTTTAAATCAATGCCAGAATTTCCCAACTTACAGTATGGAAGAGAAGACAATAAATCAAATGAATACAAGCCAATGCCTGCCTCCTGGCTGGAGCTGTCACCTGGAGCTCCCAGCTTTCCTCCTAATTCTCCTGTCCTTGCAGGATCCACTGGACCTCTGTGAACCAAAGGCTATTGAACAGCTGCAGCCCGATATATGACAGATACAACAGCTCAGGAGTTCCTGCCCTGCAACGGCTCCACAAGACAAACACTGTGTTGGCTGTGTTGGAGCAAGACTGTGTGGGCAGCAACCACCAATGCACAGCTGGACTTAGATTGTATAATAGATATTCCTCCAGGTATGCCAGACTTATCCAATCTTGTAAACGGAAGTTCATCTTTACAAGACTCTCTCCATCCAGGCCTAACATCCTGTGAAGTAGCCAATATGCTTTTTGTGGCATGCTTTAGCAATGGTTGCAACATGAACATGCAATTCAGCATCCCAAAGTATGGCAGGACAGAATCCATGAAACACTAACTTAGTCCTCCTGATCTCATAATTCTTTTTGTAACCCTGAAACAGAGTGCTCCTGCTATCTAACCACCACAAGGCACCAAGGATGCTTTCCTTTCTGATTTATGTGATCTTTTTCTTACCTTTTGTTGGTATTTAACTACATCTGTAAAGAAGTATAAACCAATACCGTCTACTTTGCTTTACGGTGACAGTAACAACAGAAGAGCACCCTAGGAAAAAGCTGCACCTGAGAAGTACCGTTGCTCCACATTTTGTGTCTTATTCATTCCCCCTCTAAAGTCAATTGCCAAATCTTTTTTGTAATTCATTATTCCTCCCATATGTGGACTTGGGTTACCATGTAAATTCTGAAACCTCACCTGAGAGAAAGAACAAAGGTTGTGGGTAAGGATTTAAATCTCACATACAATGCATTTTGATGCTTGGGCAACGTTTGTCCTTGTCTGAAAGTGTAGGAAATTAAGACAACCCAGACTAAAACACCCCCAAACTAAAGCCCTAAAAAAATAAAACTCAAACATGGTTCAGAATTGCCGAATAGCCCGTTTTTCATAGAGGGTTGAAATGAAATTCTAGTTCCGGGTTTCCCCTGGATCATTCCAAATCAGGACCCCCAGCACTGTTCTGCATTTTAAGAGCATCTACTGAAATATAGAAAACACCTCTGCTCTTTATGAGTTCGCACACACTCTACGCTAAATGTCACCAGATCCAGATGTTTAGCATTTGTAAGAGTTAGTACAAAACATGTCAGTCCAGACTTTCCCAATGCTCAGAAGCAAAACATCCCAAAACATTTTCGAACACGTCAAAGTCAGAAGTCTGAGGTCTTTGTGGAGAGATTTTTCTTTTAAGGCTGGCTTTATGTGTTGGGTTTTTTTTTTGTTTTTCTTTTTTTCTGTTTTTCTTTTTTTCCAGGCCTGAATAATGATGCAAATCTGATGAGAATTAAGACAGTAAAAGAGCCTACAAAATCCTTTGGCTACACAGCAACAGAAAGGGGGTCTCCAGAGAAGGAAATTTCATCCGGCTGCTTTTCTGACAGGAGAAGTCTCAGCGTGATAAAAGAGAACCTGCCACTCGCTCTGAGAAACCCCAGCAAAACTCTGCGCTGATACATCTCTGCTGACACCTGCTCCAGCTGGTCCTTTGCAATTTGACAGGGCTGGAGGGCTGATGGCTAAAGAGAAGATGGGCCAGGTCCTGAGAACAAGCACAACATTTCATGCATCTGATCTGGCCCTTTGCTGTTGTAAAAGCTGTAAAAAAACCCTATATATATTTGAGTGACCATTCTCTCATGCCACCAAGGCAGAATATGCCTCTGATACATGTTCTAGTATATGACCCAAGCTACTTTTCGCTTTCTCCATTTCCAGTCTTGGGTAGCTTGCTTTAAGGAATATGTCCTGCTATGCAGGCTAAAATTTCCTCCTTGAGAACTCCCCCCATGAATCCTCCTGTATCATGATATTCTCTCCTGATGTTCCCTTCCTACTGTAAGTTCATTCCTCAGTACAGTATTGCTAGACACTTTTTAAAAAAACATTTTATCTTAAAATCAATACTTGCAGCTCCCAGTTCCTTATACTCCTTGAACTTGTATCTGCACAGGAGAGCACTGCATTGTTTATCCCTCTTTAATCCTCCGGGTACTTTGCTGAAATCTTTACCCTGAGAACATGAAAATATGAACTGTCACTGGCTCTAGTGCACAGCTAGAAAGCCTTGGAGTGTGCAGGAGACCCGAGCAGCATTCTGGATGTGTAACAGATCTTTCTCAATTTACACAACACATTCACTTGCAAATATTGACAAGCCACAAACTGCTGATAATCTGCATGCCACACATTACAGAACATGTACACATGCCATAGCATGACAACGTCAGTTAATGTATCTATTAGTAAGTCTTAGAGAAGGGTTTTCTGTCACAAGGCTGGTTTTGTAGCTCTGACTCCAGGGCTTTTCCATGAATATTATTGTTTGAGGATAAGATGTATTTATCTCAGTTATTAACTGATAGGAGAACATTGTAATGGTTTGGACCTCATTAGAGGGTTAATGTCTCAATCACACATATTGGCATTGCTTTTCTTTCTCAAATGAAGGAGTGTTTAGTCTATTTAGCCTTTGTAATTCATGAAACAATAAATAAACAGGCACTGACTGTGTTGTTCTTTCCTCCCCTTATAAATACATCACCCTGATGTGTGTTATCTGCTGCAGACACCAGCTAATTTGCTCTTTCCTTTAGAGAGAAGATGAAGCATCTTTTTTTTTCAGTGAAGATGAAGAACCAAGTCAGACCACATTACCTGGATTCAGGTGGCTGGTGCCTACCTGCCACACACTTGCCTCCAGCCCACTTGCCTCTGCTGCTGTGTTAGCCTTTCCACCACGGTTAGCCTTTCTGCTGTGCTGCTCCCAGGCATTTCAAACCAAGGTGTGGGGTGAGGCTGAGAGCAATATTTCCACTCATTGAGAGCATAAGCCTTGCAGAGTGGTGGCTCCTTTGTGTCTTCTCTTCCCAAAGAAATAACCTCTGTTTGGCGTCAAAACTGATGCACGGGCACAGTTTCATTCCCCAGCAGTGGTGTGATATTTCCCCAATGTTATAACTCAGTGCTTGTAAATTGGTGCTATCATAGCATCAAAATATGTTGCTTTCATTTCATTCCCTTCCAGTCCATCACTGCTTACAGTCCATCCTCTAATCCCTGAACTTTAGTGTCTTTCAGAAAAAAAAAAAAAAAAGCAGTAAGAAAAAAATCAGGAAGGATTACACATAAGCAAAAAATTAGTTTAAAAACCCACTCTGATGGTATTTCTTAAATCCCATGCCAGACAGAAAACTTCCAATTAAGAGAAAAACTTGGAAAGCTCCCATCTCTTTTGGTCAGATCACTGTGACTTAAGTTCCAACCCACCAATAAAAAAGGCAGTACAAAGCAATTCATAAATTACACTCTGCTGCTGCCATTAGGCATGACTTCCCAGCTCATAATTTTGTAGGGATTACACCAAAATCATGGGCAACATCACCCGTCCTGAGCTCTCAAAATCTCCAAAGCTTTATATTTGTCTGAGCTTTCTTCTCTTTTCTTCACCTTGCAGCAGGCTTTGTCTTTTGCTTCAGATCATGCTAACAGCACACATACATTTTTTTAATACCCTTTGCATTGAGTTATGATGGGACAGTGTCATTCCTAGTGGCACAGGTAAGCTATAATGCATGTCCCCTTTTAAACAAGCATAGCCCAGAGCAACACCAGCCACACTCCAAAATCCAGAGCTCCACTTTGCACACAGCAATGTGGAGTCTGTGAGCTGCACATTACAAAACACATCAGTTCTTATGACTGCAAGATGGATTTTCACCTGTTTTGCAAAGTGGATCAAAAAAGCTAGCAGAAGCTTTTAACACTTTAGTAGTTTGGCCGAATCCCAAACCTTCCCAAATCCTGGCCCAGTCCGTAGCATGATAAATAGGCTGTGCACTGAGAGGGTCTGTGGAGCCCATGGAAGAAGAAATGAATCTTCCCCACCCAGACAATGCAACAGCTGCTGGACTTATCCTTTGATTACCACTGCTGACGGTCCAGAACCCCACACTTCCATCCTGTGCCTGCTGTGCCCCCACAGGGAGGTGTTGCACTGCCCCATAGGAGCAGACAGCTGCAACCAAAGCCAGTGGTCACATCCCCCTTCAGACCCAGAAACCTCTCCATTCTGCAGTGCAGCATATAAAGTTAAATCTCTACACAGTTTGTTACATCCTCCCCATCAGAACTACCCCTGCTTGCAGCTCTGTCAGGCAGAGGCCCTGGTTAACACCTTAAGATTTCTTGCTGTTCTGGCGTTACCATTTTACATTCCTGGAGTCCTCAAGATGATGGCAGTGGTGTTAGGGGGAGACAGCACTAGCAAACATGAAATAGCCCCATAAACACAGACCAGCCCCCTGGGATTCAGAGGGAGCTTGGGGAAACTGCAGTTCCCAGGGGTGTATGAGGCACAGCCCATCCATGCTCCCTGTTTAAGTGGCATAGAACACTCCTATGCTGAATTTTCTTCCTGAAAGAGGGAGGGAGCTGGTGTTAGGTGAGGATTTCAGGGTCTGGCTCATCAAATTACAACAAAATGGCCACCCTTGTAACCCAAAACAGCTGCTGTGTTTATAGTAAACATAAATGATAACTGGGTGGCCTTTGAAGCCACCATGTCCATTGCTGGTAATTATGGACAAGTGGATAGAGCAGTGATGATCCAGAGCATTCGTTTAATGTTCAGACATAATTATGGCCATTATCAAATTTCTGCCCCTTCAGCAAAAGGGAGGGATGGGGTCAACCCTTGGATACCACAGGCAGAAACAGCAAAGGAGGGGTTTGTGCCCTGAGTAACTCACTGGATATAATTCCTGAGTACCACCTGGTGCAGCAGACGCCTTCACTCCAACAGAGGCAGGTGATGATGGAAGGCCCCTTGGGCACACCAGCCAAATGGATTCAACACTGGGGCCTCCCACAGAGCTGTCCCAACCCTTGTCCCTTAGCTCTGGGAAACAGGGTAGTTCAAACACCAAATACGTGTCTTGGAATGTCACTTCTTGAGTGAGGGAAGAGGGCAGTGACGGCATTATTAACTGCAAGGAGGTATTGCTTGTGTGCATCAGGAAGCCTTACCCCCCACTGTGCCACCCCATCCCGACCTATGCTGTCTGCTTTGTGAAGGATGCTCTCTTCTGCCAAACACTACAGCTTTATGACAGAGGGAAATGCCTAGTGCGCAGAGGGTTATTCTAAACAACAGAGCTGATGAAAAAGTAACTACAGAAGGCCTTTGTGGCAGGAATCTGAAATGATCCACAGTGAGAATTATCAAACAAAATCCAACCAAGTATGTCAGTGAGGAAGACTAGAGGGATGGGAGATGAATTTTACCTTTTCAAAGTTGGTGACCTAATGCTAGGATCCATGTAGCATGTTTATTCCCTAAATAAAACCACATAATTATAGAACATCCAATAATTCTCCAGAAGCCAGCAGGAGCTGCAAATGCACAGACTATTGTCAAAAATCACACCATAGTTACATGATTGCTTTATTCTACAGGCTGGTATGAAAACATCATCTACTCTGCACTTCAGTGAGGTGAAAAGCACCATCCAGAGATATCTGGCTCTCCAAAAGGCCTTTTCTACTGTGCTTTCATAGGATTAGCTTTTTTTCCTCTCCTTGGAGAGAGAGGACTGAAGATTGGAAAGAAAGGTGGAGCAAGACCTCAAAGTGTGTTGCCTGGCCCCAAGGACTTGGAGCAACATCCCTGTGCAGCTGCACAGCTGCCCTGCATAGACACAGCTTGTTGCTGAGCAGCCTCACCATAGCTGTGAGACCATGCAACACAATGCAGAGTTACAAGGTGCATCATCATCCATTTCCTCACTTTGAATCATAGAATCATTTTGCTTGGAAAAACCCTTTCAGATCAAGTCCAACCAGTAACCTAACACTACAGAAGTCCCTGGCACAGACTCGCACTCCAAGCAGCACTCCTTGCTCCATCCAGCGGGTCGGAAGGGCTGGAGGGATGGGGTAGTTGCTCTCTCAGGAGCTGGTCCCTGAGGTCATAGCTGGGGCACAGTGCTGGAGCAGCACCGAGAATGTGCGTAAAGCACTCATGTCAGAGGATAAACAGAAGGCTGAAATCTCTGGGGTTGTTAATCTGTCACCTTTCCCCAGCGCTAAATTAATTTTTCTAATGTGTTTTTAAAAGAAAAATAAATACAAAGAGAAAATAGAAAAGACGATAAATGGGTCACCTTCTGCTCTCTTCATCTTTGGACAATACCACCCAAATATCTGGCAGGGACAAAATATAAAAAGGCTTCCCTACTTTGCCAGCTCTGAGCTCCATTTGGTTTGACAGAAGCCCTAAAAATCTCTGCGTATCCCAGATTTACTTTCCTCATCCTGTAGCTACAGGGGTTTCTGTGAAGTGGCCCTGCTGGGCTTTCATGAAATTCTAGACTGTGTGAACAGGGCTGCTCAAGTAGAAAGCTGATTTACCACCATGGTAAGCTGTTCCAACAAGATCCCAAGTTTCCATTGTGGTACCTCAATTTTCCTACTAAGAAGCTGGAAGAAGGCATCCCATAATCTGAACCTATGCCATGCAAATTTTGCAGCTGTTAAAACAGCAATCTATTTCCCAGAGCATGCCTGTATTTGATGTAGAACAGAGTGTGCGAGGCTGCCTCCTGCACAGGACAGTGCGGTGGCCTGGGACTCGTGAGACTCAGAGGCTGGCCCAACTCTGACCTGCTGCGTGACCTTGACCACGTTACTTCACCTCTTTGTGCCTTTGCTCCTTTCACATTACTTTATCTGGACTCCGTGTTTATCCTGTCAGCTCTCTGTGCTGGGTATGTCTGCTAAAGCCTAGTACAGATGACACAGGCAGGGGTTGATACCTCTAGTCATAATATTAACATTTGCCAGTTTTGCACAACTCTTCACAATGGAGCAAGGGATTGTCTTTCCGCAGCAGACGGTGAAACTTGGTAAGAGCAAGTACAGACATTGTCACCACCCATGAACACAAACCACATGACACACAAATTCTGCCAATTGCTGTCATCTGATCTCTAAGAACCACTGCTTCCACATCAGGCAAGTCCTCCTGCTGAAGCCCAGTGCCTCTGCAGCAAGGTGCTGTTGGCCTCTTAGACAAGAGGTGCTTTAGGAAGTGTATTGACACAAGGAAAACTTCCAGAGTTTATTTCATTCTATTTCACTTCCTAGAAATGGTAAGTGAAGGAAGCAAATGGCAGCATGTGGGAGGAGAGGAATATGCTCCAGAGACTGCCAGAGCACACGGAGTCCTGGTGACACCTCTGCTCTTTAGAGGAGAGGCCATCTCAGCTGGGTTGTCTACTTGCTTACTAACACAGCTGCCTTCAACCAGGCTGGAGCAAAAGACAAACACCACTTCAGCCCCCACAAAGAGCACCTCCATATGTGCACCTTCTCGCAAACCAACAGAGCCAAACATTTGTTTAAGGCTCAAGCCAATTACTGCTGAAGACACACCAACAAGACCTGGTTCAGTGGGGGACATGCAAATGCATGCTGGAGCATGGGTTCCCGTGATGTCAGGAAGGCTGCTGCCCATGTGGTGCTCCTCTGAACACAGCTGTAATCATCTCTAGCCCAATATTTACCTTCCTGAAGAGAGCAGTCACCAGCCACTCAACAGCACCTGGCTGCTGTACAAAGCCCCAGTTGAGCTGCTTCCTCTCTGTTTTGTTGTGGAAAAGGAAGGGGGCCAGCTAATTATTTTCCCTCTCAAGCTGTATCACACAAGTAATCAAACAATTGTTGAAAGTTGGGAAGGGAGGTGTTGGGGCGAGGGGTGGAAAAGAACTATGTGTTAACCTAAATGATAAGCTTTGCCCAGCCATAGCTCAGCCTGCCTCGCAGGTGGGGTGATGGGCGTGCAGGGTTTATTCTTAACAGTTCACCTGCTGCTGGCTTTCAGCACTTTTTATTCAGTTATTTTGTTTATCTTAGAGGCCTATTGTCATCACCTCCGTGCCGCCAGGGCAGGCTTCAGGTGCAGAGCGTTCCGCAGGGTGCTCGAGGTACAGCCACCACAGCGATCAACAGCCGCGCCGGGGAGGGAGTCCCTGCTCCCCGCTGTTTATGAAAATTGCTTCCTTTGCTGATAGTGATAGAACCAGGCAAACAAACACCGCTCCAGCTATTGAGCTTGTCTTTCTCCTCGGGACTTGAATTGCGTGGAGCATTCAAAGCAGTATAAATAGACCTAATTTCCAGTAATGAAGCTGGAGTAGACACGAGCAGGTCTGAGTATCACTTGATGACAGGTCCTGTTGTGGGATTATTGGATGAATGGAGGTGTTAAGCATGGCCATTGTTTTCAATCGTAAGTTTTAAAAAGACTGTTTCCCATTTTTGCAGTCCCATTTTCAGATGTAAAAATCTTGCGCAGTTGAGCTAAATATATTTTCATGGGATTTTTGGGCTGCTTTCCCAATTGCATACACAACAGAGAAGCTCAGTGCACAGGGGAAGGCAACCTGTTTAGCTCCAGTTTGTAAATTTTCTGCAGAACAGAGGGGCATGAATATGCCTGATTTTTACAGAAGTGCCCAGAAAGGTGAAAACAAAACATACAAAGGACTGTCTACCACTTGCTCATGTGTCCTTAAGAAGGTTTTAACTAAAATACAAAGCACCATCTTTATTGTAAATACACCATCTGCTGCCCTGGTATTTACTCCCAGTGTACAAAAGCACAACCACAGCCCCCTCTTATTTATCATGCTACACAGAATAAGTTAAATTTTGTATATGAGACAAACAGTACATTTTCCTGATCATTTTAGAAGCCCTTCTCTCTACCTCCTCCAGTCTGAATTTTGTTCCCTATAACATTAGTCTTCTCATTTGCACATAGAGCAGTGCATGCTGTCTGGGATTGCTTCCCTGCACATGGTCCTTCAGCTACCTCCACCAGGACTTCTGCCTGCACAGCACCCACAATTTTAATTCCTTCTATCAGCAGTCACTGCAGCTGGGCAGTTTCCAAATGCTGCTGGAGCAAAGACCATCAGCAATTTTATTACAGCCAGCCTAATTTGGATTAATTTGTACTGACTGTTATTATCCCAGGTCTTCATATACAGAGCAGTGTTACTGCGGTGCAGGATTTATTTTAGTGCTCTTTGAACTAAAAGGTAATATTTTCATTAGAAATGTTCTTAGTTTCTATTACAAATGGTAAATAACAAGGCTGAAGCAAGGCAGGTCGAGAAAAGGCTTCCTGGGCAAGAGCAGTGCAGCCCTCAGTCTCCACTTGAGCACCGGAGCCTCCTCAGGGAGCACAGCTGCACCATGGGGTAGCATCCCGCAAGAATAACAGATAAACACGCAGGCTTCGCAAGCCACTGGGCACTATATTTCTTCTGATGAGAACCATCCATTACTCTTCCATCCTCCGCTCTGTGTCACATTAGTGAGAGGTTTTACAAAGCAAGTCAGGGGACAGGTTTATTTACCCCCAGCTGCACTGCACAGCACCCGGGTTCATTGGTATTGGTTACAAATGACCTCGGGTCTTCCATTATGGGCTAATGTCTGCAGCCCTCTGACCTCCGGAAGTGCTTAAGGAAGAGCTGCAGTAAATCAGAGCAGCACTTAATAGTGGAAGAAGAAAGTCCCTCCTTATCCATCTGCCAGCGGGAGGGGAAGGACTCTGGCTGGGCTGCTGAAGGATAATGTGCTCTTGGCCGCTTGGAAAACTCTGCAGACAGAAGTGGCCTTTGTATCTGCATTTTGCCACTTAGCGTTGTTGGAGTGAAGCAGAGAGCAGTAAGCCCGGCTGTGTTTCTCTTCCAGCCTAGGCTGGCAGAGGAAATCATAGCCTCTCACTTCATGTAGACATGGGCTATATCAAACACAGCTCAGCTGGTAGCAGCATGTGTTCCTGTATTTTTGATTTAAATTTCACTAGTGCCAGCCCCACTGCACCAGCCTGAAGAGAGCTGCACAAGCTGCTGGACTTGCAGCATGGATGATGAGGTCTGTGGGCTCGTCCAGCCTGCTGTTACAAGCTGTTTTCAGGATGCTGTCTAATGTGCAGTCTTTGTGGTGGTGAGAATGGCCAATGTGATGACTATCCTAGATAGAAGAGCCCTTTGGAGAATCAAGGAGTGGAGAACTGACAATCTGCACACCTCACAAGCCAGGTTGTGTCTGCTGATAGCCCACTCTGGAGATGTCTATGCAGGCCACTGCTCAGCACAAACTTTTACTGCTTTCACCTGAAGGATATCTAGTCTCTCACACCAGCTCTATTGTAAAGTGAAGGCTATATTGCAGGAGCCTGCACTGAAGTTTATAATCAATCCTTACCACTCAACCTCTTACCAGAGGATATGAACAGTCTGTGCAGTCTGAGCAGATCAGTCATTGTACATTCAACCTGAGGATGCTATTAAACACCCTGTGTGCCAGAGCATGTGGGATTACAGGAGGAAGCAATAACATAGCCACAAAACACCACACTTGCAACGAAACACCACACTTGCAAATCATCTTAGCCACAAGCAGCTCTCCCCATGAGGGTGGAAACAAGAAAATTTGCCACATCCTCCATGCCGACAAGTGGAGCCACAGAAGAGGGCACAGAGAGGGGAGAGCGTGTTACAGGGCAGAGCTTCCATCTCTGCAGGTTCTGTAACCAGCACGGGATTTCAAAACTAGTAACAAGCAGCTCTTGCGGAAGCTCAAAGAGCATTGGGATGGGACCTGGTACATCCCTGCTCTGGACAGGCAAAGAAGGGGAAAGGATGAAGATCTGCCAATGAGAAGTTGATATGCACAACTCACTCCTTACAATCAGGGCAAGAGGACCCCAAAGAACAAAAAAGCGAAGTTGACAGCATCCTTTCCTTCCCCATTTATCTCCTATGTGGGTCTAGTCTTTATCTCTTTCTCAAAGAACCCGTCTCAGTCAGGTCACAGGAGCTTCCTAACCTGAAGATAATTCTATACCTCATACAGACACCCACACGCACAGAATCAAAAGGCTGTCCTAGAAGCAAATGAAAAAGCG
Source organism: Columba livia (assembly GCF_036013475.1). Lineage (NCBI taxonomy): Eukaryota > Metazoa > Chordata > Aves > Columbiformes > Columbidae > Columba > Columba livia. Next base: position 7,759,160 of record NC_088618.1, read on the forward strand.
GCTGATCAGCCTGTTCAGCTCTAGAGAAGGCTTCAAGATCTAACACCCCATCTACATCCTTCAACCCAGGAGAAAGAGCACCACACCCAACATAAAAAGCAAGGGGAAAAAAGGGAACACAAGGATTTTTAATGTAATCACATACATCATGTGCCTAAAAAGTATTCTGCTTTATCATGTACACATATAGACAGATCTCTTTGTATGTGTTTTGGGTTTTTTTTTACTTCTGCCCATCTCCAGAACAAAAAGTGCAATTTTTCTCTCCCATAACTGTTGCTTGGCTCCTTCTACACATTCCAGTAGAGCAGCATCACAGATTCACTACAGAAAGGTCTTCCTCGATCAGCTGGTCTAGTTTACTGGCAGACTAGCATTATTCTCCATTGTATGAGGACTAACACTTTGGGGAAATAACGGGCCTAACATCCAGCAAACTGAGAAGCTCTGTCCTTCAGGATATAGGAAATATTACCAGAAAGAACACCTTTTTTTCTGGCAGCGCTTAAGGCCAAACCATACAAGACGCAGGGCCAAGGGTGCAGAACCACCTCCTGCTCACAACTTGCTAGGACACTCAGAGAGGTTTTTTGTGGCTTATGTGCTTTGGGGGTTTTGTATTCTATTGCAGAAGGAAGTTTACACTGGGGAGGTTTTAGTTCAGCTACAGTTAGACACAGGCCTAGACCAAACCCTCATAATTACAGAATCCCAAATCTTGGAAATGTCCACAGATGTATTCACTCTTCACAGTTCAGACCCAACTTTCCACTACATAAAGATCAGTAGTTGTTTTTTTAACATGAAAACATTAAGTTCAACCAACCACACGAACACAGAGACTACAGAAAGAGCAGCATGTTTCTGCACGTGCAATGCAGAAACAATTTTTTAAAAGAATCAGCAGCATCCATTGTGAACCTGGGATCCTGGATTACCAAATCAGCATGAACATGGCAAATGTGACACCCTATATTTCCACATCTCTGTTCAACTGCTTCTTTGCTGTTTACTTGGTGTTTCAGAAATACGAAGCCACAAGATCCAGTTCTGTCAATTCTGTCACTTTTCACTTGACAACTGTCCCTCTTCCACATGGTGATAACGACTTTGAAAGTCACTTGGCATTTCAGTCTCCTTCCTGCTTCTCTCAACAGCTACACAAATGATGTCAACACGTACAGAACAATAGTGTATCATGAGCTGATAAGCACAAAGAGCACAGAAGCCTGTGTCCATGGGGCTATTCCCAAAAAGAGACTTGCATGTATTTAAAAATGTAAAGAATCAATGATTCTCATGGGAACATGGGAGCCAGAATTTATCAGCCTGTTCTTTTGTGTTATAGGTCCTGGATATTGCTGGGATCAGTGGTTAGAAATGATACAGGCAGATCTTGCAAACAGAAAGCTAAGTTAGTTAGACCTGAGCTTTCTAAAAGAGAAAACTGAGGTGTCCCACAGCTGTGTCTCAGTCATCACAGTCACCAGGGGTTTTATCTTCTGCTGTACCTGAAGGAAGGAGCAGGACCACAGCCACCTCACCACACCGAATACACATACACATTCTGTGACATTTACACTCCAAGCCAGAATATCGTACGTGCATATACTAGCAAATCTGTACATAATGACAACTTATCTCGGTCCTATAAGACTTTCCCTCCAAATCTATCGTAGGATAAATCAGAGCAAAATATCATATTCTTAAGAGATTTCTTGGTTTTCAGTTTCTTTATCTTCCTTGGTGCAAAAGTGGAATTAAGCATCTCTCTAGTAAAAAAAAACAAATAGCAAGATAAAGCACAAATACAAACCAAATGTTATTTTTTGTAGTGGAGACATTAAATGCCAGTTTCATATCACGGCAGCTCAAAATCCTGGGACAGCCCATTAAGACGCTATCTGAAATAAAATCAAAATTGCAACAAGTCTGTACCCAAAGAAAAGTGTCACAGAGGCAATAAACTCACGGCACACTGTCTTTCGCAGTGGAGATATCCTTGTCTTTCACTGCTGCATCCTGTTCCCGGAGTGTTATTATAGGAGCTTTGTTTTAAAGTCAGGACCATTCAATGACCAGGTTTATAGCACAAGCAGTTTGGGAGAGGGAGCAGAGGGAAATACACGCACTGCCTAACACCAGCCCACCCTGCCAGTGCCCAGGCAAGAGAACCCAGCCAACACCACCCTGGGGAAACCCTATTGAACACGGGGTGAGGCAAAACCGTGCCAAGGGACTCTTCAATCTCTTCACTGCTTAAAGCCTCCCTCCCCACACACCCCCTTTTTTTTTTAATCTTTTTTTAAACAAGCACTTTTCTTTCACGAGCACACCCATCCATCAACTGATTAACAGCAAAATGTGGACAGTTAACGTGGGCACTTCAACCACCAGGGGCATGTCAGCTCGCGCTAGATTTTTAAAGTCTCTAAAACAGGAGTAAATGAAATCCAAGTGTGCAAAGTAGCTTTTGTATAACTATGAACAAGTTGAGTTTGAGAGTTCTGAAAACTTGATAGTGCCAGTGAAATAGCTCTGCTATGAAGACAACCAGGCTTTGCACCCTCCCATACTAAATAACTTAAAAACCAGTTTGCTGACTGTTTTTACAGTTACTGCGAAGTGAGGAAACTTCCAAATTCACACTTCCCTCAGTATTTTTTGCCACAGAGAATCTTAATGCAATTAGTCTGGTTTGTAATGGAAAACAGATGAAAGCAGAAATTAGATCAAAACCTTGCCACATATCTAAGGTGCTTTCATGCCATGCATCCCAAAAAGTTTTCCCAAGACCAACAACATTAAATTAACAGCTCAGATATTTCAACCAGAACCAACAAATGCAGATTAAGCTTGAATTTAAATGGAAAGTGAAAAGATTTTTCCTCCTCCTCACCTGCCAAGTCTTCAAAGTTCAGTGCTCTGTGTTTCTCTTTCAACACTTAGCAGCAGAAACACCTAGAGTTGAGTGGAGAGATTTCCTCCTCACACTGGCATTATTCATTATTTCTGAAGTGTCGACAAATGTCTTCAACACTATACAACGCATACAAACAGAGAGTCCCTGCCCCAATGAATTTACAGTCTGAGCCTGTTATCTTTGTTCTGCTTTGGTATATCACCACAAATTTCAACAGGGCACCAGATGAGCCCAATCCAGCTTCCACCAGCAGCTTTCCATTGCTTTTAATAGGAATTGGAGCAGCCCCAGTCTGACTAAGTTATAGAATTAGCTATTGTAGGAGAAAGAAGAGTTCTTGGCATGCCTGCAAAGTGCAAAAAAACCCTCTGATTCTCAACAGTTTTGTTTTAAATTAGATGTATATGTGAATGTTTTCACATATAATATATTTTGAGAACTTAAAGAGCTCCCTTTCACTCTATCTTTCAATCACAGCAGTGCTACAGATCAACCAGCAGTAGGCAGTTTCTGAACCAAGGCAGGCTGGCAGCTACAGTAACAGCTCCAGCTGGTGGAAGTTGGTGAAAGTTTTGGTTTGGTTTCTGAAATTTTGTCCCAAGCTTTCTGCCAGGACATTGCACACACTGGAAGTGTGTATTTTCTTTGACCATTTGAGAGCCTTCAAGGCTCCCTGCAAACGGCTTAAGAAATTTATTCCAAATTCTAATTGCTGCAATTTCTGCATGTCCAAAATTCTGCACTGAGTTGCTATCCATGTCTTTTCTCCAGCTGTATCTTGTGGAAGAGGGAGCACAGTCAGACAGTCCTGTGCTCTAACACATGCAAAAGGCACATACACCTACTAAAACCCAAAAGATCATACAAGGATAGTACCAACTGGAGATATTGCCCTTCTGGTTTATGCTGTACCTGGGGCATGGGTCTTTGTCAACATTTCTATGTAAGCCAGCCTTGATTTTAAACTTGGAAATAATTAATTATTGCAGTTCAATCAGTGTTTGGATCCACAAGTGAAACACATTACACATAAAAGCAGAATGGACATTACTGCTATGAATGGGGGAAGAAGCACCTTAAAACCACATGTCCTAGTTACAACTGATTCATACCATGTCAGAGCCCAACATCAGGACATCCAAATGCCACAGCTTACAACAGACTGAGCTCATCACTCCATAAACCAGACTAAGTTCAGACAAAGACATTGTGAAATGAGCAAGAAAACTCCATAGTTCACAGAGCATCTTCAAAGTCAGATGCCATCAGTGTCCCACCCAAATCTCTCCCCAGCCTAACTGGTGCTGTCTTCAGATAGAGAGGGATCCCAAAGGGCTTTCTTGTCCACCGCATTTTGCAGACCAGCTGTCTCTTCCAGACAGGACATGGCCATTAGGTGCTGTTAACATCCAGGCAAGATGTTAAGCATTCCTCTCCTTCTGTCTTCTGTCTTAGAAGTGCTTCTTACAGTTATCCCTGGTCACAAATAGTATTTTCCCTAAATTTCTCAGACGTTATCCTCCTCCATCCAAGAAGAGAAGTCCAAGTGGTTTCCATCCTCTTCCTCAACCACCTGGCTCAGTCGCTCAGCCACTCCGAAAAGCAAAATTCAAGATAATGAGATTTCTGTGCAATAGGTCAGCCAGTTTACCATAAAATATGAAAGTACACTGCAAACATTTCCTATGGCAATTTTTATGCTCAACCCAAGCATATTGCTCTCCGATCCTTTTTAATGGCATTTTTTTTCTTCTATATCATTGTTATTTTCAAAAGTTCCAGAACAAACTTAGGCATAAATAGCTTTCATGAGAAAGTATCCAATCTACTCACCTGGAAATACTGCTTGGGTATTTAATAGGGTAACTACTTGTCCACAGTGTATCAAAATACTTACTTAATTTCCTGAACAAAGTTTTTTTAGTGCTTATTGAAGTTTTAGCTTGTACTTAACTTCCTTGTTTTGAAAAGCAGAACCTCAGTTGCTTTCCCTTCCATAACATCACCCCACTGATTCCACACTCCATACAGAGCTGACGGGACCAGACACAATGCTCAGCTGTGTTCAGTGTGTCATTCAATATAATCTCTTTCCATCCTGAAACTACCTGTTTACTGTGGACTCATTCTGGGATACAAGCCTAGAATTCGATTGGTTATTTGGATAAGAAAGGGGTTTTTTGCCACATCTTTCAGAGGGGAATGGAGTGTTCCAAGATGTATTAGATTTAGGTTGTTGTGAAAATGGGACCCTCTGTGAAGGTCATACGCAAGCTTAGTTTATGAATACGTATAAAATTTTGGATACTTGGGCTCAGAGCACAAACCCAAATTCTATATAGAAGCTGCTTCAGCTTGAAGGAAATGAGGACTCCTGGGGAGCCAAAGATTAGTTGATTTCCTTTATAAACCCTGAAAAGTCTTTGGGGAAAAGAGACTTACATAGTCTACACTTTCACCATTTAGAAATAATCTCTCACTCCCTTCCTTTCACTGTCTCCTTCTACCTCCCACCTACCCATTTCCCATAAAGGTTGTTTTCAGACACAATTGATTTGAAAACTCAGATTATTCTGTTAAAATTGCTGACTTTGGACTTGGGACCCCAGACCAGATTGGGACAAACCCCTCAGGTCCTCTCTCCAGCTAATTTATAGCAATTTTTGTTGAGACAAGGAGTTACGGTCTGTAAAAGGCTTGTTGTCGCCCTCTCATAAACCCCCAGCACCCTGTCAGAGCAGGGAAGGAGCCTGGGAAGAAAGCTGCAGCAGCGATCAGCTGGTTTCCAGATGGGTGGCCTTCTACACACTGTCCAGTCCCAAGGGTCCAATAAACCAGCCCTGATTTTGCACTTTGAAAAAACAAAGATACAAACCCTCCTCTACTCTCAGTTAGGGTTTTATAAACACGCTCCCAGTCTCTGTGTCAAATTTATTAAGAAGAAATTCATTCTGCTGTCTCTCCCTTTCTGTCTCTTGGCACGTATGTGGCAGCTCCTTTTGCTCCATTCTCTCACTTTTACATGGAGTGGGGAGCCTTGCATCATGATTTACATCCTTCTGGGTTGTTTTCCCATCAGAAATAAAGAAGGGGGCAAACAAGTAAGAAAGTTGAGGGATTGGCCTCCAAGGTATAAAACCACCCACATGAGGCAATATTTGTTCTCAGTCTGGCATAAATTCTCCTCTTGTTCTGTTCTCTCTATCTTAACAAACCAAAAGAGTACATGCAAAAGGTTGGTCAGCAATGCTGGTAGTCAGAAAATGGCATATTTCTGCCTAAGTGAGAATGCTGCTCTGAAACAGCACTGCCCAGAACCAAAGTGCTGCTGCTCAGAGGACCTGGTTCTGCCCCAATACAGACAGCAAAGTTACCCTGCACCTACAGACCTTGACTTCAGTTCCCTTCTAGGGAGGGAAATCTCTGTCAGCCTCTGGACAACCATTTCTTCAGCTAATATGTCTGTCTATATTAATTGTGACATGCATCATTTTCCCTGTATTTAGCCAAAATTCCCCTTTTACTTTCAGCTCATTACTCTTACTGACAACACTGACTTCGGCAGTGCAAGGATTTCATGCCTGGCACTACCCTGAAGGGAACCAGGGATGGGTGTTGTGGCTCCTGTGCCTGGCAGATGCCCCAGAGCCAATATTCAGGCTTTGGACTTGCCTTATAAATCTGTAACTTCAAAGACGATTTTGTTCTTCTCTAAATCCAGTCTATAAACATTACTACTTTTTTTTACATAGGAACCATTAGGACTGTTCTCTCAACTGTCCCATCAAACTGATGACCCTGATTATAACTCATTCAGAGACTTTCAAAAAGTACAAAAATAGATTGTTAAATTGTAGGGGGGTACTGATTGTCTTCACAAAGGGTAGGTAAATGCCATATTTAATCAAGATGTAGAATTAAGTTTTTTGGCACTGTGTCTGCTCGCTAAAACAGACAGTTATGGGTGATCCTGGAATTTGAGTGCTTAAACTTGGTCTTTGCACTAAAGAAATTGGTGGAAACTATGCTAAGGAACAGAGTTAATTGCACGAGTAAATACATGAAAATGTCACCACTGATCCTTTAGAGATCTCTGAAGGATTCACTGTGTGTATGACTAAAGGATGATCTAGCTGGTATTTTTTAAATGTTTGTTTTTAAAATAAAAACTTTCAACAATAATAATAAAATAAACATGATCAACAAACAATCATAGAATTTTCTATCTACACAAAATTCATCTACCTCAGCACCACTGACAATCTTTGTTAAAACAATGAATTTTCAGTGGGAGCCTGCAGGAACCTCAGAGTTTAGGATCAGGGTTATTACTACTTTTTTCAAGGTATAGAATTCCCTCATTAGGTGCACTGAAAACTAGAGCTCCTTCGCAAAGGATTAATGCTTCACATAACTATTACTAAGCTTTCACTGCTGCGGTTCAGGATAGCCGCAAAGTGCTAGTATCAATCTTCCCCGCGCAGCTCTGCCCATCTGCAGTATTTGGCACAGATTCTTAAGTTCGGTAGACTCGAGCTTGCCAGGGAGCAGCCGCCGCTCCTGTGCTCCCTCTGCAGTGACTACTGGAAGCCAAAAGCATTTAAGCAAAGCTAGATAAAATCAGCAGTGCCCAATATGGGTTCTTTCTGGTTTCCTGCAAGTAAACAGACATGTTTACAAGGGGCTGTACATTCACATCAATCATAAGGTGACTTTGTTTACAGTAGAGGAATTTCCTGCAGGCTTTTGCTGTCCTGGTTTCTTTCTCTTTGTATTTACTTTTGTTCAAATGCAATTTAAAAAAAAAAGCCATAGGTACTCCAGCTCAATTCAAAACGTGACACACTGAAATCTGAAGCAGGCTATAATTCATGTCCAGATTTAGTTGTTCTTTTTCTTGTTTGTTTGTTTAAGCTAACACATGCCTCTGCATTAAAAAGCCACTTTTCTCTACCCATCCAATTCATCTACACCTGGCAAGAAAGCAGCTCTGATTTGTTTCCCCATAAAGAGTTGCTTTTCTCATCAAGCCCATAAAACAGCAGAAGCCCACCTGACATAGAGATTGAGCTTTTACTTCAGGCATCTAAGAGACAGATCCCTCAGAGGAATTAAAGTAAAAATGTTTTGGAATGCAACTGAAAGTCTGGCATTAATATCAGCTGAGCAGCCAGGATTAAGGAGTTCTGCTGCCATGAATCAGAGTCAATCATTTCTCCACCCCTTGACTGAATAAAAATTTACTTCGCTCCAGCCTTCACTGCCCATAAGCTATTAGTTCTCCGTTCTGCTGCATGACGTGGCCATGCACAAGGTCACTCTGGTTTATTATCCCTGAGCGTTAACACGGTCAGAGGAAGTGCCAGGGAAAGGCTCTCCTTTAACACACAAACTTTAGAAGTCAAGGCACACATAACCCACAAAGGCTACAAAAGACAGAAGAACAAGAATGGGAAGTGCAGAGCTAGAGATCTGCCAAGAGGAAGGTAGATCACTTTTTCTGAATGCCCTTCCAGGTAAGAGAGGCTCAGCTGCAGAAACAGGAGCAGGGCCCATATGATATAAGACTTCAGGAGTTTTCTTCCAGTAATTTCCAATGCACAAGCCATGACTCAGTGTGAAAGTCAGCCTAGTACAGGCTCTCTTTGTTAGCATCTGTTATCAAGAATGTCAGCTAATCAATACATATTTATTGCCAGATACCTACAGGGCTCAAAGAGACACTATTTCTGACATTATATTCCATGTTCTTCTTACAACTCATATTCCTGGAAGCAGTTTTCTTTCACCTTGTGTGGCATTGTTACTCATCTTCACTGATGCTTATCTAGCTCCATAAATCTGCAAATGCCCATCCAAAGAGCCGTGTCCCTCTGGACACTACCAGGCTCAAGCAGCTAACCCTCACCTCCCCATTGCTTCATTCTGCCAGAGAGGCACCACAGCTGGGCTGGGATTCGGCACTTCATGGTGGCGAGCACCCCCATAGTTGACTTGCACTGTCCCCACAGAGCAGTTTCCCCGCTGTAGGCAATGAGAGGGAACAGCTGGGATTTGGCAATACACAACAAACAAATCTTCCAAATCCTGTAATCCAATTTACAAAGCAGCACCTCGTACCATATTTGTGCATCGCAGGTGAATAGAGCCATAAGCCATATCTGTTAGCAGCCCTTGCTGCAATCACAGACTTCTACAGCGCTATTTGGCACACTGGAGTATACAGGTCAGCAAGCCTGGAACTGCCTCTTGGAAACTTCCCAGCCTCCCTTCTTGCTTTTGCAGAGAGACACCTCTTCTCCCTTCCCAGGTATCTGTGTGTTTTTCTCTCCCGTACACTGGCCAAGCCCTGGGTTCCTCAGCGCTTTGTGCTTTTGAGGAATCCCAGCTGCACACACACAGGGTAGAGATTAACCAGCAAGTGGTGCTAAGACCCAGGTGCTTTTCTGTCCTCTAAGTGCTGCTTCCCAGGAGGATGTGTAGCACAGAGAACCTACTGGGAAACCTTGTAATATCCTCCCACCCTTGACCTCTTTGCTTTTGGCAAGTCTCTCATCTCTCAGAATCCTGTCCTGCACCTTAGCTATTGACTGTCTGAAACAGCATGGTTAAGGCATAAACTCCAAGCTTATGTCTCAGCTTTTCTTTTCAGTTCCTTTGAGATTATGGCCAAGTCACAGTCTTTGTGAACTTGTGTCTCAGCCTGAACGTGGCAGTTTCACCTTCTGCACAGAGAAACATATAGTGTCATGACACCACAGTGGGAATGGGAGGAGGCAGCCCCAAAATTTTTTCAAACATGTCTATCCCCAGCATACAAGCTACAGAAAGCAAGGTCTGTCTCTTTGCACGTGCTGGTAAAACCAAGCACACACTGAGCTGTGCCACTTCTCATCTTCTCATTAATGCACTGCACTCAATAAATAATAATGTATTGGTGTATGGGCCAGGGCGAATCCGAGCTTGCAAAACATATGCAGCAGAATAAGTGCCAAGTATATCCAGGTTACTGTTTGAAGGGAATTAAATGAAGGTAAAATTCATCTACTCTCATTTCCAATCAACTGAATAAGGCAATAACAATTAAAGGAGGGGACACACCACCAACCGTACCATGCACACTTTGGGAAACACATCAATATAAACAGTATCTTGGAATAACACGTTTAAGAGAATTAATTTAATTCTGAATACTGTCTTGCCTCAGGACCAGTTTCTATTTGTCCCAAGACATGTTGAAACAATAAAGAACATTTTCTTACCAAGCCCCTGCAAAAAAATTTCTCTTAAGGCTTTAAAAAACTGGCAAAAAGCCTTCTGCAACAAAAATGGAAATCTTGTCGCATAGTCATCACACTGCCTCAAAAAGTACATATGGATACTGGTAACTTAGAAAAACGTACATGTTTAAACTGAGATCCTTTTCTGGTAAAGACAAGTTGTTCCTTTAGCTTTAGAAAGGGACAACACCGAGCAAAACTTCTCAGAGTAAAGAGCAAACAGATTATTTCTGTAAGTACTTAGACACTATACACCGATGTAGCATGTGCTGTACTTGACAGGTACGTTGTGATATGTTTATTTAGCTGCAGGACAATGAGATTCTGGGGCTTCTAGGTGCTAATACAACCTGAAAGATCATTAGGTATTTTGAAGGTTTAGAAATAACCAGGGCATTACAATAAGCACACAAAGTTTGGCATTTGCCTTGCATTAAACAACCTAACAGGTCATCTAAATATACCTGAATGTACATAAAACTCAGGTGAGCTGATCAAAATGGGGAGGCTGGTCAAAATGAGGAGCTACTTTGAATCACAGATGGCTGCAGCTTTGAATTCTTTGAAAGAAAGTGGTTGAAGTATAAGAGCCACACTTCTATGAACCTCTTCAGAGCAGTATCTTCCACACAGAAGACACTGAAAGAGGAGAAACACATCCCTAGTAGCCCATATGTCCTGATATTCTGGATGGAAGCACTAGGTGGTAACCTGACATTCATCAGATTTCAGAAGGAAAAACGTGAGTTTAAGCAAGTTCTTTTTTAAACGACTGTTTTTCTGTGGAGGAGACCATAAAGGCTGTCGAGCAATATACAGGGACATTATAGAACAGCATAGGATAAAAGGACTTGCAATGAATCTCTTTGCTAGCGTCTGCCACAGCTAGCTCAGGGCCAGCCAGCACTAGGAGGAGAAAAGGGAATTTCAGTGTATCAAACAAAGACCCTGGAATTATCAACGTCCTGAGGCATCACTGGTGCAGACTGGGCTCACTGCAGGAAAAAAAGCAGTAGGAAATAACTCATCTTCATCAGGTACACAAGTCCTGCACTAAAAGCACAGCAAAAGGACCTCGTTTGAAGCCTCCTGCAGGCACCCTGCATGCAAAGAGGAGGTAGTTTATCTATCCTATAGACATGTACGGTGTGCACTAGGGATCAGGGTAACAGGGAAGAAAAATGACTGAACCCAAAGCAATGTAGTCACTGGGGAATGGCTTCCTCGTCTTTGCACCCCATGTGAGGATAAATGAAGTCCATTCCTCCCTTTATGAATAAGTGACCTAGTGAGCTTTGGTTACTTATTTCATCAGAAAAGGCACAACCAGGGCCAGGAAAATAAATGAGCTACAGCTGGGCATGTTTTTCATGTTCAAAGCACAGTGGGCAGCAGTAGACACCTAAGTGCTTGATCTTTCTCATCCCTGTAAAAAAAGGGTTTCTACAACTTTTTAAGAAAAGCAGAAGAATCCTCAGTGTTCTGGTTCCTTGGTGTTGTTCATGGTGAATATTTGCGTAGCAAATCCTGCACACCTGAAATTTCCTTACCCAGCCTGTGTGCACGCTCACACCTGACAGCAGTTGTACTGTATTTGCTGCCACAGAGATTGCTTGGCAAACATCAGAGATCCAGCAGCAAACTCAGCTATCATTCTGCTGTGAGGAACCTAATCAATTCACCTTTTTTTTTTCCCTTAAACTAATGCAAAAATTATTCAAATGTATTTCTTTTCCCCACCCTGCTAGTGATTTAAGGTTCTGACAAGCTTCACAGACTTCCCATCCCTGCCCATCCAGTAAAACCATTAGTCTGATGCACTGATGCACGTGGTACAACCATTTGTGCCATCTTTCTGCATGAAATCAGAAGAGTGTTTCAGTATGTGATTAGGCCCTCTGAGCAAAATGCCAAAGCTAAGCACATGCCCAAGCACACTGCTGACCCGGCTGTGCCAGTGAAACAAGATTTTCAGCTGTCAGACTTTGAATGAGGATCTTTACTCCCTGCACCAATGGGATAAGTCTTTGGCCTTGGAGTCCGATGACTGTTACACCATTAATCTATTGGTAACTCCTAAGGGCTGGTGCGCCCCTGTCTCAAGGCATTAGGGCAGAGCAGTGCTGATGAGCATAAAAGAGTAGCTGAGCAGCTAGGGACAAAACTCAAAGGTTGAAGCCACAGGATGAAACATTACTCATGCACTGTGCTGCCAACCGCTCCTGAGATCCCCTGCAAAGCTCTGCTTACCCTGTACGACTAAGCAAGTCAGGGATTGGAACTGATGTCTCTGGGCCTCACATGCAATTCTCTAGGTGTCCAGGTGGCATGCCCTAGGGAGAGCACATACCTGCAAATACACTGTCCCAGGTCCAAACCAAACCAGAAAGTGGATCTCCACGAGAAAGTGAAAAACATCCTGATGTTAAACTGTGCCTTAAAAAAGGTTCTCCTCATGCAAAGCCATGTGCCATTCAGAATCAACCCAACTGTCTTTCATTTTGATCTTTACCAGGAATTATTAACACCTCTCCAGGAGAAAATCCACCTCCTGTATTCTGTTTCCAGCTGGCTCCAATTCAATCATGTTCTGAATGTCTCACTAGATTCTTCTAACATTTTATAAGGTGGCAGTTTAAATTCCTGTAATCTACGGCCCCAACTATGGCTATTAAAATACAGCATGAAAAACAAGATTTGGGGGCAGGGGAGCCAAACTTTGAAAAAGCAGCCTCTCAATATGACTGCAGCTTCAGAAATGAGAGGTTGCAAATGTCCAGGGTCTGGGCTGCTCTCATGTAAACCAGATCACTTAGACACCGAAACTCCTGATCTGGTCACATCTTTTGAACCTTGAAAGAGGTAGGGAGAAGGAGAACATGTAGAGCTGTGCAAAGCCTCCATTTGCGACACTGCCAGTGTACATTTATTTTGAATATGTTTCAAGCAGGAGAAAATCTAATGGAATGCCCTCCTGTGTCTGCTCTGCTCAGAAAATGGTAAAAAGTAGCACAACTTCTCTTTATAAATACAGACGAAAAAGGCTTTTGCCCCAAGAAAATATAGGATTCTTCGCTCTGTAAATGCTGGTTTCTAATAGTAATTGGTCAGCTAAAAGATGAGGGGCTGATGCAAGAATCATTAGATGAAATCTGGTGCTCTTTTTTATGTAGGTGGTGGCCAAGATGACCAGCTGGCTGGTGACTTACCTCTCCTCTCCCTAAGCATCTCAACAAATGGGTTTTTAAACAGCTCTAGGTTCATAAATTAACAAACCTTGTCTCAGTTCATAATCTCTAGAAGCTGGAGAGAAGTGAGAAGAGGGGGAAAGTTTAAGTCTGGATGAAGACCCAAGTATTACATACTGAGTGTAATACAACAGAACTGAGTGAAGAAATAGATTAAGCTAATAATGAACTAATAATTAATAACAGATCTGTCATACCCTAAGCAACAATGTATTATCTACCAGCAATGTCAGCCTGAAATGTTATGTATACAAACCCCTTCAGCACATCAGATTTTGATTTCTTCACTTAGTCTCAGGGACAACTGTGTGAACATGACAACATCTTGTCCCAAAGGAAACCACAATTTATAAGTGCAAGTCATTAATATCCTGATGGATATAATTATTCTCAGCAGCATTTGGCATTACAGTCAAGGTCATTTTTTCACTAGCTAGTAAGGGATCCTTAGTGACCTGTAAGTGCAAGTGTATTACAAACCCGCAGGTCTTACATGAGCTAACAGCACATATCATCTCCAACCTTTTAGGGTAAGTGTGAAGATGCCTCTTAGATCAGATCCTCAAGATAGCCTGGGATACAGATGCATTCAGGTTTGAAATTCATGCCAAAACAACCCCAAATAAAAATGCTATGAAAAAACCCAGTCTCAGGGTGTCTAGTTGGGAAATGAGAGTGTCAAAATAATTTGAGTTATTTTGCTGGGAATATAGCTTTCAGAAATCACAAGCTCATTTAAGGTGTGCGTGTGGGACTCAACAGAAACACTCTTAATTATCAAACAGTAGAAAATGGGCAAATGGTTCATGTAAGATGAACCTCAGAGCATATCTCCTTTTTTTGTTGTTGTTGGGAGTAACATGATACAGTGGTTTTAAAGGACACATTTCCCATGAGTGTCTTGGATTGCACCTTCATACTCTAGTGCATGGCTATTGCATGAGCAGTATTGTATGTGCAGCTCTACCCATCTGGGTGCAAAATCTGCACTTGCTATATTTGGAGGCAGAGTAGAAAGCCAGTTGGTATCTCCTTTCCTTCTCCCCGCAAGATGCCCCTTTATAGCCCAGCAACCACCAAGTATTAGACCATAGCTTTAACCACTCACTCATCTTGACTCAAGTGTTTGTAAGGCTTCCCATCAGTCCATTTTCCTGTATTTCACACCTCCAGCATTTGAGCTCCCATTAAACTGAACCAAGGAGACACTCAAACATTACAGATCATCTCAGGATACTTTATATTTAGAAATCAGCCTCAGGCTACAACAGTTCTGGGGATTCTTATCTCCCTTCAGACCCAAGTGTATAACGTATCACCCACAAATCACTTCAATTACAAATTAATATTGCATGGTCCCCAAAAGCCACAGACAAGAACGGGGTTACCACTGAGTCAAAAAAAAAAAAGAAGTCAGGAAATGGAAGATATGGCCGTAACCACATTTAAAATCCAACCAAAGAGTTGTTCTGGTCAGTGGAAAGCTGTTTTTACAAATAATTATTTTGCTCCCCCATACATTTTATAGTTGGTTACTTGCCTTTATTTCACAAAATACTTTTCTCACGCATTGGCTTCAAGGTTACCCTACTCTGGTCTAACGTGAACTGGCAAAAGGTAAACATGAGCTGCCTACAAGATAAATCTAGAGAGGAACACACTCCATTGCATCTGTTCACTTCATATGAACAACTGCTGCAATCCAGCATTTCTGTTCCAACATATTTATGAGTTTCATACATCAGTGGTAAGCGATTAAGCAAAGCAGTTCCAACACTGCAAAGAGCTCACCAGCTGAACCGTGCGTGTGTGGGACGATCAGCTGCCAGTCTGAATCCACATGGATTTTGTTACCTGTTGCCCCTGTGCAACACAGTAATCAATATTAAGGGATTACCCTCTAAGAACATGAGTGGGGTTCAGTTTTCTCTAAGTGACCCAAGCACATGCTCAACGTGTTTGTATGAGGAGATCAAGTGAAAGATCCATTAGACAATAAAGCAGCACAAGCCCACGTTCCTGTGGGCTGAAGTCAAGGGCACATTTTCAAGCTCTGAGTAGGCTAAAGAAACCTGATGCTATCTGAAACAGCCCTCAGTCACTGTGTGCCGTCTGGTTAGAAAATTCTTATTATCTTCTTATCCTGCTTTGTACCTTGCTGTGTTTTTGCAGTATCTCAATAATAAAAAAGCTAAGTAGCATCCCAGAAAGAGAAACTGAAGTGCCACACAATGTTTTCTTTATGAAACGCTTCATGTGAATGCCTCCAATAGCTTTGTCATAGAAGTGAAGGATATTCATGGAGAGAGGCACAGCAGAATCAATCTGTGTCTGGAAAAGTTGATATGCTCCTTATTTCTTGTAACCTGAAGCCGTTGCCTTATTTTTTTCTCCCTTTCCTTTTTTTTCTTTTTCTTTTTTTTTTTAATTACTGGTACACGTTTGCGACCTGAGCCAAAATGATGTTAGAAGGAATCCTGCTGTGGCTTTGCTGATTCTTTGAACAGGTCCTTTGACAGCAATAAACACCTAAGCTGATAGCAGAGCATAGGGCAATTTCAAATCATAAAGCAGCAAAATCAGATGAGTGCTGAAAAAGAAATACCTAATGTAAGTGCATGTGGTGATCTACTACTGCAGTGCAACACCAGGTGCTCTGATAACTCCTGGCCAAGGGGGTTAGAGTGCTTTGAAAACACTCATGAGCTAAACACTGCAGCAGCACGTGGAAGCAGAGAGGTGCCGTTCATTCCATTCTGCAGCCTGGTAGAGCTGACACTGCTCCCACCCCTGTGGGGCTGGGGACTCTGATCCCAGCAGGACCACAGGATGCTCAGCCAGGAAGCCACTGATTGCACTGGGACTGAACCCACAACTCCCAGC
Source organism: Columba livia (assembly GCF_036013475.1). Classification (NCBI taxonomy): domain Eukaryota; kingdom Metazoa; phylum Chordata; class Aves; order Columbiformes; family Columbidae; genus Columba; species Columba livia. The sequence goes on from NC_088618.1 coordinate 7,775,494, forward strand.
CCTTTCCCCAACCAGGAACACTGTCCTTCCTCCAAGATGGAAGAAGAAAATAGACAAAGGTATGCTGACAGGTTGATCTGAGGGCAAGTGCCGTGCTAAATTTTCACATTAGACAGTGGTGATAAAGACAATTATTCCTATATTGAATACATGAGAAGATTAAAAACACATTTTCTTTTAATAAGTATTTAAAGCATGGCAACATAGTGCCAAACACAAGCACTCAATTTTATTATTTGGTCCCAAAACCCACAAGATTAGTATTAAGATAGCATAACTTGGTAGGTTGTTGTTTTCTTTTAAATTTCTGAGCCTTGAGTCCTGTTTTCCAGGTTTTTTTTTTTTTTTTTCTATGACAAGGAGGACTAGAAACTGCCTTGGTTTTTGAAAACTAAGATTCTCCTTTAATTACATCCATGGTTTTAGGAAATACACCAAATATCATATAACTTGGCATTCTTGCCATGTTTTATGTTCAAAGCACTTTTCAAACCTCAGTTAATGAATCCTGCAAGCACTGGTATATATGGAGGCAGTCAAAAACTATTGCTTTGAGCAGCACTTGGGACCCTGACAAGGCTTATTGGAGGATCGGGCCCTAAAGCAAGCTGTCTCAGGGTCATTGGAGGACTCATAACTAGGATCACAGCTTTGGATTCCTCCTGTCCTGAAAGCACATATTATTAGAGATATTAGCACTGAAACTCATTGGCTCTAGAGCAGCTGTTTATATAGCCTAGGTAGTTTTTCCTTTTTTATGTTACTCTATGATTCTATGATCTAGCCAACCCTGCAATAATAAAGCAGCATACATCAATAAAAACAATGGGAAAAAAAAAGGTTTTTAAATTGAAACAACACACACCTCTGTAAGACCTGGAAAGCAGCAAAGCACAAAATGGCAGCTCATGTTTCCACACCTACCTTTTTCCCCCATCCACTCACCCAAAATTTTAACAGGAGTGTTTATCTGGAAAAAGAAAAATTTAAAGCTAATGGATAAGAGATGCACACTGGGGATTCAGAGGGCTCTGGTCTGGGGACAGGGAAGGTCTCATTGCACCTGGAGAGCCCTTTTTCCTTTCACTGCTAAATCCCACTCTTGGGTGTCCCTTCTGGAAGGCTTTCTGAGGTTGGCAGTGTTTGCACTGCTTTGAAATGCAAGTCTCCCCCGCTTTGTTTGTTTTTGAAATGCTTTGAAAAGGAGGAGCAGACGTCCTTGGCTACTAAAGCTGAGCTTTCCCAAAACACAAGCTGCTGCTCTTTGTTTGCTTCTCGTTAATTAGCTGTGTGTCTAATTAGTGACAGGTTCCCTTTGGCTTTCCTGAAACCAAAGCCGCTCCATGTCAGGAGAGGTCCATCAGGGGACCTGTCAGTGCCCGAATGGTTTCCAGCTGCTCGGCGCCCCTCCGCACAAGCACACGTGCATGCACGCTGACACTTACCCACTTCAGCCGACTGACTGGTGATAGCCCTGCCAATGGAGATACAAGTCACTTGATCTGCACTGACCCCCTGATTTCAGCCAGATCCCATCTGTAATATCCTGATTCCATTGCATCCTAATTCACCATAGAGACAGATCCACAGCAGATTAGAAAACAGAGTCTTGGCTTCTAACCCTCGTCTCTAATCCACTTTCTCTTCCCAGTGCTTTGCTCTGACACCTTGGTCCAGATTCACCTCTGAGTTATTGTAGCCCAATAACACTAATTTCACCCAAGAGTGAAAACTACTTTTCAGCTGCACAGAGCATCGCTCAGCTTTCATGGCACTCACCACAGGATAGTGTTATTGCAGTTTGTTTATTTAAACCAAGGTGAGCTCAGCTTGTTACCAGCTTTAAATTCACCTTTTTGGGACTCAGTGAAAAATCCCTTCAGCTGTACATGCTGGTGTGTAAAGAGGAAGGACACAGACTTGCACCGTCCCAGGGCACTGCTGAGACTCTTCCTCCCCCATGCACACGCTTCCTGGTCTTCTCTGCTCACTTCCCCCCTATGGGTTTCCATCAGCAGGTCCCTAAAGAGAGAGGAGCTTATTTAATTCCCTACTGATGTCAGATCCTGTTGGTGCCAGAATGATTGATGGGCAAGTCCCATGACTGATGGGAAGATGCGCTTTCAATTAGCAGTGTGGGCTGTTTCCCTCTTTCTGCCCTCGCTCCTCACAGTCCCTTTGGGGCAGTGCTCTCATTGCAGGGTTTCTCTTTGTACCAGAGTTCTGTATTCCCCACCATCTCTTATATCAGCAGCGCCACTAAAAAACAACAACAACCAAACAAACAAAAAAAACATGGCTTATTTTAAACTGTGTAAAGCTGAACATGGAACTATCTGTCTTGGGCATAAAACAACCCCAAACCCCATCAACCCGATCCCACCAGAGAAGACATTTATCCCAAGAAAGCCATAGGGTTCACAGCATTTGATTCAAAACATTTCTGAAACCCAGGGCCTGTGGTACCCGGCAGATCACAGCTACAGGGAGACACAGAACCAGGAGAAAAAGCATAACCCTTACATGGTTTTGGCTCCTATTTTGCAGTAAATGTTCTAAGACTGGACTACACACACAAATTAAATGCCAAATTAAAACACCTAAACTAAAAAGCTTTTGCAACACTAATAAAATCAAGACAACTTCCAGCATTTAAAATGGTGATGGTTAAACAAAAGCACCTTTTTACTTTTCTATACAGTCCTGTGTTAAACTGTGATTAAAACATTCACTCACAGGATCCTGGTGTAGAGCGTTAAACCATGTATTAGTGAATCCATGAAGTCTCTTCCATAGCCAGCATCCAAAGGACAATCTCCTTTGACAGCATCACATCCTGGGAAGTATTTATCTTGTAAAAGGCACTTTCTGTAGCAGAATCTGACACTCAGGAGCGAAACACAATTTTCACAAAGGTAATATGCTGATTTTTCTTTCCAGGTTGCACTAGAAGTAATACCGTTTCCTGGAAATATTTTCCTGCACCAAGATTTTCCATGAAGAAGAAACAGTACAATCTAAACATTGACTACAGCCCAGAAGACTGAAACCACTTTCCTGTGTCAGAGTTTTAGCAATAGCCAGATGTGAATGAACAGCAGGTGCCAACAGAAAACATCAGCTCTGAGCTCACATGCTCTTCACTGGCCAAATCCAAAGCATGAAGCTCAGTTATTTAACTTTCCACAGTACAGGCAATCTAGTCAACGACAACTATGTGGAGATGAAAGAAATCAGGGCAGTAATGAAGAACTGGACCATTCTGGGACAATCAACTCCAGAAACAAAACCAGCAAAGTAAGAGATGAGGAGACACGTAGACAGACTTTGCTGGTGGCATACTGAAGATATGAATATGTAAGACCTGCTCTCCTGATCAAACAAAGCTGTTTTGAGGAACATATATGAAATGAAATCATGGCCAGAGAAACCTACCTTAATGTAAATCACCTGTGATTCATTCTCTGTGCCTCATCCCTTCATCCAAACACATTCTTGGGTTGATCCACAACCAGTAGATCTATATAGACCACATTACAAAACTCACTACTCCTAACCCACCAGCTTTATACATTTCCAGAAGCAATGTTGCCTTCTGGAGTATACGAAAGCATCTTCAATTCAGTTTTGGAAAAGCACATCTAGAGATGCCCAGCATTTATATATAACCGATGAATTTAAGATAAACACTTATGTACTGGCTGGTACAAAGATTATTTACACAAATTAAATAGTGTGCCAGTATCAATAGCAATTCAATACAGTTACAAATTTGTCTGTCATTTCCAACACTGAGCCAAACCTTCCTTGTTTTAATCAGCCACATAACTCAAAGTCAGTTACATTATACTTCTATGGTTTGAGGAATAACACTCTAGAACACTGGAAAGAAATAGCTTCTAACAGAGATCCTTTCCCACATTTCCATGTAGAAAAAGAAACCTCCAAGGAATGGTTCTGTTGTAGCCTTCCAGCCTCTTTTACTTTTCTCGTTCAAGCTAGAAAATGCCACAGTACATAGAAATGAATGAAAAAGAAATCAAACACCTGACAGATTTGGTTTGGGATTTAGGTGACATGCATGAGCAGATGCGTAAGACTTTCCTATATGACTCATTGCTCATCCTTGATCATCCACAATTAAGAAAGCAACAGATGGAATTAAAATGGAACAGAAATCCACGAAAGAACAAGAGCTGGGACATCAGTCAGCCTGACCCCAGCCTCAGTTACAACACATGAACCTGGAATAAGTCTGCTAAAATCAGTGCCATTCTTCCAGAATTACATACATGAAACTGAGATTAGAAGGTACTTCTGACAATAAATCAGGAGGCGTGCAATATCATCACTAGTTTCACTGCAGCTGGTGTACTGAAACACATGCCTCTCTGACAGGGAGGTGCTATAAAACAACTGAAGCCTGACAGTCAGAACTGGTTTGGACTCCGAAGGTTGGACTGCTTCATTTAGATCACACACGGAGGGATGGCAAGGTTGTCTATACACCACCTGCTGAGCAATTTGAAATGAAAAGGGAATATGGCTTCACTCTCCACTGTTCATCTGTTGGGAAAATAATTAGCAGAAAAAAAGAAAATGTATTTCTTTTCAGCTTTCTATCAAATTCCCCTGCAACTACACACGCTTTAAATCTAGTGTAAAGATGAGACAAGGGAGAAGGGAAATAAGGTTGTCTTTGCAGAAGCAGCTTAATTAGTGTAACTTGGAGCCAGAGAAAAAGGTCATACAACAAGAAGTTCAGCAGGCCGTGAGGGAAGTAGGAGTTTCAGATGTAACAAAACCAAGGAAAAAGGTATGTCTTTTCAGATACCACATGCTTTTAAAACCAGGGCAAAAAGGTACAAGGAATGCCATTAGTGCCAGTCAGTGCAGCATGTCTGGCTTCAAAGCTGCCAGTGCAGGACAGCAGGTGTTTTTTCCCTTGTGTCTGTAGACAAGAGCAGTAAACAGTCCTAGCAGAGCTGTGGTGGTCAGATTTGAGGCGGAGTTTGAAAAAGCCAAGTGAAGGTTAAGTAGGAAGTGCTCATACAGCCAATGGTAACTCTTAAGTTGGCTCTCCTGATCTAATGGAAATTCACACACAAAAATGCAGAAGAGCTGCACCCTGATCTGGGAATGTGTTCTCTGTAAAACACCTCCAGACTACCTGAAGTACTCAGCAAAGGAAAAGCAGAAGGTTCTGATCCAGGCACTGACTCTGTCAACATTTGCTTAGGCCACCAGCAGCAGAGATGAGCAGGAGACATGCGTGTCTGTGTGTTCAAGCCCTGTGGGCAGGCGATGAGATTCGAAGAATCCTTTTGTGGGAACAGCCCCTGGAGCCACCGCCCCAGACTTGCCGGAGTGAGCCAGCGGAGGGAAGATCCAGCTGGAGGAGGTTTCTATCCGAACTGCACAGAAACCTGCCCCAGAGTAGGACGTTCCCTTTTTCTCCTCTGCTCGCCGGTGGAAGCAGCAGAGCGAGCGCACCCCGAGGCCTCTCTCCGGGTGACTGGTGCCCTCTGCCGACCAGCGGGACACACCTGACGGGAGCGAGCAGGGGAGAAAAAGACCCCGGGCATCTGCCAGCCTTTGTCGGAAGGACTCAAACGCAATGCATAGCTCACCCTTGGCGTAGGAAACTCCTTCCGCCTCGCCAGTCTGACCAGGTACCCCATGCAGCCACACATCTGCAAAGGGACGATGAAATCATGCACACGGGATGACTGTGAGTGCCATTCTGAACCTCAGCATCCCTGCCACTCCCAGCCTCTCTCCAGTCACCAAGGGCAGGGCTCAGCCACAGGCATTTTGAAAATCACCAGCATCTGGGGGTTTGTTTTCAATGAACAGCCCCCTCAGCACTTACCAAGGTGTATCAGCCCCTATATTCTTGCACTACAATGGGGCAGGGGAAGAGCAGCACAGGCCAGGAGCACTCTGTTTGTTCGGATTGAAAGAGAGGATTATCTGACTGGGACTAAACAAGTGCCCTGAAAGTTCAAGTGATGTCCAGAGACAGATGAAAACAAGCTATACTGCGGCCACTCTGATGACATGAGATAAAGAGGCTGATGGCTTAAAGAAAAGGGCTCATTGCACAGGATAAATGAAGGGTAAATTGCTCTTTTTATTTCCTGTTCATGTCAGCTGGTGATGAATTAGGAATACAGATCCCTGCTGAAGAACTCCAGTGAGCTGACCAGCAGGCTGAGAGTTTGGGAGGTTCAGCTCCACAGGGACCCATGGGGCTGCCTTGTCCAGCAGCATCTTGCTGCTGATGAAGGGGATGAGGAGAGCAGAAGTGGGGCTCTTTGCTAAAGGTGTGCCAGCCTTTGAACTCCAGACCTTTCCTCTGCTTGCTCTGGCCTGGTTGACCCCAACATTTCTTTTCACCATACAGACAAAATTTAAGTTACAAAATTGGTTCTTATTTCCAACAAGGCCCCTTTCTAAAGGGGCTCATCCAAAAAGCAACATAAAGTAGTTCAAACCAGACAAACAGACAAGGCACAACTTTATCATGGGGCTGCAGTACAAATACTAGGCCTGAAGGACCCAGGGCACTTGCAAGATGTGCCTTCCTTCAGGACAGGACTTTCCAAAGCAAAGAGGGTTTGATCTACAGTGCTCAGTACCAACCTTGTGCAAGACAAATAAAGAAATCCCCAAACTATTCCTCCGAGGCCCAGAAATGAGATCACACATCCTACAGACAGAAAAGCTTACTGAGATTATACTCAGATTTTAAGAAGTGTTCATGCATCCAAAGCTTTTCTGCTTTTCCTGGCTGTATCAGCTTATCTGAAAAAGGATATTGCCTCTCCCTAGAAACCCAGCCTTGCTTGCCAAGCTTTAGGATAGCATTATGTAGAAGGAGAGAGATGGGCTAGCTGAACCCTTTTAGTGCCACTGGGATGCAAGGACATTGGGATATTTATCACTCAACAAGTTCACTTTCATTTCCATACATGGGACACGTGGCTGCTGCATCCTGTTCAGTTGGGATTTACTGAACTAGCCATGCAAGAAGTGACTGGGTGCTAGGTATGATTTCATGGTAACCTGCTCCATGCAGGCCTGGGAAGGGAAGGAAGCTTTGCAGTTCATCTGACAGCATCTTTAGAGCCTTTGCCCTCCCTGGTACAAACCAGGCTAAAAAGGCCTTCCCAGAGCAAGGAAGGATCTCCCTGTGAAGGGCATAGTGACTGCATGGTACTATTTATGATACACGCGTGCTGTAAATAGCTGAAAGGAAAGAGAGTGGCATTTGTGTTTGTGGGAGAGCCAGCCTAGCAAGAGAAGTTGCTGTAACTTTACACTGGGCCTATCAGGGGTTTTTATAGGATAGAAACACTGCTCTCTTAGCACAGCTTCAGCGGGGACAGCACATGGACTTCACGCCCCACCAGCTCAGAAGAACAAGCAGAGCTGCTGGCATCCTTTCAGCTCCAGCTTGTCCCCATACCCAACAGCTCAGGAGCAGCCAGAGCAGGCTCAGGGCACCTACACTAGAAGGCTGTACAAAATCCCATAGCCACAACACTGTTTCTCACACAGAAAAGGGTGAACCAGCCCCTCCAGGCTGATCTGCCACTCCCCAGCTTACAACACGTTTAGTCCTTGGCCACCCACAGCAATGTTATCTCTTCTTCATTTGTTAGGGTAGCACTGGGCTGAAGAAGCCCTTTCCCAGACCTGTCTTGGAGCCAGCTGACCTGGGTAAGAGCCCTCCATCCTTGCCTGACTCAGTGCATGCACTCTGCACATAAACATGCATCATTCACTGCATCCCACACATCAGGTGCCAAAGAGGAGGGCTGGCCTTGGCATCTTCTCTGCAGGCCCAGGAGGTGCACACTGCAAAACAACTGTTTTCAGGCTATGGGAACAACCCTATCAGGTCTCCATTAGAGAAGGCGATGACAGTCGCACTTATACAGGTGACTAGGTTTCACCCACAAGAGTCAGGCAGGAGGATGCTTTAATGAAGGGCACACCATGAAAAAGCACCTTCTCTTGGTTAACCTCTGCCCCCTGCTCCTTGCCACCCACAGTGAGCTAAGGATGCTCCTTCAGCCAGAGCAACCAGTTCTGGTGGCAAGAGCTTAGCTTGCTGTCACAGAGCAAGGGCCAGAGCTTGCAACAAATTGTGCTTCATACAAGCGCTTTCCTGAGGGTTTTCCCTTTGGTGGCACTGCAGCACCTCCCCTTCCCAGGTGCCCTCTCCTGAATTGGACCTCAATTAACTCACAGCCTCAGGCTATAAATCAAGTCAATAAAAGGGGCTGTAAAACAAACACGAACAGGTCTTCCCCTTTCCATTCAAATGTACTGATGTGGCAAAGCCTTTTTCCAAGCAGAGCTTAGACACCCTGTGCTTCACTGGCCTCACAAGAGGGGATCCAATGTGCTCAGATATTAATACAGGTGACCTGGTCACTGGGATGCAGGTAGCACTAAGAAGTGCCCCTGGCTTGGAGGTCAGCCTCAGGTCACTTCTCCAGAGTTTCCGTGGGGTGGACAGGTCTAATTTCCAGCTCACAAGAGCTGGAATTGAAAATTTTAGAGATGGAGGTTAAATAAGCAATGTTGTTGTTTTTTATTATAAGGTCTGGCCTACCAGAACATGAAGGCATAAATTTCACCCAGCAGAACCACCTGACACCTCAAATAAGGAAGAAAAGTAGAACTTCAGCCTCTGAGCCAAAATCTGCTCTAAGGGATGCCCATGGGGTCAGCAAAGTTGGCTGTGTGACACTGTCAACACAAAGGACTAAATTCTGCTGTCAAAGCAGCAGCCATGAGAACTGTGACCTTTTCTAAACAGAGTAAGGGAACAGAGGGCCCATAAACCATTGTTCTTTGTAGTGTCTATAGCTTCTAGCAGAAAATAGGGCCACAGCATGCTAGGTGCTGTAAGCTGAAGTGAGAGAAACACCCTGCTCTGAAGCAGTGAAATCTCTGTAGGCAAGGGGAAAAAAAGATAAAGTGAGAAGAGCAGAGCTTTAGCCTAGTTCTTCTGGTCCACTCATGGCCCTGTATTCTCCCCTTGGCAATGGAGCAGAATACTCCCTCCAAAAGCTGTCAGGAACAATCTTTCAAAGATGACCCAACTCAGGGAAAGTTCTGCCTCCACCGTCTGCAGAGTTCAACCAGCTCTTCACACTGCCCAGCAGCGCAGCATCCTCACTCATCCGGTCTACAGAAAAGAAACCAGCTTTACTACCCCAAACCACTGCCATTTCCCTCCATGGTCCAGAGCTCACATCAAACTTTTTTATAGCCTTTAAAGCTATATGGAACCTTGAAATATATTGTCTACCTTCCTGGGTCAATAACACCAAAGCATCAGTAACTCCTGAAATCACTGTACTACCTCACCCTTCGGACATCTTCCATCTTCCTTGTAGCTCAAAATCCAGCCCTCTGGAGCACCTAGCTCATAAGCAGACCGTTTGCTAGAAGCTGGATACCCAGCATATTATCATGAAGGAATAGATGAGGCAACTGCAGCCCGTTTTCATTAGCAGAGGGTCCAAAGCCTTTTCAGAACTGAGCAGCTCCTTGCACTAAGGAGTGAGCACATGTGCACACATCTGTAGTGGAACAAGAAGGGTTAAAGACCTTGGGTCTATCCTTTTGTGGCCACTCCTTCCGTGTTGATTGTAGGTTTGCAAATAAACGCTCATTCAGAGAAGCAGGTGAGACATCTTTAGAGTAATGAGATGGATCAGAAGATATTGAAAAAAAAGAGTTCAAGAGAGGACGGAAAAAGCTGAAAGGGACTGAAATCTTCCTTCAAGTCTTTGTGCCTTCTCTGTAAATGGGGAGCTACGACAATGCTCCTGTAGTTTGTCCAGTTAATTATAGAACAATACAAGGAGGAGGGCTGTGATGGATTGGTGATTTACAAGATAGGGGTGTGAGGGCCAGAGAATGGTAATTACACGAGGCTTCCACACTGCCTATACAACTGACTGTTTGACTAACCGAAAGAATCCCTCCTATCTGCCTTCCCCTTGCCGATAAGAGCCGAATGCCACACAGGCCGGGGTAAACAGCACAGCTTGGCTTTACTCAATCTCGAGGGGATGCTGCTTGTCCTTCCCCCCAGCCTGGTCCTGGGGAGGCACCTATGGAGAAGGTGAAGCACTAGCAACTGCTCACCTTGGCTGCAGGGAGTGGATGCCCAAGGCAGAGATAAGAATCACTGAAGCAAGGCCACAGGCGAGGGCACAATAGTGAGGCTTGGGCCACAGAGACATCCATCATATAGGAAACAAAGCTGTTGTCAGCAGGAACGGCTGCATCCTCCAGGCATGTCAGTTGTCGAGTGAGTAGGATGACAGGCTCATCAAGGACTGACGAAGCCTCCAGGGAGATGCCAAGAGAAGAAAGACCATACAGCCACTCGACTCCACACCAGTGCCAGGAAAGACCATGCTGCTGTATTGATTCCTTCCAGGTAAAGAAAGTGGAAATCTCTTGATATCAATGTTGTTTTTTTCTTAATTGAAAGATTTCTTCAGAAGATGAGGATGCAGGACTTCTTGGCACAAGGGAGTACCACAGCTGTACAAATTAAAGCCTTTTATATATCCTGACCAAAAATCCAAGCTCAAAGTATTCAGGGATTTTTTTTTTTTCCCCTTTTTTTCTCAGTGGTGTGAGCCTTTTCCTAATTAGAGTGTTGTAATGCTGAGCACATACAAGAAATCTCACCTGCCCTACAGCCCATCCTATCTCTTCCAGCACTGTGACCGGCAGCTAAGTGATACAAGCTTTGCTCCAGTTACCCTATTACAAAATGGAAGAACATAGCAGGACAGACTGTTTGACAGAAAGGTGGCAAGAAAAGAGAACTATAAGGTGGTACCCATGTTAGTCTTCACTCTCCTTCACAATTTATGCGTGTCTCAAACCATTACTTAAGGCCTAGCTCAGAAATAGCTTTTTTAAAAAGCCCCTTCAGTGGCTACTCTTATTTCAGACTAACATAGCTCAGGTTGACGCCTTGGCCCGCTGAAGTCTAATTGCCCCATATAGACAAGCCATCACATTAGTAGTTCCACCAAATCATCCACCTTGAAGGAACAAGCAAATTTCCCATAGATCCGCCTTTCTGAGTTCTGTACTGACCAGAAAACAGGAATGAAACACATGATTCTGATCATTTCAGAAGCTCCAAAAACAGTTTGATTCAGAGAATGGGCAAGAATTGGAAGGGGAAGAAGGGAAACACATGTCCTGTTTGAAGTGTAAGGTCTCATTTTTTTTATTAAGCCATCTTAGCCACTCTTAACACATGCATGTGAAATGTCAGCCCAGGGCAATGTGCAAAGTAGTTCATAATGCAGATATTAGAAGTTAAGGCATCCCAGAGCTTGGAAAATGCTGAATCTAGCAACATGGTCTGAGCTCATTATAAAGAAAGGTTAAACTGGGGATGAGTGTCTGAACTCAGACTCACAAATACCAGGGCTTACAGTGGGGTACATCTTGAATTACAAGCTGCTCTCTCTCCATTCTTTCTTCTCATTGCAGCTCCTGGGACTTTCCTTCTCTGTATCATGTTTGGTGACTTTTTGCTTATTTTTCTGCATTTGGGAGAGATGCCACAAACCTGGAGCTGGGCCCTTCCACCCATTAATCAAAAGCTACAAGTGCTCTGCAGGGAGACAAAACCTCTGTGTGTTTTCTCTGATATTTCTAGAGCACGGCATGGAGGGCAGGGGGGCTGGGCCAAGGACCCCTAGTTAGATTAACATTTTATTCAGAGACCTATTAATCAAAGTCAGAAGTGGCGTGAAGCGGCACCAAGGGAGAAAAATAGCTGGACAATCAAGGCTCTTTCAAAAAAAAAAAAAAAAAAAAAAGCCAACCAACACACCACCCCTCTCAGCTTGTCCTGATTTACTACAACTCACCCACAGTACTAGATGGGAGAGGGGGGATTTGCAGCCTCTATCCAAACAGGAGTGGACCATACAGGTAAATTCTGGCTTTCTTCACATTAAGCAAACAACTCTCTGTATCCTGCCCTGAGCACCAGTCAAAAAGGTCCCTATCTTTCTTTCTCCAGAGCATAACATGCTTTCATGCAAGCTTATACTTCTTAATTATTATTTTTGGAAGACAGCACAATTAGATTTCTTTTTCTTACAAGGAAAGACAGGCTCAGTTAACGGGAACGGGTCTGGCCAGCGTTCTGCTTGATTAAGGCCTTTTGGAAGGGAGTATTTTGCCCCACAGAGGAGGCAATAAATGGCCTTATACAACATGATACTGAAGGGAGTCAGGCATTTATGCATCAGGAGACTGAACAACCCAGCGTTTGTTCCCTCCGGCACCAGCACTAACCCATCATGAGATGAAGCACAGTGACACAGGTGGTATGAGCCTGAAAACACACAGATGCACTGGGCACAGTGCAAAAGGGGTATTTTGTTCTGAGATAAAGATCAGCCAGGAAAGAATTCAACAATTGTCTCTACAGTTTGCCCCAAGAACTCAGCTGCTGAAGTCCAGCATTTTTCAGTGAGAGTTCAGTCAATGCTTGAGCTCCATCTCCACAGGCTCTTTGGAGAAGGGTATCTCCAGGACCTCTGAAACCTCAAGGTACAGAAGGGAATTGGGTCCCATGGCCCGAAAAGGTAACGGCATTGAAAACATTGTTCTGCGGGGGTTTCACCAGTAATACCACATAAATTAAACAGAGCCCAGAGCAAAACCTTGTGCTTTCCTCTGAAAGTGGGACAAGCCTACTGGAAGAAAGAGGACAAGGGCTAAGTGGGAGAACAATGTTATGACCAGTCACACCAAGCAGTTCCTAGGACAATGGCAGCTGCTTTGTACAAAGTCAGTTTTGCTGCAAGGAAGGAAAGACTTGGCTTTTTCTCAGAAGAGATCGGGAAAACTGCATGTGTGCAACTTCTGCCCAGGAAGAGCTGAAGGATCTCCAGTGGCTCTGGTTTGGTTTTCTCCCATGGTAAGTTCCTGGCAGCTGCTGACAGCAGGAAGACTGGGGTGAACCTTCTCTCTTGCCCAGGCATCCACATCCTCCAATCCCAAAATGCAAGTATATGGAGGAATAAAAGTATTTTTCCTGTACAGGTACATGAGATGCCAGGCAAAGAGGGGCTTGTGGAATGCACAGCTCAATGGATCTGGTTTCCCAGAAAGACCGGCCTGGCCTTAGCAGAAGGTTAATTAACTCTGGCAGCTCAGGGCTGGAAAATGTCCATTTCATGCACTGGAGTGCCTGTCCACGGGTGAAGAGGGGGCCAAGCAAACCATAGGGGCAAAGGTCCATCTGCAGACATCTATGAAAAGCTTGGCTGGGCTTGTGCCTGGGTCCTGTGGGAGGAACACAAGAAAAATTTAGCCAATTGCTACAGCCAGAGCAGGGTCTTGCAGGTGCAAGGGGAGAACAACAAAACCACAAAAGAGCTAGAAAAATACAGCCATGCCAGGCGTAGGTGGAGATGCTTTATCTTATGGGACAGGCGTGCACTCTGCCTGCCCTTCTCTGAGCATCACAAGTGCCTTTGTATCTCAGCCTCCAGGAAAAATAACTGAGGCTTTGAAGGGTCTTGAAGACACATCCCTCAGTGATTGTTGTGGTTCACAAGCAGGGAAGCTAAGAAAATCACTGTGGCATAGCAGAGAGAAATGAAGTGACTCCAAGGCCATGCAGATCTGAGGAAAGCAGGATTTGGCCTTTCTTGTACAATGAGAGAGGACATTGTCCTATATTTCTGTGCACACTTGAGTAAAGTGTGTTTGGGACTGGAGACGGCTGTTCCTACTGCTAGTTCTGCACGTTGCCAGACTGTGGGATGCATTTCATGCTCAACAAGACCAGAGGTAGAGAGATCTCTTTCCAGTACAGCAGCTCCCAGGTGCACCACACTCCAAAAAAATGCCCTTGTTCTCTGCCATTCCTGTAACACCCACAATTTGAATATTTTGAGAAGACTGATGGCAACATTTTACAAGACTTCTGCTCATCTAAGCAGAAGGCCAACAGACAGACACTGACCCCAAGACTCTGGTGTCAGCCTGTAACGCCAGCTCTTCCAGCCTCAGACTTACTGAAACCTGCAGCAAACTTGATTAACTTAACCATGAAGAACAGGGGAATATGGTCCCTCTTCTGCAGTGTGAAAACTGAGATGAAAGTAAGAGCTACATGCAGGACAGCCACCTTGGGCTGCACATGCTTCCCTACCACTTCCCAGGAAGCTGGTGTGAGATGCAGGGGTGTTCAATCCCAGCTTTGCTCTGTGAGAACGAGCATGTCCCAAAACTGCTTCAGTTTCTCCATCTTTGCAATGGGTGTAGCAACTAATGTCCAGCTTAGAAAAGCCCTCTGAGATTTGTTGATAAGAAGCATCTATGAGACAAATGTTTTTATTTTGCTAAGTATGTTCTCTGCACTTCCTAAAACAGCAGGTTCACCACAAGGTAGGTAAAATGTTGAACGGTGACTGGAGCTATTTTAAAGTGTCCCATCATCCAAGAGGTAACAGACCAAATCCTCTATGCTGTGTTAAGATGGAATAAACAGCAGCTGGGGAACTTACAAATCTGCTCAGGGAAGCCTCTGTGCAACAAAAGGAGGTTGAGACATTAACTCAGCATATCTGTGATTCCTTGGCTTGCTGCTCAAGATTAGTATCGTAGCCTTAAATATTTGAGGGAAATACTAAACCTAAGCAAAGTAAAGTAAGGTTTGAACAAAATTGTTTGCAAAGAATAGGGAGGAAAAATAGAAGGAATAGAGGCCACTGGGCATTGGACAAGCCAAGAAAAATATTTTGAGAGCGCCATGCCACTTAGTGTAGTCAAATGTATTTCAAAAGCAAAGAAATAGTTTTTCGGAAGTTATCGCATAGCCAAGCTGTAGGCAGGAGGTATATCCTTGTCCCTGCTTTGAACCACAGATACATCCTCTCTTGCCCAGCATTTTTCACTTACTAATCTCAAAGCACTTACAGATGTTCAAACTTAGCATACTTCTGAGATTAACTTTCTAGATTAAATTTCTTGATAACTCTACTCAATACAACAGACTTCAGCTTTTTTCTTCTGTTCGCAAAGTCCCAGAAAAAGTTGCTTTGCTGTGAAGCTACAGGATTCCTCATGGCAGTCCACAAGTTCTACTGTTTTCCTTTCCATTGCAAGCATAAGCACAGCAGGTCTAATATGTTTAATGTTTTATTTTATGTACAGCTTGGCACACACTGTCATGGCCACAGCAACTCCAACAGAAGAGCCTCCCTTTCCTGCTGTGTTGGACTCTGAACCAGGCTAGATTAGCCAGAAAGGTAGGAGGGCAGGGCAGGAGGAGCAGAAAGCCATCATCAAGACAGGCAAATCCTGGCATTCCTCTCTGAGCCTGTAACCAGATCCTCCCTCCTCTGTTATTCTTGCCACTCATTCTCCATCTGCAGGAATTGCTGAGGATACAAGTAGGCCAGCTTAGTAGGTAACAACTGCTTCAGCATATGTAAATAGTCAGTAATCAGCCCAGATAGAGCTCCTTCTTGCCAGGAAACTGCCCATCAGGTCTAGCCCTTTTTTCTGCCCACTCCTGGTTGGTTTTCTTGGTCGTGTGCATAGACTTCATCCTGCGGGATGTCTGTGGTCAGCTTGCTTTGAGCATCAGTAGCAGTGATGCTGAACTCCGCAGTGAGGCAGTGTTTTCCAGGCAGCTCACAACAGTGAGTGAACAGCCAGCTCCCACACACCTGCAAGGGACCTCTCCAGCCTCTCTGTTGGCCACCCTGGGCAGCTAGTGAGGCCACCCCAGCCATGTTGCTCTTCTGCAGCCCTGGTGAACTCCCTGTCACCTCAGTCCAACCCTGCAACTGCCAGGTGGAGAACAGCCCATCTCATTCAATATGGGGAACATTGCCCATGAATCCACTCATGGCCCAAGGAATCAGAAGTTCTCCAGAGAAGGGTACAAATTAGTGCCCATGCTGTAGTAAGTTCTCATTTCTAACAGGTAGTCATTAAAGCCACAGCACAGTTTACACAAGGCTCCTGCTGGCTCTAACAGCAGGAAAGAGCGCGGTTCCACACAATATCTCGGCTTTACATACTTCTTGTCTTGGGCACAGGCATCCATCTCTGTACCAGCCTATCTCAGTACTGAGTTACCTTATGCCCTTGCTGGTGCCAGTGTTGGGGGATGCAGGGACCTGGCAGGATGCAGCTGTTAACTGTGCAGCACCCGAGCTCAGCATCGCATTCCACCCACTTTCCCAACCAGCCATGACAGCACAGTCCAAGAAGATGTCAGCCCAGCATCTCTGGGGCCGCAGGCTGCTCGCAGTGGGCAGGGGACCCAAGGCCCCTGACTTCCCTAATGCCAGGCCATCCCTGTGCTGGATCAGCCATCGGGATTCCCACTTGCTCCCTTCCTTTCCATGCAAGAGGCTGCCTCCTGCCCTACCCTCCTACCCCAGCAAAAACTCCTGTTTTATATGCACTCCAGCTGCTTCCCGCCAGAGGAGATGTTCCCTTTCTGACTGACATTTCCTTTGAAATAAGAGGAACACAGCAGGCGCTGGACACCCAGTGTGTCAACACATGTAGCTCAACACCTCCAGGGGTCCTGGGACCCCTTCCAAGTTCTGCTGGATCGCTGTCGTTAATAAACTCTCAGCCTCTGAGCAACAAAAGTCTTCTCCCTTTCAGGGGAGAAACCCCAAATGCTGTCAGTGCTGCTCCGCTTCCATCAGCTGGATCCACTTGCACAGCAAAGGAAAAACAAAGCTGTAATTTTGGCAGGATCCATCCCCTTGCAGGAAAATTTGTACCACAGAAGCTTGGCTCCAGATAGGACCAACCTCCTCAACAGCAGCAGCCCACTAGGTCATGAAGTCACTGGGAGCCCTACTAACAAAGATCATTTACCCATCCTCCTCTTTTTGTTCCTCTGCTGTCTCACCACACACAAGAAAACACACTCCAGCAAACAGACCCACTTCACTGTGCAAGATATAAAGTAGGTGGAAACCATTCAGTGAATTATTATTTTATTATGAAACCTCCAACTTGGCAAGACCAAGGAACAGTTGGTATAAGTATTTATTTTTAAAACATGTTTTTTTTTTTAAAAAAAGTATATATATAAGTCAGTGGACTTGTTCAAATGTGTGTTTTCCAGTCCACAAATACTGAAGGTCCAATTTTTGGATTAGAGGCATTTTTCACTTAGAAAGTGAAGTGGGTTGCTAGTAGGAAGGATGATGAGCATGAAGATGAACCAAGTTGTATGCCCTGGGTTTCAGCTGAATCATTTCCAAGATAGACTCTTTTCCCCCTACCTAAGATGGGAAATTTCTGAGATAATTTCCCATCCCACATGGATTTCACAATTTCCCATCCCTGGGAACGTAGAGTGCCTAGCACACGGGGCCCCACAGACATCTACAGATAAAGGCAAGGCAAGGTAGGAATGCTGGAAACTCACAGACAGGGATTGAAATTACATGCTAGTTTCTCCACAGCTAATTAACCACTGGAACCAGTTTAGGGGATACAGTGCCCAACTTTCCCCCCAATTTCCTCTCATTCTTACAGGACTTAGGTACTTGTGGTGGTTTTAGAAATACTTGCCTTACTTTACCTAACTAATGTTACACTACCAAGGCATGCACAGTCAAGTGCCCTTGCCCCACAGCTGTGCCTTCCTGCAGTGGATCTCATCAAATAAGAGATTCATCTTGGCAGTTTGTGTGCACAGCCTAGCACATTTCTACGCACTCCCAAGGCTCCTTCAGTGAACCCTGGCTTTATGAAGTCAAAGGCAGAACACAGCAGAGCTAGGATTTCACTCCCTGTTTCCATTGCATTCAAGTTACAAGTTTTCAGCAGTTGCATCTCCACATCATTTTTTCCCCCGCACGTCTAGAAAAGAAACTAGGGCACCAGTTTATTGCAACACACAGCCATGCACCCAAAGGGTGACTTGTCCCAGAGTGTGAACACCACCACATAGTTCAAACCACACTGCACTTAATACAGAGCTTTCAGGTGCACACACGAAAATATATCTTGTGATATATTTTCAAATTACAGACAACACGTTTCTTTTTCTCTGTCCTTGCCTTATGTAAGCACATCTCTTTTTCTTCTATCTGCCTCACACTGTCACATGGAAGCAGATAATATTACAGTCCTTTCTTTGCTTAGGCCAAGAACCAGCAATGGATAGCTATAAATCACTATACCTGAAGCACTGTAGAAAATTGCAGGGGAATTTGCATGCTGAATTTCAGGCACAGCACTTCATTTAGGGGTAGGCACCGCAGAAATGACAGCATTACTTCTTGTACTTTTGCAAATCTCAGACAAGGGGGAAAAGCAGCAAAAGAATCATTAACAATGCCATTCTTGACAGATAGTGGCAGCGGGGGTGAGAGTAGAGGAAGTGATTGAGAACAACAACATCATGATGAAAGCCTGCACTGGATTGTCAAATTAATCAGGTTGATGGTTTTGGTGCAGCTTGGCTGGCAAAGAACCAAGCATGGGAAAGTAACAAGCTATATTTTATGTACAACTTGAGAAATGCTGACAGCACTGGGAAGGGTGGGAAAGAGCAGGTACCAACAGAATAGGCAGCAGCTGACAGCAGAGCCGAGGATGAGGCAAGAAGGATGACGCCAGCTTTGGTTTGAAGTGAACAGCCAGCCCAGGGTGGAGGCTTTGGACTGGACCTGGAGAGAAGTGTTACAAGGCAGATAAACATGTAGAGCTGCACAGGGAAGCTGCCCTCCACTTCGTAGGTGTAACGTCAACAATCCTGTCACAGCACATAGGGATTTATGGAGACTAAATACAAAACGCCACTGTCATTTTGTCTCATGTCCCCATGGAACAAAGATTTTATGCTTTACCTCCCTTCTCTCTCCCTGCAGGAATCCAGGCAGCTGATCTAATATGAAGATTCACCTGAGAAAGGTACAAAACAGCCTGGGGAAAAGCCTTCATTTCACCAGCAGGTTCATTCACAGAGAGCACAACACAGCACATAAGGGGGCCATTGTTTCTGGAATAAAATCTGCATTTGAGCTCTCTTCTTTGGCCATGATCAATGGGAGCGAATTAAAGTCTCATCCTGGGAAAAAAATAGCTTGCTAACACTATGTTGAAAGATCAGGTAATGGAGATGCTGAGCAAGTGTGGGCACCTGCACCATCTGTTGGTGAGCTTGAGAATGTCGGAGGTAAAAGCCCCTGGTGGAAAAAGCTTGCCAAACACAGGCACAGCCCTTATGTTACCCCATGAGAGACAATAGAGTTAAGGGCTGTGATTCCTAACAGGAGATGCTGCTGTTTCACAGTACTTCAATACAGATTTCGGCTCCCCACAGCTCCTGCCCAGTGCAGGGGTATTTAAGTTCCCTGGGTGCTTACATGTTTGCCTGTTCAGCCTCTGAATTTTCCAACCCACAGATGCACAGTGATGATGGGCAAGTTTTTCCCCCACCTGCCAAGGGGTGGATTTCAGGCCTCCAAAGCTCATTGGTCTAAACACCCCACAGAGAACTAATACTATTCCCATTATAGCCGTAGCAACATTTTGTCCAGCTTCCCCTCCTCTCAGTTTCAGTCTGATGTTTTGGAACACCAACAAGAAAAGGACTAGTTAAACTGGTAGTTATAGGTTCAAAAAGCCACATCTGCTGCTTGGCCAACTAAGTTTGAAGCACCATTGTCAGTCTCTCTGGGCACACACACATAACACTTGCCTTCATTCTCTCTCAGGCCCACATGGCACGTCTATTTTACTAGTCAAAGCAAACAGGAGATTAAAAGCTATTTGCTGCCCTCTTCCGAGCAAACCCAATTCCATGTCAGTATGGGTAACAGCTCTGGAGACAGACTTCAATGAGCAGAGCTGCGTTTTCATGCAAAATTGATGACTCCTACGGCATCAAACAGCTGTGACAGGACAGGCTAGAAGTGATCATCAGTTATTACAGATGAGGGTGTCAGATCAGAGCTACAGAGCCTGAATCATTTTGCATACATAGAGAGCATTCTTGGCATTTTGGTTTCGTAACTCTCAGGTTAATGCTTCTATGTGGAAATACAAACAAATACCTCCCAACATATTTTGATAAACTAGGAGATGCCACACTTTTGCAGGACTTTCCTCCATATCATCTCCAAATGCTGCATAGAATTGGCCTGTCTCAGTGATCAAGCCCTACAGTGGATCAGAACAAGTTGTTCTTTATGTGATATTTTCATCCCGCATATGAGGGTGCAGAAACTATGAAAACCTATTTAAACCAACAGAGGTAAATTCCCAGGTATCACATGTAAACAAGCACCTGTAGCTGCCCCTTTGAAGCCACTGTGCAGCCTTGGACAGCCCT
This sequence comes from Columba livia, assembly GCF_036013475.1. Classification (NCBI taxonomy): domain Eukaryota; kingdom Metazoa; phylum Chordata; class Aves; order Columbiformes; family Columbidae; genus Columba; species Columba livia. Next base: position 7,795,901 of record NC_088618.1, read on the forward strand.
CCGCTTCAGAAAGAAAATCAGTTCTCTCTTCAGCAGCACGACAGAGCAGGAAAGCATCCGAGTCGTGCAGCTTTCTGAGCCAGAAGAAGCCAAGACACGCAGGCTCTAGATTTATGGATTAGACATGCTGCCGTGGCATACAAATCACTCTGCGCAATTCATTATCACATTGCTATGGCTGGTCACATTCTCCACAGGTGCAAATGATGCCAAAAAGGCTTTTTACCTTTCATGTGCTAAGACTTAATGATGCAGAGTCAGGACCCCTCCTGGCTCCCCAGGGAAGTGAAACCAGAGTCAGCAGTTGTTGTGTGTTTGTGGGCACACAGAGTCCTGAAGGTTTTCCAGCAGCCCTCAGCAGTGCTGACAGGCAGGCAGCTGAGCCGTCACAGCCCTGGGATCGTGCCTTCTCCCAGCCCAGCCTTTTCCATCAGCTGAGCCCGCGCCTGTCGCACTGTCAGTACCTGCCCGTGTGCACTATCAACATCCTCCAACCCAGCTAAATTCAGCTAAAAATCTGCAGGCAAAACCAGGGATCCATTCTGCCACACTAGCACACTTTGAAATAGCATTGGGGAAGCAAAGGGCCTTTCACATCCTTTGCATGTATCAGTAAAGGAAATGGACTTCAATAACAGGCATAAACCAGGTAAAACAACAGTATAATTGATCTAAAGAAGTGAGAAGGAAGGGGTGAGGGGAAGACAGTAGGTTGAGCTACTTCCTTAGACATCTGCAACTTGATTTGGGGAAAAGGACACTGGGGGAGAAAAATCCAGAAAACAGGCTTTGTATTCCTATGGAAAGCTTGTTTGTTTCTTTTTTCCCTAAGGAACAAACAAAAACCACCCAAACAGAAACCCAACCCAACCAAAAAGCCCCAGTACTTCAAATTCAGGGATTTGAAGTGTCAGGTGTCCTCATGGAGTGTTAGTCTTTGCATCCCCATGGAGCAGGCTCCTCTGGAGAAGCCTCTTGGAAACCACGACCACTGGTGATACCGCAGGGATATCACAGCCCCTGCTGAGAGGTGCATCAGCTCCAATTCGGGTTAGCGTTGGAGGGACATGGGGCAGAGATGGCAAAGGGAGGAAAGAGCCCCCTGAGGCAGAGCCAGGTCTCACTCACCTCCCTTCAGGCTGGCCCAGGCACACGCAGCACAGTGGGTGAACTGAAGCCTTCGACGCCATCGGCCACACCGCACATCGGCGCTCCCTCAGCACAACGCAGGACCTCACCTTCCCACCTCGGCCTCCATCTGCACAACCTCCACCCAAGCACCAGGGGCTTATTCCACTGCAGCACGTCACACTTTTTGGGCAGCAGGGAACGCTGAGGTGAGGCAACCTGAGGCAGAGAAGCCCCAGGACCCGCCTTTTCTGCTCAGGCAGCCCCTGAACACCCCTCCCGCTGTCCCGGCCTTGGCCACCAGGCGGGGGCTCGTCTTGCGAATAAACTCAGCTTTTATGTGGAGAACTTGAACCTCCGTGAACTGGGGCTGAGGGCACAGGGGCCGTTCACCTGCAGCCGGCAGGGCCGTTGCCCCACAGGTGTGCTTGCAACAGGAAACACCCTTTGCTTTCCAGCCCGCATCATATAAAAATAAGCAGCAGCTGAGGAGAACAACAAGGAACTCCTGTGGCAGCTGGCAACTGTCAAGTTTAACCCTATGGGGCACTTCTGGTAACACATCCACTTGCCTTCAGTATTCATTCTGCTTGGCTCTAAGCTCAAGCATCAGGGAGGGTGACAGAGTGCGAGACACCTAGTGCAGAATTGAAAAATAAGCCTTTTACATCATCATGCATCATTATTTTATTTCAATTTTGCTTCATTCAAAAAATAATTAAGAGACATAACCAACAGTAGGCACATCGGTGGGTATTGCAGTTTGAGTCTCTCTTGTGCCAGATGCTGTACAAGCATTGCCAGAAAGAGCCTCTGGTCTCAACAACTCTTGGCTTCAGGGTGAATTTCTCATAAACATTCAAGGCCCCAGGTTGACTCAGGACATGCTGAAGTCAGTATTAAAACTACCAGTAGATTAAAAGGAATGAAGATAGGGTAAGTAGGTAGGTTTTCAAACATCCTTCTCCCCCTGCCAGAAAAACATTGGAAATGATCCAACAGGCAACAAGAAACATCCTTTCCCTTACCCTGATAAGAAACTGAGTCAGGAGAAGATTAAGTCACTTGTTCAAGTGTTACTAAGGCAACCTGTGGTAGCATTAAGGAAACTGTATTTGTCCATTGTCCTAGTCCAGTACCTGAACTGTTCACTGCCTGTCTCTGCCCTCACCTGACCCAATGCAACCAGAAGCATCATGGAAAGTACAGCTGAAACACTCTAGCATAGAAGGCATCAAGCACTGTAGCCCCTATGAGTTTATAAGCTGTTTGAGTCAGTTCTGATTGCTGTAGTTTATGGTTTCCTTAGTCTACCAAACCAGAACCATGCCCAGCTCAGCAAAGCAATAGAAGTTTAAAGCAATAAAAATCACAAGGATCAGGTCTTTGGAAATACAGCAAGTGTCTGATCAGTTCAATTTCTGCTTTGCACTGCAGTCAGGATCAGATGCTGCACTAAATTGCCCCCTCTGGATATCACAAACCACATATCACAGCATCACCCAAGGGGAAGGAGGGTCTTCAGTCTTGTGACGTTAATCACCGTTGTAGGGGCTTCTTGAAGAAGATACCCAAGTGTCTGCTTGCAGGTCTAGATCTCGGGTGGCACTGCGGACTTCAGCAGTCATTCTCCGAAATTTCTGCAAGTAGACAATGATGAAGATAACCAAGATACCCTGGAGGAAAAGGAGGATGAAGAGGCATAGCTGAGAGAGGAGAGCCAGGTTGCAATACCAGTACTGGCATGTGGAGATGATCTCATCTTCTGTCAGGTAGGCAATGACCCGGTCCTGCAGGTGAGCTGGGGAGCTGCATCTCACATCCCTGTATAAGGTTCGGTTCTGCTGCCACTGGAGCCACGAGCGCAAGTAGAGGATGTCACAGTTGCATTCCCAAGGGTTGCCCTGCAGGTAGACTACCTGGAGGCTCTTCAGGTTGTCAAAGAGCCCACTGGGAATAGAGGTGAGCCTGTTGTAACCAAGGTGGATAATTTCAGCTGAAGGACGGAAAGCAGCTGGTAGTTTTGCTACAGTCAGGCCTTTTGATGTGCAGTCGATAATACTGGTGGCACACTTGCATGGCACAGGGCATGTAGGTGTCACAAGAGGGAGGAAGCCAAGGAGGGACAAGAAGAGAATTCCACTCTTCATCTTGAGCAGCAAACACCCCCCTGGTGAAACTGGATAAGGTGGGGTTCAGGCAAGTAGACACCACACACTCTAGGACTGACACCACAGCCCAGGTCTTTTGTTGGCTTGTTCTGAGGATGAGTTTCCAAAGCTGGGTAAATTCGGTGTCCTACAAGAGCTCTGAAAAAAACAGAGTTAAGAGAGGTGTGCAAATTCTTGGTCTCTTGTTACAGGAGAAGGAATGTTCCTGGTCTGCCAACCCTGGATTTGAGGAAGGATATGAACAGATGGCTACTGGGAGGCTCAGATGCAGCCATCAAATTTTCACTAGTACTCAGAAGTATACAAGAGCTGCTTGAATTTTCAGCATTACTGGAGGCACATTATTAGGGTAGCTAAGAAAATTTATGTAAAGGAATCAAAAATTAGAATATGAAACTGCTCATGTATTATCATAGATGTGAATTACATCTGTAAACAAAGCTTTGTTTGTGCAAACTGCAAGAGGAGATTCAGAAATAAATTTACTGTTACCACAAGTAAAAAATAGCCTTTCCAGTTTTGAAAATAAGTGATAAACAGTCCTTGGCCAACCCTTGCGGGTTGCTGACCACCGGGGTTGTAGGTCAGCAGAGTTTTCCACACTAGACATTGTTCCAGCAGGTGAATAATCATCAGGTGAATAATTTCCTTCTGGAGCTGTGACCATGCTGGGAGACTTGGGTCAATGAGCTGTCTTTGTACTGCAGTCTCATAGCACTGCTGAACACGAGCTGCTAGAACTTCTTTAGAACAAATACACACATCTCTAACAAGGCAGTGCTTTTCTGCGCAATCCATCAGCCAAACAAAAATAAAACCACAACAAAAAACCCCACAAATCAACAAACAACAACAAAACCAAAAACCAGAAGGTAGCTTTGTTGACTTACCAGAGTAGTTCAATCCTTGATTTCTTGCTGGCTTTACAAGAGACCTTACAGGCAGTCCAGCCAGTGCAGGAGTGTTTGCAGCTGCATAGCTGAGCTCCCGGATAATCCCCTTGCAGCTGGCTGCCAAGATAAGGGTCAAGCTCATCCCAGGGACACCTCCCACATGAGGCCTTCCTGTAAGTTTGGTGCATGTCACTGGAAGCTGAGGCTTCATTGAGCAAGTCTTCCAAGAAATGGGAGCTGACACTGCTCACAAGAACATGTTTGCTGGGAGGGATGCTGACTACTGGTAACTGTGATTCTGGGCCACCATGCTCAGTCCAACAGAAACACTGCAATGTCTCAGTTGCAAAACACAAAACTCAAAACACATTTCAAGCTGGAAGGTGATGTTACTGCTTTGTACTGCACTCCCTGAGCACTTTGGCCTTTCGTTTCCCATCTCGTCAGGAAGATTATCTTTTGGTAGAGTAGTGAGAGCTCACACTTTGCAGTGTTCTGGACCCTGAGGTTTCCCTTGAAACAGTGAAAAAATCTACTCCTAATTAGCAGTGGAAGACCTGCTGAAAGAAATGGACTTGCAGTGACCACACTGGTGTCAACAGCTGAGCCAAGGAGAAAGATCTTCCACACACTTGCATCCTCCCATGGTTGTTATAGAGGTAAAATATAACTCTTGGTGTTTCACTGTCTACATCAAAATAAACTAGTTAGATTCACAGGAAGGATGACAAACTGGGAAAGACAGTGTTCTGAGGGATCGCTCTTTTAATAGCTAAGTGAGCTGGCAGCTCTTAACAAGTGCTGCTTGCAGTTACTGAGAAAGACTGACCACATCCTGTATTCAGAAGTCGCATTACACGAACACTTGAACAGATAAGTCCAAGGGTCAAAACTACATTTAGGTAGAATCTTGTCTTCTCGAGGCCATTGCACCTTCACAGACATTTTTCTGCCACCAGCCTGACCCGAGGCATCGGCGACGTTTCTTAGGGTAAGGCCACCAGAATTCCATTGCAAAACTGTTGCCCCATTGGGCCCAACTCTCCATTACCCTAGTACTGGGCACATTGTACAGAACAGAAATCATGAGCACCCTGAATGTGCTGATGTTAACATAATTTAGGGTGCAAATAACAGTAGAAATAGGGCCTAAACAAGGGAAAAATTCTAATGCTCTAAATGAATCAATTAAGCTCTAAGTTTCTAGTAAACTGGAGATCATTCCAGTTGTTTCACTGTTGCAGGGAGGCAAAGTGGGAAAGAGATCTTAGGCTAACAAATGAACACAGTTTTTCCTGCAGCACCTGCTCTTGGGAGCAGCTTGGTTATTGCATGGTAAGTTTGCTCAGCAAACTTACTCATTTCATGCACCTGCTGCTACATTTATTCCCAGGCAGGTGCTCAGGTCAGGTGTGGCATGGAGCTGATCTAGAGTCAGACCCAACCTGGCTTTGCATGAAGCACAGACTCTGCAATGCTGCTTTAACCACTCACAAAATGGATTTCCTGGGACTGGATCCTGCCCAGCTGTCCATTGGTGGTTCAGGCACCACTCCTAGGGAACCTTAAAGACAGAAGATCATCTCATCCGGCTTCTGACACAAACACAGGCCAGGAATCCCATACAAGAAGGCCTGACTGGAGCCTGCTTTGATGGAATTGGATAAAAAGAGAAACAGTCAGTTTTGCTATCCTGTGCCCATATCACCAATGCTGCTCAAGGGGACTGCAAATTAAACAGAAAGAGGTTGGTTTTTTTGAATGTATTTATTTCACTGATCAATTCAGGTAGTAAACATTATTAATAATAATAACAATAATCATTTAATAAAATGGATATGTTTTTAAAGGTTTCAGTTTTCTTTGTTCACAATGACAAAATGTTCAAACGGAAATTTACAAAAAAATATATATTGTAAGAACACAACAGATGGACAGGAAACAAAGAGCCTAGGAATGGAGCAGGGGGTGAGGAAGTCACATGGCAGGACCAAGCCAGCATTAAAGCACGGGGGGGCAGGTTGTGAGGAGGAGCAGGGAACGCCATTGCAGAGCATGAAGAATAGTGGGACTCCCTCCTTCTCTGGGGGAAGCATGCAGGGAGGCAGCAAGGACTGCACGGGCAGGACCAGCACAGCAGCGGGACACAAGGAGTCCATGCCACAGCTCCCTCCCCAGTCAGGCACAAGGTCCCAGACATGATACCAACAGCCCCAGCTGCAGCCTGGGACAGCTCTGCGGAATGGGAGCCACCCCTGCAGTGACTCACTCAGCGGGGCAAAGCTTGGCAGTGGTGTGGGAATGTGCCTGAGGGCGCAGGGGTCGCATGTAAGGCTGTGGAGGGTTGTGTGAGGGGGGCTGTTAAATTACTTTCCTACACACACTTCTCACTGCCTGAGCCAAACGGCCAAGCTACACTTGTTCAGGAGTCTCTGCCTACTGTGCAGCTCAATGCAGCAGTACAAAACACTCCTATGTTAATAAACAGATGCCACCTTCCAGGACAGAGTCTGAATCCATGGTGTCCCCCAAAGCCAACCTCTAATCCCTTTCCACGCAGCCCCCAAACTCTGTTGCTCTGAGCAGCAAACCTTCTACACAGGGATGTGATTTCAGCAGTACCACTGCCCCTCAGTAGAAGCTGTCTCTAGTGCCTCCTGTGCATTTTTTTCCCAAGTGCAACTTGAACCATCTTTGCCAGCTGGTAACCGAAGGCTTCAGCCCTCTGTAGAGTACAGACTTGTGACTATTGACTTGATGTGGGAGCCATGTGTGCTGAGCTGATGGAGACTTCCTCACCCAGAGGGACAGGGGCAGAGTCACCCTCGGCAATCCCACCTGCCTGTGACCAGAGTACCCTGTGCTCTCACCTTCACACAGCCCAGGATAAAAGCTGTCAGCTCCTCCATGGCCATGCTAAAGGGTAAGGGCCTCCTTTATCTTCTAGAAATGAACGTGTTTGAAAGAGGGACACCTCTACCTAGAAAGGGCTCATTCACCATAGAACATCCTCCTCACAGACAAGTGTAAGAAAAGAGAGAGGACAGGTTCTGCAAGCTGTTTCCCATTATGCTAACACGGATAAAGCTGAGAACTCAGCAGTCCTCCTGCTTCAGACAGCAGCAAACCAGCTCCAGAGAACCAGGAGGAAGCTCCTGTTTCAGGCTACTCCACTGCTCACATAAGCACATTGCACAAAAAAAGGTTCTATTTCCTCCTTGGTCCTGCATGTTATTGAAGATGAGCTTAACCCTTTCCCTCTCCTAGGCTGGCACTGCCACTGTCACTCATAAACCCAACACAGGAGAGAATGAAAGAAGAAAACCAAAGCATTGTTGGACATGGCTCTTGCCCAGCTTGCATATTTGTGCAAGGGGCTTCCACCCTCGCTTTGTCCTTCCACACCGCCAGGGTCTCTCCCCTGCTCCGGCAGCCCGTTTTCTGGCTAAGCAGAGGCTCTGTACAGTGAATAACTGAAACCAGCCAACCTATTTACCACTTGGACAAGCTCTGATCAGGAATCTAAAGCCCCACCAGGGGAATCAGACAAACACAGCACCTAATAACAGAATAAAGGGCTTGGCTATTCCTGGCCAACACTGCTTCCTACCCAGGGAGCTCTACTGGGGAGAGCCAGAGATGGAGGAGAAGATACAAAGGGGGAAAGGGGACAGAGGAATTGGGCCAGGAGCCAGAGGAGCAGAAGGGACCAGCCCATGGCAACACTCCCTGGATCAGAGAGAAGAGCCAATTGTCTCTCCCTCCAACAGCCCTGATTCCCTGTGAGCGCGGCAGTGTTGCTGGTGAGGCCTGCCCTGCCAGGCATCACAACCCGCGGCTCTGCTCTGGCTGGACTAAAGTTAAAAATACCGCAGGAAGCAAGAACAGGACAGAAGCTGCTGCCCAGAGTGCTCTTATCTCCGCCCAGCAGATCCACCAGTCTTCCCAGCACTGAGACAGGAAAAGCCTCGGACAGGGGAAGGGGGAGAAGGGCTGAGTCCCAAGGGAAGGGCAGGGGAGCAAGTGCCAAATCTGCTGTCCATGCAGGGACAATCCTGCACCTGCCAGGCTGAGCCAACTCCTGCCTAGACAGGCAGCTGCAGATCTCCAGTACAGGCCTACAAAAACTGCCCCTTTCCCCAGGAGAAGCTCAGAGCCAGCAAAGCACTTGTGGGACCGCAAAGTCTGGGGGTAGGGCAAAGCTCTGCATTTGGGGTTGGATTTCAGCCCTCGGGTTTCCACTCCCTCCAAAGCAGTCCCAGCCAAGCACTCTGGCTGCCATGGTGCTTTTCAGAGCAGACACTGGAGACACTGCAACTGGATGACCAGAGCTAAACCATGAGATACCCTCACTCAGCTACTGCAAGGCCCTGGGGTTCTCCTACCAACACCTCCAGCCTGCTGTGGGAGGAAAGCATGGCTGTGAAGGTGCTCACTCCCATCAGCTCCTTGCAGGCAACAGTCGGCAATCCATGTTCTCTGCCAGAAAGACATAACTGAGAGCATTAAAAGCCATTTTCTTCTAACTGACCTCAAGAGACTCAGTCCCTTGCTGTTCAGTGTAAATATCCTGGAGTTTCTTGACAGAAAAAAAAAATCCAACCAATTAAATAAAAACACTTCAGAAAAACCCAAGCAGGAAACCAGGCACCCATCAGGACCCCTGAGCAGGTCAGTGCACAGAGAAAGCCCCAGCGCCAGCTCTCTGTGCCAGAGCTGGCCCCAGGCTGAGGAGCCCGAGCAGCACAGGTCACATTCACCGGAGGGTACGGCTGCCTTTACAACACTGGTGCTGGTCCCAGACAAGGGGAACGGGGAGGGGAGCACAGCACTTCAGTTGGGAGTAAACAATTACGTGCATTGACACAGACAGTCTTCAAGTTCGTACACCAGAGAAACCAGGACTTTAAATACCAGAGCATTCCCTAACAACAGATTAGTACATGGGAAAGGGAGATCTTTTTCTTTTCTGTTTTTCTTTTTTAGGATGCCTTAGAGACTTCCCAGGCTATTTTCTTTAAAAAAAAAAAAAAAAAAAAAGAAAAGAAAGAATAATTAATAAAAAAGAAATACACATCAGTAAACTGTTAAGTGAACAGCCTCCTCCACAATCCAGCTGACCGCAAAGCCAGCATTGCTGCTAATAAATTAGAGGGTGTGGGTGCAGCTCTTGCCCACAAGTCTCTATACAACAGGAAACCTTTTCTAAACGTCCACAGCTCTTGCCAGGCCTCAGATGGTCACTGGGGAATTCCCTCTGCCCTCCAAGTACCTTCCTCTCACTGATCCTGCATCTGCTGCTGCATCTTCTGCAGCATCTCTTGCATCCGCCGTAACTGCATGAGACAGAGAAGAAATAGTCAAAAAAGGGATCCGTGTGTCCTCCACACCAGCAGCCTGTGATGGTGGGAGGCAGGACCGGGAAGACCCAGGACAGCCTCTATGGGGCCATCTGGGAGAAACTCCTCAGATTCCAGCTCCAACACCAAGAAGGCCCAGGCAGAAAAGGGGTCTCACCTCCTCATCCTTCATTTTGATCAGCTTCTCTGTCTCAGTGTCTGGTGTTGGGAGAGGCAGGATGGGAATCGGGCTTTCTATCCTGTTGTCCTGAGTCAGCTTGCTGGAGAGACAGAGAGGGAAGAAATGCAGTCAGTTGTGGCTCAGGCTGGCTGGCTTTAGTGTCACCATGGCTGTCACTCACGATAGCAGACCTGTCAGCAAGACGGCATCATGCACCCAGCCAGGGCAATCTAGCCCAGAGGTGTGGGATGCACTTGCATACAGAATGAAACAGAAGTCAGTAAAAGTTTTCAAAATAGAAGCCTGTGGTTAGCTAACAGAGAAAACCCAAAACAGGCTTGCAAATGTTTCTGACCACCTTTTGTAACTGCAATGGCAAGCTTAGCAGACACGTGTACAGACAATTTATCCAGTCTACTTTGGCTCACCTGTCCGTACGCTTACATATATACACAGCATCAACACAAACTATCATCATCCCTAAGGTACCACACGCTCACCATGGTTCTTTTTTTTTCCAGGAAGATAAAACCAAGGGAGCACTTCAATTGCTGCAAGTCTGATGACTAACCTGGCCCTCACAGTCAGGAGGTGGGAGACATGAGACACAACAGGCACAGCAGCATTGCAGTGAGGACTGGAGGTGCACATAAGTGCAGGCAGGGGACAGAGAAAAGAGGTGACTTTCTTCCAAAAGTCAGAGCATTTCATAGGTGAGAAGGTGGTGGTGGCGGTATCCAAAGTCACCTGGGCTGAAACTGGGAATTCAAGATGCCACTTGCAGTTATTCACCACTTGGAGTCACCACTGGCTTGTTATTGAGTCAATTCCAGCCCTGGAGCTTGGGATCTCCTCCCAAACCATCTCTCTAGACAACGACCCTTATCCCATTGTGAGAAGTGGCCACAGTGTTTTCTGAGACTTGTTCGCTGGAGTTAGCCATGGTATGAGAAATGGTACCAAACTTCAGCTTTGCTTAAGCTGAACAATTGCTTTTTCATCGTGTTCTTCTTTTAATAGATACATAGCCTACCTAAAGAGCAGCTGTGACACTTCTCACAGATCTCTAGCATTTCACATAGTTATTTTGGGACTCCATATCCTCGCTGTTGAAAAAGACAGGCTCGTCTGCTATGCAAAAGTACTCAGATACATGTGTGAACAGAATGTGCCAAACTGCACGTTTGCACACATGCAGGACTGCTCCCTGGTAAAGCACAGCCACTTCTGCCCTGCAACGTGGCAGCACAGAGCTACCCAGCCAGCCCAGGGGAGGGTTTACAGCAGATGAGCCAAGACCTACTTAAACCTACAATTTTTCACCAGTATTTCAGTCATGGAAGGGACAATGGAAAAAATAAAAGGTTTCAAATGAGAAACCCATGAGCATTCTTTCTTCTGTTTTCTGATAATTGTGACTAAAACCACAGAGAATCAGATGCAATGGGAAGACAATGCAGAGAAATCTTTGGAGATGTGTTAAGAGTCTTGCTAATTGCCTGAGCTCTGTTGTCTGAGAAACAGCAGCATCCCAAGGGTCATGCTGTCATTTGGACAGAACTGCAGGCTGCAGAATGCCTTCCTCTTTGCAATGCACACAGCTACCACCCACCAGAGAGAGGGTTTATCCTTGGTTTCATGAAGGCTGGATATATTTCACCCAGTGCTAGGAACAGCAATTTAAAAGAATTTCCGGGCCTATTTCCCCAGACCTGCATGGGGAATGCTCAGACAGGAGCACGGATTCTCAGAAGCAACCCCTCCATGCGTTCAGACTGTAGGAGACATGCTTGGATTTGCTATTTTACTTCCCAGTGCCATTCCACAGGCTGCAGCCCAGCATGTCCCCAGCAGACACACAGCCTCCTGAGTGATGAGCCATTCTGACAGCAACCTCACATTCACAGAGATAAAGACACTCCTGCTGCCTCTGGTTAAAACAGTGGGGACCCACCTGGTCATTTGCTGGATGCACTGAGCTCGGTAGTTCTCATAGTGGACATCACAAGTGACATCCTTCAGGTCATGCATGTGTGTCCGGATCAGCATGTTCCGCAGCTTCACAAAGTCGCAGTGTGCCTGGTTTTCCACTGCGGAAGCAACAACAGGAGAGTACCTGGATGCCACATCTCACCAGCCCTGTCCAGGGAGCCCCTTTCCCACCTTCAGGCTAGACTAAAATATGCCACAGGTCTCCTTCCTCATCCTCCTCTCGCTCCCTCCCACCACTGCCTGGGGGTCACCCCTGGCCCTGGCCCTGGCGATGCTCCATGCTTCTAGACACTGAGGCCAGACTGCTGAAGTCACTGTGTTCACAAGACTTTTTCTGAGTAAGAGGATTAATTAAGCATGTGCAGCAGAGTCTTGAAAGTGGATGCCGCTCTGGGGTACATGGGATGTCATTGCTATAACCACAGTGAGTATAGCCAGTGCTGGAGGCAAACTGCTCATCTCCTCAGAATTTAGGACTGATCGAAAGGCCCCTGAAGGCAAAATCAGACCCTAAGGGGCAAAGCTGTGAGCTTTGGAGAGCTGAAAAAGCTGCTGTTAGCATGGGGAACCAGGCTCCAGACAGCACAGTAGGACTTTGTGTGGAAGGGCTGTGCTCAGTAGCAGTGTGCTTGCCATGGTGATCTCCGTTTATCTTTCTGCAGGGCTGGGGAAAGCTAGCTGTGTCAGGCCCAGGGTTTCACAAAGTTGATCCCACTGCCAAATGCCAGCACCCCGACAGGCACAGCCTCCTCCAGAGCCAGCCAGAGGGCAGAGCCAGCAGCTGGGCAGACCCAAGCAGCCAGTACCAGCCGATGGGTGCACACACAGGCATTGGAGATCTAAAGCTGCAACACCTTAAAGCAATGTGCCAGCATGAGGGAGTCAGCAACAGCAGCAAAAGCCATTCCAGGGTTATTCTGCTTATGGGCTTTATGAAATTTCTCCCTTTAGAAAGGAAGATAGAGACAAACACATTGTGGATCAGGACAGGCTCCAGCACGTACAGGAGCAGCAGCAGAGAAAGAGGGAGTGCAGGAGGGTTTAAGATTCAGTTTAGCTGAGGGCCCCTTGCTCACAGCGCCAGTTCTCAGGCACTGCGCTTACCTTCCACAATGCCCCAGGGGTAGAGCCGTCCACGGACACGCTGGCCTTTCGCCTCCACCACAGTGTTACTGCCGATGACGGCAAAGGGAGCGCTCTCCTGGAATGAGAGGCATTGCTGAGCCCAGCTCAGCCTGGGGCCGCCCTCAGATCCCTCCTCCAAGGGCCAAGCTCAAGTGGAACAGAGCGGGGGGAGGAGGAAGGTGCTGGTTGGAAAGGCATGGGGACATCCACGTGTGCCACAGCACACCACAACACAGTTGCAGAGAAAAGCCTAAGGCATGGGATCTGCAGGCAGCCTAATTCCCAGCCTGACCTTCTGAGCTGTCCTGAGGGAGGCTGTGTCTCTGCAGGTGCCGGCATCCCTTCTTTGAGGGGAAGCTCTACAAGGAAGCCAGAGCAGAGAGGCTGAGACACCAAGCAAATGGGACAATGTTGAGGCAGGGATGTACAGGCTGTGCTCCTCTCTGCTCAGAATGGAGTCAAAGCCCATTGCATGTCTCTTACAGGAGAAACAAGGCCATACTGCATGCATACACAGGGCTGGCTCTGCTTGAGAGAGGGTCAAGCCTGGCCTGCTGGGGCCTCCAGCCAGGTCTGTATGATCATGTTGTCTCCCCCCATGCAACTAATGTATCACAGTTGTGCCTCATCACTCGCAAAGTGCTCCTCCTTGCTGATGGCATCACTCAGAAATAGGTGCTTACAAATGCTGTACAACCCAGACTCCATCTTAAACATACAGGCTGCAGTGGACTGAAGAAAGACTGACACTGCCTGGTGAGAGAGCAGACATGCCATGCCTTTATGCCACACTTGACTTCATGGCACCAGCAAGGACAGCAGCACCTTCTCCAGGCCATCTACCATGTGAGCCAATGTAGGCTGTCCCCTGGGTATCAGTAGCACAGGCCTTTGGCACACATAGGGCAGCTCTGGCTCCTGAAGCAACTGCCAAATCCATGAGCTTGACTTGCCAGTCCCCTGCTGAGCAGGTTCCTTACCTTCAGCTCTCTGTCTTGCTGCTTGAACTCCTCATCTTCATCAGAGTCACACTCAGGAAACTGGTACACTTTAATGCCAAATTTGTCAATCTCTTCCCGGATCTGTGTCCATGCAAGACAAACACAAAAGAATACAACACTGAACAATACAGAAACGCCAGGTTTATTCCATGTTCGTGCTACCATGGGTTTGCTATAGCCTATGGACAGTGAAAGGATTTGACGTTTCTTCTAGAGCTGGCCTCTCTGCAGAAACCACCTCCCCGCTCACAGTAGAGCACTGCTGCAGTTATATTTGCAGGTAATGTGGAGATATATATACACACACATACATGCTATATTTATATTTATTTATTTATTTATTTATTTATTTATTTATTTATTTATTTATTTATTAACATATATATCCCCTCCCTCCTCAGCCCAACCCTGCCAGCACATCAGGAATACTCCTGTAGAGAAAGAGCATCTCACCCTCTCTTTTAGCTTCCGGATCTCAGAGGGGATCAGGCAGTCAGCTTTGGCAATCAGGGGCACAATGTTGACCTTCTCATGTAGAGCCTTCATGAACTCAACATCCACTGGCCTCAGCCTGCAGCAGAGACATGGAGGTACGTGGTTAGCAAGGACAGACTGGTCAGATCCCCCACCAACCCAGCACGAAGGGAAAAGAACAGCACTGTCACAAGAGCATGGGGCAGCACTGGGACAGCCCTCAGCTGGGGCTGTGTCTTCAGGAAACCTGTCTCAGATTTTAGCTGCTGAATGTCTCACACAGGCACATGGTATTCGCGCCCTCCAGCTGCCCTGTGCTGCAGGCAGACAACACGATCCCCCAGCTGCTCCAGGTGAGGCTGGCACATGAGCCAGCAAGGGGCACAGACAGAGGACAGCTTAAAACTCCCTCTCCTACCTATCAGTCAGGCTTAGCTAGATAGAAGATATAAATCTATGTGGCATTATTTCTCCTGAATTCCAAAACAGGCTGCAGGCCTGAGGGAGAACAGCTCTGCCCTATCACAGACAGTCTGTCACACCAGAGAGGGAGGTGGTATGATGCTCAGCTGAGGGAGAGCATCCAGACAGAACTTCTCGTGTGCCAACAGCCCTGCCATGCCCTGGCCCCAGAGCGGGGACTCTCACCCATGCCCGAAGGGTGAGATGAAGTAGAGGCAGCAATGCACTCGGTTGTCCTGGATGTTCTTACGGTTCAGGCCACTCTCATCACGAAAATACTGCTCAAACTGCTGGTCAATGTAGTCGGTGATGGGCTTCCAGCTGGGAAGGGTAATTCAATCAAAACAAGATCACATGTTTAACAGGTCAGTGTCTCCTAGGGACTATGAAGCAGCATCATCCCGTTCCCACTGCCAGACCCCCTTCCTGTGAAGCATCCACAGAAAACAGACGTGGCCAAGGACTGGGAAGAAGGCAGCAGTGGCCTGCTCACCACTCAGTGTTGTTAACAGCATCTCCAAAGCCTGGTGTGTCCACTATGGTCAGCTTCAGCTTGACACCCTTCTCCTCAATGTCCACCGTGTGCTTCACAATCTCCACGGTCTGGCTGATTCTCTCTTTGAACAAGAACACATGAGTTAAAGCTAGGCAGTAAAGCTGGGGATTCCTGCTCACACCCATCACAAGCTGGCTCCCTCCTTATCACTGAGCACAGGGAGTAACATGTTTTTCAAAAAACCCTGATTATCCTCTAAGGAGCCTCAAGGCAGTGGTACTGTGGGAGGACAACAGCAGGCAGACAGACTCAAGAAGATACACAGACCTCTGAAGTGCTTGTAGCCCTGAACATTTTCTCCACTCATTTGGTAAGAGGAATCCCTTCCACACTCTAGCACCCAAGAGCAAAAGACAAATCTCAACACCTCAACCCAACAAGACAGCATTGCTCTGCAGCCTCATCTTCCCTTCACAGGACAGAAGAGCCCCACAGCCAAAGCCTTCTTGCTCAAATACTAGTACCTCTGCAGCCAAAGGAGAGCAGAGCAACAAACAGGGCTGGAACGTGGCCAAGCTCATAGCTGCTGCTGAAGCAAGGAACCAAAGTACTAGTCCCTAGGACAGTCTAGATCCACAGGCACAAGAACTGTTCACTCCCCTTTATCCCCAACTTACCCTCTGCATTGAGGAGCTTTCTGTCTTTGTAGAGGTCTGTCAGGAACAGGCTATTCACCAGCGTGGATTTGCCCAGACCCGACTCTCCTGATTGACAGAATGCAAAGGAGAGGAGGAAAAAGCAAGCAACATGACCCACTAATTGACTTACAAATGAAACTCTGAACAAGGCTTTGAATCCTGAGTCAGAGGAAATGAGAGAGATGAGCTGTCAGATGCTGTTTATGGGCATCACATTTTTCCAGCAGTGGGAGGACTTTTGCTGTAAGATGTCTCAATCCTTACATAAATGTGATCTCCCAGCTCCTCCACCCTTCCCCTTTCTTTCCCTGGGTCCCTGGCTGGCCCTGCCTTCACCATGCAGACCAGCTGCCCTGTTGGAGGAGAAGCTACACTTGGTGCTGGCTCGAGAGGGCTACGAGTGGTCAGGGATGGCCTGTTCCTCCTAAGGGAACTGTCTGACTTAAGGGAAGTGAGGAGGGCTGGTCCCCTCCACCCACCCACTATATGGCCCAGCCACCTCCATCCATGGGCAGTCTCACCTGCGACCATCAGGGTGAAGTCGAAACCTTTCTTGACGGATTTCCGGTGGACCTGGTTGGGCAGAGTGGCAAAGCCCACGTACTGCTTCTCATGGTCCTGTGGGGCAGAGGTGGATGGGAGCAGGTCAGGGTGTGCCAGCCCTCCTGCTCGAGCCCCACACAGTGACACGAAGTTGGACTCAAGAAGCCCTTGAGGCAGAGCCAGGGGGTGGAGGAGAGGCTGGTCCCCGCTCTGGCAGAGCTGTAGGGCAGGGCACACAGTTCCTTGAGGCTCAGGGACTTCTGCCCTTCCCGCAGGTGGGCATGGAGGCCACTTCCTCCCAGTCACAGCCCTGCTCGGCTGCTCCCACCAGCCTCCCTGCATGGAGAGCACAAGGGAAAAGGCACATCCCACCATTCCCACCAGAGAGCACATCTGGGGCTGCTACTGATACACAACCTTCCTCACTCTGCTTCTCCTGCACTGTTGCAGGGTCCCTTCACAGCAGAGTCACCAAATGTCACCTGTCCCCTGGTCTTTCAGACCGATTTCTGCATCCCTCCCTCCAGAGGCACATGTGGTACGTGATGGACAGCTCTCTGTAACCAACACCCCTGGGTTTACGGTGTCCCAAGCCATGTCTAGAGGAAGGCACGGTGGCTTGGCTTCTGTTTGACCTCAGACAGGATTATTTCCTGCTGTGTCACAGCCACTCCTGGCTAAGCAAGAGGAAATCCTGAGTAATCTCTAGTGTTATTCTGAAGAGACAGAAGTTCAAGGAGCACAGGAACCGGGAAGATGCAAAAGAATTGAGAACACAGGCGAGATGCTTTTGGTGAGGGTTTACATATAGTATTGCTGGATGCTTGTGCAGGGTACATCCCAAAAGGCAAACATGGTTCATAACTGTGTGCCACACAGCTGACTCGCTCCATCCATCCACCCATCGAGCACCCCAGGCCTTCACAGCCCACACCCCCACAGCAGCACCTCCCCTCGCCAGGCCCCATCACAGAGGGAGTGTGGGCATGGACCCTGGTAAACAACTCCCTTCTCACATACTCTTCAAGCTAGAGCCAAGGGGAAGCAGCCGTTCACAAATGCCTGAGCTAGAGACATCATAAGACTCATCTTTTCAACATTACTTAAAATAAACATACCCCTGGGATTCACACCACAGGCAAATCCAGAGAGGCAGGAGTTTGTCAAAACCAGCCCCAGCTCCCACCCAGCCACAGATGCCTTCAGCTATACGGCTGTCCTCACCCCACAGCTCTCTGGCACTGGTTCTCCAGGCACAGCACAGAAGACCTGTGTTCCTAAGTTTAACTATCTCCATTCCTGGGGCACATGCTCAAAGAAACAGAAATTACAGTTCAGTGTGTCAAGCTTAGGGCAATGCTGACTTGCACCTATTTCCATGCTGCAGGTGGGCAATGCAGCTCCTAAGCAGCCTCTGGCTGCATGTCCATCCATGTGAGCATCTTTGGGCATCCTCAGCCACAGTGCAAGGACCAGTGTTGCTCAGTGAGGGGCACAAATATACAACATCCTTCCCCTTGCACTTCTCATACAGCCAAGCTGTGTGTCAGAGCAGGAAAAGACCCACCTGGATCTTCACCAGACTGGAAAGACAACGAGCACCTGCTCTCTCAGCTGAATTGATATGCAAAATAGTACTAGTAATGTGCTAATAAAACCATACCTGAGGCTCAGGGCGTGTTTCTCTTCTTTTCTTTGGTTTTTAACCTAGATGACTAAGGGCTGACAATGAAGACACTGAGGAACTGAGCTCTGGTGCAACTCCACTTACTTCAGCCAGGTGTAACTGGCTGAACCTGATCTCTCGCTTCTGTTCAGCCCAACCGAGAAACCTCTGGTACCTTTGGTTACCTCTGCATAGCCCAGTGGAATCGTAACATTTAAAATTAGCAATTCCCAGCTGGCACAGGACACTGCCCTTTACCCACAAATCATGGAGTCATTTCCTTTGCACTAAGGGAGGTCAGAGCTGAGAGCGACACCAAGAGCAGAGCTTCCCTCGCAGCGGGAGGCAGCCAGAGGCACAGGGGAAAAGCTCTGTCCCCAGCCATGCCTCCCTCCAATGAGCCACAGACGCTATCTACAGAGTGACTGTGTACAGGACGGAGGGCGCTGAAGAGGGTGTAGAGGACTGCAAGGGCTACTAAGGGACGCAGGTGGCTTTCTGGGTTGCGAAAAGCTAAAATCCATTAATTAGATGAGAGACTTGGACCGAGGGAATTCCTGGAGGCACCACAGCCCCCTCCTATGTGCTCCTGACCCTTGTGAGCCAGCTCCCATCAAGCTGACACAGGCTGGGACAGCCTGTCGCCGCACTTTGCTTCCCTGGCCAGCCCCAGCTGTCAGGAACGGGCCCCGGGCAGCAGAGCCAGCGGCACTCCGGCATGAGGAGCCCCTCTCCCCATCGCCTCCTCCACTTGATGCCTTTGTTGCCCCCAGCGTCCCACTCACAAGTGCCTGGGAACGCACCCACACACCGCAGCAGAGGACACCAACACATGTGGCCGATCTTTGGGGCCCAAAGCACTCCATGCCAAGCAAAACATGTCTGACTTCTCCCTCAGCACATGCTCGCTGGTTCACCAGACATCACAGCAACACATCACGACCTCACATCCTTCACCACCCAGCCGAGGTGGCCAAGGCCCCCTGGCAGGCAGTGCTCTCCCTGGGAGTTCAAGCCAACGAACAAAGCACTGGTGGGTTCAAGTCCTCTTCCTGTTGGGGGCAGAAACATTTGGGATCTGTTGCACAGGGGAGAAGCCATCCCTGGTACCGAGGTGTCCGCAGGGCTGTCTGCACCTCCAAGGCAGGGTACACAGCACGGCCTTCATCGTTCCTGCCATCCCTCCCTCCCTCCTCACCTGCTTGGTGGACACACTGTTTAAACCAATACAGACCCTGTGTGAATTCACCATTCAGCCTGAGGATAAATGGAGCCTTGCTGAGTATATTCCAAAGGGCTAAAATCAAGCACCATGGGACCACAGAAAATTTGAAGAATAGCCTCTACCCCAGGTCTGGAGCAAATCCCAGAAATTCTGGACCTTCTGCTGGGATCCTGGTGCCTGCAGTTCTTTGCGGGGGGCTCTCTTGGTGTTGCTGCCTCCAGGGCAGCCCTTCTTCCAGTCGCTCCCCTCTGGCCAGGCACAGCCGCCACATCTGCGTCCGCACGAATGAGCACAGCCCAGCCCCAGAGGAGAAGCAGACCCTTTGCTTCCTTTCATTGCCAGGAAGCTGCATAAATTCATAACGCAAGCAGCACCTGGGGCATCTCCCATGTACATCTGTTTCCTCAGGCCTGGTGATGAGCATGGGAGTCTCAGCAAAACCACTAGCCCACCAGCATTTGCTGCTGCAGAAAGAAAAGAGGCTGGCAAGGGACAGTGTCAACATGATAACACAAACCAGACTGCATCTGAGCACATACGCAGCTCTTACTCCTGCCCCGAGCGCCCCCACGGACACACACGCCATTCAGTTGGGAATCACTGCATCAAATAACCGCACAAAAATATGTCGTGCATCTCCCAGCTGTCCATCGTGCCCCTTGGCTCTGCTCCTGCAGGGGCTGCTCCCCTCCTCCTGTCCCCATCCTCTCTCCCTTACCAGTGTCTTTCCACTCCTCTGCTCCTCAGAGGTCTCATCTTGCGCTGCACACGTCTGCTCGGGCACCATCCTCCCCCTCCTGTCCCCGCCGCTCCCCGGCTTGCATAGTGCTATAAATACATCCCCGTACCTTCAGCTTGGCCGGGTGGCTTCGCTGTGCCTGCGTTCGGGGAGAAAGCAGCCGCTCCACTAACCGCTCCTGAATAATGATTGAATCCATAACCGCGACCGGCAGGACGGACAGCCACCGCGGGCCAAGAAAAAAAAAACCCAACCCATGTGTTCCCTCCCAGCCTTCGCTAAATCCATGCGGCAGCCCCCCCGCCTACGCATGCACACACACGCAGGGCTGGCTCAGCTCGCCTCACAGCCCGGCAAGGCAAGGAGAGAGGTGAGGAAAGTGGAGAGGCGATGGCTCCCACAGCAGCTGCCTGGGATTTCCTGCCTGCACCCGTGCCGTGCCGTGCCGCGGGAGGAGCCTGCCGGCAAGGACAGCACAAAAGCCACCGCGGCTGTGGGCCAGAGGACACGTCTCTTGTCTCTCACTCTGACAGCATCCCATGGAGAGGCTGCGCACGTACCGGATGCTGTCCCAGCCATGAGTCTGACTCCTCCTGTCAGATGGGCTTATTCAGCTGGAGGGTTTCTTAGACATCCTGACTGATGCAGCCGAGACAAAGGTTTGCTGCAAGGAAACCTGCTCTCAGCAAAAATGTGCTGCTTCTGTTTGTGCGTGCGAAGGTCTAAAGGGTCTGAAAAACACCCCAAAAGCCGAGTCCACACTTAAGCCCCAGATCCTAGCCCTGGTTGACGTGGATCTGCCTCCACGTGGTGTAGGTCCATCTGTTGTCTAGTCCAGGCGATATTGCAGCCTCATCTCTGAATCCAATTGGAATAGCAGCTGATGTATTCTGGATCATACAGCAACCTTTTCAGCTTTGAAGACATTTCAAAATAAATAAGTGTAATATGTGTATTTGTTAAGCACAAGTACCCAGCCCAGCAACGGCCTAGCATGCACAGAAAAATCATTTAAATCTCAAGGTTGGATTCTGAACCTACATATAAGACCTGCTTTCCCGCTATGCTGCCATAGAAACCAAACAGGAATTTATTTGAAGCAGACAAAAGCTGATAATATCTTATAATCATATGATTCCAGAAACTAGGGGGTTAATATCACACCGCCTATAATAAAGTCATACAAGATGGCAACACTGGTGGTGCTGGAGGAACCTGCCACTTGCCACACAGGTTCCCGAGCAGCTTTCTGCTCACTAACAGGGAAGGAAGCAGACTGCAGCCACACTCCCACCTCACTCCCAGCCAGAGCTCCTGCTGCTTCTCTGGGAACCACAGGTCTCTGGCAGTGGCTCCAGAAAGCACCTGATATGCAAGGTCTGCCCTGGTCACCTCAGGCCACCACCCAGGGCCTCCACCATGCACCCCAAGCATGGCTGACACCAGGTTCTGCTATAAGGTACCAAGTTACTGCAAGGGTTCCAGTGGCCTATTGGTGGCAGCTGTGAGACTGGAAAGATCTTAGAAACACACCACATGCTGATAAAAATGGAAAGAAGTAAAAAGAAGAACAGTGTTCTATCTATGCTGCCATCCTGCAGGCTGAGGGAAGGCGATCTCAGGAGTTGCAAGCACAAGGTCCTAAAGGCTGAGAAAAATAAATGGAGGAGAGCTGGGAAACAATCCCAGAGCAGGAAAACTCCTGCCATATTACATGCACAAAGCCTTTTTCCAAACCACCCTGCTCTGCCAGCAGCATCCTTAAATTACACCCCCTGGGTTTTGTTCCCAATCGTCTCTGCCTGTAACAGTCAAGCAGAGGGTCTGGACTGAGATCCAGGTGTGACAAGAATTGGCACCTCTCAGAACACATCCCTGTTTGGCAGCTCTGCCCCTGCTTTGCAACGTTGCTCCATTCCTCAGGGAGACAATAATCCTATAACATCCTCCCAGCCCATCAGCAGGTCAAGCCATGCTCATGACACTGTTTTTTTTCTCTGAGATTCACAATACCTAATCCCTGCTTTCCCCACTGGAGGACTTCACCACTGTGGTCTGCAGCTTGTGCATGACCAAGGAGCAATGAAGGTCTGCACTGTCTGCACTGGGCAGCCCAAAGATGCATCCAAACTTACTTGGGATAACACAGAGGTTTCACCAGTCCTTCCACATCATAAACCACAATCGCTGCAAGCAAATCCTGTCCAATCTCCATGAATACTCATGGCTTAGCAAATCCTTGACTGGGGACCACAGGCCACACGGCCAACAACCACAAGCATCTTCCATGGGTACATAGAGACATGCTGTGTCCCCACAAGCCCACTGTACCAAATCAGAGCATTCTTCTGAACTTGGATCACAGATGAAGTCAACAATGGTTTGGTCGCAACAAAACCACAGTGTTGATCATGGCCCCAAGAGCAGTGCTGACAGTGCAGAGAGGAACAAGGAGCCGCTGTCTCCTGAGCGCCTTGAGCTCTCACACATCTCTCTCGCTCTCAGGACTGGCAGCCAGGGAGGAACTCCAGTCAGGAGGCCATGCCTGGGAATGCAGAGAGTGGTTTAAGAAAAGAAACCCAGAAGAGCAGGTCTTGGCTACAGAGAGCATCTTAAGACTGCCTGGACAACTCTATAGCTTTCAAAGTGTTGAAGGAGGGTCAACTGGTCCCATACTTTGCTTCCTCTGCTTTTCCTACAGATGCTCATCTTGGCTCCTCTCCTATCCAGAATCATCAAACCAGAAATGACAGGCCATGGAGAGGACACATTTGTGTCCAGCAGATGTGCCACATGACACACCCATAGCCATTGGCTCAGGTTAGTCTGTGTGCAAACTTTCCAAAGACAGCCAAGCCAACCTTATTTTGCCCCTGTCCTTCCTGATTGTCCCGCTCCCTTTCCACGCAGCCCCTGGAAATGCCTAGAGTAAACCCCAGCCTCTATGACACTCTTGAAAGAGGAAAAATAGCACACAGGACATCCCACATCTGGTGTGCAGCAGAGCAATGCACATCTTTGCCCTTTCAAGACCTAGAATGAAACCAAAGTGTTTCTTCCCCTGGCTTGTGAACCACAGGTAGCTCTAACCTCCTCTCCAGGCAGGCGGCAGCAGCAGCTCGGGGTGAAGCTGGCAGCAGAATCCAGAGCTCTGACTGCCAGGGAGGAGCACTGCTCGGTCCCAACCGGCTGATCACTCAGCTAGGGAAAGGTAGGCTCGGGGTGCACCAAGCCAACTCCACCTCAAAGACCAGCCCTTCTTGTCAAACTGTGACAGCAAAAGAGGAAGACAAAAAAAAATAATCAATGACCACTGTCTGGCACAGCCCGGTCCCTCTGTGTTAAGCACTTGCTTACTAACAATGGAGCCAGGGCAGAGCCAAACCGCACACCCATCCTTCTGCAATGTCCCTCTCCTTCGGCTTGTAAAAGCCAGCGTGGGGCGACCACAGCCTCAAGGGCTGCTCCTGGCAGCGACGCAGCACATGTGGGAAGAGCTGTGGCTGTGCACTAGCAGTGACGGAGCAATGTCCTACTTCTTTTGTTAGAGGGAACTTCTAGCCTGCAGCACTGAAGACGGGCTCTGGGAAGAGGAAAGAAAACACATTATTTCAGGTATTTAGATGTAATCTCACAGAATGTGAAATTCAGCACTGGGCAGCTGGCTGAAGCATAGAAATGCTCCTCAAGAGTAGCCCATCAGCCTTGTAAGAGCAGGCAGGGGTGAACCCCCATGCTGCACTCCACACCGCCAGCCCAGGGAACAAAGAACAAGGAGCCAGGCTTCACCAACAGCACTAACTGAAGGCAGACACAGGGCTGTGCTATTGCACAGTCATCGGATGTGGAAGTGATACACCATTTAAAAAAAAACATGTGTTCAGGACATGGCAGGAAAATCTTCAGCCTGGTCCTGACAGACACTCTTGAGCAGCACAGAGCCAGGCAATAGGGTCCTGTCAGGGAGGCACCCAGCTGGCTTGACCTGCGTATAGGGTGGTGAAACTTGGTACATCCATGCCTCAGCAAGGTCAGTACAGTCACGTCATGACAACATTTATGTTTTTTCCTCTGAAGTGGACAAAGCTATTTTCGGAATTCCCCATAGAAGGGAAATTCGGTTCCCGGCTGTTTTCTACCAGGACAGGAGGAACAGTCCCAGAGGTGCTTGTTCAAGTCAAACAGGAGCAGCAGCAGGCAGTAAACCTGGCACGGGGCAGAAGGCCTGGTCCCAGCTTGGACCAGGGCACTGGAGGCTGAGAAGCACCCCTGTGGGTGTGCAGCTGGGAACCTCCATGGCTCAGTTCCCACCTTCTCCTCCTGCTGCCTCTGCTCCCACTGCATGGGAAGTCGGTGTTGACTCCAGACAGGTGAATCTTATGGGTGTCACAAGGTTTGGACTCTGCTGCTCTGTCACCAGGAGAGCTACACATTCACCCTGAGGATCCTGCTGACTTGACCCATGATTAATTAACCTTGAACTGTTACACAAGGCTCTAGGTAAGTGGTTACTGTGAGCATCAGGGCGCTGACACTTCAGTCAGGCTTCATCCTTTGATACTCAGAGAAAAGCAAGAAACCATACCAGCACTGCAGGAGTCCCAAAGCACAGAATTAATCTCCTGTACATACAGTGCCACAAGCACAATCAGCACAGCAACCAGATGTCTTGCCTTTTCTTTTACCTACACCACAGGTCAAGCTTCAATTTCCGCTCAAGGATCACTGCTGCTTTGCCACATAATCCCTCCAGAAATCAATCAAATTCAATTTTAAAGGTATTTGTGTCCCCTGCTTCCACGTGAAGTGCCTCACGCTTCCCAAGAGGCACCATGTGACGCACCCAATGCCTTCACTTACAGCTCTGAAAAAGGATCAACGGCCATAAATTGCCTCCCACTTGTTTAAACTCGTGACTGCCTCTGGAGCAAGTTCACAGCTCTTGTCACGCCCAGCTCCTCTGCCTATCATTTAGGATCATCTGCAAAACGTAACAAATAGAGCAGATGTAGAACTGGCTGGAACTTTTCCATTAGACGCTTGGCTGCTCTCCTCTCTGCAGATGCACAGGAGGAGCCACTTCCAGCCAGACCTTCTCAGTGCTGTACCAACGAGTTCCACACGAGGGAGAAGCCGTCCTGCAGAAGAGCAGGTCCTGTGGGGCACAGGGCTCAGCTCTGAACTGTGAGCTCCCACCCCAGCTCCCCTGAGCAGGGACAGACAGAAATAAATTTGCAGATCAAACATGCAACACTCATTGCTTCCGCCACATGTAGGGTCATAGGCACTGACATCTCTAACTGCAAACACGTTCAAAACATTAGCGAATAAGAGGTTTCCAAATTTAGCCTGTCCGGAGAAACCAGGTGGTGCAGGAAGGCCTGCAGAAGTCTCTCAGCGCTTCTGCTATTCATCTTTCCCTCTGCTTCATCCTCCAGTTCTGCAGCACAAATCAGGCTTAAATTGATTCTCTCCCTGTCATCTCAAAGCCACAGCTGGGAAAAGCAGAGAGAGGCAGAGCAGAGCCCTGCCAGCCTCAGGAAGCTGGGAACAGGAATGCTTTGGAGACAAACAGGTACACATTGCTCCATGGCACAGAAGCTGGCTGGACTGGGAGCTGTTTGGACGGAGAGGGTGGAAAATAATGGAGATTTAACCTCAGAAATGGAAGGGCCCTGCTTCTCCAGCTTTCAGGTTCTCCATCCAAATGACAAGAGCATCAGCAGTTTTGGAAGCTATTGATGCACATTAACTTCCAAGAACAACAAAAGGCTGGGGACAGGATCCTACAGAAGGTCCACTTTAAAGTTACAGGTAGTGGTCCCAGTCCTGCGATCCTTACTCACCGAGTAGTCCCGTGAAATAGAGACGACTGCTCACGTGAGTAAGGGATGCAGGATCAGGCCTGTCTACCAAAGAGGCTGGATCCTGACCTGAAGAGGACAAAATGGCCCCTGAGCAGCCTGAAACACTCACACCTGGTCCAGCAGGGCTGATCCAAGGGCATCGCCGGGGAAGACAGTCCAGGCTGGGGCACCACACCTGCAAACAGCACACCGAGCGGGGACCACAGAGAGCAAGGCAGTGGACAAATAAGGCTGGAAAAGGGATGCTCCATCCAAGCAGGGATGCTCCCAGTTCATCCCCAGTATACCCATCTCATGGATAGTCCCAGCTGTGCAAGGAGGTTTTTCTTAATCCTGCTGTCCTCCCAGCAGGCTCCTGAAAACAATAGTGGGAGAATATGAGCCAACTGTCTTGGGGCTGCTCCCGACCTCTGTTTGGGTCTCTCAGCTACAATTAACATAACTTTAGGAGTAGCTGATGCCCACAAGAGAGGAGAATGAGTCCACTCTTAGCTCAGTAGATCATTTTTAGTTCCACTAGTTAAGGAGAAAAAAAGGCAGCTCTCTAAAGCAACCTTCAGCCCTGGGAGGCACACAAGGAGAGCAAAGCCAGCCCCAGCCCATGTGATGAATAACCCCAAAAAGCTCTGCAGACTGCACCCCTCAAGGACAGACAGACTGCTGCTTTTCATGACTAGGAGGAAGAGGCATCTTCTCCTTTCCAGGGGGTCTCCTCCAGGTCTCCCCACAGTGCTCAGACCCCCAGGCTCCATTCCCTCACCCTCCCTCCCTGCCCCCGTGCAGACACTCTGCAGTAACACTGAGGAACGCTCACCGAGTCGGCAGAGGCTCGCAGGGGCCTCCACCTTCCTTCCCTCACCCTCAGACTTGCACCACCAGCCCAGCTGACAGAGAAGAACCTGCTGAAAGGTACCAGGCATTTACCCGCCTCCCTGTGCATCTGCACGGCTCTACCCACCCTCCTCTTCCACCGAGAGGAGACACAGCCATACCCGGCTGCAAAGTGCCACCCCTCAGAGCCTGGCAGTATCAAACACAGCTATGTGGCTTCCAGTCTCACCCACCTCCCCATGACGTGTGCTCAACCATCTGCCACCCCAGAGGGGACCCCCGGGAGCCCATTTCCCAGCCCCACCATGCAACCAGTCTGCGCAAACCTCTCTGCCCACATCAGCCCGCCCAGGGCTGGGCCCTGCATCATGACTAGTGTCTGTCTTTGCAGATGGATAATTAGATTCCCTTTCCATTTCCTTTTTCCTCCTGATGGTTCCTCTGGCTGGCAGTTCCCCCGCAGCTCTGTACGATCCAGCAGCATTAGTCAGAGGGAAATTCTGCTCCTTTCCCTCCCTTGGATGTTGCTCTTGGTTCAATACAAACAGCAGAATGAGCTGCACAACAGTTTGAGTATTTCGCTGCAGAAGCATTTGTCCTTTTCAGTCTGGCAAACACGGCTTTCCCTCCCACACCTGCACCCTGCTCCTTCTCCCCAAATGACACAGAAAATGTGTGTGATGAAAATTAATGTGATGTTGTTGCCAACTGGAAGCAATTAGCTAATCAGCACGCCTCAATTTATGAGCTGTGGTGCAAAACACTCCTTTCAGGTAGTGCCTAAAAAAGTACACCCGATTATCAGCAATGGTGAGAGATGCTCTCAGAAAAAGATCATAACACTCTCCTGCAGGAAACCTGAGGAAGAAATGGAAGAACAATGAAATTGGAGTAAATCAACACAAAAGCTGCATCACAGGAGCATATGCTCACATGAAGTATCTGCAGAGATGCTCACTGAGCCCGTAGGATATCTATCTGTCCTTCTCCCCTGTCACCAAGCAGTGGCTCTCTGGGAAGCAGTGCTGGTCCCTGAAGCCGTGATGGTTGCAAAAGCATCCCCAGACCTGCAGAGATGCAGACACACCATTTCCACCTGACAGAGGACAGTAGAGGAGGAGTTGGTCCTGCTGGACCACCAACATGGCTGTGGCACTGGCCATGCAGATGTAAAGCCTGGCAGTTTGCTGCACGAAAGAAGAAAAAGGACTGCAAGGCAGCAAACAGCAGGGGTAGTCCCACACTTCAAAGGCTATCAACGTGTTTTACAGCCCAAGGCTGGTGCAGCTGAGGTTAATGGAGAGAAGCTGGGGACCAGGATTATTCCCCAGTTCCCTGTGGCTGTGCAGCCATCCAGTGTCCACGCCAGCTCCTTGCACCCTGCCAGTGCAGACACCAAAGCCACGTCTGGGAGGATGCTGTCAGAATAATGAAAAAGGGAATAAAGAGACGCTCTCCAACACCTTTCTCTTCCCTTCTCCCCCATTTATTTGCTCCAGCAAACACCAAGCCTGGTTGCACCTTTGCTGCGCAAGTCACCACTTCTCTGTGCCCTGCAGCACAACTGGAGACCCACACTTTTATTAAATGCTACGATGATGAGAGAAAACTTCAAGTCACTGAATATCTAAATCAAATTGTGCTGTCAAAGGGAATGCAAACAAAGCTTCTTTCAAGCTTAAGAATAGTCGGTAACTGCTGAGCGTTGCTTCTCCTCATCAGAAATGCTGACCTGTAGAGAAATAGAGCAAAAGACCCTTTTGGATGGAGAAGTATCTGGCTCAGAGTCTTAGCAGAGATCGTGTTGAATATGAGAGCTACCCATGCCCTTCTATAATGCAGGTGCGAGGTCCAGAGCTCACAATAAGGATGCCCATAAGGATTATTTACCAAGACTGATGGACTCTGATAGGTCCTGATGGCTCTGTGGTACCCAGAGGAACATTCTGTCTGAAGCTGTTACAGGAAACACTGCAGCTCACTGGGCTGGGAGGCTGCTCAGCAATCCCACTGCTCTGCACCAGAGAGGGGGTAACTGGCACCCCAGCACAGAGCCAGGAGCCAGCATGCCCCATCAGCACAGCAGCCTCGGTGTTCTTCAGTGCGGCCCCAAACTTCATTAGCAGTTTTCCAGCAGCGAGATATTCCTACTAACCACTGAGATGACGCCATCTGTTTCCACTTACGTGCTGGCTTGCGGGAGCAGCTACAGAGCAAAGAACTCCAGAGAGATTTTGCTCTCCTGAGCACAGAGGGACTAAACTGTAACCAGTTGGGACAGACACACAGTCTGAATTCACTTTCCCCAGAGCCACCTAGTACTCCCTTCTGTGCAAAGTACACATCTGGGAGGCACAGCAGCCCTCCCACTTGGGTTGTGCTACCAAGCTCCATCATACACCCACCCACAGGCCATTTCCCTGGGGCACAGAGAGCTCCCAGCAGACAGCACAGCTGCACTTACTGCTCTGCATGGCACCGCAGCAGCAGAGGGGTTGACTAAGCTGTTCCCCCATCTCTTGGTCTGCCCTCTACGAAGTCAAAAAGCATCTGCCACTGATAAGCCAGGATCCCAGAATTAACAGCTACCAGGCCCTCTTTCTTTCCATATCAGGGTCCTGCGGAGATCACGCTGGGCAAAGCAATCCTTACGTAGGCTCCTTTTTCATGTATGCATTTGTATGTATGCACTGCTTGAGGCAACCATGTACCCACCTCCCCAAAAACTGGGCAGGATGTGCCAGCAGTCCAAGCCCACACAAAAGCATGAAGCAGACAACAGGGATAGAAACTGTAGTGTGTGGTATAGGAGTGACTAGTCAGCTTCTGAAAACAGAAGCAGGAGGAGGGAAGGGAGGAAAACGGGGGACACCCTGTGTG
Source organism: Columba livia (assembly GCF_036013475.1). Lineage (NCBI taxonomy): Eukaryota > Metazoa > Chordata > Aves > Columbiformes > Columbidae > Columba > Columba livia. The sequence goes on from NC_088618.1 coordinate 7,825,612, forward strand.
GGGAGGGCTAAGGAAGTATTTGCCCTGTCTGGCAGCTGAACTGCAGGACTCTGCTGGCTTGTTTTACCAGTCACACCTGCCTCAGGAGGGTAAATGGTTCTCTTGCTCAACAGGAGATTTCATGCTTTGAAACAGGTTGCTTAATTCTTAGAAATTTGAGTTCAGCAACTACCCTTTTCCTGTGGTTGCTGCTTCCTCTCTGAGTACACAGTGTTCTTCAGAGCCAGAAGAGATGTCGTGCTCATCCCAACCTGCCCCCAGGCCCTGCAATGCCCCTTAGCACCCCCCACCTTTGGAAGAGCTGGTGTCTGTGGTGCATTTGCAACTGTGGCAGAACATGCACTAAGCTCTCCTTTCCTTCTCAACAAATCTTTGTAGTCTTGCTTGGAGAGAGCTGAACGGAGCTTTCCATGGAGAATAGTGCTCTTGGGTCAGAAAGGATGAAATATCAGGACATACCACGAATAAAATGCAGCAGCAGCACACTTCCTGTGACACTGAAGTAGCAGCAACCAGATGGACAAAACTGCCACAAAATCAAAAGCCTAGAGCACCCCACACAACTTCATGCAGGTGATCCTTCCCAACACAGTCTTGTCCTACTGCCCCAACCCTGTCACCAGCTTCTCAGCCTGTCTGTGGTTTCGCATACCCCACCACCAACCACACCACTCTGGAGAGGGTGGCACTCCACCACCCGGCAGGCACAGCCGCCCTCAGCTCCGCACCAATACTGCACCCAGAGATGGGAGAGGAACCCCAGGGGACAGACCTCAAGCAGTCCCACTCAGCCCTGAACTCTTCCAAGAGTCTTCCCTGAACTTCTCAAAGCCCCACACACAGTGACGTTGCCATCCTGATCCATTACAGCCCTGTCCCAGTGACCCTGAAGCCATTCCTGGGGACTTGCCGCATCGCAAGGCACACACAGAGCCCGCACACATGCGGAGCTCATGGCTCAGGCCAGGCTGCTGGACACCAGCACTTGAGAGGTCGGGGAGTCCTGCCTCCTGCAGCTATTCAGCACACCGTGGCAAGCAGGACCTGCTGCAGAGACCTCCCACAGCAAAGGGAGAACTGGTGAGTGTGCCGCCAGCTGCCGGTTAGCTCTGAACCAGCAGCAGGGCTGGGCACAGAGCCCTGCATTAGCATCCCATCTCCCAAGCTGACAAATCTCCTGCTGAAGGCAGCGCCTGGTACAAAGGCTCATTTGTTCCCAACACACGAGCCCATTGCAGGCTGCTGCTCGGACACATCTTCTTTATTGTGCCCTCCTGACTTGGGCAACAGGCTCAATGGCCCCTTTCTGGAGTGCTGCAGGGGGCTGCCAAGGACCTGAGCCCTGTCAAGCCACGAGCACTGGCGCTGCGTGTCCTTCACCGCTGGCAGCAGCACAAGGCTCCCTTGGGTTCCGCTGACCCAAACCCCTTCTCACAGACATGGCAGAGCTCCTCTGTCACCCAGCCAGCCACAGTCACCTGCCACTGCACTCTAGTGTCATGCACACAGCTGCGGGATGTCCAGCAGAGGGAACAAAAGGGACATTTTTGGAGCAAAATTCCTGCTTTTGGGTTGTTCCATCACATACAGGCATGGAGACAACTCTGAGGCAGGAAGGAGGAAAATGGGACCATAAACTCTTGTCCTCACCATGATAAAGTCATGATGGGATCTGTTTCCAGTCCATGCTTCCAGTGCAACAGGGAAGGGGGGCAGGAGGGCTGGGGGATATGTCTTGGTAGATCCTATGAATGATTAAAATCTCCCTATTTAACAGTGGTGGGAGGGGATTTATCTCCAAGCAAGAGTCTTGATACCATCTGGGATGAGGCCAAGGGAAAAGTGAATTCCTCCTGTGAACTTATCCCCCCTCCAATACTGCCAACCCAGCTTCAGGGAGTTTCCTCCACAGCCACAGGGACATGAGAAAATACTGCTTTTATTTTCCCACTCACAGCCTGCCACAGCCCAGCATCTCTTCAGCTTGAGCTCGAGCCAGAAGACGATGAGGCTCAAGGGGAAGTGGCTGGACTCCCCCACACAGCTTGTGACACGGCACTTGGAAGCTGTCCTTCTGTCCTTGCTGGAGCACACGGTCATTTACTGAAGTTCAGAGCTGCGCCTGGTAGCCCAGCTCCAGCAGCCAGGGTGGAGCTGAGCTTGCTGGACACTGGCAAAGTCCAAGGACTCCAGGCTCTAACTGTGCAAGAGAAAATCTTGGCCATCTCAGAGGAGCAGACATCAAGGCAGGAGGAAGAAGGGCCCTTTGCCACGTCAGGAAGGAGAATTTTCTGGTAGTTTCTGCAATCAGCTTCTGCCTGCGCTCTCCTGAGCTCCCCACCACTACCTAGGACCTGGAGCTGACACCCCAGCTGGCTCCCACCCCACGCTCCAGATCCTCAGCGCTCCCACTGACATCTCCACTCCTAGAAAGCAAAGCCTCCAGGAGGGCTCTGATCCCCTTTTCCCCTGATCCACAGGGCCCTCAGACAGAAAAATCCCAGCAGAGACTCTTCTATCCACGGCAGACATCAGACATCGCCAAGCAGCCTTAAACCTTGGTAACTGGGGTGAGATGCCAGGACCTCACAGGAGGCCTCAGGGTGACATCTCACCACCCATACATGCCAAGAGCACTCTGCTGAGTCGCAGGCACAGGGCTTTCCCAGAGCCTCGGCCCCTCGCCTGCATCATTCAACTAGTGGCTTAAGCTGTAGCCGTGGCTCCAAATGCTGCTCCACCTCGGAGCTGGAGACAGATGAGGTCACCTCCAGTCTGAAATCACTTCCGTTCTCAAGCTGCTCTCAAGGCTGTGCCACAGACTGAAAAGAGTGGGATGGGTGGGGAGGGAAACCTAAATCAACAGAGCATGTTCCTCATTAAGAGCTCAACACTTCATTAATCTCTGCCTCCCCATTGGCTGCCATCTGAACCCTCCACCCTCCCTCCTTCCCCTACAAGAACTGCTTTGAGTTAAGAACAGGGTATGGCACAAGCTTCACAGGACTATGCCCCAACCTCCAGCTCCCCCACTCCAACCCAAGCAGAGCACTGGGGAGAAATCACAGCTTGTGCTGTCAGACCAGCTCAACCGCGTCGCTCTGCCTCGTGCCCGGCTCCAGCCGCTGGCCCACCAGCACCTGCACTGCAGTAGCACAACTCTCTCTCACCATGCACAAGGTGTTGGAAATGGTTTGTGCTGGCAACTGATGCTATCCATGCAGCACTGAGCACCAACACCACAACCCTGTGGCCTCTCCAGCACAGCCACACAGTCCACTGTCCAGGTGACCACACTGGCCAAAGCAGCAGCAGCATTCTCCTACTTAGATCAGGTGGTACTTAATCCAACACCTAAGGAACCAGGCTGAGCAAGGAGGATGGAAATTCAGGTCACCAGCACAGGGGCATCCTAAGGAAAAGAGCCTTGCAACGGCCACACTTGGTGAGGAGAAAACCGACAAGTTTAGTGGCATCATTTTAAAAACACATTGACCACAGATGAATCAGTGTCTCATTCTTGGAAGCACTAAACTGACCACAGTATCCAACAGTGCCTCAAGCAGTAACGGCCAAGACACATCACTGTCATACAGTTCCCTCCTACACGGTCGTGGTTTTTTCCTCTCACTCCAGACTTTGCTTTACACAGGAAGGCACTGAGGGTTTATGGGTCTCTTCCAGAATTCCCAGTCTCATTGCAATGGCAGCTATTGGATGGGGCCATTTTGTCAGCAAATACAGCTACTGCAACCCATATGCTGTTTGGACGCAGTTCAACTGCAGCCCATGTACATGGCCTTGGCCTCACGTGTGCCACAGCAACCCTGGGCATGACACCTTCCCTCACACCTGTAACTTGGTAAGATGCCAGCAGAAGTTATCAGCACGGTGATGACCCAGTGGGGAAGCCAATGTCCAACCGACAGGTTGCCTTGTTGGGAAGATGAGGAGCAGCGCCTGCCAGCTCCCAACAGGAAAGCTCCAACAGCCAGGAGCTGAGCAGGGTGTGTGTCACACCCCAGCGCCCCAAGGAGCACCCCTACAAGGAAGGAGCAGGTCTGAAGTTGAACATTTGGACTAAGGGACTCCTGAGGCTCCATCGCCCCTGGGAAGCTTCATTTGTGGTGTGAGTGACTCACAGAGGAGTGAAGCCACTTCTTCAAAGTAGCTCTTGCATATCTGTAAAAATCATGGCCTCCAGACAGAAATGTAGAGGGGTTATGTTGTGAGCTAGATTCTGCCACCCCCAAAACAGCAGTGGAGAGAACATGACTACGAACACCCCTGGCTGGGCCAGCAATGCCTGCCAGCCCCTCGAGGATCCTGGGCTGGAGGGCATTCAGAAGGGGTTGTGCTCTTCACCCTGCACCCAGACACCCTGGACAGCTTTGAGCCACCTTCTCTCTCCCAAGGAAAATGCCACCAACGCTGTTTGCAGGAGACTCCTGCTTGCTATAAGCTTCACACTTTTCCAGTGCTCAGCTGCTCCCTGTGTGCAGGAATGGACAGCCATTGTGTCTGCAAACAACTGCACATGAATAATCCTGCAAGTGAGAGCAGCCATGCACTAATGCTCCTACAGAGTTTTCCTACATATTGTTGTTTTTCTGGGTTTTTGCTTGCTTTTAATTTTTAAATTGCTCAATTTACAGGTAAAAGCCATTCAGACTGAAAGCAAAGGCTTCACTTGAGTGCAGCTTAATAAGAATCAGACTGTACTGTACTTGAGGAACTAACAGATGCAAAACCACATCCTATATTTTCCAAAGCTATAGGCTGGAAAGATGTACTGAGGGACTGTTGAATATTGTAGACAGCAAGATCTGAGGATATTAAAGAGATGCTGTGAAATCATTAGAATATTAAGAGCAACAGAAAGTAACCTAATTGAAGAAAAAAACCAAACAACACTCTTCCCAGACAAACCGGCTTCCTCTATGCAACGGAATTCCACAGACGTAAGGACATCAATGCCCTGGCAGAATTAGAGATGACGAAGGTTGTATTTTCCTATTCCAGTAATACTTCGATTTAACTATATAAACCGTTCCTGTGGGAGCAGATCCTATTTCACTGCTTACACAAGAGCCTTAGAAATGGATTTTAAAAGTGAAAGCACCCACTCCACACTGCAGGGAGCCTAGTCAATACTGATGTTCTTGCTATAGCAAGTAAAGAAGAGGATATAGAGGACAACTTTCAAAAGAAACAAGGTAGGATGATATGTTAAGACCACTAACCCACAATGGAGCATCTTTGCCAAACAAAGTCCCTAAAAAGAAGCAGCATTGTAAAAGTTTCAGTTCCAATAAAGAAACCTAGATTTTAGATGGGTCTATCACTCCTGAGCGTGGCCATGATTCTTTTAGAGCCATTTTCACAGAGCTACTGCTCTTACTGATTTTTTGAGACAAAGATGAAAGGGCCATTCAGAGCAGCCTGAAGCCTACCTCCTGCAGTATTTTTCCACTTAGTTTCCTTCATCAACCCCTTTCCTGGACCTGATCCGTGGACCGCAGCACATGAAAGGCAGCTCTAACCCTAACACCAGGTGTGTAAATTCCTCTGCAGCATCCTGCGCATGGGACAGCGCAAAAGCTTGTGCTACAGAGCAACTGAAATCAGAGAGAGCGATGGTGGTGGGCGGGGAGAACAGTGGCAAAGCTGCTCACCAGAGCCAAATGTATGAAAACACAGGAGGTGCCCAGCTTCTCTCAGTTTCAAAGGACTCGGGCACTTTTCATCCATATTTAAAACAAACTGGCTCTTGGTTTGGATTATTGCAAATTGCCTAAAAAACTTGCCTTTAAAAATAACTATATTGTACAATGGCCCTGTGGAAAAGCTGATGTTTCATCCTATTGCATTTCATCCCCACACCACCAACCCTGACCAGAGGAACGTGTCAGCTCCAGGGTTAGTTCAGAATACGCCGACAATCTCAGAGGCACTGCAAATGGGATCATTAATTGGGGGCAGGGGCAGCACACAGCTCTGGGCTGGCACAATGCAAAACTGCAGGGCCAGGAGAAGATTTCACAGATACCACCACCATGCACACACCCAGTATCCCCACCATTCTGCCACAAGGCCCCATTGAGCTTCGCACTAGGAACAAGAACATCAGAGCAGCTGTTATGATCTTCCAAAGAAGGGGTTTTTACAGGGGGTACAGGGGGTTTTACAACCCAGCTCTGCCATTTGGCAAATTTCACCAGTGATAATTAATATAAGATACTGTGGCCAGACCAGGCAACCCAGTTTGACCAGGACAGAGCCGGGATGGAATTTTCTACCCAATTTGAGAGAAGCGTTTCCACTCTCATAAAAAAATCACAGCCTTAGGAACAAATGTTAGCATCCAACTGGATTGCAGGAGACAAGAGAACAAAGCCCTAAATCTCACAGAGGGTCATGAAGGCCACACATTTTGAATCACATTGCTCCACTGCTCCTCAAATCCTTTGCACCTTAAGGTAACAATTTCCCTCCCCTCAAAAACTGAGTGAGGAAGCAGTCACAAGACGTTAGTGCCCCAAGCTGAAAAGCTAATGTCACTGCATCAGGGACACAGCCCAATCACACAGAACAAACTGGGTTCTTGATAACATCTGTTCTCTGCAGGTAACTTTGCTGTGACACTGGTCTTGCTGCTATTTCAGTCTTGATTTCCACTATAAAGTTCATCCCAGAGTCATCAATACGATCCCTATTTGCCCTCCAGCAAAACTGTCAACAGCAACTCATTAATACAGTTCTGATCTGAAGGAACAGATAATTGTAAATTCCTCACTCTTGTGGATTTTTGTAACGGTTTTGCTGATTCAACCTATTTCTTTCTGGGCTTCATCTGAAAATAATAAAAATGGTAAAGTGTGCAAGATATAAGATGGGAAATGCTAACACAGCAGGTGCTGGATGAGCAGAGTTCATGAAAATGTCACCTTTGAAATGATTATAATGGATTTCTGGCAGTCAGAGAAAGGAAACTGGACTAAAGAAGATATTAGACAAGACAGAAAGTCATTTGACTGTAAACACTGTGGTTGTTGGACACACAAGGCACAGCAATACCCAATGTTAGAAAGAACTCTGAAGCAATGGAGTGGAAAAATTGCATTTGCTGGATTGTGCTTCCCCACGAGGCAACCCAGAGGAAACGGAAACAGCCACGTAGGTCAGAAGGGAGAGCGGGGCAGGACAAGGAACACTCAGCTCAGTCAGTAGGTTAGCGCAGAGCCAGCAGCCCCGTGCAACGTCAGCACAAGTGACAGCCACAGCAGGCCCGGAGTGACTTGTCATTCACAGCCCTTTAACGAGAACGGGGTGCAAAATCAGGTTAGGTACCCACAAGCGGCTCTTGGGACCTGCAGCACAGCATGAAGCCAAACCGTTATATTTTTTAAGAATTCAAGGGTAGCCATCTCCAAGCAAATCCCAGAACCGATGTCACATGCAGAACAAGGAGGAATTTTCTTCAGCTTGCCAGGTCAAATCTCTTGAGATTTATTTTTAGGGATTTATTCTTTAGTCATGTTTTGCTGTGGGATTTCCCCTCACTGCACCAAGCAGGTCTGTCAGAAACGTGCCATCCTCTCACAGCCATGCTCTATGTCACACCATTCTGTCCAGACTCGGCAGCCCTACTCCAAGTCACCAACCCAAACAAAAGCAGCTTAACCCAGAGAAGAGGTTCTGCCCCCAACACAGCCGTCTGCCTGGCTCACAGTTGCCTCACATGCCCTCTGACTACAGAAAATCAAGGGTTTTTTCCCTTATCTCCAGCCTCAGGGGAAAAAAAGAATTGTAATGTGAGGATTTGTAACCTGCAGTGCCAAGGGACAGGGCAAGGACAGAGGAAGCCTGGTTTAATAATGTGCACAAAGGGAACGTGCTCCCTCACCCGCACACCTCTGGAACGGACTATTCCCACTCTACCTGATCAAATCAACAGCATCAGGCCAAATTCACGTCCGAGCTATAAGAAATTTTGATGTGACACTTTCCTGACGTAATTTTGCCATAGGTGGGGAAATCAGTTTTCAGGCTCATTTTGAAACCATTACCTTGCGAATACAAAGCAAGAACTGCTTTCCTCCAGCAGAGAAAACATACGCTGGTGTAGTACTGCAGGGTGCTAGCCAAAAGGTGGGTGGATGCCCTAATTATTTTATTTTTTAAAAAATAAGAAAGAAAATTAGTTATTTGTCATAAAGGGAAAGCCTTAATCCCCTAGGGGACAGGTTCTGGGTGCCCAATACACACAGATCCACTGGAGCCACAAATTATTATAGCTCAGCCCTCAGGCATACAGTGTCTGAAGAGGTAAGAGCAGAGGTCTCACCCAGACATTTCCTAGACATCCATTGTCATTAATGTCATCACAGATGAGATCTGAGCCCTCCAAGTCACCCACATCTGTGCTGTGAGCTCTGCCTCGCAGGGACACACGTCGGTACCAAACATACCTGAGTGCAAGATGCAGCAGAGGAAGAGCACACGTGAAGGAGCATCCACACACTTTGCAAAGAAACAGAAGATGGCTCATTAAGCTTTCAGACTAACAAGCCCCATGATATACCTCGTTAGCAACCCCATGCACATACTGCACTGCTGCTACATGAAGGGCAGCTCCAATAACACCATCACTTGTTTACCAAGAGAACAATTCTACTATTGACTGACACCTGCCTGTGACAGTGTGACCACGGGAGGAGTAGGGAGATGTTCAGATGACACTGGCCGTTCAATCAAGGCAGCAAAACGCCTGGCACTGGCCGGAGCCTCCGAGCAGCTGCTAAGGACCAGCCCTACCACCTCAAACAGAAAGGCTTTCACTGACATTAATGAGGGCTGCTGAAAATAATGCCATCACACAGCTACGAGATGGCATTCAGCCTTTCTGTTCAAGGACCAGCAGGCTGAACAGAGCAGGCACTGAGGAAAAGGAACACTGGGCTCCATCCAGCCACTTCTGGTTTATTTAAATTGCTGTGAAGTCAAATGCCGTGAACCTGGTGTGAGCTGAGTGTGGTGGGGCAGGACAGATGAGGCTTATCCGAGTGAAAAGAGGACACACTCCTGCTGCACAGTGATGGTGGGAGCATCCCAAACAGATCAACGTGACAGTACTGGAGCACACACAGAGAAAACATGTTTCTAGCTTGCTCACCTCTGTGAGCCTAGTCTGAGCTGCTGAAGTGCCAGCCCTGGGGCTGCCAGCACACTAGAAGAGATCCAGAGCATTTGGGTGCTCAGTGGACCTGGAGTCCTTCCCAAGCATGTGCCTGGATTAACTGCCTGGAAAAAGCACCAAGTCCTGTTAAATAACTGTCCTGTCTGATATCCGCTTGCTTCAAAAATACATGCACTGTCAAGGGCTCCTTCTAAGGGAAGGAGAGCTCTTTAAAGTAGGCGGAGGAGCAACAAAGGTATTAATCTCAGGAGCGAGAGACAAGCGGTTTCCCTTCTGTGTGCTCCAGCTCAGGGATCCAGAGCGCTGCTCCGGCTGCATCGCAGAAATCTATGCAGGGTCAAGATGGTAAGTGCAGCTGCTGGGAGATGCGAGATCATCTCAGAGAGCATCTCTCTTGCTGTCGCGATGACACACTCTTGCTCATCTCGTCACTGTGCAATCACAGCAGCGAGGCTTTGCTGCAGGCCAGCTGCATCATTTGCAGTTTAACCCCACTGCCTTGATTCAGCCCACCGCCTCCAAAACTGGGTAAACACACACCAGCTCCTGAAGGCTGTGATGCTTCTTCCATTGCTGTCTGATCCCAGCTGGCACCAGCTCCTCTGAGCAGCAGGATCCTCTGAGAATTTATAGAATCCTAAAAGTCATAAACAGCCCTGACATTTTTTACAGCAGACCTTGGGCAGAGGGAAATTACTATTGGTCCAGCTGGGCATTTCCAATACTGCTAATCAACATTTCCAGGACTTCATATCTCTTAATACCCAAGGCAGAGACTCAGGAGAGCTTTAAAATAAAAAGAAAGCCCAGCCACGGTGACCATGTATATAGGGCTGGCAGACAGCAGATGTCTTTGTGACTCATACTTCACCTGAATGTATAATTAATGTAGCATGTAATTTATTTGAAAATAAAAGTGGATGTAAGACTGCAGAATCTAAAGAGATTTCATGTGTGTATGTATCACAGCAAGAATGACCTCAGCGCAGCAGGCAGGATTAGAATAGTTCCCACACTAAGGAAATAGCCAGGAGACATTACAAAAGGCTGAAAGCAAAGCGACTTGCCTGGGAAGTCATCTTAAAAATAATTGCAATACAAAGTAAAGCAGTAAAAGGCCTGGCCTGTGCTCTCATGTGTGTTCACACAGCTCCAAGCACCAGGGGTCTGCGAGGAAAAATGAAACATCATCACTGGAGCCCAGACCACATCTGTACCGCCACGGGCTTTGCCTCGCAGAAAGCAGAAGGAAGATGTTAAGCCCTTGGAGCCTCTTTTCCCACAAGCTGAGTGGATTTTTTTTCCCCTCCCTTGCTTCTGCACTGAGAATGTCCAGAGGCCAGCAGGACAGGCTTGGTCCCCATGGCCAGTCTCCAGGAGCTAGCACTCAGGATCCCGCGGTTTATTTGCTCAGCCTGCACTCCCCGCTCCTCGTTTTCCCTGCCAGGAGTCACTCTGGGAGAACGGCACCAGCTGCCCCGGGCGAGGTCCGGCAGAGACAGGCCATCCCAGCTCCACATACACACACCCTGCACACGCTTGATAACGCGCTTCAAAACAAATGGGGCACTCCCAGCGTTCCCAGGAAGAGCAAAGAGCTGAGCTGAACAAAGCTGGCAAGTAAAGAACTCAGCTCTGCTGCTCCTTGGCTCCGAGCAGTCGCGCACTACAGCCACTGCAGTGGCACACGGGGACAGGGCAGCCACGGCACGGCTCCACTCTCCCCATCAGCCAACACTTGGGCCCTGGCACTGGCCAAAACTGCTGTCAGCTGCTGCCACCGCGCAGAAAAACCGGCCAAACTGACAAGGTAAAGAACCGGAGTTAACTTCTACTAAGGGCTTCCCACCTCTGGCTGACTTAACGCTACACTGGCTGCCACCCCAGAGAGGCCCAAGCTGGTGTGAAGCACAGCCCGAGATGCTCGAGCTCACTGCACTTCTCAGGGTCAGCCCCGAGCATCCCTGAGCCCTCTCTGCCGCGGCACAGGGCTGGTGCAATCTGAAGGCTGTGCATCTGCATCCAGAGACGTTTGTGCTCTCTCGAGCATCCCCTGCACACACTGCTAGAGCCCTCTTTGAGAGCTGAACTGCAGCCTCAACTTCTCTTTTTTTTTTTGACTTTGGGAGCAGACATTTGTATTAAAGCCAGAAACTAAACCCTCCTCGCCCTCTTGGCATCACACCCTTGCAGATGCCTGTGCAGGGTTTCACTTCCCCTTCAGCTCTTGGCCAACTCTTGCTCATCAGCAAGCCAGTCCCTGCAGCCTTCCAGCACGTTCTTCTCCAAGCCACATCCAGCACATGGCTGCTGTGACACTGCTGGGGGTACCAGCCCCATGGGTAAAGTCTGGGAGTGACAGACCATGGGACAGCACAGCAGTCTAGAGCTGAATGTTAACAGGCCATAATAGATGTCAATTAATGCACTGGAAATACACTGACAATAGAGAAGGAATTAAGAACATTAACCCATTCGGCCCTTAAAACAGAAAGGACTCTTACTTGAGTTGGGAGCAACAGATCTCTTCCACTCTCTGCAGCCCAGCCCCTGCAGCATTGCACATAAAAACGCTTCCTCTTCCCATGCTCTATGCCACCTTCCTCTACTCATTTTAAACAGTCTTTCTGGGATACCAAGTGGTGGAGGAACAACAGCACACATACTGGATGACAAACACGTGTTCTGGGATCCAATTCCAGCTTTTCTGATGCACCACACACAAATCCAGCTCCTGAACACCCTTGTGGGAACAAGACGACTGCAAACCTCTTCACAGCTCCAGGGACAGTTCTCTGGGAGAAAAGGAATGTGTAACAGCAGACAAACATTTTTTCCTGCGCTTCGAGGCTAACCACACTGTAGACATACACACGCGCACACACACAGACAAAATCCAGCCCATGTGGGAATTATTCCAGCATGCTATGAAACAACACGCACAGGCTTCACAAAAATCTGAAGTCGCACAGTTTATTAGAGATGCCATATGTTTCTTTCATCAATATTAGAGTGTGGTTTCTCTGTCTCTGGGAAATCTTTGCCTTGAGCAAGAAGGTGACAAAGGCTTAGTGTTGGTCAGGCAAGAAAGCTGTGCAGGTAAGCAAAGAGGGTGCCCCCTCCAGTTTGTGCTCTGCTATCCAGGAAAAAAGTAACACAGAAGCCATTTGAACTGGAAGAGGAAAAGTGGGAGAGGAACCCTCTTGGCCACGCAAGTGTTCTCTCAGCAAGAAATGCTTAAAGTATTAAGGACGGAGCAGAGCTCTCTAAGCTTGCTTTCAGCACACGTGAGCAGTAGCTGCGGCGCGGACAGAGGAGCCGCCGCTGCGAGCAGTGGGGTGTCCCAGAACTGCCAGGGAAAGTCCTCGGACTCAACGTTTAAAATGAATTTAGCAAAGCTCTGAGGATACACAGCAGGGACTCAACCTGGCCTGGCACGGGAAGCAACCAGCTGGCTGAAGGTGAAATTTCCCCTGGATGTCCAAGATGTCTATTTTATTGGGTATTTAATGAACAGCAATCAAGACTGGAACTGAGGGTGGACAATAAGGGCTCCAGAAGACACTGAACTCCACCAGCTGTTTCTCCCTCTAGACTTGCCTTTCCTCAGCTTTTGCAGGGAACTGCCATAGCATTCATTGCTAGAACAATCAAATGAAGAACAGCATCACTGTGAAGCCAGTATCATTTTTGAGATTATTAAGCAGTTGTGAGAAACTCCTTGACTTCGCAGACTAAAAGTATCCAGGGGCTGGGGTTGTCCTTCATTCAGACGGCAGCAACGTTCTCAGCTCTGCAGCTGTGAGCTCTGTTGTAACGCCCCAGCAGGCTGCAACCCAGCAGCTGAGCAAGTGTCACAAGCACCTCTTAGGGTTAAACGAAGGTTGCTCCTACTTCCTCAGCATCAGCAAGGATCAGGCCACAACATCCGTCACTCTTACACATTTGGCTAAAACGCCCACAACAGTCCTGCGCAATTCACACGAGAGCAGCAGAATTTGGGACTCATACACGAGCAGCCGAGCAGTTTGTGGAAATTCAAGTGACAAAAATCCCCATGCAGGAAACACTTCTCCTTTTCATAAACTGCAGATTGCTGCTCGCACTGAGAGGGCTCAACCTCTTCCCCTGCCCTGTACTAACGACCATTTTATCCATTTGGAGCATAAATAATTGAAGAGAGACATCAGCAGCAGCAGGCGGCAGATTCTGTGCCCAGCTCTCCAGCAGTTCTGTTTCACCATGCAGCCCATGTGCTGACCTCCTTTTACAGCCCTTTTCCAAGGTGGTAAGCAGACAAAGATGGGAGGAAAAAGAAAAGAAGCCAAAGTACCCAGGATGGACGTCCCTCCCCAGCCCAGAACAGCCCGTCTGTGCGACACAGGGACCTGCTGCCGCAGGACTGTTTGGACAGATGCAGAGCACAAGGACAGGCAGGGCTGAACCTCTTGACCTGCTGCAGTTCCACCCAGCTCCTGACACTGTTCTGAGCACTGAGCCCTTGCCCAGCTTAGAGGGCAAGGGACCAGGGTTGTCTTTTGAAATGGGCCAAAAAAAATGAATGAACTACAGAGAGCTTTTTACAGAGAAGTAAAAGCTTCCACTCCTATGATAGGTCTGGCCAAGATACACTAGGACATCAGAAAAACAAGCAGAGATGTGCTGCTTCAAGAGCGTTTCCAGTATTTACCTCCAGATGCTGTGACTAATTCACTACTCCCTTTCTGGCAGACACATCTTGGTAGCCAGGATGCAAGACCAGGGTTGGAAAACACAGAGGTTGGAAGAAACATTAACGTGGGGAGTCAAAGAGAAACAGCCTCACCCAGGGCGATCTATGACACAGTGAGAGACCATCCAGCTGTGGTGAAATATCCCACTCGCCAGCTGCAAATACAATTTTGCTTTCCCCTAGTGAAAAAAAACCTCACCACAACCACCCTGTCTGAATTGATACAGAGCACAACAGACAGCACGGGAGCACAGATCCATACTGCCACTGCCAGTGACTCAAAGAACCAGGACTATAAAATAATTGGTTTAACTCCGAGTGGTACTCTGTTTGCCTTCCAGGTTCCATGCTTTTCTGCACAAGCATAAGCGCCAAGAAAGAGCTTTCCCCTAGCCACAACACTACAAGAAGTGTTAATCTAAGGAAAATAGATGAAAGAAGGCAACACTACAAACATTTAATGCAGGTATGAATCCTCCACGCTGCTCCAGCACACTTTGAGGGGATTCTGTAAGGACCTGATCTTTGTTATACAGTTTGCAAGGGAACTTGTTTATACTTTTCATCACATATTTCACAAAACAATCCATTTTCACCACACAGGTGTCTACACAGAAATCGTGGGTCACACTAAGGTCATCCTCAACCAGCTCAAGACACAGGAATCCCCACTCCTTCCTCCTCTTAATCTGCTCTTTGTCATCTGGAGTCATCATCAGTATGTCAAGGGCAGCATCTAGAAATACCTCGGGTACCTCTGCACCATGCATAGCACAGCCTTTTCAGTGGGTTAAACATTTCTCTTAAGTCCATCTGGGCTTATCTCTCCACATGCACAGGATGGAAGACATCTCTGCTCTTGTAATATCTACTGTTCCAGGAAATATCTGCTTCTTTCCTTTTTTTCTAAGGAAGAAGCAAAGGAGTTTCAATTGAGTTTTTAAGATATAAACCCCAGATTCTCAAAAACCAAGACACAAGTGTAATTAATTCAGGACTTCTCAATACCCAGAATCACACTGAAACCATTCCCCCAGCCAAACTACCTTTTGCATAGCATCTCCTCTACACACAGTACCCCCCCATTTCTATTTTTACTGACAAGCAGACCACCTCAAAACGTGCTTACGTAGAAAAAAACCAAGCTTAATGCAAAAGGCACAGCCCTGTAATTTCAAACCCACTGAAAGAACTGGATCCACCAGGTTAGTCTCTGCTCCCACACCCAAACAGCTTTGCAAGTTGATTGGGCGGGGAGAGATCAACTTGGGATGGAGAGGTTCCCATCCTCCCGATTTAAAAAGAAACTATGACTTCAAAGAACATTAGAGACACGGGCCTGAGCGAGCAGGAGCCAGCTTCAGAGCCACGGCATGTAACACCCCAAACAAACACATGCCAACAACAGGAGCTAGGAGGCATGTTCTGCAGGAGTGTGCCAGGAGACTCCAGTTTAACCAGGTATCTGGGAGGTTTCACCTGTACTCCTCCCACAGCAACACCTCAGGCTTTGGCAGAGCATCCATCTGCCGCACTTGCCCCATTTGGTTCTCAAGTCAATACTCTTTTGACAAATTGCTATGTTTTCCTTACACAGGGCATACTCTTCTGCACATGGGACATTAGTCATTGCTTCTTTTGCCTACTGAGCTTCACCACGAGAATCCCTCTCAGCCCTCCAGTGGTATATACATTGCCAGGAGAGAAACCATCCCTCTTTGAGAGGTGCTGAACCAAGGTATAATGAGACTAAGGAGCTTTGTCTCACCAGGTGACCTGCTGCAGAGCATCAAACCAGAAACTGGTTTCCCCAGTCCGGGGTCTTAAACCACAGCCCTTCCCCTTGGAAAGCTGGATGCTCTGCACACAGACACCAGTATCAAACCTCCACTGACTTCAATGGGGCACGAGTTCCACACCAAATACACCAAGTAGGAGATCATTCCTTGGAAATCAGAGAGGTGGAGAATCTACCGTTATTTTTTCTTCATAAATGGTACCAATTAGGAGTTCAACCTGCAAATCAGAGTTTCCTGGACCCAGACAGTGCATCAGCCCTGACTAGGCTATAAGAGTAGATGAAGACATTCTTTGAAACTACACTGTTCCATTTTTTGGTCTCCACAATCCACCAATGTTATTAAGATTTTACTGAAGGCTACTCTACTTACATGCAATCTATTGTAGTGCCCTCTTAGAAGCTCATTTCATTTCTCAATTATTCATAAAGTATAGCTTTTACGATAAATTTTGAAAAATTGGTTCAAGCAAGAATTAAAGCTTTAGTAAACCTTTTAAATTGTTACCTGCTGCCAGATGAGGGTGGATTGGAACAAGGCAGCACGGGAGGAAAATCCCTGATCTCAAAGGATGCTAAAGAAAAACCATTTATGATTTTGTATATTCACTTTCATTTTAACAGATTGCTTTGTATTCACAGCTTGGTTTCCCTCCACCATCCACAAGTAACATGGCTGGCACAAATTCATAATGAACCGTGCTCTGTCACGCAAGACCCACTCTACACTCTCAGCATAAGATCCACGGACACACACACATTGACAAAGACCCTCCTTTGCCCCAGCAGAGCATTACGCTCTCCTGCTGACACGAGCTCTTTGGGGCACAGACTCCAGCCCACTTTTGCCTATGAGGTGTGACAAGGGCCTTTGGGAATTATGGTAATATCTACAACAGACTACTCTGATCTTCACCTTGCTTCTTCCCTTGGGGAACGAGCAGAAACAAGCCTTATACATAACATGCTTCCCACTTTATTTTAAAACAAATTAACTAAAGAACAGCATGTTTTCAGGGTGTTCACAGCTAACACTGAGTTTTCTACAGTTTCAGAACACATTCTGGATTGTTTCCCTCCAAAAATAAAACAAAAATTAACAGCAATACTCACAAATAACTACAAAACGCTAGCAAAACTAAGAAGCTTAAGAAAAATGCGCCTGATGACCCCATTAACTTATTACTCCTGGATTTACTTTGTTCCTTTCATCACTGCAATTAGCGGCTAAAAAAATTGCACAGGTGTCTTTTCACAGTGCCCAAGTCTGCACTACAGAAGGAAACACCATCTCCTGCACTGGCCAGGTGAATGCTCAAGCTGCTACAAAATTAGTTTGCTTGTCTGTGGTCCAGAACAGCTGTGCAGCACCACTGTCTATGCTAGTAAGGTATTTGCTGCCTAAGGAATTACAGCCCCAAACAGAGAAAGTCTGCACCCAAAGGCAAGCGCAAGCCAGGTTGTGAATGGGTGCACTATCTCCTGCTGCAGGGACCCACTGCACTGCCCTGCTGTGTTAACCATCGCCTCGTCCCCACCTTTGTGAGACAGAAGAGCTCCTCCATATACAGCAGACATTGCCTACATCATGATGATGGGTGCTAAGGAACACATGAAATCCTGCTGATAACATCTTACCTAGACATTCAAGCTCAGCAGGGGAGGATTCCTCTTCTTGTCAAACACCCTAAATCCCTCTAAACACCAAAAGCGAACAAAAAAGCCTGTCGATGTCATCCGATTGCATCACACCCCCCCCACCTCCAGGACTGAAAGGCATATCTCCAAATAGCTATTAGCTTTGCAAAGCAAAACAGACGTTCCCCAACGCCCAAATGCTGGCGGCCGGCGAGGTGCTGACCTGCCACAGCAGCCAGGGACCGGGGCTGTGCCTGCGCATCTGTGCTGCGGAGGGAAGAGCGAGCGATGGGAGACGTGCTCCTCATACTGAAATGCCTTCGCCAGCCCCTGCGCTGCCTTTCTCCACCCGAACCTACTCGACACACCCAAAGGCACCGAAAAAAGGAGAAACCCAACCCAAAACCCATGGACGCGAAGCAACCAAAATGCCTATTTCCCGGGTGGATCCAGTCTAAAAAGGGGCCAGCACGCCAACCCCCAGGCTGAAACGCCGCTGTGCCCAGATAGCAGGACACCCCCCACTGCCGCAGCACCACGGGAAAGCACAGAGCCAGCAGGGCCGGGGCTGCAGCGGCCGCAGACCCACCTACCTGCTTCTCGTCTGCAGGGCGGATCGGCGAGGGCGGGATGCCCGCGGCAGGAGCCGGCAGCGAGGAGAGAAAAGAAGAGAGAGTGAGGGGTGCGCGGTGCGCCGGGCCGCGGGGCGGAGCGGCCGCGCGTCCCCGCAGCCTCACCTGGGTTGACCAGCTTGCTCTTGTACCGCATGCCGGTGCTCATGGTGCCGGCGGCGGCCCGGCCCTCCCGGGAGCGACAACGGCGCCGTGTGCGAGTGTGAGTGTGCGAGCGTGTGTGCGGCGAGGGCCGCCCGGCGCCGCCAATCCCGGGAGCCCGCCCCGCCCCGGCCCCGCCCTCCCTGCCCGCCGGGCGACAGCCGGGCCGGGGGCGGCAGCGCCGACCCCCCGCTACCGCAGCGCCCGCCGGCCGGAGCGGCCCCGCTGCGCCGCCCGGGCAGCACGGCCAGGGCCCGGGGGATGGGCACAGCAGCTCCCCGAATCGCGGCTGTGTCCACCCACCTGAAAACACCGCACGAGGAAGCAGTCCCTGCTCCGGGATAGAAACACAACACCCAGAAGAAGGAATACACCGTTTAAAAAAAAATAAACCAAACACAAATGGAATAAATAGGAAATGTGTTTCCAGATTTAGTATCTCAAAATACAGTGGGAAGCCCTGAATCATACTGCAACTGTACTGTGCAAAGAAGGCATGTGTGCTCCATTTCCATTAAAGCATTTTAAAGAGGTGATACAGAAAGTTATTTTAGGTAAAAGCTGTCAGTATAACTGCGTAAGGAAAGGCAGCGGAGAACTCAAATGAATTCTAAACACTCCAAAAACAGTATAGCACGTGATTTAAGCACAGCTTATAGGAACCTCAGCTCAACAGTCGAGGAGCAAGCAGAGGGGCATGTGAAGCATCAGGACACCCAGCTCCTTCCACAGCTGCAGGGAGGGGTCATGTCTTCTACATTTCAATGACAGGTAAATTATCAGACTTGAAACTCTCCTGAATACAGGACAGGATAAGCTTGGCATGGTGACAGGTGCACAAATGCCAGGACAAGCCCCTGCCTTGGCACAAAACTGACACTGATGCCACAGTACTAATTTCTCAAATTACTGTAGTCACCACAGCACTTATCTTGCCCTTGCTTCCACCATCTCATTCAAAACATGCCTCATACTAAAACAAGAAGACACTTCCAAAACCACAGGTTGGCAATCCCAGGCACGTGTGTTTTAAAAAACCCATTAACTCATCCTGAGTTCACTTTTAGCCATCGATTCAAAGAATCGGAAAAAATATAAATCAGGTAACTGTCAGCATATTCGCTTGTTTTTAAATGCTAGAGCACCACAGACCATTACAGACTACACCACAATTAAAGGCACCAACAAGCAAATCATGAGCTGTTTTATCACCTGCCACAGTGTTTTAAATCTCATGAAGACCAGCAGGACTGCAGTCACCTGCTCCTGATCCTGTGGAACCATCATTAAAACAGTTACATTGGGCACCTCAGCCCAGTGCAGGGAAGTGTGAGCCTTGAGAAGGCTGGGATGGAATCCAGGGAAAGGGACTTGTGTTCCATGGCCCCAGTGCCACTGAATGACAGGCATGGAAATGCAACATCAGAAATTAGACTCCAGCCAGGGTCCTCTATCAGTAGCTTCACAGTAGCAAAGACTTGGCTTAACAACTCTATGTTCCCCCATTAAGCTGTCAAGTATTTTAACAAAACCGAGTTCAAACGTAACTGAAGATTATGATAACATCAAGCAAAAAAGTGGTAGAAGGCATAAAAATGAAGCGTACGTTGAAAGGAAAGCACTCAGTATCAGCAGTACTGCAAGCCCTCCTTGGACAATTATTAAAATAGATCTCAGGTTTTGAGCCAAAGTGCTCCAGCTGGAATCCACAAGCTCAAAGAAGGCAGAGACAATCGATAATCAGTATCTGCTAGTAAAAATCTGCTCACTGAGGCTTCATACACAAGAATTGTAACAGTGACTTCAGGTGCTCTGCTTTGAAAAGAGGGAGAGGGAAAAAAAGCTCTGATTTTAATAAAATTAAAAACTAGGTGCTTTGGAAATCCTGCTTCCCCATTGTCCTGGTTTGCTCTGAAAGATGAACCTTTCATGTTACCTTTGTTCACAGAGCTAATCCAGCCTGTACTAATGAATGTAACCAAGTCCTGGTTCTCAGGAGGGGTGTGGCTGTCCTGACTTTCACAAGCACAAAAGGACAGCACATCATTTTCAGAAGGTTACAAAATATGATGGAAAATTCTGGAAGAAACACAACAAGGAAGGTGCACACAACGGCACACAATCCACGAGAAAATGTTTCCGGTTAACTCTCTCACCTCATCCCTCTTGACAGACATCCTTACAATTAAAACCTTCATAAGACTTGAAGATACTTTGGATGAACACAAATCTGTCACTTCATTTCTTCTTTCAACTTCATGACAGCAGCCACTGAGATAACAATGTCACGTTCATTTTATGCAGTTCAACTCCAAACACAAGTCAAATATGTACCCCTGTGATGCACATTGTTTGTTAATCCTACACTCATTGCTACACAGCAAATTTGGGGTAATCGTTCCATGAAAGACACCGTAACTTAATACAGAAGACTAAGTGTCTCAATCCCATATTTGCAAAATAATTTACGCTTATGCATATATCATACATGCAAGACTACAAAAGCATGCAGAAGAGAGCTATGCACTCGGTAATAACATAAATGAAACAGCAACATTCATGAACTTATAAACTAAGGTATGCAATCAGATTTTCAAAGGTATTTACACATGTAAAAGACGTTGGTAGGCACCTAATGAACTCTACAAAACAAAAAAATAAGTGAATGCAAAGTCTTGCTACATAACTTCCCGTTAAAACACTTTCAAAGTTGTTTTGATATGAAATCAAAGCAGCTTGTATGTAGCCGAATTCTAGAGAACACCTTCATTCCTGAGGGTAAATATCAAAATTCCTTTGAATATGCACTGTGCATGATGTCATTACAATATTTCATAGATTAGCTTAAAATAGCCAAAAAAATCCAGAAACCAACAAAAACTACCCCAAAATTCAACATTTTCCACATTCGTACAATTTATTACAAAACTTCAATGAAAATTAGTGTTGTGGTATATAAAAAGTTCAGTACATGCCATCGCTCAGCTGACAGATAAAAATGCCTGTGACAGAAATTCTTGCAATCAATACTTGAGACCTGAAGACAAATCCTCAGAGGCATCCACAGAAGTTGTTGGCGTGTGTAGTGTTTATGATACGTTAAGGCACGATGATTTAGAAAAGTCAGCTTTCTTGCATCACTGGTGAATCATCAATGTTTTGTACATTGTCTCATATCACGCAAATATACATCACCAGAGATGAAGCTTCAAAAGCAACCAAAGCACAGAGAAAGTTACGAGAAACTGATACGATACATAATGATTTAAAATGGCAAGTGAAAGTTATGATACTGTGCAAACACATGTATGTTTACTGTAAACAGGCCACAATGTCTTTTACTATTAATTATGAAACTGTTCAGAATAACGTAGCAGATACATGATTAACTCCTTAAACCCACCACAATTACTAGTCCAAACAGCATACTCTATCGGTTCTGGTATAAAACGTATAGGAAGGATAATAAAACCACATTTATAAGTATGAAGACAGCGTTACCAAAAGAATCAAAAAAGATACATTAGAACTTGATTAACATTGAAGATATAAAACAAGCCGTTTTACAACACGATCTTCAGACTTTGTTTTAACGCAGGTCTTGATCTGCGGCATCCAGCTTTTGCATTTGAACGTTACCATGCGGTCAAAGAAAACAGAGCACCCATCCACTTAGAGAACCGTATACTGCTGCGAACAGAAGTGGAAAACAAAGAGCATTAGAAAGGACAAACTCTCAGCAGTGTCGGAGCGTTTGGGGCGGCCTGAGCCCCTCTGAGCAAAGCAGCATCGTCCAGAAACAGCATTTCAGGGACCTCCACTAGATCGGCTGAGTCAGAGGCAGCTTGGCCCCAAATATTTACCACAAATGTCTAATACAAGCACATAAATTAGAATCTATTTTTACTTATGCAATTTCTGAAACACCCATAGCCCCCTCCATCTGCAAGAATACAAGAAATGTGTTACAGCTCATCTCAACACTAACACACGCAAGAAACCAACCTTGGTCAGCCTGTTACTGCTGGTGAGGAAACCGAAAACCGCTTATCTACACTGAGCTAAAAGCAAGCAGCGAGTTTGATGTCGTGCACGAACACATTTATGACATTGCTTAGGTAAAACAGAAAAGCAAATAGATTTTTCCAAGTATTTTTACAGCAGCATTCATATGGTCAAAAGAAGGGATACCAGTCTGTAATTCCAAAATAAGTACCAGTTTTGGATGTGTCTGTTTGCCATTCGAACAGGCTGCTACACAGAAAGCAGAATTCCAGCTTTCCCTGGAAAATGGACCCTGCTTAAGCAGCTGTGTCAGATTTGGAACTTGGGAGATGCCTTGAATTCTCCAGTCCCAAAACTACTCATTCCCAATAGGAAAAAATAGCTTAATCTAAACATTCATCTGGATGGAAAAGAGAAATATCCTAGAAAACACTGTTGTGTCAACTCACTTGTCAAGTCCAGTGAAGCACTCAGACTACAGCTGCTGATTACAGGGGGGATAAGGAGCAGGGAAAGCTGACAACAGGGTCCTTTGCTCTGCATCATCCTCACAGCTGCTCAATACACAATTACTTAACATTTGAAGGAGGACATCAAGTCCCAGAACAAGCAAGCCAGCATTAAGGCTTTAAAGCCATAGTCCATACATTGCTACTTCTGAGTACAAAAAAAAACCCTAAATTTCTGCCATTGCCTGCCTAACTGAGAGAAGATCCCCCAAGAGAAAAGCATATCCTATGTTTCAGACTCACAAAAAGACTGGAATTTCCAATAAACATGAAGGTTTGGGTTTATAAGCACAGCTGTGCGTGTGTGTGTGTTTATAAGCACAGCAGCACAATATCCACATTTTATATGCTCAGTGAACACACTTGGGCAAATACATCTGTGCATTTCAGTGTGGATTCATTCCACTGCTCTTTCTTCCTAATCTCCTTATGAGACAATATCTTCTATTAGGTTGATAACATTCTTTACAAATTTGATCTCCAGTTTTATTAGACTAACATTAGTCCTCTATACTCCTTTCACCAATACACAGCTTTAATAAGCCCCTCAAACTACAATGTGAATTCATACCATCATTTAAGAAAGACGATACATTTCTCCAGCATGTCGTTAAAACAAAACTTTCTCAGTAAGTGGCACAACCAGTGCCACATGCACGTGGTCACACAGCTCAGAATCCCACATTTGTGAGAGTTTCAAAAGCCACCAATGTTTGCTGAACCTGGAGACCAATGGTGGGTGGTCTTCTCCCCCAGCTTCTAGCCAGAGAAACATCCCCTGGCAGTGCCAAGCAGTTGTTCCAAATACTACAAATTTGCCCAAGCTTCATATTCTCTAGACTCAATTTTGGCTGCCAAAAACTACAACATAATCTTCCCTAAGTGACATTTCTCATCAGATCAATTCAGCAGCATCGTTTTAGAAGGCTGGTTGCTATGACAACCCTTTGTGTTGTTCCGTTAAATGATGTCAATTCATTGGTATAAAGAACTAGTTGTTTGGTGCCTTTAATACTGTTCTTATCAAGAATCAGAACAGTGTTAGTGAGCTCAGGAGGCTTTAAAATACTTGTGGAGATCATGAGCTATACTAGCAGAATTTTCAACATCCTACAGATATTTTAAGTGCAAGATGCTCTCCTTTCTTTTTCTGAACACATTTCCCTAACCGTAACTACATTTCCAGCTGGCTATATCTGTTTTCCATAGTCTGGCTTCTGTTATTGGTTTGTCCCAGTATGATCTTGAAGCGGAGTAGAAGACAGACAATCCAGATTTGTAAGAATAACAAGAGGAAAACAGATTGCAAAGGGATACATTTCCAGAAAAAGAGAGGGAAAAGGAAGAAACACCCACCAATAACCATTTCACTTGAAAAAATAACTCCAGCTTTTCGTAATAATTGCTCATCTGAGGTAGATGAGTTCAGAAACTATTAAATATGCTGTTGGAATTACTGCAGGCATATTTCAAAAGCATTTGTTATTGGAGTATCCAAACAAACTTCAATCTGTTATTGCTTTGGTAACTTGTTCCACCCCTCCCTGTCCTTCCTCTCTAATCCTTCAATTGGAACCTTCAGATATAAGAGAAATAAGCTCCTATACTTTACAGCACTGTGCTTAGAAGCACCTCCACACACATTGTTTGTACACAGAAGCTATGAAATGTTTAGAGGAAACAGACAACAAGTATAGGTTACCAAATCTTGTTAGGGCCACAGTAAGTCTGTACTCACAGACTTTTGTCAAAAACTGCAGCTGGCACACTGGTCCCTACTGTTTCCAAAATCATCGTCTTCCTTTCCTACTTCTAACCCCATCTCCACCAGTGCCCTTTTTCACCCCCGTTGGGTTTCCATTTCTCTACAGCAAGAAATCAGTTCATCCTCTTTGGAAACTTCGAACATTTTCTGTGTATAATCTTTGCCTTTGTCATTCCCAATATGCTTCTCTTACTTTAGCCTTGAAAGTAAACTGCTTGAAGTAAATTCTCCCTTCGCTCCTTCCATAAAGCCTTTAAAGATGCCCCTACTCAAAAATGAACAGGCAAAACAGACCTTCCAGTCATCCCATCTGTGTAGCACTTTATGGTAATACAGATTCATTAGTCTTTTTGGCAAGGATTTGAGTTTAGCACTTCTTAATCATTATGCAATGCCAGACTCTTCCCAGAAAACCCTAAAGCTTTCAGCAATCTTCTCCCCACCCTGAAATACATCTGAAAACAGGAGTATTTCACATATTTGGATATTACCACATTTCATTATCCTGCTATTCAGTCTCCAGGTCTTATCTATGAAGGTATTTACACCATACTTCTCTTTTCCCAAAATATCTGAAAACATCCTTTTAACTGTGCTTTATGAAGTGGAAATTGTTAAGGGACTTTTGAAGAAAATCAGTAAGCGCGTATTTAAAATAAAAAGAGTGAAAATGTTGATTTCTACATAAATTATCTATAAAGTTACATATTTTTCTCAGCAGAAAGATAAGTAAAGGTGCAAAAGAGCAGTTGGAGGAGAGACTGTGCCTTCAGTAGCAGAGCTGATCCTTTCCGTTCTTGTAAAACTAGAGCCTGAGACATACTCAAGATAAGCTGTGATAAAACAAAAAGATTGATATCAAGTATATTTAAATTTGTTAGCAGTTCGGTTCTGTTGACCACTGTGCTCATTAGAAGTTTCTTGCTTTCTCTGGAAATAGTGAGTTCAATAAAATACAGCAAATAAATCTGATGGGAATGCTGGAGGCTGAAATCACTGTTCCTCCTAAACTGCGAAGTCAGTTAATGTGCACGAGAGAAACTCCCCTAAGGCCAAGTTCTAGGTGAGGAGTCACTTCAACCTGCTGACAGGTTCATACAGCAACACTCTGGTTCAACAGGGTTGCAGTTACAGATCTGACTGTGTGTATTAGACTTTTAGCATAATTTGTTGGCTATCTATCAATATCTCAAGGGTAAAAAAGGTTCAAGAGTCTTTCCTGAAAGCAAGCTGTTGAACAATATGATTTCCATAGCAGCTGTAGAAATATTGTTTAGCAGATTCCAGAAAAACAACAGCAGGACCTCCACATATGAAGATCTCATTCAAATCCTTCTCAAATTTGTTCACATTCAATATTTCAGACCAATTAATTTTCTCAAGAGTTAGTTGAAACTAAATCACAACAAGATCATGCGGACACTTAGCTAAATCTGCAAAGCTCTCCTGCTTAACACATTTAGTGGTCTGAGATGTATTCCAGATTAGCAATGTAAAGTATCTATAAAATAACATTTCACTTGGATGCACATGAGCACGCTCAGAACTCTGTTTACTTATGTATCCATGGCTGCAAATTCAGCCTGGGACAAACCATGCTTCAATTCATTTTTATAAATACCATGCCCAGTATTGCCAGAAGCTGTGAAACACAGGGAACCTGGTGCCATTACTGGCTAACCATTAGTGGCAATCCTGCACACCATCAGCCCTCAGATGCTGATTTCACAGCAAATACAGGAGGTAGGAACTGAAGAAAGAGCTCTGAATATATTTGTATCATTTGCCATCCCGTGCTCTGCAAGCAACAGCTACAGACAAGCCTGTTAGATTTAGGGGGGGGCGGTCCTTACAGAGTATCCGTTTCAAGGATGCTATGTGATCAAACGTGATTTGTAAGCCACAGAAAGAATTGAGCTCCTTTGCAAAAAAAAAACCCAGCAATATAATTTACATTATATACATTTCCTGCATCAAACAGCCATTTTCACACGTGGTCAGAGTTTGGCCGCAGGATAACAAAGCCACCACACAAACCTGGGACCTCCAGTTCAGAGTCAAATATTTAACAGGCTTCTTAATGACCAGTCTGAGAAAGCGAGAGCTTTATGTCAGACACCACTATTGCATATGCTGCATGGTGAGCCACAAAATTACCCTCAGTTTACATTTCCAGCCCTAGGACAATACATCTTAGTATGGAAGTTGGAAGACACGATGTGAAGGCTCCTCTATCTGCAAGACTTGGAACTGTGACAGTGAGAAACCTGAGTTTGAATTACTTTTTTCCCCTTAACTACTTAACTCAAAGAGCACAGTGCACATACCAGCAAAACCATCAACTTCTGTTTAAATAAGAATCCAGTGAATAAGTTTATTTCTTAGGAGACTTTTTTTCTTCTCTTATTTTGTTTTATATAAACAGGAAGACCGAAGGTTCAAATAAAGGCAACAAAAAAATCTCCTTATTTTAGGCTTGGAATGTTGGCAGCTGCCACAGGGTCATAAGGGATAATATAATCCATTTTATTCAAGCTTTACATTCCAGAAGACCAGCAATCACAACTGGAGAATTAAACTGAAGTATTAAGCAACAAGATTCCTCATATCCCTCTGTGTTTTTATTCTTGCATTTAAAAAGAAAAATTTTACCAGAAGAGCTGCATTCTGAAGAAAGCATGAATATTTGCTACAATCACTTGTTTCTTCACTCACTTGGATCCCACCTAATATATGATATATAACATCATGGAAGTCTCTATTCAGTACACTTAACCAGTTTGTCTAAACTTTCATTTGGCTCTTTGAAAAAACTGCTAAGAATTCAGCCGCCTATATGGCCCCAAACACCCTAACTTTTGTTTATATATAGCCAAATTAATTTTCTGAGCAGCTTGTGCTAACAGAAACAAAGACAGACGATCCAAAAATAAGGCACTGAAGAGAAGCATTTACAGGTCTTAAAAACAGCTACACAGGTAACATTTGCATACACATTTTTTTCTAGTCTACCCAGAACATCACTCAATTTTTTTTCTATAAGTACTTTAGAAGAATGTCCAAAGCGCAAAATTAGCAATAATCATTGTGCAAACCTTACGTAAGAGGAGTAAATGAGTCAGAAAAGTAATACCTGATGCATCCAGATGTCAAGCATCTTAATCGTCACCAGGCTTCATCCTCATTTGGGCTTGCATCTGTGCAATCATCTCCTGCATGCGGCGCAGCTGGAAGAGAAAAACACCCACTTGTTTAGAACAATTTCACGAGGAGTTCAAAATCCAGGAATCTGTACGTCTTTTTCTCCCATGGTAGAATGCAGATCCTGTTTGCCTCTTTATAAGTTGGAAATGGCACATTAAATTGCATAATTGAATACTTCACTTTTTTTTCAGTCTCAGATTCTTTAGCGTATTACATCTAACTTTCACAAAAGATTTGTAAGATACTTATAACAACAATTAAGCAAGAAAATCCAAATCTTTTGGAGCAAGCTATGTTTGCACACGTGTGAATCAACATTCAATCTACAATGAAGACAATATGCCATTTAGGTGTGTACAGAGACCCACTGCTTGAGTGAGCTGAAGCAGTTTTGTTCTGATACAAGTGCTCAAAGCATAATATTATGTATGAATACTCATCCTGTGGCTAACCAGGACATTCTGCAAAGCTTTAGCAACAGTAACAGCCGAACATGCAGACAGAATTTTAAAACTACTTCAAAAGGAAAACAGAAATATGTTTACAAAATTGGGAAAGACAGACTAAACATATTAAGCACCAATATTTTTTACATCTAAACAACTACTTTTCCTGGAAACAATTGTTTTCCTAAGGCATTTTCTTATGACACTTATAAGCTAATTTCCATCTCATATAATTCATTTTTTTTCCCCAAAAATAACAATTTCAATAAATGTTCCTAAGAAAGAAAACAAGACATACAGATTTTCAAAATGTATATTCAAATACCTCTGATTTGGTTTACAAATGACTACGTAGTTCCAGATGCAGGTGGGGAAGCTCCACATACACAATTGCCAAGTGCCCTATCTTACTGACTGGAAAAGAAATAGGCTGCGATTTCCATGCACACCGTATGAAATAAGAGTCCGTTTCACGTAATAATCTGAGGCTTGCATAGCAAGTTTTCATTATTCTAAGAATCATTGTATCATTTTATAATATATCCAGCCTTTCTTCCCTTTAGAAAAAAGTAATTACAGAATTGCTTTAATTTATTTTCAGAGACAGGGAGGGGAGAAAAACTCTTCAACTCAAAAAAGCACTATATGTTTAAACAATTAAACTGTATTTTCACCCAGTCAACCACATTAGCTATTGTGATACTAGTTACTTCACGAGATTCAACACAAAAGGATCTGCAATAAATGCTTGACTACATGTATGTGGTGTTGAGGTGTTAAAGTTCAAAGAAAAACAAACCAAAAACCAACACAACCAAACCCAAAACAAAACGCTGAAAATTAAGCAAAGCCAGAAAGACCACAGCAAAACTAACTGCAGATGTCTTTATTAGGTTTTCTTGCCTGGTCTCAGGTATACATTTGGGAAAGAGTAAGAAACTGAAGAGTAAAGAGTATGGAAAAAAGAGAGATTGCAGAGCAACCAGAGGTTACAGAGGTTGCCTAAAACCAGCAGGTTTATAAACTTCTGCTGCAGCAGCACAGGTTTAACAGAGGCTAATTCAGGTTCCTGTGACTGCAGCATAGATACATGGACAAAAGGAGAATCACACAAGAACAGCATGAGATACAGCTGGTAGTGATGGTTATACACCCACCTACATCTTTCTGCTAAACACTTTAAACAAAAAGCCTCTTATCAAAAACATAGCATAGTGCTGCAGGAAGGAGGGAAAAAGAGCAGGAAGTCTCAGAAATGAGAGTTGCATTGATTCCATGGCCCAAGAAAAAAGTTTCAAAGATCAACTTGTAGAACTGGAAGACACCTGGTCTGTTCAACTGCCTCTCTGCAGATTTACCATCAGAATAAAACCAGCTTTTTGAAAGCTCGCCTACTTGAGCCTTCCCAAGAGCACTCCAAGCTGAGCCATGAAACATCCCCAAAATAGAAACCATTCAGTAATCACAGGGGAAGATACTGCTGCACATGTATTACAGTGATTGCTCAAACACACTATTCTGCTAATAGCTAACGTCATATTTTTAGACTTAAATACAGCACAGTCTCGTGTTTTCTTAACCTTAATTGATAAAAATATGCCCACACCATGAGAGAAAACAGATGCTGTGTGACTCAAATGTAAGGTAGGACAAAAGCACCAGGAGACCTCCTCTGCTCTAGTGTTCAGATTGTAAGATTTTCCTTCTTCATGTGGTGTTTTTGGGGTCTGCTGGTGATGTGCCAGTCTCATCCATTAGCTAAAAAACGCTAAGTTTCTGAAGCAATTGTAGCATAATTCAGTAGAAAAACTTGGAGGCATAAAGCCTGTTAACAAAACTACTCACGTTGTTGTATCCTATGGCCACTAGTAGTCAAGTCCTGTGAACTCCCAGACATCAAGAGAGTAAACTTAAGTAAATTAGGTGGAGTTTATACCTGGGTTATGTCAGGACTAAAATTTAGTTCAAACTATTATGTAACTACTGGGTAATGACTACACATAACTACCATAGCAATACACAAAGGAAACAAACATTTAAAATGAGAGTCAAGGTTACAGAGTTAAAAGTGAACCCTACAGCTTCTTAACAGCTCCCATGTCACTAATAGAAAGCACAGATCCACAGCCCTGCTTTACCTCCAGGATTTCATCTATCCTACTGTGCTTTGGCCAGAATACCAACTACTCCTGTCTGAATAAGGTGAGTGGCTTTTTAGTGACAACCCTACAGATATCACAGAAAAATAAATGTTAAAAACCAAACAATATCTGCTTCCCACTGACCTGCTTCCCCTCCCCACACCAAGTATGATTATTTCAGCCCATGCCTTTACAGAAGAAAGTTCGTAAGGGAAGAGGCTGCAAGAACAGGGCGAGATGGAAAACTGCACAGTGCATTTTCTATTAAAATCGAGATCTTCCCATGATAGTTGCCATTGGTTAAAAATACTTCCAATACTAAAGCGTACAATTAATCTCGTTAACTGAAGACAAGAAAAATATTCCTGGCAAATTTACTATGATATATTGGAAAAGGGGCTACAATCAAGATAAATGTATTTCATAAGACATATCAACATTATAAATAATAGAAGTCACTATGGCCACAGCCATCACACTCCACAGGCAGCACACATTGTTCCTTCAAAGAACAACTCAAAAGGACAGAAAGAAAGCAGTTACTCCAAAAAAAAAGAAAAATATCGGTCTTCATTCCAGTCCCCAAGGGATTATCACTGTTAATTGCTTATCAAGGGTTTTCTTCTCATTATGTTCTCCCCGGACTAAGACTACGTCACCTTATGGAGGAAGTCTGAAGCATTTTGCTCCCCTGAATTGGGCAATAACATCCCACAAAACAAACGAAACTTCAGAGCGGTTTGTGCTTCCCCGAGGTCCGCAGGCCTGCACCAGCAGTCGTGCTGTCTCTGCACATCTAAGTTCTCACCTTATCTTTCCAGAAGACACGAATACCTGCAACACCAGGTGGTTCCCCACATGCAATCACATCCTCACCTACCCCAAAGCTGCTGCTGTGCCACAGCCCAGAGGCCCCCCAGCTGTTCCCTACAGACCCCTGTACCAAACCAGGGTTCTTCAGCTCAGCTGATAAAGGGTTAAACACAGCCTAAAAGTGCAAAGACATAAAAAACATTTTGACATCGCGATTAATTCTACTACATTCAGCCTACTGCTGACCAGCTTCACTGAAGACAGTGGAGAGAAGGGATTTGCCCAAAGCCTTGGGGCAGCTCATGGAGGAAAACAAACAAACCAAACAACCAACCAACCCACCCACAGAGGAAGTTTGTTCCTTGTCATTTCACGTAATCATGGTTCTAACATTTTTCTGGAAGTATTGCCTCTCAAAACTTTGAAATGCTTTTATTATGAGATATTTACAGAGTAGAAAGAGTATGGCACAATACTACAAGCTTTCTTAAATTTGTGCCCATTTGCACCACAACATCCAAATAATCTGAACTGCCGTATATTTACATGGGTGCTTTGCTTCTTATTTTCACATCCCAGCTCAGAAAAAACAGGTCACCACTTGCAAATGAGCAAAAATCACAACCAGACTGAGCAATAAGTTCCAAATTGCTGAACTGGGGACCACATCCTTTGGCATAATAAAAGATCATTTAGCAAAAGTGATGCCTTTATAAAGATGATCCTGGCACTAGCCCAAACATTCATTCCTTCCAAGGTTATATAAACCTCACAAAACTGTAAATAGAACGTCAAGCACCGTTACTGATGGGAATGCAAAACAGGAGGGGAAATGGATATTTGTTTTCTCTGCAAAGGCCATGGAATGCGAGCCCATTTCCTCTGTGCCTCCCTCCTCCCCAGACTTTTCCCAGTCTGAACCTGAGGGATGATACAGAGATGAAGGGATTTCATACCGGCTTATCTACAGAAGATTCAGCAAAGCCTCTTGATCTCTTTGGGACAATAGAACGCAGAAGTTAAAAATCTATTTGTTTTTTCAAATTCTAACCTGATCATCTCTGAATAACTGCTGCTGAAGTTGCAGATGATTATTCCCAGAGGAAACTTGCAGAGACTGACTTTCAAGAAATTAAAGACTTCACCCCTTTAGCCATGTTATATTAAAATAATACATTACATACATATATATATATATATATATATATACACATTCACACAGAGTGGTCAGAATAGACCAGTATTAATAATGTGCCTGCAATATCAACAGTTTCCAGTGGAAACTGTTACAGGAGAATCTCTTCAGACGTAAACCTTAAGACAAATAGTTCTACAAGGATACTCTAGTTTCTCCTTAACTACTAGACATGTACAATTTATATAGTTCAAGTAACAGGAGAAACAGTTATGACTTAAATTCTCTAAGGCCAGAATCCTGCAAGCATTAAGAACAAAAGAAGAAAAGCCACACACACCACAAAACCTTTTCAAAAAATACCTCTGACATTTTCAAAACATCCCATATCCCTGGCTATCAGCTGCTGGTCTACTCTTGTTTTACACACACATCAGTAAATGGGAGACAGTTAATCTGTGCACAGAACACTTGCAGAAGTTCCACCATCATAACTGCATGGCCATCAAGTGCACTTACATCGCTGAAATGAAGTTGTGAAGTTATACAGTGATAACGATGCAGTTCATTTAATCTCGAGTAATTCTTACTATTAACTACAAGTTACAGCGATAATCAGCTGCTTCTGCATTTCCTTTTAGGAAAATTTTTTACTATTTAAGTCAACATACCAGGGTTAGCTATTTTTAAATGTGGATGCTATAAAGGAAAAAGGAAATGCACAGACTGAAGTAACTATATTTCAAAAGTTTCCATGTATGGGAGCCTGAGTCTTCCACCTCAGA
Source organism: Columba livia (assembly GCF_036013475.1). NCBI lineage: Eukaryota > Metazoa > Chordata > Aves > Columbiformes > Columbidae > Columba > Columba livia. The sequence continues at coordinate 7,858,555 of NC_088618.1, forward strand.
AACAGACAAAACTGCTTGTAGTTTTTTACTGCTTCATGCAAATCACTGCATATATGTGTTTATCTTCTAAATCATGTTTTCCTGCATTTATGGACTTGGATCCGAGCTGAATTGGACAAAAGAATGGTAAATAGAACAAACACTGTCTTCCGACTGGCAGCAGGTCTTAAGTTTTCACAATGCAAGCAGTCACAAGCACTGGCAGTGTACTGCTTGAATTTAAATACTGCGCTAAATATCTCTAAATCTTCAGAACTTTACCATAAAAATGTTAAGCTGAAAGGCCTAGTAATAATTTGAAACTTGAGTAAGAAATCAGATAGAAAACACCTAATCCATAAGTAGACTGGTACAATAGAAATACCATGAATTTTGCTGCAAGTCAAGATTAAAAAAACATACATATTAGTGATATCATGGGATTGTTAAGATTCAACAACATTTTTCTACTCCGGAGCCACAAGATATAAGAAGAAATATACTGGTAACGTGACTGTAGTAAGCCATGCACATCTATTAGACTATCAGTCTACCCCAACATACTATGTTTATAGCAGTATATATAGCTGAAAAACAAATTGACCTTAATACTTAAAAATAGCAACTATCCTTATGGAAAACTAGCACAACTGGAAGTGATAAATTCCCTGCCTACAACCAAGGATCCATGTGCTACCTACCATCCGCAGCACGCAAGTGACTATAACCAAAACACTGTATGGGCAACCTGTATGTTCAGATAAGGTCTGTCATTTTTCACAACTCCAGTCCTACACTCCATAGGCAGTTGACATAGAACACTGAAATTGAAATATAGCATGTTATATTAAAGAACAACAGTTTTAGAATCTTCCTCTTACCTCAGCCTCTTTCTGCTGGAGGATTCTGTCCTTATCTACCACTTCTTCTTCAACAGGCCTATTGAACAAAAGAACATGTTGATGGGTGTAAGATACGGAAGCAAAACTCTCCAAGAATAGATTCAAGGTTCATATTTAGTTAATATAACTACAACAAAAAGTCTACATGCTTCCATACAGGGGAAATTAGGATATTTTTAAACCCATGCTTCCCTTTTGTAAAACACCATCTTTACCTCACACTCATGTTATTCACTCCCCATTTCTTAAAATTTTATTTATTCACTGCTATAGTGATTTTTTAGCTATTTAGTCAAGAGATTCCCTCCACTATGTATCCATCGTACAAAAATCAAGCATCAAAAGGCAGTGTAGGCTATTTCCTTTCTTCTTTAAGATCAAAATGCTTGGCTGAATACTTAAAGAACAAGTGAAGCAGACACAACAATAAGTTGCTATTAAAAAAGATGCAGCACAGGTACGTGCATATTTTTTGCATGAAGTTGCCAAGGACAGAAACCTTACCAAGAAAAACAAAACATGCAAATCAAAACCACAAAAAACCACCACAAACATTACCAAAAATGATTGTTTGGTCTGAACTTCTCTCTTTAGCCAGATATGAACAAGCAAGCCCTGCAATAACTGGAGAAATAATATCCTGCCTGATCAGACAGGATGGGGCCTATTTAAATGTGCCCACTAGAATTTTTTTTCCCAAGTAGACATCGTTCAATAAAAAACTACCTTGCCTGCAGCCCACAACTTCTTTATGTACATTCCAATTAAAAGCATAGAGAAAATAGAATGGATACACAAGCAGGAACGGCTGTTTGTAAGCACTGCACTTTGCTAATATTACTGCTCTTCAGGGAGAACGTTTAATACAAATTTCAGCAACTCCATAGATTGAAATCTCAAGAGAAATAATTAGTTACAGGTGAGGTGAGTTAGATGAACAAGTTCAATGGCACAAAGGAAAAAGAAGAGACCCACAAGCAGCAATGCCCAAAGCCACACACACGCACTTACTTGCCGGTTCGCTTTAGCCTCTCCGAACGGAAGTTTTCATAGTGCAAGTCTTGGGTCACCTCCTGCAGGTCCTGCATGTGTGTTCTAGAACATGCAAAGGGATATTGAACACTTTGTCCTTCTTGTCAAAGGAAGAAAAACACCCTTTTATCTTCTGTTTTTGTTTTCTATAATGGATGCATTTACTGGAAAAATAATCCTTACAGACCAAGCGTGACGTAAAGCTAGCCAGAACACTGCTTTCATGTTTATTGGTCTTTAATTCACACTTAAGTGCCCTCCCACCAATATTCTTCAAAGACCCAAAGTATGTCATCACCCTCTTGTTTACTACTGAGTCTACAGGAGTTGTTCATACCTGTCTTTACAGTTTTAAGAACATTGAGAAGACAGTTATTCAGAAAGATACTTTAATTCCTGAAGTATTTTTTGCCTCTTAAGTGCTATTAGGTGTAATTTGTAACAGAGAACTAGGTGGAGCTCCTTGGCTCACAGAGCAGCTGACGTTGCCTAACAATTTCCAATTGTCAGGAAAGAAGTGCTCACTATGAGTGACCAGCAGAGGGCGATCCCTGCCCAGCAAAGACTGAAACCAGACCTGCACAACAGAATTCAATTTCCAACAACAGGGAGAGGTCGTAAAAACACACACACACACCAAAGCCCACCAAAAACACCATACCCACAACACGTAAAACCATCTACACAGGCACAATATATCCGTATCAACTAAAATCATAAAGTGGGGTATCCTATTTAAAACAGGATTTCCTATACTGCCAAGAAACCTGAGCTTTCCCTTCAGAACACTCTTCACATTTTAATCAATCACTTCTAGTAATATTTTAAAAGCTTTTCTGCCTCACCCGCTGCACTATAAGAAAACATCAATGTATATGTAAAGCCGTCAGTTCACATAAGACATAAAAACTGTCACATATAACTGTCAATGTAAAACACCGAAAATCTTTTCTGAAGTCAGAGATCAGAGGGTTACAGCAGCAAAATGAGCTGCAGCGGGCTAAAAGTACCTGCCATTAGAGTTCGTTTTGAATTCAGGAGTTCATGTTCTTGTAACTCTCTAGTCATTGTAACAGTTACATCACCACCGGAGATGGGATAATTTTACCATTACTCACACCAGCATTGTGCGCAGCTTAAGGAAATCATTGTGCTCTGGATTTTCAACTTCAACAACTCCCCAGGGATACAGACGGCCTCTGATTTTCTTGCCTTTCACCTCAATAAGTTGATTGGATCCAATAACAGCAAAGGGAATGCTGGCCTAAGTTGAGACAGAGCAAAACAAATTCCTGGTTTGATTTTTGACTGGTTACTTTTGCATGTTTTGTTTCTTTTTTAAAAAACGCAAAAAGACTTTTAAGTAGCAGACAGGAGGGGGGAAAAGAAATGCTGACAAATGCTCTCTACTATAATCCTTCCACATGAGAAAACCACAAAATCCTATTCTAGGTAACACAACCTCTCATTGTTAACACCTGTAGTTGTGTTAGGATCAGTTTGTCTTCAAACACAAGGCACAAAAGGAAATGACGGTTTGCTTTAGGAACACTTGACTGTTGTTGAAGTACAGTTTGGGCATAATGTGTCATCTGACATAACATCATGCATGGAAAACAGCCAACAGAAACATTCTTCAGATACAGATTGAAGTAGCTAGAGAGAATTTCAGATACATTCTTCAAGCACCTTTGCTAGTATCACAGCACTAAGAGGAAATTACTTAAAACATTTATTATCTGCTCTAACAAGAGGGAAGTTGTTAATTAGTATAGTAACCATAACACATGCACATTCTCTTTGCTTGCATGTAAAGGGTTTGAGTCAGAAAACAGACTGCAAATCACAGTTCTTGCTGAACAGTTGCTTACATTTAAAAGAGAAAGGAAAGTCATGACACGCTACATTTAGAATTCGGATGAAGCAGAAACTGGAATAAAAAGGATTATAATTCAGAGGAGTTAACATCCGAAGAAAAGTCGAATTTTCAACACATTATAAAGGAATAAAGTACCTTTAAGTATCCTGTAGGCTTGAAGAAGTACTGCAACAAAACGACAAATTAGGAGTGAAACTTGCCTTTAAAACTCTGGTTTGTTCTTTAAACTCCTCATCTTCATCAGAATCCGCATCAGGGAGTTGATAAATCCTAATGCCATGCTCGGAAATCTCATCCAGAACCTGAAGTTTACAAAAATGAAAGAATAACAAGTTCTTATTTCATTGAAGATGTATTAAATTAAAAACATATACAACTGATTCACTCGTCTGTCACATCCAGAAAAATCAGAATGCTCTTCTGCTTAGAAAAAAAATCATTAGCAGAAATTGCCATTACTTATGCTTTGAGCGTATGTACTACCAAATTAGTGTGTGTCCAACAGGACTATCTTACACGGCATTAATTTTATTCTACCTATGAAGAAAAAAACCCAGCATTTTTCCTTCATTTAAAAGAGACTTCAAGTCCACAAATATCCTGTAAACATACCAAGTAAATAATTTTTTAAAAAACCTGAAGATTTACATGGAGCATAATACAGACGCAGAAAAAACACAAAGTGAAGTTAATACGAAAAAATAAGTAAAGGCAATGAATTTGGAGAAGGGATTCATTAGTTACAGCATCAAAACCATGCAGCCCATGCCAAAGTATATTTTTGGGAATTTGATAGACACAAATATCTAGAAGACAGTGCCTATTGTCTCTTGAATCAAAAAGCTATTCAAAAATCCACTAAGAGAAAAACCATCCATACACAGTTTTCTCTATTGTCACTAATGTCTGAGATTAATATAAAAAAAATACCCTATCTGTATTCCTGTGTGCCTTCTTTCCCTAATGAAATCACTGCAGGCTAAGCAGCTAGCACAACGCCAGGCCTTGGGCAGTTTCATAAGGTGGTACGAGTCAATGCTTTCTTCAAAACCAAAGAGAATAATACTTCTACTGCCATACTGTTCAAAATCTTTAAGTCAGAAATCCCATCAAATTCACTGACAAGATTTTCTTTCACTAAGGGGTGGTGGTATGAGGAAAGCATGAAGAACACTGAGACTGCACAGTAACTCTCTTCAAAGGCATCTTGGATATCTCAGCAGAAAAGGTTATACCTGCAAGCTTCCCAGATTAGTATTCCCCAATGATTTGCATGTGTTAACCCCACAACCAGCACCTGAACCAAGCAGCAGCACCACTGCAGTAATAAACTCCAGTAATAAAACCAGAGGCGGTTTTGAGGTAACCATAAAAAACAGTCAGAAAAGCCTACGCAAGGCTGTCCATATAACTTGATAACACAAATACAACCAGACTTCAGACGAGACGCCTTAATGAGCCTTCCCATAGTATTGTTGTATAAATAAAACTGGTCCAACCAGAGCTTGATTAAAAACAGCTGTTTAAAATAAAGCAATCCTTCAGACCATTAGAAGAGGAATGACCATGTATGAGCCACGGCTATTCCCAGGACAATGTTTCCCTGCCAGGTATATAAACATCCCCCGCATTCACACACGCGCACAGACTGCATAAAATATTATGAGCTCCCACCTACACAGAGAGCAATATTTTTAAAAGAAAAAAGTTTGGGAATAAGTGCTGCCAATAAGCAATTAACAGTTACATTCACACAACTAAATGTAAACCAATGCATGTTGTTACTGTTTTGCAAAATGGAAGATAACTAACTTGTCACCAAATGATACTAAAAGATGCACAGCTGGAATAGGTGGGGCAGCACTACAGTGCAATGTCTTGGAGTAGCTGCATAAAACAAGAAAGCACATTTAACCTGGCTGAGATCTTCAAGATAAAATGCAAGCGAAACAATAACGGGAAGGCCAACAACAGGGGTGCTAGAATAATATATTACAGCTGTTAAACCTAGTGCTTTCCTGAAAGGAAAAAGAATTGCAATAAAAACAAACTGTATTTTATGGTCCTAACAATGAAACAGCATTTTGCTTCTTCAAATCTGAATTTTATTGGCCTCAGAGGATTCTGTGTTCCTAAAGATTAGCCTTCCCATGGGAAATTGAAAAAAAAAGTCAAAATATTAGTTCCCCTCTCATGAAGTCATTCTTTTGAGCAGGTTTCCTTCGCAGCCTCGCATGGCACAGCTTGTGAAACTGCCCTGCATTTCTTCCCACTCAAGACTTCTAAAAAATAACTTTGAATTCCAGAAAGACCAAACAGGAATTACTCCAAGCTGGGTTTCCTTTTCAAGCCCCACAAGCTGATCTTGCTGCTTAGTCCAAAGCGGCAAAACAAAAACATCACACTTCAGATTGATGGCCAAATGGCAGAAACATCTAAAAAAAAAATAGGACTTCAAGCTGCGTCAGCAAAGCAGAATTTTGATTCTTACTCCTGATTAGAGATTCTGTGAGCCGAGATGCTTTGAGTTAGAACAATATACAGTAACTAGACTTTCAAAGCTTTGGAACCACATTATACACTTGACTTAGTATAAACTCAGTTTGTTGAGTGACCTTTGCCAGCAGCACAAAAATAATGAAGACTTGTTTACCTGTTTCCTAACCACTCCCTCAGACTACAGCTTCAGTGCCATATATCTCGTTATATTTAGGCAATGCATAAATGTGGTGTCCATATATGTAAGTCAAGATTGTTTTAAAGTCTAGAAATAACTACATAAGGATTAGCACTGAACACGGTCAAGAGAAGTTGCCTTTAAATTAATCTGCTCATCACAGGGTATGTAAACTGGGATTCATCTCCATCTTCTACAATAAATGTACATCATTAACCCTCAATCTAACATCCCTTACAAAACTGTACTGACAAATAAGCAATTCCAAATTCACATTGGGAAACATGTTTGTTTATGCTACTGCCACGTTTCAGCTAAACTCCGGTGTTAACAACACACAGAAGCAAACATCAAACAACACGAGCACTGTGGTGTGTTTGACCCTAGGAAAGGCCACCAAGCAGCAGATAAAAGCAGCACAGAGGAGTCCCAAAACAATTACAGCAAGTATTGGAAGCTGGAAAGAGCATGTTCCTCTTCATTTCACCCAAGAGCTGCTTCTTGTGAAAGATGACTGTAGCTAACTTGTATCAGTTTATTTTATATACTTGAACTGACAAAGCAGAACATTCAGATTCCCAGTGAATTATATTGTAAAATGATTACCGTTCCACTCAAATGCCTGCTTCAAATCTTTCAACATCATTCTGCTAACAAATGCTGAACCAAAAAAAAAGTACCTCTGAAAACCAAGCCTGAAGTACAGTGCTGACAGATCAAATACAGATTCTTTATAAACAGTAGCAGCTCCACAAGCACTGCCTACTATCAGACAAAAATCTTTAACCAAGTCAGTACAGCTACAGAAGAAGAGAAGCAGTGAGGCCAGCAGCCACATCTGGCTTTGTTTTGCCCACAGTACCTGTCACCTCCTCATAGCATTTGTGGAGGAATAAAAAAATATCTGTTACGCTTAACAAGTGAATGAACTGATTTTGCAAACTTTTCTCAGGTTCTGTCGACTCAATCTCAATAAATTTTACTGAGCCATCTTCCAACATAATATAATCTCACCACCTACCCGTTCCTTTCTTTGTGTGGTGCATGAAGCCCGTCTGAATCAAAGAGGATAAAACAGGAAATACTAAATATTTACATTTTTTGGGCAGATTGTTCTATCATGAGATTAAATGAAAATTAGATCTAAGGTGAAAGAGTTGTACAACCACAAATAGGTATTTCATTCCTGTAGAATTCACTACCATGTCGTATTTGGCAGAGGCTGGCCTGTTTTAGGTTTGGCAAAATATATTAAAAACAGCCAGTAAACCTTCCAACACAAAAAGACTTTTTCCAATGCAATCCTGAGTACATCCTGGTATTTCGCATGAACAGATAACCTAGTAGGAAAAAATGTATACAAAACAACATACATTTTTCCATAACAATGGAGCTACCAAAAGCATCTGGATCATACATTAGTCCAACTGTCCTGCCTCTATATGAGCATGTTAATTTGTATCATGGGTGCACTTATTAAGCAAGTTTCCAATCACCCTGACTCAGCCACATTTTCCTACAAACCACGTGGCACAGCTAGAGTATGCAAGCAAGTTTGCTTTGGATGAAACTAAACATTAAATACTCTCGAAACACATCTAATGCTCACCCACCACCAATGGGCATTAAAGTCCACTGGACTAAACAAGAGCTAGTCTGAAACATCTACACTACATGCACTGCAGGATGATTTGAGCCCTCACTACAAACCGTTTTGCTCAAAACCTGCTCCAGCGGGGCGCGCTGCTTGCTACGGCAAATGAAGCAATAACGGCCAATTCTCGGCAAATGTAAATGGTAAAGCACATCAGACCCCAGTGAAGGTTTCCCACCTCACACCTCCTGAAGATTAGGTCCTTGGCCACTATCATTCACCCCTCTCCAGTTTTAATTTACTTTATATTTGGCTTTAACATTGTAGGGGTTGCACTGTTTTCATGATCAAGTGTTAGACCTACTCTTCTCTTCAGCCTTTCTCTCTCCTTCAGCGTCAGTGTGTCAGCCTTGGCGATCACAGGGACAATGTTGACTTTTCCATGAAGAGCCTTCATGAACTCTACATCTAATGGTTTCAGCCTGCCAACAAGAAAAAAAAACACAATAACAATAAAAACGTGAGTTTTTCATTTGTTTGTGAGGGGGTTTGGGTGGGTTTTTTCATGTTTGTCTGTTTGTTTGTTTTTTAAACAGACCAAATGTATTAGGAGTTATTTATTTCTGGCATCTACATAAACAGTATTTCCAGAATAAATTAAGTCAGAGCACTTGCTTATCAGCTTGGTTGTGTAGAGTCTAAATTGAAATCTAAATTGTCACTATAAAATAAACTGGATGTTATAAGCTCTTCTGTTTCTGGGTGATAAACAATGCAATACTGACTGCTCCAAAACAATATTAAAAGCCAAAAAGTGGACAAAGCAGAGTAGAGCATTAATCCCCAAGGACCATTTTAATTGCATTGGCTAACTGACAGTGTGGGAAGTAACTCAATTAAAATTAAGTTTCCAGTTCAAGTAATGAACAGACTTATGAACAAGATATAACGCTCTAAAGGACAAGAGCCCAAGAGCTCTTGCTTACCCATGCCCAAAGGGAGAGATGAAGTAAAAACAGCAATGGACTCTGTTGTCTATAATGTGGCGCCTGTTTAGACCGCTCTCATCATGAAGGTATCGCTCAAACTGGTTGTCAATGTACTGGATAATTGTTTTGAAGCTGTGATATGGGGGGGAAGAGAGGTATCTTAGATCAGTTTTAAAATAATAAAGAGAGTTACGCAAAGACAAAAACAGGACAATCACACTTGTCTTAAGAACATTTCTGTTACAAAAATTCAACTTGCTAGCATTGAATTTACTACTGAGGAAAAGCATTTCGATAATGTAAAAAGATATTTTCATAGCAACCACCAAGTGTCCATGCCTGAGCTACTTTTTTTACTCGGTCCACTGGATAAAAAGTTCGAGTGCAAGCTCAGAGAAAAGCACTGAGACAGTGCTGAGACAGCACAGACAGGAACACAAGACTGAGGATTTTTCTGCTTTTCTTCTGGGGGTACAGGGTGAAGATTTGTTTTTAAACCAGCTGACAAATGACATATCCCGGATATCCTCTTGATTTACAACCCTGACCTTAGAACCATGTTTCTATAGATACGTATGAAGATCTGGGTATTCTAGTCTGTTTGAATTAAGTACAAATAGATTTGCAAGTTATACACTAAAGCATCACATGATTTATTAAGCTATTTTTGTTACCTTACAGAATCCTTCTCTGTTGGCAAAGAAAAAATAATTCCTACTTAATTCAAGGTATTTTAAAATACATCCTTCAAAGACGTAAAGGAACACAATTTGATCACATAGATCAACCAGATACAAAGAGCAGCGACTAGAGAAAGAAAACACAACGCATTACTAAGAAGATTGTTTTAAAAATTCCAGACCATGTAGCCACCTGTAAACAACATTAATATAAAAGGACACTTTATATTAAGTACTGCAGGGGAAAGGGAAATGAACACACTGATGTAGATAAGATTAGGCAGATGACTGCACATCATGAACATATCTTAAACTACTTGGAGAAAAACTGAGGAGAAGGCTTAACTTGAAAAATAGTATTTCTGTTGTTGGGAAAGAGCAAATTTGACTAGAGAAATTTATGGAGGAAACAGACCAGAGAATGCAAAAAAATAATTAGTAATCTAGAAAATTAACGCATAAAATGATGGTAAATACTGTGACAGGCAGCAAAGTTCAACCCTGGGCTGCATGCCTGAAATGAAGGTAATGAAAGAAAGTTACAAGAATGATTGAAGAGATCCTGGAAGGAATTTTGTTTTCCAAAGCTGAGTAAGCTTTTGGATCTAGGAGTAATAAATCCATACTAGAACATATATATATACACACACGTTTATGTCTTTGCAAGATTTGCACTGTTCTAACTCATACTACAGAAGACGACAGAGCAACACAGGGAATTTATTCCATTTTGACCTTAGTGCTGCTCAAGTCCTTAAGAACTAATATCTTAATACTGAAACGTGGAAAAGGACAAGGATTACATTCCTGTTAATCTTAGATAGTCTCCTTTTAGCTGGTGAAAGGTAATGAGACTGAAGACGTAAAACGTTAGGACAGAAACCAAGAGCAAACAATGGGAAAGCAACTATCGCACATTTCTCTGGCAATGTAATTAGTTTACGTGCTGTTTTCTAGCTCTAACAGCTCTAATTTTCCCTATAAATATGGTGTCAGTGTCCTGTACCTCCTGGACTTCCGGGAAACACCTGCCCTGCAGCGCTGTGCTGACCATGACTGAGGAGACAGCACATCCTGCACTGCAACAGCAAACACAAGTGTTGCATTTAAGCCCACCAGGGGAAAATTAACACTATTACCAAGGTGCCAAAAAACCACAAAATACAACTTAACATGAGCCAATAAAAAATGAAACTTAGCAGCAGCAAGAAAGCAGTTACCAAAGAGTGACCTGCGACACTGCAACTAAGTGAGACAAGGCGTATGTTTAGCAATATCCAACAAGTTCAGCTGTAGACTGTTTTTGTCAACCATCATTTTGAGGTCAGATTTGATCCCAAACCTGTGCATGAAGCAATTTCTTTTCCTCCTCTCCTTACACCGTTTCTCTGTCTAATGAAAGCTGTTACTCCAAGGACATGCTGCTCTCACAATCCCAATGTCCTTATGCATGGAAGAGCTCTATGCTTCAAACTTCCCACTGTAAAGAATTTTTCTGTTCTCCAAACACACACCTAAACAGATGCCAAGAGCATTCCTGGGTGTAGTTTGATTCTAGAATACACACCTCCAGCCAGCACTAAAGCTCCACACAGACTCTAAAAAATTATCACTATGGTTAACTGTGCTTAGCATCTACCTTTTTTTACAGGCTGTTTTAAGTACAACAGCACTTGGAAAACAAAAAAAATCACTTTAGATATGTTGTACTAAATTTATAATAACTCATTTCCCAATCCAACGTTGTTGTTCTTCCAGTCCAGGAGACCTCCTGGACAAATTCGGGACAACACATAGTCCTTCCTAGCACTTATTCTATGATGGAAAAGACATAAAAATTGACACCACTGCACATCCTTGAAAGTCAAACTCTAAAATTAAGCCCTTTCATCAGTGCAAAGACAGAAACAAAAAGCCGTAAGGAAACCTACTCTGGAAAAAGATATTTGAAACACTGTCAGCAACTGCCGCCTCCTAGGGACATCACACCAGTTTGATTTACCTCTGTTCAGAAATAACCTTAGTAAAAATCCATCACCCTGAAAAAAACAGGCAGTGTGCATAAACTGCAGCTTTCCCAAAAAAAGTGCTTTATAAAGTTTGGATTAAAATCAGCACCATCTACTGGTTAACTATAATTGCAGTAAGTGCTCCTGAACACAAACATAAGTTCAAGAACACAAACCTGCTGCTCCCTCTAAACGGACAAGGAAGGAAGGTTGTTGCCCGGGGTTAGTCTTGACTACAGTTTGAAACAAAGAGTCCATCCATCCACGTCCCTGTGACATCCTGTAAAGACTAAGAGCTTCTGTCAAAACACCACTCATCACAGCTCAAAGTCTTTTCATGTAGCATAAGAAAACAGGACTCGGGAGAGAGACAATTAAGATTAACTGCATCTTTTTATTTTGTAGTATCCAAGTACTATTTGTTCTTGTAACGTAATTTGACATTTAAGATTTGTCACAGACAACTAAGTATAAGCTCATAAGTTGTGCTACTAGGTCTGAATCATCATGGAACAACTCTATTTAGCAAGCGTTCAGAAAGAGAGGGGAAAAACCTGAACACGTAGGTCTCTAAGAAACATCTTAGCAGAATAAACAAAGGGCATTAGCACACAATCAACAGGAAGGGCTCTGTGTAACACAATACGGGCTGCAGAGCTCCTCGCTCCAGCGGAAGGAAGCTCTAGTCACAGTGCACAAAATAAGCAAGACCGCATTGCAGCCCAGAAAGATGCCTCAGTGTTATTCTAGAAGTGCATTTTTTTCAACTTAATAAAGTAGGAAAAGTGAGAGGAAAACTTAAAATCCCACTACAGCTTCTCTTTGAAATTTTCATTTAGTATATTATATAAATTCACTGCCTTTATTTACACAACAGAAAGAAAAACTATGTCTGATAATGTTCTTCAGAATGCTCCAGATAACACAGCATTCTATCAAGAAATTATTACAAAACGTTCTATTGGCATTCTAGATGTTTATTTTATCAGCTATTTGCCTCCTTCCTGATCTTTAATTTATACTGAAGAATTCAAATCAACCAGTATTAGCTTTATGCTCCCGTTCTCTGCACAGTGACAGCGCTTGTCTTCGTATTACCCCCACCACAAAAAAAAACATCAATGAAAGTTAATGGCTAAGCAAAAATACTGTTAGCACTTCTTAAAAGACAACCACACGGAAATTGAAAGTTGAGCTTCTAGTTGCACTGGAATAATTCAGGCATCCTAGTGAGCACATTAATATATCTCATCTTTATTTGAAAAAAGTTATTATAAGATCAGTTTTCCACGGTTAAAGAAAAGTGCACAATGATGACAATCTGTAAATTCTTTCTTCACAATCTTTATGCTAAAGCAATTATGTATGTTGTCCTGTGTATCTGTAGACAATTATTTCAGCCATTAAAGATTATCAGCAGTATTGAGGAAAGAGAGAGCTAAGTAGTAAAAAACAAAAAGCAGTTCTATCCAAATTGCTAGTAGTACATATAAAGGACAGGGAATTAAAAATGAAAAGTACTGTCTTAAATTCACGGAAACTGGATGGGCCACAGACACAGAAAAGACAAAAAAAAGTTCCCTCCACCAGAATTCTGCCCTATTAGAACAGCCATGGAGACAAAAAAGTTGACCGCAGTTGTCAGAGAACCTAGAGGAAAGAAATTCATTTTGGAGGAGAATCACAGCCCAGAGAACACTAACCAAACCTTGCAACAAGACAAGGACACAAAATTGAAACAATTTTACTAGAGATGTGCATTTTAAACAACAACAACAAAGGAGAAATTTGATTTAAAAGTTGACACAAACTAAATGCTCATGTCACTGATGATATGAAGATGAGCACCCAGAACACAGAAGTGCTTAGAAGACTGTGCTTAACTGCAGGGGCTCAGAAAGGACCCACTACTATGAATTAACAATAACACCCCAATGTTAAGAATAATGAACTTGTTACTTCCTTTCAGTAAAAGTTTTCCAAAGATCACCGGCTGAATCAATTGAGTTCAGAGAGACACAGGTGCTAGAGTAGCTTTTGTGTAAGATACAAACTATCAAGCAAAGCAGCATTTACACACATACCAGTCCTGGCTGTTAATGGCATCTCCATATCCTGGTGTGTCAACTACTGTCAAACGCAGTTTCACCCCTCGCTCCTCTATCTCTACCGTAGAAGCTTCAATTTGAACAGTTCTCTCTATTTTCTCTAAAATGAAGGAACATTTTGATTGTTAGCATGCCTATCACCTGCTGCAGAAACCCCTGCACGAAAGAGCAACACAGGATGAAGTGCAATCTCAAGTGCATTTTAACCGACGTTACATAAAACGTTTTAAAGAAACAAAACAAGCTAGCTAGTCAAAATTTAACATTTTTGTAAATAAACAAGAAGCAATTAACTGAAAAAGGGGATTTACTCATGACAAAAATGCAAAAATAAAATTTGAATACTCAGAAGCATGCTAGATCCTTTGTCAAAAGGCATTTACACCTCTAAACAGGATTTAAGGTATTATAGGCAAAAAACATTAGAGAAGAGAGGGATCAGACCAAACCACATTTAGGTATATTGACACCTAAAAGGTTTGAGGGATTAGTCTCTTTAATAACAATTGATGAAGAAACAACTAAAGCTGAACCTTTGAAAGAAAATATAAATGAGAAAATAACAAAATATAATTTGGAGGATTAAAATACAGCTAGAGAGCGTGAAGAGAGGGTCTCATGGGGGAAGTTATCATCAGAATGTTAACTGGAAGAACATGAAATTTCATAGGGTATGGGCTAAAAGAACCACAAAATCACATTTACCGGCAGCTCCAGGAATATAACGTTCTGGATAAAGATCAGTCAGGAACAGACTGTTAATTAAAGTGGATTTTCCCAAGCCAGACTCACCTACAAACACAATAATTCAGGTTATTAAGCACACGCACTTTTACTGCAGGCTTTTTAAAGCACCTTTTCCCAAGCCCACAGTGTGGAAGAAAAATTTGTTCATCAGGATCCACCCTAGTTCTTGAGACAAAACATCAAAGGTCCAGCTAAGCACTTTAAAAACACAGGAAAAACAAGCCTCTAGTGTTTTTATAAGTGTTACATGAAAATGCTAGGTTTACTGTAATAGATTTCATAATAAAAGCTGAAAGGTCATACAGCACTTTGACTACAGATCTAGAGATAGGCCACTTCAGGGGAAATAAAAGCTTTTTTTCATATCAACTTACAAAATCAGGAGCTGTAATTCTCCTGTTGAGAATTTCCGAGAGCTTTAAGGCTTTCCTAAGCTAGAAATTGAACCTGGCACACTGTTAGGATGGAAAATGAATAAAGCAATCCCAAACTAGCAGTGGAGCTTCGCACCCTTATGGTACAACTACGTAGGTCCTAGGATATACGAAACAGACAATCATGCAAAATTCACCTGCAAAGTTCCACAATTCTAGAACTCCAGGTCATACAAATTTTGTTCTACAAAGTAATAAAGTGAAACCTGTAACTGTAATTACTAATCTGAATTTCAGAAAGTCACGTTTTTCCTAGACCAAGGAATCAAAGGAGTCGGCACTCAGAACAATCAGCCATGTTATTTTAGATGCTACTAACCTAAGAGACAGAGAAATTATCTGTATTTATTAGCACTAACTACATGGAATTAGAAAACTCTACACTTATCACAAGTTACCATTCAGCAATGTCTGTGAAACAAATAGGTCTGTCACCAAATAATCCCAAATGGTACTATAGATCATGGAAAATAAGAAGGAAGCGTTACACCTCTCTTTTCATTTTTCAATAACATGCCATTCCAAAGCAACTACTGCAAAAAGGTGATAGTACTGTATAACATATTCCCTTTGCACTTGTATAACATTAAACTGATGCAAGTATAATTTAACATGATGCTTAAAACAACTTTGTGCCTAAAACACTTTCTAAAGACTCCTACAGGTGCCCATTCACAGAACTGACAAATGAAAGGTTTACTTGTAATACCAGAGTCAGTATAGAACAGCAGAAAACACATGAATAGCATCACCATTTCAACAGCAAGATATTCACCATGGGCATTCATGCCTTCAGCTGGGGAAATGGGAGTCAAACAAAGATTAAGCAACTATCCCAACCACCTGATGATGAGTCAGGAATGCAAGAATGTCCTGTTGGCTCAAACTCGTCATCTTTAATCACTAGGAATAATTCTTCCTACTCAACATGAAAAGACAGTATGAGATTTAATTAGAGAGCATATAGAGGTTCAAAGTTTTTTCTTCTGTATAACAGTCAATTACTAATTAGGAAGACAGATATATATCTATGTGAAAAAAAAAAATCTGTTGTTGTCTAACAGTCAAAACCACTTAAACAAGTTACTTACCAACCACCATCAGTGTGAATTCAAAGCCTTTCTTCACAGATTTCCTGTGAACCTGGTTGGGCAGATTAGCGAACCCCACATAGCCTGCCGAGTCAGAAAACTGACAAGAAAACAACAGCTTAGTATAAATGAGATCCCCTTCCCCCTAAAAAGTTGAAACAGAATTCTGTTGATTCTATACAGTGAAGTGCAGAGGTATATGAAGTGCAGAGAAAAACAGAGAATGAAACAATCTTGCTGCTATAAAGACAGACCTCGAAATAGGCCCATTTACCAAGCAGTCTGATATAAATAGAAATCTGTTTAGCAACTTGGGCTACACATAAACAAGTCTCTCCTCAGACTTAAAAACCATACCTGCAAGCTCGCAAGAACACGCTATTATTAATCCTAAGGTGTAAACTTATCTAAAAATCAAAGACTTTAAGCTGGATGTCAAAAATATCTGTTAAAATTTGGTATCTGCCAAATATACCAAAAATAAATAATGCACACATTCACATGTAGAAAAACAAGAGCATTGTATAGTAACACAGAGATTACCAAGAATCACACAGAAATCTTCTGCTTGTTAAGCTGTTCACCTATCTTCATAATGTTTAATTTCTAACACAAAAGCAGGAAAAAGAAATGTGCCTGAAAAACTTATCAGAGAAATTTGGGCTATAAAAAGTAAAGTCTGTTTCACCATCTGTCATCAACTGACTGAAAACCAAATAGGAGTCTAAATACCAACCCAGGGACAGATGAGCTAGCTGGAACCAAACAGATGAGTTTATAATGAGAAAGGTTTTTATCTAAAGCCATACTTCCAGTGGGTGGGGGATATGGGGAAAATCACTTCAAAAGCAATTAGTTATTTGCTAACGATCCTTTTAAACCCACCCAGATGGGCAAAAACATTGCAAGTTAAGGTTTGTCAAATGAAATTTCCTTAGGTAAAGGCACAATTTTAAACGTGTACGTAAACAGTGAATGACCAGCAGACATCTGAAAGCATATCACTAGAACCGCATGCAAGTTGTGTTTCTACTAAACAGCTCCTTTAAAGAAACATCTGAGGCAATAAGGCATCGTTTATTCACTATTTTATCACTCCAATAAAACCACGAGTATCTTCAGAAGTTGAAGAGATTCTCAACAAAATTTTGTCTGTGCAGTCATCTCTTTACCTTTACTTTTTCACCTGACTGAGACATGGTTCGGCACTCCAAGCTTCAGACACTGGAAAACAAAATCCATAATGCATATTAGCTGACTTGAAGATCATATTCATTTTAATTTTGAACTGATCAACTGCATAGGATAATCACATTTTATTCTAGCAGAACGAAAAGTCACGTACTCA
Source organism: Columba livia (assembly GCF_036013475.1). Taxonomy (NCBI): domain Eukaryota; kingdom Metazoa; phylum Chordata; class Aves; order Columbiformes; family Columbidae; genus Columba; species Columba livia. The sequence goes on from NC_088618.1 coordinate 7,876,024, forward strand.
AAGATCACCTGAACAAGCCATCATCAAAATGGTGGTTTCTGTGAATCTATTCCGCAGAAAAGAAATTGCACAGATTTTCAAAAACTTAAATGTTTTAAAATAGAAAGATTCCTTTCAAACTTAAAATAGTAAAATTCAGTATTCCTAAAGATCTCTTACACATCCTGTCTTCAAAGAAAAAATATCTACTGAAAGGTAATGCTGATATTTACATGGTACTCCTGATGTGATTTTTCTTTTAAGTTATGACTCTGTAATTCGCTAACAAAACCTGAAATTCAAATATTCTGTTCCCAACCCCCTATGTAGAATAGCATAAGGAGGTCCCTTTCCTTCCATTGTCACCCTTCCCACTTATGAACTACATGTTTCTTTAAGAGGGTTTACAAACAGGTGTTTTCCAAAAAACTATATTTGAGAATTATGATCACATACAAAAAATTCACACGAGAACAGGACACCTATGGGATTTCCAAGTAAAGGTTATAACATTTTCAGTCACTTCAGAGTCCTGTTGAATAGGAACGCTGCAGAACCTTGGCACTTGGCTAACCCACACTGGACACAAACATCCACCCTGATCTGAAGGACTATCAAACATTTGTTCTTTAGTGTCGGACACCCAGAACCAGCTGGGCTTTGGCAAGCCCTTATCTTCTTCTCAAGGATGTTAGTTGTGCTATAGATTAGTTATCACGGCAACAGCGAGGCCCTTTTATTTCAAGCGACCGCAGAGCTCTGGCAGGAAACGCAGAAGTTCCCCACTTCACAGCCCGGGTTGTTGTCAGCGCAGCCCTTGGCCTGGGCCGGGAAGTGACCTCCCCGGGCACCTGCGTGTTCCACAGAAACGCTTTCCTGTCAGGAGCAGGAGTCCTGCTGGCAAGAGACAGGCCAGCTGCTGACACCAGCAGCTTGACAGTCGCATCCTAGCACTGAAACGCTGAGCTTTGGACTAAAGCTGAAGTTGGCATAACCGCAACTCGGACTTTTAAAGAAAACTTGTCTTCAGCTCACACGGCATTTCATTTGCCATTTCAAATCCTGGCAGCTGTGCAGACACCAGCCACCCTGTAAGCAAGAGAAGTTGTGTTTTCTCCAACTGCTTTTCCCCCATACCCAGTTCATTTGCTTGCTAATGAAAGCCTAATACACCAATCAACTGGAAAATAGGGAGGTCTTGATCCTAATCATCTTCTGACAGCCTCTAATTGGCTATTCCTCAACACAGCTTGGGAAATATCCTTTAAGAATGGTTTTGAAAAAACAAAGCCTATTTTTCTTTGACCAATTTGCAAGGGCTCTTTCCAGCATCGCAGATCCCTACAGAGTCACAGACAGATGTAACTCATTGCTCTGTCCACATCTTGCTCCTATGTTTGGAAATCTCTGTTGTCACCTTTCTCTATAAAATCAGTAACATAATTCAGAAGTTTAGAAAAACTCGTAAATAGTCACTGTCTGAACACTAACATAGACTTTCAGGCCCATTTCTCACAGTAATGCCAGATGAGAAGCCACACAGAGCAGCTGCCTACAGTTAAAGGTGAAAAGTGGGAGCAATTAACAATTAAATACATATGGCAAATTCTCTAATTACTTCTGCTTTAAACCGACAGTACAGTCACATCCATTGTACCATTATCCAAGCTACTTGATTAGCAAGCTGAAGAGTCAAAGTTGTCAACTGATTATGACTCATCTGGCTCCAAAATTACTCTGTCATCTCATCAAAAGTTAAATTTACAATAAATCACTCCACAAACATAACTTACAAAGCCTGTTTCCTACTGGGCAAGCCACATTCACTTTGTGTCACAATCTGACCAAAAAGGTGCTGTAGCCAAAGCTGTAGGACAGCTGCTCTGATCACATCATGACTGCAGCATATGCTTAAATGTCTGTGTGCAACAAGCATCCAACTAGATATCTCCCACCATATTTTAGTTAGAATATTTTTATTCTAACAAAAGTTAGCTGAGAAAAAAAAAAAATAGAGATAAAACTACCGTTCCACAATACATAACTAAGGCACTGAGGTTCAAATGAATCCTCAGTTATTCAACCTCAACACGTTTTGCAATTCATAATGCTGCCCTCGTGAGGTTGCCTAGAAAATTCAACCAGCCTCCCCAGATGACCATGAGCTGCTTTCTGAAAGCTTTACCATACAATTACCTTACAATTCAAACCCTTAGCATTAGCAAAATACCATATGTTACATCTTACAGCACCAAATAACCACAGCACTTGCAGCATTGCTTATAAGTGATAAGCTGTCAATGGACCAGACCACACATCAGTGACTGCTGAAATCCTGAAGTCTGTCTCCATACAACCAATTCAAACACTAAAATAACGTGAAGTTGAGTGTCTGACAACACTCTAGATAGTCCCACATCTGGAAATTTACATCAATTGTTCATAATGAAATTTTTTAAAACAAGTCAAAAGAGAGCAAGCACACAGCTGTTCTGTATTCTTTAGATTTTCAAAGGACTGTTTCAATCATTATAAGATGAGCAAAGGAGGACATGCAAAGTATTTCAGAGATAAAGTAATAGCTAAGATACACCTGCATTAACTTGCAAAAAGCAGTGAAACTTTTATTTGTAAATAACTGTAGGCCCCATTTAGCAGGTCTAGCAGAAAAAAAGGACACTATACTACAGCATAGTTATGTTCAAATCAGTTTTTTTAACAGTGGATAATGTAATAAAGTTTCATTTCAAATCCCAACAAATTCTTATCCTAAAACAATGTGCTGTTTGGCAATCAAAGAGAACCAATTACCACCAAATTCAGTTACAGCTGCCTCCTCTACAAATACAGAGGCCTGAAACGTGCTATCCCTCTGCCTTCTGCTAAGAAAAGTATTCCAGTGAGAGAGAAAGAGAGGGGAAGGAAAACGGGTCATTTCCTTTGTTCCTGTCAGGATGCAAGAAGTAAACTGTTACAGAACAGGCGGTCTGGGAGCTTCTTAATAGGAACTAGCACAAAGAAAATGCCATAAAAAATGTACAGAGTGTTTCCATATAAGGATGCTAAACAACACTTAAAAATAATCACTTTAGAGTGACCTTAACAATCTTCTTTACAGGCAGAATAGCCCTCCTGATGTATCAAATAAGGCCTCTTTCTTTCCATCTGAGATTATATAACTCTTTGACACTTTAAAAAAAGTATTTAATAGTCTAACAAGGAACCACAGAAAGCAGAAAAGACTTAAGTAGGTTTCTAAGTACTGGAAATGGTCTCAACACCACCAGCATTCTTGAGTCACCGTTTCAAACTTGAAACAGACAAACACCAAGAGTATCTCAGTAAAATACCAATTAAAAGAACTACAAAAGCCCACAAAGACATGTCAGAGTCAAGTACTAAGGCATATAAGCAAACAAAAGATTCAGAACTTCTCCAATCATCTGGCATGCAAAGAAACAAGGAAGTTATATGAAAATTAAAAAACGTTCTCACTGTATTCCCAAACTGAATATAGAGGTATTCAGATACAAAACAATTCACCTCCTGGTTTTTTGTAGCTTATGCTATCCAAGTTGCATGAATCACCCAATTCTATGTAACAGCAGCGCCTGTTCTGTGTGTCAGGCTTTGTCTGCAGCACATCCTCAGCTCTGTGCTCGGAATCCTGCTCCCAGGGAGAAGCATCACTCCTTCTCTATCACCAACCCCAGGTGATTCCATTTCCTTCATTAGAAACAGATGTCACCAATTGAAGGAAGCCCCTTTTACACATTAACAACTGAATACGTTTCTGCATTACTCTTCAGGAAAATGACTCTCACTTCCAAACAGAGAATTTAACAGTAAATGCAACAACAGCCAAATCAGCTGTGGCACCTGCAGGCAGACCAAGCCAAGTGCACACCACTGCATTGTCTTGCAGTCGGTATTCAGTGTTCTAAGTTTTACAGACTTAGTTTTGATCACGTGTTTGAATCAACAACACACAATACAGGTTATTCCTGAGAATGCATTGCTGCTCATCAAAACTAGTCACATTTTTATGTCTTTAATAGTCCTTCTGTGTCTTAGCAGCACATATGTGAGGCAAGGAGTAAGCACTTAAGAGAGAAAAATCTTGTACAAGTACTGTTCTTAAAAGGAAAAGATCTAGAAAAAGGAATGCATGAATCTCTAATCCTAAACATTTTATTTAAGGTTCCATTTCAATGTTAATATATTACTCCAGACAAGTCTTTATTTGTTATTTCAATTAATACAGTCATTTAAAAAGCACAAAGAAGGCAGTGATATCATTCACTGATATCATTCATATCAGTTTTAGTGATTATGCACTTCCTACACAAGCAATTTTTGACAGTATGTTCTCAGTGTTACTGTATCAGAGAAAAATACTGCTAAATCTGCCCTGTAAATGTGAAAAGTAGAGGCTTTTATTGAATTGAAAAGCTAAACACAGGAGCCATGACCACTCATGAGAAAATAGGCAGCTCTGCCTCACACCCACAGAGATTAACTGTAATTGTATATATACTGGTACTGCATACCAAACAGTGATAATTTAGTACTTTAAATCCCTTCCAAATCATGCTTATGTCCCATAATACCACACGGTCTCTAACTTACATGTGAAAAATAATTTATGACCTAAAAAAATAATGTTAAAGAAGGGAGGTAGAACACGCGTTCTGGCTGTTGCCAGACCAGGTCTGTGCCGTCCCGCTTCCCCGCAGCATCCCCGGCTCCGTGTGGCAACTGGAGAAACATCCGAGGAATGTCCCATGGAGACAGAACTTCCTGCCCCATCCTCGCCCCGTATCTCCGGCTACACGACGCCGGGCAAACCCCGGCAGCACAGGGGCCTTGCCCACATCCCTCAGGAACGAGGGCCTTGCTTTGAAAACAAATAAACGTGTGCCTAAAACAGCCCGCGGCCCGACACGCGTCCCCTCTCCTCATACATCAGCTTCAAAACCCTCGCCCAGGCAGAGAAGGAGGCCGGAGCCAGAGCGCTGGGCCTGTGCATGGAGCTCCGTGGAGCGGGCCGGGCCCGCAGCGCTGCCCCGCTGGCGGCAGGGCAGGGCCCGCTGCGGGGCGCGGACACCGGGCAGGGGGAGCGGTGTGCGGGGCGGAGGCGCCCACCTGCCGGCCGCGGGGTGCGGCCCGGCCCGCCAGCGCTTACCTGAGCCTCCGGCCGCGACACAACACCTCCCGCGGCGGAGCCCTCCTGCATCCCACACGCCACCGCGGCTACGCGCCTGCCTACCTACCTTCAGCGCGACTCTATGGTCTAGGCCTCTTCCCAGGATAAGGCGCGGCTCCGGGACTAGAGAAAGGAGGGATAGAGCGTCTCCCCCGCCCCTCCCGCTTGCCTGAGTGGCAGCGGAAGCAGCCAGCCGTGCGGCGCGGGCGTTGCCATGGCGACGCGGCAGGCGGTGCTGGGCGGTGGTGACTTTGAAATGACACAAGTCTGACCTGGTACCCAACTTCACATCCCCCAGCAGCGCCCTTGGGCATCCGCCTTGTACAACCAGCCTCGGCCTGGAGCCTCACACGGGAGCGAACCTTCAGGAATGAAACACAGTCAGAGCCAATTCTGCTTAAAATATCTCCTTCTCAAGTTTGATTCCTCTTTCCTACCCAAATACCGCTGAGGTTTCAGATTGCCTCCACCTACAGCAGGTTTTAGTGATAGTCCTCAGCGTGGAAAAGCTTTTGGTGCAGTAGATGTGAGAGCCAGGGGGAAATCCAGCTTAAGCTTTGTGCTGCTGGGCTGTAATGGAGTGTGAAATATGAGCCTGTGTGGTTGTCAGCTGCTCATCCACACAGGAAGCAAGCAAATGTCTCTCCCAAATGTTGTGCAAAAAAACCCAACATACTCGTTTGACCTACACTATTGCTGTCTTCCCTCTCATCATGGCCTTGCCGCTGGTGAAGTGGGGGCCACTGTGCCCAGGTCAGTGCCATCGCTGAGCGCTGAGCAGAATGCTCGGCTGCGAGTTCTCTGAGGTATCGGGGACTCCAGCAGACGCAAACCTAGAGTGTAAATGACACCTGCAGTCAGATTACAGAACCAGATCCCTTTCTCACAGTAACACAGCGTTACACAGCTCAAGCACTCCATAGAAGGCTGACAAGATTACAACAGAGTATCAACAGAAATTCAGGAAAGGTTCTTCCTTCCTCCAGGTTCTTATCTTCCTTCCTGCAAGGACCAGGTTCTAGAAAGGTCCTAGTGATGCACCCAAACATTTTGCAGAGGGCAGTTTGTATGTACAATCTAGCAGCAAATCTCTTGCCTTACAATTCTAAATACCAAGCAGCACATTTCTGTTCTGTCTGTGTTTCCATCCACTAAGCAAACAGGCTTGCAGCTCACAACAGGAAAATGTGGAAGTGAAACAAATGCTGCTGAAGGCAGACTGGCATTATTTGTTAATTCACATTGTGCTCATATTATCAACCAAGCATTGATGTGATCTAAGTAAGAACAAGACAAAAGCCAATGAAAGCGCAACCAAGTTCCGTTTCCTAGGACAAAGTGTAATGTTATAACACAAAGTACTGTTATATGGTACCTTCTTGGAGGAGTTAAAAGATGGCATTTAGAAATTGTCTCATTTTAAATTATCCTGTGGATATCCCTATAGATATTTTGTACTATCACCAAAGAAAAAACATTGGCGATTTCTCTTTCACTAAATTAGAACACCATGATGTATTTTACACACATAAACTGATATTACAAATAACTATTTAGCACTTGAAGAAATTACGAGAGATTAGTGTGGACAAGGCCAGACTGTTCACTTGCATCAACACAGAGTCTGGTGGACGTTCATACTTTCCCATGGTTGTCACTCCTTTCCTTTGGCAGGATTTAGTGCAATGGGTGCAACATTCTCCAGAAATTTCAAATGTCTCATTATTGAGGCATACCAGTAATTTTCTCAAGTCATGGCTGAATCAGACGGATGACCATCACACAGAGTGTTCAGGAAAGTCACAGTCCTCCCAAACCGGTCCTGTTATGCCAGAAAGTAACATAAGGAAAGGCACTTTGGGTAAGCGCAAAGGTCAGTTCTAGGCAGTGCCCCAGCTCTGCAGTGCCCAGTACCAGATGCTTACGAAAAGATAAAAGCAGCACCGTGTCTGTGTATCCTCCCGGCTTCCGACAATCTGGAGCTCAGCAGCTTCCTGAGCAGAAGTTTTATCTCAATAGTTTTCTCTTCCATGAATTTTTCTCATTGCTTTTTGAACTCATCTCAACTTTTGGCATTAAGAGCATCCTGTGACAATGAGTTTTACAGCGTATTATGCACCCAGTGAGAATGTACTGTGGTTACTTTTGAAACCTGTTATGAAACTTCGTACGAAACTGCAGAATGCAGGACCACTTTGCAGCAGAACTGGGGCTATTTGTTGCCTGTAACTGAGAAATGCTGCACTGTGAAAAGCTATAGAGCACACATGGCCACAAAAGGCATACTGCATATTTGTTATTTTCTACATTGGTATTAGCACAGGTGTGAATGGAAGAAATCATTGCATTGAAGAACACCGTTCCTTCTAGATGGCTAAATAGTGTAGAAGTGTTAATGCAGTGAATGGCAGTCTGACTGTGAATCACCCATTCCCATTATTATTATTTCTGAAAGAATTTTGTTTTATTCTTCCCTTGGAAACTCAAATGCCTTTTATAAGAGTTCCTGATACATTTTGGTTTACATTCTCTACAGCACAATTAAAGTCCTTCCTTGAATTCAAATCTGAACTTTGTGTGGAGTCACATCTTAGCAAGTTAGAAATACCCCATCCATTCAGCAAAAGATGTTATGTATCTTTTGTTCTGCTCCTTAACAGAGAAAATGGTATGATACTGATTACGATAAAATAAATACCACCATATACCTGAAAACTAAATTGAGATTTGATAGACAAAACAACCCAGTGTTCCTTGGCATTATTTCTGTTAAACTAAAACAAAATAGAAGATATGCTGCTTACGCAAAATAAAACTGTCTCTTTTTCAATTGTGAGATCCTTTTTAACTTGATTTTTTTTTCAATTCCATCTGTTCCTCACATAGCTGAATATTTGGAATTTGAGCCTAAAATTCTGTGTGATTGCTGCAATGGCTGCTCTAATAAGAGCAATTCATTGGCCCACTGCTGTAGAACACTGAGCATCTTGAACTCTCCCAACCTCCCCCGGAGTTAAAATTACTCAAGTCCTGATCAAACAACTTATTCTTAAGTATACACATAAATCTTTTTCATTTCCGTAAGATTTAAGTTTGTGTTTGATTTGGAATATTCATGTATGCTTTGCTAAATTACCATTTTCAGTAACTTCACCGTCACGTCTTTTCTAATTACTTTCAACATCTACAATGTATATTCGAAACAATGGCATTTGTTCTTACTGACGCTGTTCTTTACAAAATGAGAAAGAGAAACAAGAAAGAGATCTACCTGGATCCTGGTACACTACAATCCATGGAAGGAGGCTAACTTTGGAGGAGGCCAAAATTAAACTACAGTTCTCCTCGTAGGAAACTTGATATAGAATGGACCCTTAGGCATGAAACAATGCATATTTCCTATAGCTTTCCCCCCACTGCCTGTCTAAGCTTTAAGACATCCTCAAGAGCTGTTCATAGCACTAAAGAGAAGTATTTAAAGTGACATGGCTTCAGTGTGATCTCTTGGTGAATGGGATCATCAGGCTCTTTAAGGTGCTCATCTACATTCTGAGCTTTGGGAAAGGGCCATCGGTCATCGTGTTCCCTGCCCTGAGAGGCCGTTAACACAGGGTTATGGCTGCCCAGTGACATCGCTGTATCCTCTCAAAAGCCCAATTCAGAGAGAACGTGCCAAAGAGTGAAGTGCTCAGCAGGTCACCAGTGCAGCCCAGCTGGTCCTGACAACAGTGACTGGAAATGTTCCCGTCAGAGGGTGCTTTAGTAAGACACAGAGATGTGAAGATCATGAAGTTTCAAACGCTGATCCAGAGGTTTGTGTGGAGAGGAATCTGAGCAGACAGGTGTGGAACAATTGATTTCCTCATTACGTGAGGACTGGGCTCATAACACCATCTCAGTATTCCCAGCATGTGTAGCCCAGCCAGACCCCCCGCTCCTGGCTCCCTGGCAGTGCCAGTGGGTACGAGAAGAAGCCCAGGCAGAGGGTGTGTGTGAAGCACAGGGACTGATACAGGGCCAGGGTGCCTTTGTTTGGAAAGGGACATACAGCAGCAAATACATGAAGGCTGGAAGCAGATTTGTAACCTCATTCACTGTTCTTCCTACTACATATAACTGTTACATGAGTCTTGTCATGTCACCACAGGGGGGAAGAGTAGCGTGGGCATCGATTTCTCAATCCTGAAAGGCAGCAGCAACACTTGTACTAAAAAAGGCATTGAATTCTACATCATTAGCACCAGTCACAGGGCATCACTGATCCCTCTTGCAAAATTCTGGTGCTGCTTTTAAATCATTCATTGCTTCTCTGTGTTCAAAAGATGAACTAAATGAGGAAGTGACAATTTTGTGTTAATCACCTCAGTTTGTTGCCAAAACCACTTCAGCTTATTTCCAAAAGAAATGACCTTGTGATAAATCCTATGGTGAAATGGTGCACTTTCATTTTGTAATAACCTGCTCATTTGACAAGACTCATCCCTGTGTGCCAGTCTTCTGATGTGTCACACCGGTCTGAAGACGTGTTGGCACTGCTGACATGCAGGGACTTCATGGAGGCCTGTCTTACTGTGGAACAAAGTCTATGTGCTCAAGCTCCAACTAAATCACTTCTCTTGGGAAAAACCAGTTGTGTTTTAAAGGATGATTCAGAAAGGAGTGATCTTCATTGAGAAAAGTCAAGCTTTCTAAATAAAGAAGAGCCCCTGCCTAACACCTCCATATTTATAAATCTCCTTGCCACTATTTCGACACTAATTAGGTGACAAAATATGGCACAAAAACTGGCTCTAATAGGATTCCTGATTCTTCACCTCTACTTATATCTGACCACTAGGCTTTTAATTCATCTTTTGATTCATTCTGTATCTTCTTCACACAAACAATACTAAGTTTGTGCATAAGCTTGCTACCAAATGTGATTTCCTCGCTGTCTTCCACATGCTTAATGTTGTAGGAATGAGAAGGAGCAGAAGCATATAGGTAAGGGACACTCCACAAGTTATAAACTGAGCATGTTCTGCAACTACATTTCAGGACCTGAAAGGCAGATCTATCTCAACATTGCTGGTGAGATGCTTTGTGGCTCAGCAAAGCCCTGCTGAGACTGGAAGGCTGGGCACAGCAGTTCTGTGTCGTGGCCCAGGGCTCACACAGCAGGACAAGCAATGCTGGTAGGAGCCTGGACCCCCCTTAGCAGACCTCCCGGTAGCTCTGCGCCTGGTATTTGTCCTGATTATGTCAGGAAAAGAGTGAAAACACAATCACCTCTAATCCCAAAGCCCCTCTTGCTGTAGCATGGCTTCTGTGCAATTGTTCTCAGTTTGAATACCTCTTCCGCCCATTTCCACAGGCTGCAAAGCCCCCCGTGTATCCCCCTTAGAATAATTTAACAAATACATAGCTGGAGCAGTAATAGATGTTATGACATTAATGGTCATTTGTTAACGTGTTACTTTGCTGAAAGAACATCATGCTTTTGAATTGAAAGGGATTCAGACTTTACCAGCAAGGATTTAATATATTAAGAAGTGGTTTGTTATCCCAAGAAAAACATCATGCTGATACATGTTTCCCTTTACAAAATATAACTTTTTCATTTCTGGGAGTTTAAATTAATCGCTGGTGTTGTAACATTAACACCATCAGAAGCCACAATGTGCTGAAGTTGACAGGCTCCTCAGGCCCCTAGTATCTGTGTCAGTCAAGTTGCCAGTAAGTCAAGTAAGCAGACCAGTGAGAACCTTCCTCGCTGTCTGTGCAACAAGTGCTCACTTTCAGGATCAGCGAATAGAGTAATTAAAAATGCAGGTCGTTGCCAATGGCCAGGATAAAGCTAATCTCTGCGGTAAGGAAGAGAATCAAACAGATGAAGGTGTAGTACCAAGAATGAAAATGCCTCTAAGCAGAAAGGTTTGTTTACCCTGTGATTATTAAGCATGCATTTCCCCAGAGAAAGAATTGTATTGGATTTAGTGATTTGTAGGAACCAGTTGCTCGGTAACAGGTAGCGAGGGGAGGTGGGGTGAGGGCTGCAGAGGTAACACAAGCCATGCACCAGTTTCCTTTTTCAGCCCGAAGCCCTGGGCAGCTGTGCAGGCCCCGTGGGTGCCTCCCAGCCCGCACAGGAGCACACACAGGCCATTTATCAGAGGAAATTCAGAGTTCCGTGCTCCCAGGCAAGTGGCAAGGGTGGGGCTTTCCTGTGCTTACAGGCTAAGATAACTGGCATTTCTCCCCCCCTTTTTAATTGTTCTTTTGTGCTGTTTTCTATATAATCATTATTATCATCGTAAATACAGATGTTATTCAGTCTCAGCTTGTGTTCTGTGTTTCTTCCTGTTCACCTCTGAGATATCTCTGTCTCTGTGGCTGGTTCTTTTGCACATTCTCCTCTCCCCGACACCAGGGACTTTTCTGAGTGATTGTAAGCAGCCTCAGTTTGACAGACTGCACAGCCCCAGTCACACATTCCTCCTGGACTTGCACACTGGAATTTACAGTTTTAAATAATTGAAGTAAACTGCATGTATTTCATATACAGCTGGAAGAGGAGATAACTCCTCTTGACTCCATTTACCAGGCAGCCCCCGTTAGGAAGACATTTTCCATGCTAGAAATGTTTACAGCTTCTCAGGCAGAGATAATGAAGAGGAGGCTGCAGTCACCATGTGTCAGTATGTCCACACTATGATGGTTCACAAGCTGGTGATGTTCTTCTGTTTCTTTTTCGGTTGTCTGTGGCTAAAGTTTGTCTTCTGGTTGGAAAAAAAGAAGTGAAAGGCCACATCGAGTGTGTTGTGACCTTGTTGCCATCATCCTGTTATCAGCGCTCAGGTCCTCTGCAGAAGAGTCATCAGTACCACTGTCAGGATGCAAACAGGGCATTACTCAGCATTAACCCATCAGTCACGTCCTCATTTCTATAGAATCATAGAATCATTTCAGTTGGAAGAGACGCTCAGGATCATCGAGCCCAACCACGACCTAACCTAACTCTAGCACTGAACCATGTCCCTAAGAACCTTGTTCAAATGCTTTTTAAACCCCTCCAGGGATGGTGACTCCACCACTGCCCTGGGCAGCCTGTTCCAATGCCTGACAACCCTTTCTGTGAAGAATTTTTTCCCAATATCCAATCTAAAGCTCCCTTGGTGCAACTTGAGGCCATTTCCTCTTGTCCTATCACTTGCTACTTGGGAGAAGAGACCAACACCCTCCATGCTACAACCTCCTTTCAGATAGTTGTAGACAGCGATAAGGTCTCTCCTCAGCCTCCTGTTCTCCAGGCTGAACAGCCCCAGTTCCCTCAACTGTACCTCATCAGACTTGTGCTCCAGGCCCCTCACCAGCTTCACCACCTCCTCTAGTACCTCAATGTCCTTCTTATGATGAAGGGCCCAAAACTAAACACAGGATACAAGGTGTGGCCTCACCAGTGCTGAGTACAGTGGCACAATCACTTCCCTAGTCCTGCTGGCCACACTATTCCTAATAGAGGCCAGGGTGCTATTGGCCTTTTTGGCCACCTTGTGAGAGTGCGATGTCAGCTATCGTGTCAGACTTGGTCTTCTGGCTTGTGAAGAAAGGTACCAGGGCCACTGAGCAAGTGCCAAGCTAAGTCATATCCCAACATATCTAAGAAAGTCCAAGACTATAAAGCTTAACACTAACAGTAGCCACAGTTTTATAGCTCTGTAGGGCCCTGTCAGGATCTGTCGGGCTCTGTCAGGCTCTATTGGCCTCTGTCAGGCGCTGTCTGACATCCATTAATATAAGTCTTAATATTTCCATTACAAATCTCTGCATGCCCTAATACCTGCTGTAAATTACAACAGAGAAAACAACTTACATAGGGGCAGGAAATGTGTTAGTTTCAACTCTGGGATCTCCTCTAGACTAGGAGGATACCTTGGGTTCACTGATACCAAGCATAGCCAAAACGGTTTAAAAAGTCAGTGTGAACATAACTTTCAATTTTGTCTAAAACTTCTAAACTTATTTAAGATAAACCAAACCAGTCCCAGTTTAAATCAAGACAAGCATTTCTCAGGGCACCTGGTGGAAAGCTGCTGGACCGCAGCTCCTTGCAAGTGCCGTGGGGCAGGTGGTGGGATCTGTTCTCTTCCTACTGCAGCTGGAACAGCAGCATTCACTCCACCAACACTTGCTGCATCTGCCAGCCCAGAGGGGCTGAGAGCTGCTGGCCCGCCGGGGTGGAATCAAGATTTCTTTACAAGGACAATCCAAGACACCAGTGGTCCATGAAGAGACTGCAGCAGTTACAATGTCTGCCTGGCCTGATGAACGAAACTTCTTGCAAAGATACTCTTTTTGATACAGGCATTTAACTCACTGATGTACCAGAAAGATTCTAAACGTACTTGAGCAACTAAAACAGTAAAGTGAGGTTTGAAATATTTGTGGCAACATATTTAAGTAAAAAACCTTGATCTCCAATATCAAAACAGACCTCCAGTATCAAAACCTCCAATATCAAAACAGAGTTTTATGCCTGGTGTAAGCTAATAGTGATTTTTCTTCCTGGACCAAATTAAGAATCTGTCTATTGGTACTGACAGACAATTTACTGATCCCATATTCAAAGCTCTTCCATTTTCAGGGTGGTTCCTAAGGCGTTTGGTGGTGCTTGCTTACACTTTTGCCATCACAGCATGCAAGAGATAGACGTGCAGGTCAGTCAGTATGCTCAGTCTTTTGGGAAATGATCAGTTAGGCTCTGATAATCAGGATGTCTATGCCACTCAGTGCCTGCAGTGACAAGACTTCTCCGAAGGTCTGGCTGTGGACGTTATCAGTAAATGGGAAATACACAGATAACGGCACTAAAAGGGAGAAGTCCGACCGGCCGAAATCCGGGAGGAGATTCCTCCAGCCCCACACTCTCCTGGGAGCGTCCCGTAGAGCTCCTCCCGGAGCAGGGTGCCGGGCCGAGAAAAGGGACAATTCACCGGCTGCGGCGGGACCCCCGGCAGCCGCGAGCGGCGGGGAGAGCTGCCCCCCGACTGCGGCCCCGACCGCGGGTCGTGCTGCCGCCCACCCCCTCCCGGGAAAGGGCCGGGCCAGGCGGGAGGGCGGGCGGTGGGAGGTCACCCTGAGGCTGCTCATATAGCGCTGCCCGGCGGCGGCGCTCCAAGCCGGCTCGGCAGCTGCCCGGGAGCGAGTGGTGCAGAGCGGCCGCGCCGTCCTTTCTCCGGAGGTTCTGCTGGGGCAGCGGCGGCACCATGACTTCGTCGGCGGTGGAGATTTTGGGGCTGGGACTGGGCATCCTGGGCTGGGTGGGGGTGATCCTGGCCTGCGGGCTGCCCATGTGGCAGGTGTCGGCCTTCATCGACGTGAACATCGTGGTGGCGCAGACCATCTGGGAAGGGCTGTGGATGAACTGTGTGGTGCAGAGCACAGGGCAGATGCAGTGCAAGGTGTACGACTCCATCCTGGCGCTGCCAGCCGAGGTGCAGGCTGGGCGGGCGCTCACGGTCGTCGTGGCTCTGCTGGGGCTGGTGGCGCTGATGGTGACCGTGGTGGGCGCGCAGTGCACCAACTGCATCCAGCCCGGCAAGATGAAATCCCGCATCGTGATCGCCGGCGGAGCCATCTACATCCTCTGCGGGGTCCTGGTCCTCATCCCGCTCTGCTGGTTCGCCAACATCGTCATCAGGGACTTCTACGACCCCACGGTGCCGACGTCCCAGAAGCGGGAGATGGGGGCCGCGCTTTACATCGGCTGGGCGGCCACGGCCCTGCTGCTCTTCGGGGGCTGCCTCATCTGCTGCTGCTCCTGCTCCCAGCGCGACGAGACCTCCTTCCCCGTCAAGTACTCGGCGCCGCGGCGGCCCACGTCCAACGGCGAGTACGACAAGAAGAACTACGTCTGAGCGGGGCTGCCCCGCTCCCCCGGCCCTGCGGGGACACGGACGGGCGGCTGCGAGCCGGTGCTGCCGCGCTCCTCCGGGGGCACGGGACATCGCGCCGGGAGCGTCTGCGGTGAGCTCACCTGCCTAGAGCCTCTTCTGAACGCGGACGCCCGCGAAGCGGCAGTCCTAGGCACGGCAGCGCCCCGCTGCCCGCCAGCCCGGCTCCCCGGCGGGTCTGGCCGCTTCGCTGCGGGCAGCGCCGTGCTCGGCACCGCCGAGGGCCCGGTACTGACTGCCCGCGGTGCCGGGGCGAGCAAAGCCCTCCCCGGCCGCACAGCGCAGCCGAACCAGCATCTCCCCGAGCCGGGGCGGCTGGAGGCACCCAGGAGCCCGGGCGAGCCGCGGCGGTGTCTGCCGGGACGCCCCGTCCGGGCGCAGCCGCCCCCTCGCCCGGCGCGGGCTCGGCTCCCGCCGCAGGTCCCGGCCCCTCACCGGCATTACCCGGAGACTTGTGAGTACTCTACAGCCCGCCCTTGGTGCTGGTGCCTCTCGGGCACAGCCTGGCTGGCGGGACCGGGCCGTCGGATGTGCACTGTCGCCGAGAACTCTCCCTTCTTCGTTGTCTCTCTTGAAAAACTGCATCTGGCTGTTCCCACTGGGGCTTTCACTGCTTAGAGGTTTTTGTTCTTCGTCTATTTGAGCAACTAAACTAGGGGTTCTGTCTAAAGCATGACACTAACCTTGGTCCTTAATCCTGTGGGCAAGTAACTGTTTGGAGAAGGGTATTTGATTTTCTTCAGTTGTTTCGGTCCCTCAGAGAAGTGCATTGGTCTGTGTGTCTTTGAGACCTTTGAAGGAGACTTCAGGTAGTTGCAGTCATTTAGCGGAGAACACACCAGATTATACTAGGTTGCCCCTTGAGATTCTTCATCCCTTCTCCTTGTTCAGCTTCTGTTCAGTTTTTACTTGCATATGAACTTATTGCCAGAATTGTTGGAGGACTAGATTCGGAGACCTGGGAGATCTTTGTATGTCCAGGCTCCAGCGGGTAATCCCTCCGTGTCCTCTCATCTGCACTACAGGAGACTGGAAACATAAAAATTGCATTGGATATTGATGGTTGGGGCACGGACGGCTTTCATGGCCTTTTTGCTGAGCCCCACTTGCTGCCAATTTTGAATTGTGTGTTCAGCTGGATGTGCACTTTTTTGTCTCCCCACCATTATTTTGTTAACAAGTGCCTTCCTTCATTTACTAAATCAGGCAAAGAAATTGCTAGAAGAGTTTTATCAAATATATTGACTGAGACTTTATGCAGGTTATTCAGGGGTTGTGAAGTCATGGCTCTTGCAGCTCTCAGCTCCTCTGTATTACCCTGGTAACACTGTGCAGACTGGAAGGAAGGTGCTCTGGGCAACATTAAATTTCTGAGCTCAACACCTGCTAAACTTTGCCACAGCCTGGCATATTAGCAGACACCTTCATTTTACACCTTGTTTAAAGGTGGGCTTAAGGGTTGGCCTGGTACTCTTCCATGCAAATTACTTCTACTTTTAAATCAACACATAATTTTGCTACAGACCGTGGCAGCATCTGTATCGCCATAAGGAGATTTCTGCCAACAATTAGCAAGGAAATGTGCTGTGCGTGTTCCTCAGCACAACACCATGACCTCATGTGTCTCTTACAACCATGTAGCAATACAGTGCACACCTAAGGGAGCATTAACTCATACGAGTTTCTGATAATGCTGAGACTTATGGACTAACCCTGACTGTGGGGTTGTGGCAGATTTACATCAACTGTGGTTTTACTCCGCTTAGTAAATTTAAAACCTCAGTGGTATAAATACATACACAGACCTGAATGAGACTAAAACCTTGCCCCGAAAATACTGATGTTTAATGTTGAGCACATGATTTACCCTTTTAAAGATAACCGCTTTCATTGCTAAACACGCAGGGTCTGAGCCCATCAGACAGTACAAGAGCAGAGCAAAACATCTAGAACCAGTTTTGCTCTATAAAGAGGTGCAGTTCTTATACCATCTGCATTTTAATAAAGGCTGTAATACTGTTATGATGTGAGATGTAGTTCTGGTACAAGAATGAAATATTCTGTATTTCATCATTGCAACTTTTTTTTTAAACAGTGTAACCTTATAAACTGTAAATGTATTTAAATGCATATATTTTGCAAGAAATTAACAAAGATGGCTTGTTATGTGGTTTGGTGCCTTTGTTTCACGGTTACTTTATTTTTGTTTTAAATGATCATGTCCAACTGTCTGTGTCACCCAGCCTGCAGACACACTATACCCTCACTCAGCGCTCCGGTGCCTAGCAAACAGTCAAGAGATATTAGATTAAATCCTGGACCTCACTCTATTTTGTCTTTAATTCAAGAACTAAAAAACAGCCCCATGCTGACAGACACACCTGCATGTGTTTTTACTGTAGAGCCTTCAGAAGTGCCACAGGCTTTGAGCTCTGACCAAAAGACTTTCTGGGTGGTTCATTGCCAGCATTTAACATCAAATCAAAACTGGTGTCTGGGAGAGACAGAGGGAAAACCACAGAAGGGAGATGTTTTCTTAAACAAGGCAAACTTCTTGACAGACAGCTTTGTGTGACAGCAGGGCTAGTTCCGCTCATAACCAAAATCTGAGACAATTACACAAGAAGACCTGTTGGAAGAAGCGGCACTGTATATGTCCTAGCAAACACAGCACTGTCCTACCAAAAACATAACTTGCTTGTAAGAAGGTTTTGCTGAGGTTGGTGGGGCAGTGCCCAACAATACCGTCAGGAAGTGGGGTCAATTTAAAAAAAGATGTTTTTATGTTCAGTCTCATCCTTCAGTATGCCTACATGTTGATGTGCTGTAAAAATTAACCCGAGGGAACACTGTTACTGAGGTCATTGGCTTCAGGGTAAAAGTCTAAGTTGGTTTCCGCTATGTTTTGTTTTCCAAGAGCACAGACCTAGTCCTGAGCTTTAAGACTCGGAAGTGCTCAGGATCAGGCCCGAGCCTCATCCCGACGAAAAGAGAAATCTATAGCACTTGTTTACTATTTTTATTTTGTATTTATGATTTCATATAAAAATAAAAACATCTAAACCAATCCCTGAACAGGTTTACTGTTTTGTTGGGTTTTTGTGTGTGTGTGTACGTGTGTGTGTGTGTGAAAAGCAGTGCGTTGTTTGGGCTCAGGAAAGTGGGGTGTGACATGCCCAAAAGGCAACTCTACCTGGTCTGCCTTTGGGGTGAGAGCTGGGGAACCCTGGGGAAGCAGGAGGGATTGGTCCTTGCAGAGCCATCAGCATCTCAGCTCTCCGCTGGAGCCTCAGACAAAAGAGCAAGTAGCAGCGGTTGGTCTTGTGATGTGAGCACATTAGGAAGTGGAGTGTGAGTCCCAACTATTTTAAGAAAGCTCTTTAAGCTTTCAATTCCTTCATGTTTAAACTAAAAGGAAGAAAAAACCCACTGCGGCTTGGATCAGCCCCAACCTGACCTGATACCCTAATCCTTTCTGCCACCCAGTTTTTTTTAAACAGTCCATTCAAGCTGGGGGAAAAACATTTTTGCAGTTGTATCGGAACAGAACCTGTGAAAGAAATGGCTGTTAAAGGAAACTGTAGAGGCTAACTGTTAGTGGGGAAATTTGCTGAAGTTATATGACTGCCAGGGAGGTCTTTCAATATTTTGCAGATTTTCAGGCTTTTCTGAACAAACTGTTGCTTTAAAAATGAAGAAAAAACATCTTCAAAGACTTCATTTTGCAGCATTCTTGCCAGCTCGGTTGAGATTAACAAAAGCTCCTTGCCACCCTCCGATTGCTATGCACATGCTGAGCTGGAAAAAGGGTGTCTGCCGCCTTGGCCTTTGTCCTGCTAAACGAACCATTTCATAGTTATGAATTTGAAAGTAACCTGCAGTTCATACATACCCTGCAAATCTGGTTAGATCCTGCCTGTGCAAAGAAGGGAAATGCACCAGGCAGAAGGAAAAGGAAGCTCAATCAGTCACGTTTGCTGCAGGATGTTTAAGGAAATATTTCCTTTTCCTGCACAAAGATGTTTGTTGGCCATCTGCTCCTCAGAACGCACTGAAACATTTTATTCTTGGACTAATAAACCAGCATAACTCCAGATTTTTATTTATAAATCTATTCCCTGATCAAATACTGTGCAAATAATTTGTTCTTCTTCCTTGGCCATCTTTCAAACCGCAAATGCAGGTAAACAGCCTCTTAAACCTACTTTCCTCAAACTGACACTGATTTGTACATCTGTAATGCTAAATGAGAATCTTGCCTGTCAGAAGCCATACACCATGTATAAATGCCATATTCATGTATATATTCAGCAATATATTAATGCAACATTCAGCATCAGATTATATGCACAATACATTCTTTTTCTGTGTTGTATACTAAAGAAGAAAATAATTCATTAGGTACATGTGTTGAAGGATTTGCTTTTGTAAGTCTGGTAAGACACAGCAAATATTTCTGCTGTATTAGATTAATCAGGGGGTAGCAGGTGAATTCTCTTTTCAGGTCAAATATTGCATTTGTTTCACCCATAGACTGATTGTGAGAGGATAAATCATTCCAAAAGCAGAGCCTTGAGGAGGCCTCATATTTATATTTTGAAAGTAACTGAGTTCTATCGTTCTTATTTCGATCTGCAGGACCAGTCTGTCTGTCTAGAAAACCCCTTCTTTCTTCCTACCACAACCTTCAGTTGTAAGAGGACAGTTTCTACCACTGCGTCACTGATAAAACCTCCCATGGCAACAGAGAAAGCTTTACAGTTGCTCGGATACACAGGCCTTGCTTCACCTTTTCTTTTTCTTAAACACAGATAGAGAAATTCTGCCATGAATCAATTTACTGGTGTCCT
Organism: Columba livia; assembly: GCF_036013475.1. Classification (NCBI taxonomy): domain Eukaryota; kingdom Metazoa; phylum Chordata; class Aves; order Columbiformes; family Columbidae; genus Columba; species Columba livia. The sequence goes on from NC_088618.1 coordinate 7,895,991, forward strand.
TTGCCTGTGGCATTTTAGGATTTTGTTTATAGCACTGAACTTCCCCCTCCTTCCCAAGCTCACCATGTAGCTTCAACAAGAGCTGGCAAGGACAGGTAGCGAGCAGTAGGACTTCACATGGAAGCACACGTGTTACGTGGGAGGCATCTGCCCAGAGCTCGTGCCAATCTTCTCATCATGCTTGATTCCCGCTGCACCCTGGCTGCTCTTGTATCGCCCTGAGGTTCAGCTTTGCCTCGCTGAAACTGGCACCTACTGTTTGGGTTGCTGATCACCCAAGGTCCTTGTGACCCAGAAGGTGTGCCAAGCCTACCCCACAGGCACTGCAAAGCAATGTCACAACTGTTTATACATATTATGACCTTGATTACTTCAATACACAGTCACAAACATCCTTTCTGCCCCCTTTTCATGCACACACACACACACAGAGGGAGTTTCATGTAGCGTTTTAGAAATTTGTAAAATAAATGCAGTATTGTACATCCAGATTTTGACAGACACCTGAACTGGGTAGATCCTACAGCCACTCTCACCGGCACCACTTAAAGAAGCTCAGGATAATGGGGGAGCATATCACACAAGCTTCACCACCTATAAGGTGAAAATACACATCAGTAAGAGTCTGGTTTAAAAGTTGTCTAGAAAAATGAGCTTGATATTAAGCACCCTGAATACAATTAACTGATGCATTTACTGAACTACCGGTTTTAGTTTTTTGTTTCGAGAGCAATGTGATCACACAACATGTGGAACTGTATATACAGTACAGATATTCTTAAACCAAAAGAATAGTGAGCCTTGAAACTACTATCTAGCTGGTCTGGTTTGAGCCTACAACAGGAAGAAGAAACACACCTCATGCCATGACCAACAGATTTGTGAACAAGGCATAACAATCTAATGAAATTAATATAGGAGCGTAAATTAAGAGAAGACCTCCAGCACCCAGGACAAAACAGTACAAAAGGAATCTGACCAACTAGGAAACCAGGCAGAAAATAAAATAAGCTGCATCTAGTACTCTGATCTTCCACAGAGCATCTTGAATGGCAAAGGGCATTCACATCACTAAAGCCCTAGAAGAGTATTCACAGCAGTACGAGATGTTCCTGAAGCCCAGCTGAGGTGTTAGTCACACATGTTCCTGTTTCTTTTGGAAAAGCTATGCCTGATTTGGACAAGCTGAAGTGTCCTGGTGCTATCAATACAGCAACAGCAGTAGATCTATTCCTTCCTACACCTCAGCTCCCAATCCAGGGAGGTTTCCTTCTGGTGGATCCTCCAGGCTGCACCAGCCAGCTGAGAGTTTGCATGACACAGGGAGGTGCTCTGGTGTACACAAACACAACAGATGAGATGAAGGCAGTTCCTGTTTATTTACAGTGGAGAACAAAAGTAAATGCTTAAAATAGCTGGGTTTTTTTACAGGCAAACAACAGATAACCCTCTCAAAAGTGACTCTGATCCAACGAGCAAGCTGTGAACTCTGTGCCAGTTGTAACATTGCGATGCATCACCCATTGCTAAGTTCTGAAATAGGCAAGATACATGTGTGCAAGTTTTAGATCTTAGCATCCTATAGCACCAGCTCTGCTGTCTGTAGGAGTTTTTTGTATTTTTAGATGAGTAGAAGATTTTCACGAGTTAAACAAATGCACCAAAAGCCGGAGATGCATGAGAACAGATCCTGTTAATCTGGTAGCAAAAATGGTTTGCAATGTGAAATGCATTTTGGATTTCAGTTGCGTATGTTCCTGAAGTTTCAACCAACCAGGTTAGCTGACAGAGGTCTGAGTGACGTTCATCTCAACCTCATACCAGGTACTATAGGAATTCATTTAACTATATGGGGGTACCTGTGGGCTCTATTCCCACTCTCAAACACACTCTGACTTGAATAGATTCCCCTCTGCTACACTCATACAAAACTCAGTAGCATTAACAGCACTTGTAATCAAAACACTTCCACAGAAGGTTAAATCTGAAGAGAATTTAGGCTCAGGTACAACAGAGATCAGTCAGGAAAGAAAAATAGGCATTCCTTGACAAGAGTATATGTGAAATCTCAAAATGGTATGATTCAGTTTCAGTATAGCTTCACATATTTGAAGGATCGGGAAAAAAAAAACCCACCACAATCGCAATTCTTATCAGCTCTAGCAAGTGCCTAGCACGGCAGAATTCTTGCTCTATGTATATTTTTAGATTACTCTTCCAGCTATAATGTTCTGTCCTTACAGTATATCTTTTGTTAGAATTCGGATATCTGCTGCAGCAGCCTGGATAACCTTTAGCCCGAGCTACAAAACCTTTAACAGTTTCCAATTATAACAGCAATCTTTCATTTTATAATACAAATAAACCCAAGTGTTATCTCAGCGCAGAAGACCCACATGAATACCCAATGACTGCAGAATGATTTCACTGGTTTTTTCTCTACAGTTTCCTGCTATTATTTCATTGGTGGTGACTGCCAAGATCCAAGCAACATAATACATTTCACTGTTTACATCTACCTTATTTTTGTTATACTGTTGACATTTTAAAATGTTGACAAGCAAGACTGAAGTTTTAAGAACTTAACATCTACTCCAAATTCCATTGTGTTCTTAGACTCTCACATTATTTTTCAACTCTCCCATTTCCTTCTGATTTTGGAGAATGTCTGTGTGCCCCCCTATCTGCCAATTTTAGAAAAGTCTTTGCTCCCAAAGCTTTTATATGCAGCACATGCCGTGGAAGAGGAGTTTCTGTTGTTCAAAAAGGTATAAGACACATCAATAAGAGTAGCTTCTCAGAAATACAGAAAGAGTTTCCCTTTAAATATAATCTTAGCCTACTGTAACCATGTGGATCGAGTGCCATTTTAGAGAAAGAGTTATTTCCATTGGGTGGTAAAGCAAGAAACTAAACAAAGGCACCATTAAAACCGTTGTTGTGCAACAACAGATAGTGAATTCTCCCAGAAGCCAGTATAATACTAAAAGTGTAGGGGTAAAATGGTGTTGTTTGGATAATATGGAAAAAGAGACCTCTTGGCTCCTTGGGGTTATTAATGATCACAACTATTCAAGACATCTATATCATCGTTATAGTGTCCCTCCCAAAAGGAAAGGTGTTATCCACAGCACCCTGCCCAGATTCCTCCAGAGCTGATTGTGTTCTCTACAACCTGCACTTTCAGTTCAGTACAGTAATCTCAACTTCATACCTGGGTGGCTCATTTCACACTCTGGAGCAGATACTGCTATCTGTCCTGAAGACTGATCATCAGTGGTGCCTCTCTCACAAGATTGTAGATTTTACTCGCTTGATGTCTCAAAAATGTATTCATAGCTTGGCAGAAACGGCCCTTTGGTAGATTGCAATGCTGGTGTTGAGCTTCACTGGGGTGTGCAAAACAAGTCCACAGCAAAGGCAGGTTGGGAGGTAAACTGTAAGACAAAGTTTTTTCCCCTTTATAGTATTAAGTCTGAGCCACATCACAATATAGAATTGAGAATTTCAGTTTAAGTATCTGTTGCTACATAGGAATTTTTATCATGAGAAAAAAGGCAAACTGCAATCCTTCTCTTGAACCAAAATGTCTTAGACCTGTCCTGACCTGACCCTCTGTTTTGTCCATCCTATAACAAAGGGGTAGAGATTGGCACATCATACATATGTGCAGACCTGGCATCTTGACAGCCCTGGAAAAACCTAGAGCCACAAGAACAAACCAAACTACAGAGAAGGTTCCAGGCAGAACTGGAACACAATTATATCAGAAAAGACTTAACAGCAAGTGAAGCACACAAGGGATGAAACCCAAGGGAACGAGTATTTGAGAGATCAGCCATGTGGTTCAGTCCCCTTCTCTGTACTGGCACATGTGGTGTGACGAGTGGACTGGTTAAGGAGACTGGGCCAGCTGAGAACAAACCCAGCAGAAAAACAAGCAATGGTTTTCTTTGTCTCGCTGCTCTACACAGTGACATGGGCAGGCAGGATGAAGGATTTTAACTCAGATGAATAAAAATAAAAAGGAATGATATAACGAATTTGGCAAGTTGAAGGTAAAATAGGAAGGTGTGTGTGGGGGGTTAACAAATAGATTGGTAAATAGCACACGGAACACCTGTATGTGTAAGGTGGTGGGTGTCCTGGACAACTGGAGGTCTCTAAGACTGATCTCAGCAATGTACAAGTTTTTTGTTCTAAAAACAAAAGGGTAGAATTAATATGGGTGGTTGGACACTGAATAAAAACCAGTACAAGTTACTAGATATAGATTGTATCCGATGAGACTTGATACTCTTCAGCTAATAACTAATTGTTCTGCCACAGTAATGTCTTTTCGGGTCTTCTTGTCCATTTGAATCAGAGGCACTTTCTCTAACATCCACCCTGCTGAAGGGAGAAGGTGAGGCAAGGAAGAAATAAAAACAGTTTGAGGTTTGATGAAATGAAAGACCACAAAAATGTGCTGAATAATGGAAAAATGAGGGGTCATCACATTTTTTTCCTAAGGGCTGTAATCAGGGAGGAGGAGGAGTAGTGATTCTTAAGTAGTTTCTGCCAAGTCAACGCAGCACTCTTGGAGCCATGTACAGGATTGCTATCTCTGAAAGGCTGAGACAAGATACCCTTTCTAAAAAGGAAACGTTTATTGGTTATTTGGAGATAGTGGAACAGATGGATAAGCATATACACATGTATGTGGAAACTAGTCAGAATGGGACATTGGCCAAGAACACAAACATCTATGTTAACTGGTGAAATGTCTCAGTGAAGCAGCATAGAATTGAGCATTTAGTAGATAATAGAAAAGAAACAAAAGAAAAAAAAAGATAAAAGTTATGAATACAAATGATGCTAGCATCGGCTTCTAACCATTCCAAAAAGAAACATCTCTTCCAAACAGATCTTGTTGGCTCCTGTCATCCATTTGTGCAGAGACGAGGATTTTCAGACTGGCTAGATGGCCCTTGTGCAGCTGTGCTACATTTCATCCCCCCTTTTGTTGCAGAGACAGTTTAGTGGGTCACACTCCCATATCCTATTCCCTTTCCTTCGTTATTCACAGCAGAACCTTTCACTTAGCATTTCTAATAGCACCATGTAGTGCTGTCGTTTCAGGAAATGCCTGGCTGTATTCACTGCTAAATCAAGCAGGAGTCGTGCTGGCAATTCAAGGAACACCTCATCAGAGGGAAAAAAGCAATTGCTGCTGAGCTATTGTTTTCCATTTCATTTCACACACTCAAAAGAGCTCTGGTGACCACCCAGTGGGTGCCCTGAAATACAGATTCCAAGACACCTTCCTGAACTAGAAAGGCAAACCGGATTTACTGCTCACCCTCCATTGTTACTCAGTTTCTCTTTTCCTGTTCATTCTTTATTTTCTATTTTTGTACTTCAGCCTGTCATTTTCAGTCCTTTTCAGGTTCCCTTCTCAGTTTTGTATGCAGCAGTTGGAAAGCTTCCCTTCGACAGAGCGTGCTGTGCTCAGAGGGTTTGCTGAGACGGAATCAGAATTCAGTAGCTTTAGCAAGGAAAACGTCTCATACAGAGGATATGTTCATTAAGTTATTGTTCTAACTACTCTGACCTTAACACTGATATCAGCTAATCTACTTACATGGCTACATCGCAAGCGGAAACAGCTGAAACAACAATACTCTTCCCCTTCTTCATGTTCATGAGGCAGCACACGCTGGCTTTGCAAAGCAGGTAACCATATACCAACACCCATGCATGAGCAAATGCTGGTTTTGGGGGTGTGAACAAACTTCAGTCAAATAACAGGATAAAGAAGCCTAAACACTTAGGGGAGATTCAGTAGGGAGAATGAGAGGCAGTTTAGCTTGACATTTGAAACAGATAACACGTAGGTAAAAAAAATCCCACACAGAGAGAGAACAGGCAGGCAGAGAGGAAAACTGAACATGGTTTGGGTTTTCCCTTCCTCAGGCTGTTTTAGGGGGACAGTATTTCCCTCCCTAAAACAGACATGTCTGGGAAATTCCACCAGTGCTTTACAATATGTGCGCGCATGTCTTTAAATGATTGTGCTTAATTTTTCAAAATGTAACTTTTACATAGTCCAGAAATGGTGCTGTTCTGATAGCACACCCACAGGATGCCATTAACCCTAAAGGGTAATGTATTGTGCTGGCAACAAGTATAAATAAAGAATGACCTACTGGGTTGTATTTTGAAAAAGTAGAAAAACCTTTTCAGCCATGAAGATTTTGGCAAGTGAGGAAGTCAGGTTAAAAATGACAGATACTGCCTTTGAAGTCTTAAACTTCCTAAGCAAGATATCAGTATTAATATGAAGTACTGAACTAGTCTAGTACTGATTCTAGTTACCTGAATCCTCAATTATAGATAAAATTAATCCTGGATTTTGATTTAACCAAGTAAACAATGAAAATCTAATTGAGGCAGTTGAACATGGACAGTGTAAATGCACTGACCAACCTCCAGATCAGTTTAGGAAGCAATTATTCTGAGACAGTGGAGAGTGGCACATACCCAATTGCACATTGTAAAACACCAGTTCTCACCTGCAGTATCAAGTTGCAGAATTACATTACAGCACAAGTTCTGCAACTGTTAAGGTCAAAATCTTGTTCCAATTAATTTATGAATTTTTCTAAGTGCTCTAAGATTTGCGGGACACCTGAAACACTCTGGAGAGAAGGCTTGCATCAGGAGACTGTAGGACAAGAGTTTTTCAGATTTGACATCATGTAAACAAAAGCTCCCAATACGTAGATTGCCCCACAAAGAGTAATTAGCTAGAAGTAGCCAAATGCTCCTTTGACTTTCTTTGAACTGGACAGTTACCACAACAGCGTTTAAAGAAAATACCATTTTACATGCCTGTTCCTTATAGGCTACTGATCCAGCTAGGATTTCACATCGGACAGAGATAATTATTCACGGCATACTTATTTCAGGAGCCCCTTGGTGACTTCTTTCAGCAAATAAAAACATACCAAGCGCCAAATGTCCCTGTGAATTCTTTCCAATTCAATGGCAGGTGCCTCCGATTTTCCACTGACATGCTACAAATGAATGATTAAATGAAAGTAAATTCCACTGAGCTAAACAGTGGAAAGAGACACCAACACCGCAGAGACTGAAAACACAGACAAGCTGTATCAACGAGAGGAGGTGACTCTGAGTGCTTTATTCAGTTAAAAAGACTGCACCTCTTTTTGTAAGTGAGCATTACCTTTTTGCAAGAGCCAGGAATGTCTCTTCTCAATTAGAACTGGTTTTGAAAAGACTCTGAATATCACAGTACTTATGTAATACAGGTAACCTAGTTAATATCAAGGAATACCCAAAGAAATAATCTACAGTTCTTCAACAGGGACAAAGACTTCAGAGAGGAATGTTGTCAAACTGAGGTGTACAAAATCCCCAGATCTTTTAATAAAACAAACCCAGATCCAGCAATGGAAGGAACTATGCAACAATATGGCTTATGTATATGTTTTAGTTTAGTTCATGAGGTATGATTAGGTTTGCTCACAAATTCCTATATGAAAACTCTCTACAGAGAGCTTGATATTAATTCTGATTTAAGGACGCTTTCTGAGTCTTTAGCTCATTGAGAATAGCATGCAGCAGCAACTCTGCTAAATGCTTGTTTGTGATATCAAATTACTAGACAGCTCTTTGTCTTCATTTCTCGTTGTGGAGATCTTCATCTCTTGCCCAGATACACGACTCAGTAGCAGGTTGCAAGTCAAAGTAACTACTAGCAGGGTAAGTCTCCAGCAGGCACAACTGCCTGGGGGCAGAGGAAAGAAAAATTATTCTATCAATCAACAGCAGTGACTGGGAAACCTACATTCTCTGCTCTCTGTCAGACCCAGGACCAACAAGAAGTTATGTACAATTGACTAAAAGATCGCTTGCCTACTTTGAATGTGTTTGACCTTTCGGTTACTTCTCTAATTCTGCCGCATTCTGAATGACAAAAATCAACACTCAAATGCTTGAAGAGAATGGGAGGCCAGTCTGAAATAAAAGCTCACAGACTTTTCTTTCCCTAGTGAATGTTTTGTAAGATTTCCTGCTAAGAAAGTGTTTATAACCCAAACGTTTGTGCATAAAGGTGGCACTTCAGAGCTCCACCCTGGGCAACATTTTTTCCTTAGTCCTTGAATCTGATCCAAAGGGAACTTTCAGTACCACCTTGAAGCCAACAATGGTACACGAGAGCCAAGGCAGACTTCAATTTTTCCATTTAAAGAAACAAACATTTTGCTGCTTTCTTCTCCTCTGACAAGCAAGACTTACTCACAAAGTAACTTTCAGAGAAATGTTTTCAAGAATATTCCTCCTATGAGGTAATCAAAACCATTGTGACTGACAGACACCTAAAATGAACAATCAAACTATGTTCTTGTTTACTGTCCTGGGAACAGTTCTGAGTGTTTTACAGTTAATTTCTTCCTCATTTGTGATATTTTATTGATCTCTTCACTTCACTTTTAATAAATACTGTTCTGTACTTCTCCCGTCTTTACAAGCTAGCATACCCTGAGCGGCCAGTTCAACTCAAAGCCATCTCCAGAGAACTGTACAAAAAAGACCAATTTTAAAACTTCCCTTTTTCAGATACAGAACAGCTGCTGCAAAAGGAAAAATTAGGCTGCTGTTCTTCAGACTGGCATGAGATGACTAGGGAACACAAAAAAATGTTGACAAAACAATAAGTACACAGAACCATTGGGTAGGGAATGCAGAGCATCCCATAAGCTAACAATTGGCAAGTTGCAAAAAAATGCTGAAAAGTTGTAGTTTTTCAGGCAATATGTAGCCAGGCTGCAGAACTGCTCACTACAGAATATTGCACAGGCTACAATGTTACAAGGATCCCGGAGGAAGTTATCCAGGTTCACAGACCCTCACTGACAGTTACCAAATACACAGAAACCACACCTGTTCAGGGTGTCCTTGAGCACAAGGACTGGGAGAGTACTTGTGTTTGTATCTGGAAGGAAGCATCGTATGCAATTGCTTTGTTTCTACACTCTTCCCTAGCACCTGCTTTTGACATTATAGAGGTCAAGATGCTGATTAAATAGCTCTCTGCTCTCCCACCATGGCTATTATTACCATGTTTAAAGTCATACAGACCCGGTAGTTAATTCATAACAAAAAATTGTAACACTTTTTTTCATTTTAATGTTTTTTTCTTATGAACAACAGTACAAGAAATAAGAATTAATTCTTACCCATTATACCACCTCGATGTTAAGTACAAGTCTATTAAGGCACTATGATTCTTCTGGGGAAAGGGATTCACTTTAATTCCAATCAAATGAGGTCGTAACTGTGCAATTTCAATTATGTCTAAATTTATTACCCCAGAAAGAAATGGGCATGAATCACTGTGAAGGAATGGTATAGCTTAGTCAGCTTGTTCAGCTACTTTAGTACTTTGGTATTTAAGCATTTTCATTATTTCATTTTCTTAAAAAAACTAAAACATTTTAAAGGCTTTGTTTCGTACTTTTGTTGTTCTCTAAAACAGATTAGCAGCAGCAGAAATAATTTAAAGAATTGATTATGAGATTGTTATTACAGCAAGAAAACACAGTGGAAGAAAAAGAGTTACTGCAGCTCAAATATAATCCTTAGGGAATGTTTCTATTTGTATTCAGACGTGGCCAGGTGGAATGTCACCATACATCTAAGAGGATAAGCCGATTTCTTAGTGCTTTAACTATTTACTTTAAAATGACTCATTAGAGCCACATTTTCTATTTGGGAAAATAAATCAAAAGTATAATAATCTCTTCACAAAGAGATGTCAAGAGTTCTTGGCAAGAAGGCTCTGCCCAACACTCAGCTGTAGGAAGCGACCATTTTAAGTAACCTACACAACAGAGTTTCAACGAGCCATTCAAACCGCCACTTACTGCTGCTGAACTGAGCTACTTTATGTCCACACACTGGGATTCCACAATTTTCAATCTTCCCATTCAATGATTTCCCAAGTGGTAGTAACATATTCATCTACAAACACTGTAGCACAGAATAAACTATGTAAGGAGTCTCTGATACTATTTTACATACTGTAAAAAGCTGGCATGCAGAAATAGTTATCCATTGGCAGAGACTTCAGTTTCCACTTAGATTTAATAAATTTCTTCTTACAGAGCATTCAGCATTCCTGACTGATTTTGGCTTACATTCAAATGGCCTTGGGAGGAGCTCAAAAGCTGATCAATCCTAAAATTTGCAAAGGTATTCTTGGCACCTCCAGTAAATCCTGGGAAAACTAGAACCTTTAAAGAAAAAGGCAAGCCATAAAGGAGGGACAAGGGAAGCTTACTCTGCATGTACTAGATCCGCAGCTTTGAGTTTACACATCTGTTTGGAGGACAAAGTGCCTGCCAGTAATTACCAACACATCCCAGCACAACAACTGGCTCTCACTTCTCATCCTCCCAGAACGACACGATATACTGAAGCTAAAGGCTGCATATGCCTGAAAATGGGTCCATTTTTTAAGACATGACAGTCACCTACTAAAGCACACACACAAATACTCCCCTTGCCTCTCCTCCTCTCTCCCCCCCCACTTCCTTCTTCATTGCTAGGCAAGATCTGTATTTATCACAACAGCAGGAAAATGTGGTAGAAGTAAAACTGAATTAAGTCCTGAAAGGGGAATGGAGCAAATACATAAATTTTCAGGAGAAGGATACAACAACAGTAAGAAAATTGATGAGGTGAGATGAAGGGGTTCACGCAGAGCGTAGAGGAAAAAACCCAGGAAAACCAAAACCCCAAACTAGAAGAAAAAGGTAAGAGCTTGCTAAGGTACCCATCAAAACTATTCCATGATGTGGAAAACACAGCACTAAATGTAAGTAAAGACAGAGACAGTAATTAAACTGGGATGTTACATGCCCATGCTTTTTGATGCCTTCCTCACAATGTTTTTTCCCCTGTCTAAAGGTTTTGTGCAGGGAGAAAATGGGGAATTTAGCTGTTTGTGTAGGATTTGCTGGTAGATGGCCACTGGCACACAGGTCAGAGATCCAGCATATGTAAGATCTTCTATGTGCTTACCGACCAAGACTGTACAAGTGAAAATTCCGTTTTACCCAGCACTTATTGTCCATTCCATACACATGAAGGTGGTCTTACACACTGAAGCACATTGTATTTACGGCTACATGTACCCATTTTTTTCTCTGATACATCTAGAAGCACAATGTACAGTATGCAGTAATCTACTTCAGAAAACAAATAAAATTACTGTATGCTGTGTACAGGCAAAACTCAAAGTATGCTGGGAAGGGGGGATTTTATTTATTGCCAATACTACCTAGTAAACATGTCAAACCAAAAGGTGGTATTGTGTTTTATTTTAGGAAGCACAACTTTCTGGCCATTGCATCTTGGCACAGGGATCTTACTCAGGTAAGAGGAAAACATTAAAAGAAAAAAAACCCCAAACTTTTGTTTGAATGAAAATATATAGTTTAATTAACTTTCTGTTGGCTACATGTAAATCACATTTAATATTAAATTAACCTGTGTTAAAAATCTGGACAAAGTATGATGTAATGATATATAACATTTATGTAGTCACTATAATACAAAAAAAACACTAAAGTCGCACAGAATTCAAGCAAACATTGCAAGAAGGAAAAGAATTCCAAACATATGCGTTTATATACCCACCCAACAAACAGCAGGATAAGTCTAACAAGCTAATACCATTTCATGTGACCAAGTGAAATGAAATCTCTGTCATGGAAAAGGATTGAGCAAGTCTGTCAATATTTAAAATGCTACAGTCTACACACAACTATCATAATATTTTAGACTCTTTCCAGGAAAATTATTCACAAAGCCAAGCTATAAGTGACAACACAGTATATAAAATGAATGGCTAAAAATGCTTTGACACAGATATCCCCCAATTTTTCATTTGGTGTTTGGCCGTTACTCAGTACTTGGATTTTAAAAACCCTAAAATCTTAAAACTGGTCTCATAAAACAGTCATTTCAATTCAAGTAGAAGACCTCAACCTGAGAGTACTAAAACCAATTTCAACACTCCAGAAATTCAAGGGGAGTTTCAAAAAGTTTCTTATTAAAAAATAAATAAAAAGCATTCAAGCCAACTCTAAAAGAACATTAGAATGGTAATATAAATACAGATCTTCTTCCAAACCTGTTTTTGTTATTAGCCAAGAACTAAACATCACAGGAGCACATCTACTGATAAAAGCAGGTTTGACAAATACAAGTCCCATTTGCAAATACTCCTAGTTGACACCTTTCACCATTAGACAGATCTGTATAAAGAAGTGTTCAATATCTGTGTGCTAAGGTTAAAATTCTCTTGACCTCCCAAGAGGCATAAAAACAACAGTCCAGGCCTGTACCGGTACATTTAAGATAAAGCAAGACGACACATCCCAATTGCAGCACCACGAACTTTGGAACATCCAAAATAATTTCAGAGCATCCATTCGTCAGCTTCAAGCACAAGGAGCCAAAAAGCACCACTGTGTAACAAGGACAGAAAACAATCAGAAACAATTGGTAGTCAGAGCTTAAAGAAAGTAACAAACAGATGTAGAAATCTTAGAAGCCATGCATGACACTGCTGCCTAACAAACAACAACTGCAGCTATTGACCCACTGCTTCAAACTTCTGGGTGAATGGAAGGCAAAAGAAGGTGAAGCTTGGATACCCATCGGGTAAAAGTAAGTCATATCGTCATTTGTCTAGGACTACCAACATTCACAGACTGTTGCTAAAGCCTTCCTCTTACTCCTCTGCTTTCACATATATAAAGATAATCTTGTGAGAATACCTCACATTAATAATAAAGACCAAATCTTTATCTAGGCATGAAAAAGCCAGGAGATACTTTATATACTTTCAAGCAGTCTGATAGATTGTCCAAACGGACCCTACGAAATAATTTAGACTTTGGCTTCTTCTCTGGGAGACAGCAAGCTATCCCCACCCACCACTGCAGAATAAACGCACACACAAACCAGTAAAAATAGTCCATCATCACTGAAAAGCAGGGAATGTTTGAAGACAATGGCAACAATTTGACAGTCTCACCAGATCTATGGTAAAATCTGTCTTACTCTAAAGTAGCTTTAAAACTCATGTGAAGCTAATAGTTGCAACTACAAATGAAGTCTTATATCCCCATCTTTATTCCAGATAAAAACTACACACTAACATAGGCTACATTCTTCACTGTGAAAGAAAAACGCAAATTCCACACTAACGTTAAAGCCAAGAATGGGACTGCTATGGCCAAGATTCCATCCTGAGCTCAAAAAAGCCATCATAATTAAAAATCAGTAACTGAGTATCAACTACGATTAGCTAATATCTCCATTTCTTTCACAATACAAACAGCTGCCCCTTTTCCACAGAAAGTTAAGAACAATGGAAGAGAAGCTTACAGATTACAAAACTTATTATAAATAAATCTCTTAAGGAGAAAAAAAAATAGTCTGCTTGTACCTTGTCTGCTTCTTCCCCAAAAGAAAAACAATTGTCTTTGTAAGAAATTCTTACATTCAATGTATATTTTCACTAGAAAGTGACACATTTTCTTTGAATATTCTACAGATAATATACAAATGTAACTTGATTACTAACTTGATTTGTAATTAATTTTTAAAATTAATTCTCCTTCCACTGTCTTACCATTAGGACAAGAGAGAAATGAGTGCATCCAGAAATTTGCTCCGGTCTTCTGTTTTCAGTTCAATTACTAAAATGTGAAATGTTTTGTTACAAGATGCAAATAAGTGAAAGATACACTAGATGTCACACTTGAAGTATACGTAAGTATGTTATTACTAAAAACGGCCTCTTTAGTAAGGACATACAAAGGCAGGCAAATCTCATTGCATAAGCATCTAATTTTTGAAACAGACAGTAAAGAATGCATCTTATAACATCTATACCATACCTGGTTTGGCTGCTAAATATAAATCCCTCTCAGATAACCTCACAGATTTTTAACTTAAATGCACGTATGAAAATCATTATGCCGTGCAAAATGCAGCTCGTGTCAAAAAGATACGCAAGCTTCTGCTCTGTAGTTTATGATTTGTGCACAACAAGTTAGCACTTAGAAAAAGAATCACAAATAATGTAGTGTGTGTTTGTACCAGACTCAGGAATAGTGTATCACATACAGTCCCTAGATGTTTGCATCTAAGACATACACAAATTAATATATTGCCTACAGTCATTAGGTTTTATGGAGGCTGCGTAAACACTGACCCCTAAAGGACTGTTTGGTGAATGAAATAAGTGATTGGCAGCATTTACTCACTTGACATGTCAAAATGGTTGTGTAAAGTCCTAGAATTGGTACTGTCTGCAGCTTTCTCAAATGCTCTTCCAAAAAAGCTAGAAGATGAACAGAAATACCAATGAGCATCAGAGAAAAGGAAAGGTTTACTAAAGTAGAAGGATGGAACTGCTTTCCTTGCTGACAGCAGAAAATGCCTTCCAGAGGTTTTTCACGTGCCATGTATTCAGCATACACCTCACTTACTCAAGTGCAAACACCTTAACATTGCAGGCTTTAAGAAATGAAGTCGTGGGTCCTATAGCGAACTATTTCTCTCTTTTAAGATAAGGAAATTGCTAAAGAGGGAGCAAAAAAAACTTGCAGGGAAAGAGAGGAACATCTGTATCATCTCTCAGAATGTCTCGTGTGTACCTTACACAAAAAGTATCTTTTTAAGAAGGATGCAATTCAATGTATTCAGTATTAAATACACACAGGACAGATATTTTCTTCAGAGACAGAAAAAGTCTATAGATAACTTCTACTAAGAACTTTTAAACAATGTGCTTACTTCTTTTTGTCAGAGCTTTCTGTCTCTGGAGGAATCCCCACCATGATCACAGTTCCCTGTTCGACATCCATTGGTGCGGCCATTATCAGTGGCAGCAATTTACAACGCTTGTTTTTTGTCTGGAAATCAGAAAGCCTCTTTGTTAGAGCGAACTCAGGAAACAGTTTATTTTCAGCTCCCCATGCGAGCTACTGTTACAAATATTCATCTAAGGATACAGCTACAATGCAGCTCAACAGAAGGTGGTTTCTTTACATTATCTCTTAATCCCCAGTAAAAGTCACTTTAAGGTCCAACAGACATTTCAATATTTCTCTGAATTTTGCATTCCATTTTAGCACATTCCACTTAGCACAATTATACAGACAGACAAAATATGGTTTACAGTAAATAAAAAAGCTCTTTAAAAAACAGCTGGAGGTATGGGTATCTAAAAACTTGGACAGGGCTTAACTTTTGCAGTAATAATTTTACACTGAAATACAACAGACAAAATATTGACAAACAGTTTTCTCTAGAAACTATTGTCCTCTGTCATATTGTTTTGCAGCAGCAAGCCGTAACGTTAACAAATTGTGTAATTTAATTAAATCCAAAAGTAATTATGAAGATTTTACCATTTTTAGTCTCTCAAGTAAATGAAATAGAAGTTTGCTTAAAGTGTTCTGTTCTTAAGGTAAATGTCTCACAGTGAGAGTTAAAAATGCCGTCCTGCTCCTAGTGGCAGAACAGTTTTCTGTCATGTCTAGCTTTCAAAATGGGGACAGAGAGATGCAATCCGACATGGGCAGACCACCATAAATTTCATCTACAAATTAGGAAGTACTCACTGTGAAGAGACTTCTCAATCTTAAAACCTATTTTTTATCTGAATTGTGTAATTAATAGCTCAAAATATAAATGCAATATAATTTCAGTTATGTTAATTATAAAGATTAGAGGATTTTATTTAAACAGACGTAGAAATCTTTAGATAACCATTACCAGTCCTGTAATATTGCTGGGTTTGTGTCAGGTTAACTTTTCAAAGTACATATTTTGTGATATGCTTCCTCAAAACTTACACAAAGATTTTAGACCATAAGTATCTTAGTAATGAAAACACTTCCTAATGTTATGAAGGCTCCCAGACAGATATCTTTCTTTCCTAAAGCAGCGTTCACAAATGTGCTAAAATTGTCCAACCAATTAGCAGAAAAACATTACTAAGATTTTCATGTAATGTTTTTAATAATCAACTGCAAGTATCCAACAGAATGATAGCTACTACACAGGCCACAAGTTAGTTAGTCAAAAACTTTTGATTTACTTACAGAGCAAACAAACGATTTGAGTAAGTATTTACTAAGCAGGCACAGAGACACTGGTTTGGAAAACAGTTTCACATCTGGTGTGCCCTATAAAAGAAGAATTATTTCAATTACAATCCAAGAATGACTGTTCCACTCATTTAGTTTTAGTATCTACTGAAAAGTCTAAAAGTTTTGTGTGGCTCTGAGAAGACTAACAAGAACCATTACAATATAGGAGTTTCATCTCGCCCACTTGGCTTTGAAATGAAGCCCTCTGCTCTTTGAGAGGATGGATTCTTGGGAAGTTCAGAGTACATGTCAATATTGACCCATCAGAGAACAGCACAGCATAGATAAATAGGTTCCTTCTGACAGAGCCATTCTTAACGAGTTAAGCAGTTCAGAAAACAGTGTTATTCAACTATGAAACAGCCAAAAACTAGAATTCTGACCTCCATAAGAGAACAATAGAGAAAGGGCCCCTGAGAAATCACAAGGTTGGTGCAAATACAGCTGGCTACTGTCTGCTGGATGGCACGTAACTGCTTTTTGGCTAGGGCCAGTCCTTGGTGCAGTTTGTCCAGGTTACCCCTGCAAAAGAAAGAACAAAATTAAACACTTTCACATAAAAATAAAGCTTTTCACACAAAAGTGAGACCTCTCTAAACACTATTTGCAGTGATATTTTGATTTTTCTTCAATGACTTACGAAGTATCAATGTGTCTTTTAGATATGTAACCCATGTTCTTTAAATGAAATTTTAAAATAATAAAGAGACATGTTTTCAGTACCTGGACAGACTGTCCAAAGCTTTAATGAAGTTAGTTGTTTCAGGCCCCTCTTTCTCTATATTCTCCATGAGAGAAGCTGTTGCATAAACTATATCACTTGCTGAGAACTTGTTCTTAAAGCCAAAGTGAATGCTGAAGGTCTGAACTCTTAAATCCTTCATTCTGCAAAATGAGGTAAAACCAGCAAAGATTATTAACATTATCAACATTATTATCAACATTGACGAGCCATCTCCTCAATATACTGATGTTAAGAACATGAAGACAAATCATACCCTAACATTTGCAACAGGCCTAATATTACTGTCAATCTAAAAACCATATTTTTAAAACAAGATGTTACATTTTCTTCACACAAAAACAGAATCACAGAATGTCAGGGATTGGAAGGGACCTCAAAAGATCATCTAGTCCAATCCCCCTGCTGGAGCAGGAACACTTAGATGAGACTACACAGGAAGGTGTCCAGGTGGGATTTGAATGTCTCCAGAGTAGGAGACTCCATAACCCCCCTGGGCAGCCTGTTCCAGTGTCTGTCACCCTTACTGAGAAGAAGTTTCTTCTCAAATTAAAGTGGAACCTCTTGTGTTCCATTTTGAACCCATTACCCCTTGTCCTATCACTGATTGTCACCGAGAAGAGCCTGGCTCCATCCTCCTGACACTCACCCTTTATATATCTGTAAACATTAATGAGGTCACCCCTCAATCTCCTCTTCTCCAGCTCCAGAGCCCCAGCTCCCTCAGCCTTTCCTCACAAGGGAGATGCTCCACTCCCTTCAGCATCTTTGTTGCTGTTATTGCTGTCCTGCCTTCCTCTGGGGCCTCAGCACTACAGGGCTCCCCAGGACAGCCTCTGGCAGAGTAGGCAGAAACAAAGAAGGCATTCAGTAACTCTGCCTTCTCTGTAACTTCTGTCACCAGGGCACCCACCTCGTTCATCAGTGGGCCTACATTGCCTCTGGTGTTAGTTTTATCTGCCACGTATTGGAAAAAGCTCTTTCTGTTGTCCTTGACCCCTCTTGACAGGTTTAATTCTAAGGAGGCCTTAGCTTTCCTAGTTGCCTCCCTACGCCCTCTGACAACAGCCTGATATTCTCCCCAAGTGGCCACCCCCTCCTTCCATGAGCTATAAATTCTCCTCTCCCACTTGAGCTTACCCAGCAGCTCCCTGTTTAACCACGCAGGTCTCCTGGCTCTCTTCCTTGACTTCCTAC
This sequence comes from Columba livia, assembly GCF_036013475.1. NCBI lineage: Eukaryota > Metazoa > Chordata > Aves > Columbiformes > Columbidae > Columba > Columba livia. The sequence continues at coordinate 7,914,174 of NC_088618.1, forward strand.
GTGTCGGGATGCTCTGATCTTGTGCCCGGTAGAAGCAGTCCCTGAACACTAACCAACTCTCTTGGGCCCCTTTACCTTCAAGCAGCCTTGCCCATGGGATTTCCCCTAGCAATTGCCTGAAAATGCCAAAGTTTGCCCTGCTGAAGTCCAGGCTTGAAATTCTGCTAGCAATTCTGTTCCTGCCACAGCAGATCCTGAACTCTAAACATTTGAACTTAATTGAAAATTATTTTTAGACAAAGCACTTTGTATTTAAAACAATTCACCCAAACTTGTTTGCAGATTCTTCAATCATTTCCCGAAGATTTTCTTTCAAAGACATGTCCATGGAATTAAACTTCTGTTTCACTTGCTTCAAAGGCAAGCTAGAAACAGAAGGAAAAAATATAGTGATATTTTTCCACAGCTCATTGAAAAAAATGATCCTTTAATAAAGATCCAGATTTTTATAACTCACCCCATGTCAGCCAAAAACTCGTGGAGCCTCTTCTGTCCTTGTACGGACCAAAGCTTAAGGCTGGCGGAGGTGTATGAAGTGTTACAGAGACTTTCATACAGAGACCAGTGCTGATAAAGCGCCAGGCGCAGACTGAACAGGAATTATGGAAAATAATTATAAACACAAATATCATTTGTTGTTACAAATACTAACAGAACTCTGTAACTAGTGTATAACTCTTCATCTGCCTTTGTTATGTTTTTTTTACCCTACATATAAACTCAATTGGGGTTCACCAAGCGGGTGAAGTTTGGCTTTTCGAGATCTTATGCAAGGATACTCATATTCAAACGCTATTCGCATGCAATCGATTGACAGAGAATTTTCTTCGTCCTCGTTGCGGTGGTTATGGCGAGACACGTGACGCTGTAGGATTCCAATATCTGTCACATACTTCATTCTTAAACAAAAAACAAATTTGTCACTTCACTTTATTAAAATGTTTTTTGGTTATTGATTATGAGAACACAAAAATCCTTCCTAAAGTTCACACATTGGCCAGTCAGCAGCATGACAACTGCAGACACATTTTTTTTAAAAAACCCCAACTTGTTAAATAATATTCTTTCTATATTCAGCCACACACCCAGGCAACTAAAGCAAAAATAAAACCAACACTGAGAGACAGATAGACTGAAATTAGTTACTTATTACATTCATCTCCTTGAGGACATTCATGTATTACCAACAATAAACCACCAGAATTAAGGTCTATACATGTACTACTAGAATTCTGATGGTATTTAGAACAAAATATGAAGTGAGAAAAAAAATTAGAAAGGAAGTTGAAGGATACAGAACATACAGAACTTTTTTTCCTTTTATAAAACTGTGTCAAGGTCATATTTACAAAAATTACTATTAAACACCATTTCTTCCCAGATCAAAAGTGATTGCTTTATAATTTGTGAAAAAATAAAGATAAGACTTAAAATTTCTAAATAGTAGAAAAGGAAAATACAGATCTTTCTGATGTATATTCCTGGTTTTGGAAGGCATCAGATCTCATTCATTTATTAAAATATTTAATGGCACTGTTTACTAATTATCTTGTATTATATTGATTCCCATATGTTTCCTGATCTCTATGAATTGCTATTAGTTACTCTTAAGAAAAAGAAAAGTAATAAAGATAAATTAAAAGATTGTTCTTACTGAGTGATTTTATCTTGAATCCACTGATCTGTGAGGCCAACAATAGCCCACCTAAAATTGGGGAGGAGAAAAGAAAGAAATAAAAAATTTAAAATGAAATATATACCAGTAGAGCATATTATATTTAACCCTCTAAGTATGTAAAAGAACAAGCGAGAAACAGTGTTCACCATCTGTACCTAGAATTCCCTATTGAGCAGACATACACACACAGTATCATCCTGTCTTTACCCATGCAAAATCTGTTGGTTGCTTCTAATTAATTTACACAGATGTGTCCTCCAATTTAAGACATATATCGACTTGGGAAATGAACTGGAACTTTATACTGAAATCAAATATTTTGGGGAAATCTTGCCTTTTTATACTCTCAGATCAAGCTCCTAGCCTCTATGAAAATTGTTAATGAAAACATACCACAACATGTCGTTCAAGTCTTTAGACATTATCCATGCCAGATCAAACATCACCATTGCAGACTATATAACGGAAAAACAAAAAGAGGATAAATGAACACAAAACTCTCACTTGTTTTAAGAAATAAAACACAGTTAAATGTGCCGAACACTAGCATGTCACTAAAGCTCTAGAAATCACATTTGAGTTTGACAATCTGCCAGTGTAGAAAGAATATTCTATACAGTTCTGCCAATTTGCATTACATATGAAGTAACACCTGACAAAATATAAAAATAATCAAAGGGGCCAAATGAGAGAAAGGACGGTTCTGTGTCTTAAGTATTATTTTTGAAATATCCTGACACTTGAGAACTCTGAAAGGCAAACAGGCTCCCTATGTCTTATCAATAAAACATAACAATAACAAGATATGACCATTTTATTTTAATGAATCATATTATTTGATAAATATCATATTGGATTAAATAATTATAACAGGATATTATCCAATTTCCCTTACATTGGCACCTTGTGTTTTTATAGCAAGTGAGGCTATACTTACTGAGGTCCCATGATACTCATACTGCTCATAATCAAAAAGAATTTCTCGTCTAAAAAGGGAAGAAAAACCCACACGTGTGACTGAGTGGTGAACTGGTCATTGAATCCAACTCAAAATATAAGCCTTGAATTGTGAAATAATATTTAAATTTCATTTTCACAATTTAAAAAAGAGAACCACAAACTTGGGCTACATTTTTTTTCTGCAAGCTAATTAGATTTTAGAAGAAATGTAGCAACTACTCTGAAACATACTCATAGAGTAAAAAGGAAAAAAATATTAAATAATTGATTCTGCAGATCCCATTTTCTTATTTACAGTATCACAGTATGTTTGGGATTGGAAGTGACCTCAAAAGATCATCTAATCCAATCCCCCAATTTGATTTGTTCCTGCTCATTCCTATTGACAATAATGGGACTGTAAAGAAAGAAAACAAATGCACAGATTTCACCTTAAGACAGACAAGATAAGAATACTACAGCTACTTCAAACTGCAGCACTGTTCATATTGCAACACAAATTTATAAATTACAATAATCCTCCATTTAAACATTTTATTTCTATATAATATTCCTCTCCAATTTCTGAAAAGTTAGAACTAAAATACTTTGCAAATCAACCAGAATGGTACCATGTTTTTGTATTGTCAAAGAGCTTTTACTCAAAGAATGAGAGATACATAAAACATAAAAGAAAAAAAAAAACCAAACCCCACCTGCGTGCCTCCCACTCTCGCCTTTGTCGCCTTTTCATTGTTCTCTCTATTATGTCCTGTAAATTAATTTGGATGTTAAAAAGCTAAAAAAATATTCTAGTAGTTTAGCACCTATTCAGATACTTTAATGACTGAGTCTTCATTTAAAAGACTTAGAAGAAGAATTATTCCCATTAACAGCACTTAAGAGGAAAAGCATTATCAAATATTTTCTAAGGCACACACTCTATAAAGTCACAGCAGCATTCTGTGCTAATATTTGTTTAGCTCGTCTTCACAAATAAGAGGCCTAGTACACAGTATTTTCAGCAGTACCAACACTGCATCCGACCATTTTATATAATAATTATACTGATAAAAAATAAAGAAAATTAAGACCAGAAAGAGGGCACTGTATATTTATCCTTAAATAGCATAATCAGATTGAAAACTTAAATAAATAAATATATTTGTGGAATACTTAGCAGGTTAAAAAATAGCTTTTGTGTATACTATTTATAGATTTTCCTTTGAATTTCTGATACTAGCTTTTCCTAAGCTAGTACCCTTCATTGGTTAGTAGAAAAAAAATACAATATTAATATTAAATTTTAGAATGTCTTAGCAATTGACTCTTGATATTGGTAGCCTTTGGTTCTCTGCATTGTATAAATAGAAAATATGCTACAAATACTATTAACATATGCCAGATTTTTGGGGGGAGGAGGGTCTTTACCATAATATACTTTTGTTAGTTTACTTCTACGAGGACAGACAAAACGTATTACTAAATTATTTGTGACCTTTCATCTTTTCAAACTTCTATTTTAAAAAAATGTTTCTAAGTAAGTTGTTTTGCTAGGCGGAAAAGCCCATAGCACCTAATCGGAAATAGATCCTTCATTTCACTGGTGACACAAAGACAGCATTAAGCATAGTCAAGTTCAAAACCTGTTTCGATAAGGAGAAAATAATCCTGTGCAGTTCAGATAAACACACACTTTGTGTATGTGAAACTCTGCTAGCTGCAGTAGATTATTTATAAATTCTACACTTGAATTTGTGATCAAACGGAACTTAATTTTTAAACTCAAATGTAATTATTGTGATGATGTACAGTATATGTATCAACTGTTTTATTTTCCTTCTTTTCACAACAAAGCAGCAGAAACACACCTCTTCAAAACGTCTGCGTTTCTCTGAAGGTTCTGATCCCTCACTTTCATTCTCTGAGTCCTCTTCTTCATCCTCATCATCTCTGAAGATATCATCATAAGCAGGAACACCAAGATCATCATCTTGTTTAACTAACAGCTTAATCTAGCATGAAAAAAAAAGTACCTTATTTAGTGATTAAAATGAGAATACTTCAGATATTTAGAGAAGCTAAAAATTAATTTTGGCTTTGATCAGTTCCTGGCGTAACAAAAATAATGCTTTTTAACACGGAGACCATACTCATTTGTACTCAATAAGAGTAAACATGTTATTTTGTTACAGCATTACTGACAGAGTTGTCATTTTTATGCTTGTTGCAGGCATGCTGTCAAACAATTTGTGCTTAAGACTCAAATTCGAGGTTTGCTAGACTTTGAGATACAATAAAAGTTATATTTTGGAGGATGATTGTCGTTTGATTTGCAGTAGTTTGATTTATAGCAACAGGACTAACAGGTTCTTACTACTGGCAACTATCACACTGCTAACAGTATATATTTTACTACTGATAAGAGATTTTCTTCTAATTACTATTGCAAATATCCATTAATACTGCTTCCTTACCTGCCAGCTAACACTGGAAACAGTTTTGCAAAACACAGAAAAGCACTACACGACCCACCACCACACTGTGCAAAGATCTTTATTATGAAAGAATAGCTTAGTTTACCTGTGTGTCATTGTAAACATTCACTACATTGATGGGTCTGTGGCTATCACATACAAAAAAAAAAGTGTCTTCTTCAGGCTGCAAGATCTCCAGAAGGTCAACATTGGCACCACAGTTAATAAGAACAAAATATTTGAACTGCAATCAAAAGCAAACACAAAACAAACAAAAAAAGCTTTTTCTTTCAATTAGAGGGCAACACAGAAGACTGAAAACACCTTTACAAAACTATCTCTTATATCTCAAAACGTGTAGAAACTTAATTTGAATCTATCAGAATTATAAGACATTAGTTTGAGCTGATGTAAAAAACTTCAGATGTTTGTTACTGGTATATTAAATTTTAACCACTGTTTTGAGGTAACCAATAGTAGTAGTGGTAGTATTAATAATAATAATAATAATAATTAGTTTAAGAGCTGTCATTTTAAGTTGGGGAAAGGGAAGAAGTGCCTGTCTATACAAGATTAGCTGCAACTTAAAAAGTTTCCAGTATTTTTTCACCTGATCTTTATGCTCAAGAAAGGCAGTTTCAAGTTCTTGCCACCCAGATACTGGGACGAGGGTATATTGCACGTGATCACATTGAAACAGAGCCTGAAAGGAAGCAAAGAGCTGTTAGCAAAGGCGAGGGGAACAACCTCTTCTACAGTGCAATACCGTGCTATAATCCTATTTCATACAAATTTTTATCTCAAAGACATCCCAAATGACAAATCTATGTGAGCTTTAGGACTATGACTTCCCAGTTTTCAGTGTCATAACTCATGGAAAAAATAAGTTATAAAAGCAGATCAAACCTGCACCTTTTCCCCAGTCCAAAACTATTAAAAGGTTCCCAGGGCATTTTTTCTTTTACTGTTAGCCTACAGTGATAATGAACAAAGACTTACTTGGAGTATTTTACAAGCACATAATGCATCAACATCCGAAGCAACGAGAAGAAGAACACGCTGCAAAAATAACAGCATAACAGTATTAATATATTAACATAGGCACAAAAGTTGATGCTTTGGTACGTGAAATGCATAGATCACTGTGAGACCAGAAATGACATATTTAGGTAGACATCTTTACAAGTACAAATGAGGATTGCTTCTGAATGGACACTGCAACCAAAATCAACCAATTTGGATCTCTGTATGTATGAACAAATAACAACTCCTCATACCCAAAATAAATCACCTGCTATGAAGAAATATAATGATTCAGACTCCCATGAGCAGCACATAGGTTTGAATGTTCAAAGCTGCTCAGCCCTATAACCCTTTTCATCACATCCAGAAAGGCTTAAGTTTTCAGCATGGCATCTGGAACAGTTTTGACTAAAAAAAATCTGTAGCAAAAATATGATCAAGGCAACTTTGGGTCAGGACTCCTATGCCGCAGACACGCTCGGGAAGGACGTTCACAGAATCACAGAATTTTCAATTCATGGTCACTGCAACCAAGGCAGCCCTCAACCTTTACTGCTTCAACCAGACCCTCCTTGTTAGTGAGGATGAGGTCCAGCAGTGCACCTCTTCTAGTCGGCTCCTCCACCCTTTGCATCAGAAAGTTGTCGTCAGGGCACTGGAAGAACCTCCCAGACTGTGGCTGGCCGGCCGAGTAGTCCTTCCAACAAACATCAGGGAAGTTAAAATCCCCCACCACAGCCAGGGCCTGTGATTGTGAGGCTGCTCTCAGCTGTCTGTAGAGGGCCTCAACTTCCTCACCCTGATCTGGTGGCCTATAATAGACACCCACAACAGTATCACCCCTGCCAGCCTGCCCCTTAACTTTCACCCATAGACTCTCGACTCGCTCCTCATCCGTGCCTGGACAATACTCAATACATTGTAGTTGCTCTCTCACATAAAGAGCAACTCCACCACCACGCCTGACTGGCCTGTCTTTCCTGAAAAGGACACAGCCATCCATGACCACATTCCAGTCATGTGTGCTGTCCCACCGTGTCTCCGTTATACTTTTACACCCCGGGGTGACTGTAGGAATTATATTTTTACACCCCCTCAAGGCGGCCCGGGGGGTTACGTCCCTGACTGCGCCGCTCCCGCCGCCGTCCCCGAACCCAGCAGCCCAGGAGACGCAACACCACCGCCCCACAGCCCCAGGACTCCCGGAGGGCGTCAGCCGGCGGCAAAGCCAAGGCCGCCCCGGCGCCAACCCTGCTCCGTGAGGCGCCGGAAAAAGCCGCAGCCCCGCCGGGAGCGGCCTGAGGGGAGACAGCTCCGCCCGCCGCCGGGATGCCCGGGGTGACCCCACCCGCTCCCCGGTCGCGGCCCGCACCTGGCTGACAATCACATCGTAAAACTCCCGGCGGCAGTCGGAGATGAACATAGCGGCAGCGCAAGGGCGGCGGAGACGCGGCGGGGAAACAGCGGCGAGCACCGGCCACCCCCCCTCAAACTGGGCGCCAAATCAGCGCCGCTTCCCATTGGTCTGCTCATCACGGCGCTCTGGCCAATGGAAGAGCGACTGTCCCTCCGTCGCAGAACGGATTGGGCTAGCTGCCCAACCCTTTCTGGGTCTTCGCCAATGGGATTGGGAAAAGGCAGTCGTGACACATGGAGCTGGCCAATCCCAGGAGTATCCCAGCCGGAAGCATCGTGATGGCTTTTGTTGCCATGTCTGCCATCTTTGCTACGGGCGAGTTGTTTGATTTGCTATTTTAGTGAGTCCGATGAAGAGGCGAGAGGGGTCATGTCAACCCTCTGTGCCTGAAAAAGAGCCGAGCTACCAGAAAAGCGTTCCTCAGTGGCCACATCGTCAGGTGCGAGATCTCGGCTTCCGCCCTCACACGAAATGGCCGCCTGGGAGGCGGGCGCCGCGCGGCACGCTGGGAGCGGCAGTGCGGCGAGGGAGGGCTGTGGGGTGGGGCCCGTGGCGGCGGCCGGAGCCCGTCAGGCGAGAGCGCGGCCCGGCCCAGCCCGCCCGGCAGTGCCCGCCGGTTCCTGTGGGGAGCTCGAGCGCCGCCGCTCTGCGCCTCAGCAGCCGCCGCCATGGTGAGGCCCAGGGGGCGGCCGGGGGAAGTGCCGAGTCACGGCGGGCGGCTGGGCCCCGCGTTCGCTCACCGGCAGCGGCGGTGCCCGTGTTGGAAGCGGGCGGGCAGGGAGGCCCGTGCGGGGTGCCAGGCGGTGCCAGGCTGTGCCGGCTGCCGGCGGGTGTCGGCGGCGGCCTCGCGAAGCGCCGCCCGTGCCGGGGGTTTGGCTGCTCGGCCGAGCCGCGCTTTAAGGCAGGGCTGGAAGTGCCGCTTCCATTTTCTGCCTCCCCGCGAATCCTGTGTGAGAACCGGGGGCACCGCCGGGCTGGGGCATCGTCCGCCCGGCTCCTGGGCGCAGGTTCAGTCGAACTTGGGGATACTCCAGCGAGCGCTGTAACACTGGGGTGTGCTGTAGAAATCCTGTTGATTCACTCTTCTCTTTGTGTTTTTTTTTTTCTCTTCTTTTCCCCCCAGTTCTCTTTTAATATGTTCGATCACCCCATCCCTCGGGTTTTCCAGAACCGCTTCTCAACCCAGTACCGCTGCTTCTCGGTGTCCATGCTTGCCGGGCCTAATGACAGGTCAGATGTGGAGAAAGGCGGGAAGAGTATGTGCATGTTTTATTTTGACTAATAACCTGTTGGAAGAGTGTTAGTGAATAGCGTCAAATGCTCCAGCTCTTGGAACGGGCGGGGACCCCGGTGGGGTTGTGGCTGGAGGTAGAAGAGCTCCTGGGTGGGGCTTAAGGCGGAAGGGGAGGGTTCATCTTTTATTGTATTACTTTGTAATTAAAAAAAACCAACAAAACTTAACAAGTGAGTCCTGCTTTACGAGCATTAGAAGAAGACATTCTTCTGAAGTCTCTTGTTAAATTCTTTGATCTTTTATAACCTCTGGAAATTTATTATTAAGGACTCCTTTTTCTGCCCCCCCCCCCCCCCCGTATGTCACTGAACTTGAACAAAGGAAATAGATTGGCCAACTTAATTTTCAGGCTGTGTTGTTTTGAGTTGGCTTCGATTTAAGAGCACCTATAAGCCCAAACATATAAAATTGCCTTTAGGAAACATTTTCATTAGTACTAGGTATTGTAAAACCTTATCTTTTTTTTTTCTGATTAGTTTCTAAAACCTCCATGCTAGCAGGTATACTTGTCGTTACTGAGCTCTGGCTCAAAAATTAATTTAGAGAAGACTTTAGAATGTTCTGTATTTTAGAAGAGATTTTAGAGAAAATAATGATGAAATTGTATGTTATGTTTTCTTCGTACAGTCATACTTTTCCTAATCTTACCTTCTTACTCATTTCTGCAGTAATTATGCCACCATCAGCTTTGGATCAACTCAGTAAGTGAATTTTTTGTTCAGGAATAACATTAGAAATACAAGCAAATGTGTAAGCCTATACCGCAGTATTTCAGCTATCTATTAAAATCTGATTTAAACAGAGAATATGAGACTAATTAGTTTAAAAAAACTATTTGGAAGTATTTTGTCTGTCAGAATTAATGGGACTGTCTGTCTTCAGACATCTGAAGTGTTGGGCTACCTGAGGCAGGAATCAGGGTTTATTAACTATTAATGGCGTATTCAGTATAATGGTTACAGTTAATCTAGTACATTCTCAATCTCAACCTGCTTGTTCTGGACACTGTTGTCTGGAGCAAAATTTATTTTAAAGACAGAATAAGTGAAAGTTAACTTTGAAATGGGGAATAAAGATAACTGAATCAATAGTATAAATGGTGTTTATTGGCCTTTTTAACTGAGGGTGTCCCCTCTGCAGAGTTTTAGCCTTAGAGTTTCTTTGAGAAATTAGTTAATTCAGGATTGAATTTTAAAATAGGCAGGGCATGCTGCAATTTGTTAGGTAGGAGCTAACTGATAATAGCACAAGGACATAACAATAATATATTCTTCTGATAATTGCTGCTGCTTGCTCATCTCTGAGCTTGGGGAAATGTTGGAGGGGCATTTAAAGCTCTACATGCAATGGCAATACAGTATTCACGTGTCTGCATTCTCTCCTGGATTTGTAGTTTTGAGGAGCTGGAATATTGGTGTGAGGAGGATCCTCTCCTATAGTCTGACCCATTCTTTTGCTAAAGTTTGATCTCTGAAAGCTGCAGAAATGCGCTTAGTGGCTTTTAACAAGTAAACTTTTTTTCTCCCCTCTCACCAGGCCGACTTAATATTACATATCCAATGCTGTTTAAGTTGACCAATAAAAATTCAGACCGAATGACACACTGTGGAGTGCTTGAGTTTGTGGCTGATGAGGGCATATGTTACCTTCCACACTGGGTGAGTTGTCTCGTACTGAACTGTCCAAACCTGAAGAGTAGGATTGTTGTGTTGCCAGCTTAATATTAAAGAGGTGGAATGTTTCCTGAAAGCGTGTGTCTTTGCTAGTCATATTCCTACAGCAGCTTTCAGTCACAACTCAGGCTTTCCTCCCTGAGAATTAGTAACTAAGTAAGCAAAGCAGACTGCTTTTTAGGATGCACCTGACTGTTCATCCTGAAATTAAAACATGGTAAACTGGTGCAATTCAGGGAAGATGGTGACCCCAGTGAAAATACATATATGCAAGGAAAGAGAATTAGAAACATTTGTCTTGTTAATAGTGATTTGTATTTGTTTTCATTCTTGCAGATGATGCAGAACTTGCTGCTGGAAGAGGGAGGTCTGGTACAAGTGGAGAGTGTTAACCTTCAAGTTGCTACTTACTCAAAATTTCAGCCACAGAGTCCGGATTTTCTTGACATCACCAATCCCAAAGCTGTGTATCCTTCCTATGAATTATGGAGCAGGGGACAAAAGTTTTCCCCCCCCAAATTGGAATAAGGAAGCAGAGCCAGTTTTTCAGGTGTGGCTCATACTCTTCCAGTAGTAGATAACTACTACTGCTCCTTCTGAAAATAAAAAGGAAGGAGAGCTTATGTACAGAGATGTTGCAAACTGCTGGCACAAAATGTAGCCTGGAGTGAAGAAGTATGAATCTTGGCCTAAAGCCCAATGAGTTTGAGTGTTCTTTTCAAAAACTTCTACACCTCAGCGTTTACTAAAAGGTTGTCTAAAGTACTGATGACTTTTGAACTATCTTTGACAGGCCAAGTATCAGTTTTAAAATGTAGTGATGTTAAAGGTTTGATGTTGCATTGGTAACGTTTCCTCTTTAACATACTCCAAAGATTAGAAAATGCATTGAGAAACTTCGCTTGTCTAACTACTGGGGATGTCATTGCCATCAACTACAATGAAAAGGTACCGTATACAACACCTGTCCATGCACGTTTCATTTGGGTACCATCAGTTTGAGGAAATAAATTCTGCTCCATGTAAGAAAGTACGCTGTGTTTCAGTATATTGTGACCACGTAAGTACTTTGACTACATCTTGTGTGTAGATTTTATAGATGAGTATTTTTGGCAGCACATGCACTTTTGATAGCTTGGGGTTGTAGACTAAGCTCAGTTGTTGATTGTTTTAGCACCAATGTCCGGCACAGCTGAGCAGTACTGTGGACAAGTAATCCCAGATGGTAGATTTCACAATTTTTCTGTTGGAGGAAGAAAGAGATCGGTTAAGTCTTCTCCTGAGCTACTGTTGAAACTGTTTTCTGACTCATGAGAACATAAATTTTTGTGCTGTTGATGTTTTTACAAGTCAAGGGACAGAACTTATGCTAAATTCGTAATTTGCTTTCAAAAATGCAGATTAAGGTACAGTAAGAGTACAGCAAGGTGCAGTAAAAGGTAGGTTCTCTAGCTCCAGCATGTAGCAGTCTTCTAAGTTAAAAATCTTTGCTCTTGTGTTCTTTAGACACCTGGCAGTATCCAGTCCTCAACCTAAAGAGCACTTACTTCAATTTTATTGAACGTATCTGAACGGAAAGGTTTAGATATGCTTTTCTTCTGTATAAGTTGAGCTCTTTCATGTGCAATCTTAAAATATTTGTTACTCTTTCAGATCTATGAGCTCCGGGTAATGGAGACCAAGCCAGACAAGGCTGTGTCCATCATAGAATGCGATATGAATGTAAGTTAAAGGTGATGGTGAACATCTGCTTTTACTGTGTCCTCTCCAAAGGAGAGGGCACCTGAGTCAGGGATAGCGCTGCACACCAAGCACCTCTGCTGCAGGAAAGGTAAAATTGGATGGGATAGGGAAGGTGGTTCGTTTGAGGGTACACCATGTACCTTTGTAAGTACATCTCTAGTCTTGAGCCACACTTCATGTACTATCAAGTGACTGCAGTGCCTAGTTTAATGTTTACATTCAATGTATTTTATAATCTGAGTTTTATTTAACAGCCTTGGCTTGATCCAAACTCCAGTGATATTGTGGGGTGCAGTTTTACTGCTCTGTTGCATTTACAGGCTGAGACTAGTTCCTGGGAGTCTTAGTCTTTTCAGTTCTGAGTTAAATGTTTAACAAGCAAACCTCAGTTCTTTCTAGATCAAAATAAAGTGATAGTTTGTGCCATTTTGAAGAATAGTAGTATAAAGCTTATGATTGAAAGAAAAATATCAGTCATGCTTATTTTCATTCTTCGTATGTAAATAGGTGGATTTTGATGCTCCTTTGGGGTACAAAGAACCAGAAAGAAGTGCACAACATGAAGAGACCACAGTAAGTTAAACTTCTTTTCCTCAAAAATGCATTCTCTAGCGTTCAGCCTTGCTTGTGATGGAGCAGCGAGTGTCAACATAATTTCTTTTTTCCTGGAAAATTTTCTTGAGACTAAAATTAACGAACACTTTTGCTTGTGTTCCTTAGGAGATGGGCGTTTGCCAAGTGTTGATTTCAGAAATGGATTATTCTAGTTTTGTTCCATCAGAAATAGATGGAACTGTTTTCATGTGTTCTGCATATCACAACATGAACACAACTAAGTCATTGTTTTTTCCCTCACAGGATGTTGAAGAAGACCATAGTGGATATGTGAGTGACATAGGATTTCGTGTAAGTCCCTTATTTCTCCCGTTTTCTAAATGTTGTAAAATGGTGAGGGAAAGTTGTTCCAACGACTGCAAAATACTAGTACCTGTTCTTGGAGGTGCTGCTCATTTAACTGGCAAGTATCTGCGAATGTTTTGTGGTGCTTGCAGCCGTATCATATGACTTGCTGCCCTTAAAGAGGTGACCTATAAACGGAAGACTGCAACATGCATACACCCAGGTTCATCAGCTTGTTATATGTACTAAAAAGAACCATGCTGAGTCAAAGAACTAAACAAAAAACAATACAAAGATTTTACAGAATATAGTATCCCTGTGCAGTGTGCTCTCCAATATAAGATTTAAAACTCCTTGCGTATACATAGGCATTCTCCGGTTCTGGGAACAGATTGGATGGCAAGAAGAAAGGTGTTGAGCCCAGTCCATCACCAATTAAACCAGGAGACATTCGAAGGTATTGATGTTTTATTCACTTGTCAGCAAGTGAAGGATCAGTGTTTGAGTGGATTTTTTTTTTCTGCAGCAATATAAACAAGCTAATTTCATCATGAGTATGCATTTAGAAGATGAATAGTCTATAATCTTCTAGACTGACTGTGATGTTTCTGACTACTTAAGGTGCAGATCCTATTTTGCCAAAACTCTCAATCAGCTCTGGTTCTGCAGAAGACAAGCAGGGAGAGGGAGCAGGTCTAGACAGGGCTGGATTGAGTTACAGACAGAACCCTGCCGATTTCCTGAAGTGAAATTTGGCACAGAGTAAAATCTTTTTGAGTTGTGTCGATAACCAAAGCCAAGATGTGTGGGTTTGGTTTTGTGTGGGGCTTGTTTTGTTGTGTTTTCCTGAGAAGGAAAATTCTAAGTTCAGACTTAGCAGAAGTGTGCAGGGATACGGTTCCTGTAGTGTCCTATCATTTATGCTCATTGCAGTAAAACTTCATCTCTTGTGGAAAAGCATGTCCATGGCCCTGTGGAAACCACGGGCTATGTGGAATCATGCCCGCGGCCGAGCTTCTACAGTAGCTCTAGGTTATTTACTTCATGCAATGTGTGCCTGCCTTCAGAAAATAATCAGGTGGTGTAACTCCAGAATTATTTGGTAATGAAAACTCACAGCTAGAGTTGGTACAATACGGACAGACATACAATAGGTCTCTCAGTTGGATGGTAGCTAGAAAACTTATTTCATGATATTTTTACTCTTTTCCAGAGGAATACCCAACTATGACTTCAAGATTGGTAGAATCACATTCATTAGAAACTCTCGTCCACAAGTTAAGAAAGTTGAAGAGGTAAATAAAGTTGAATCCTTCCCAGTTTTGCACAGAATTAGAACATTAGAACTATTGTCCAAGTTTGTGGTTCCTCTTTCCATACTTGATTTTTCAGTGTACTTCTCTTAAAAAGTAGTAGTAATTAAATGTTGTTTAAGATAGGTGAAAGCAACCTCTACTATCCTTGTTTGCTGATGTAAAAGGATTGGCCTGATACAAGTTTAACAAGCCATTGCATCCTTGGAATGCTCGCATTTTATTTCCAGGAAGAAAGTGGTTATTATGTAGATTAAGGATGTGAAATGTCTGCAGTTGGTTGGTGCTCTGATGGAATGTTCTTTTTAATGATTGTTCAGCTTTCATCACATAAAAGCAGCGAGCAAAGAAGTAACAAGGTGGTTTTTTTTCCCTCTTTTTCCAGGATGAGTCTGGAAGTCGGTTTATTGCCTTTTCAGGAGAAGGCCAGTCCCTGCGCAAGAAAGGAAGAAAACCCTAAATTGTGGTACCTTTAGTCAGTTAGGAGGAAAATAAAATAACAATTGCAGCATATTGGATCTTAGTTCTTGCAATTGAGAGGAGAGATCATTTTGCAACACAAGAACACTTCTACTAGTTTTGGTTTTGCATTTAAAACTGGAGCTGTCAGACTGTCTGAATTTTCTGTTGAAAATTAAGGTCTAGGAATTCTGAGGGAGTTTTGTGTTGTGAAGAGGGGAAAGTAGATCTCAGATAAACCTGAGGAGTAAAGCCAAGGAGGCCTACCTTCCTGAAAGGTCTGGTTCTTAGACTACATCCATCCCTTTTATACCCTGAGCGATTATGGTTTCATGTTGCTCTGTGCTTGATATTTTCCTCCCTTTATATGTATTTTGCCACAATTCTGGGTAAGCTTTTCGGTGTGGTGCAAATGAAGGCTAACTCTTGGGCGTTTAAGGCTTTTGTGCAGGACCCTCTTTGATCTTAGCTTCAGGTTTTGGATTATAAATCATTCAAAGCAATCCCCCTGTAATTGCTTTTTATATTTATAATTAATAACATGCCTTTTACTAGTTCAGATACAGTAACGTACTGTAGCAATTTAATGGCACATGGAGGGAGAGGTGACACCCAGTGGGTACTGGGGAGGGAGTACAAAGCTCTGGTGTCACATGCTTCAGAACAGTGATGTCAGTAATAACTTGCGCATCCTTTTGAGTGCTGGCATGTGGTTAATGAGCTTTAGGGGGGTAACTGGGTGCAACCCCTGTGCTCCCTGCTGAAAGGCCGAGTAAAGGTTCCTTGATAACCAGCGTGTCTCCTTGGTGTGGTGATTTCACATTAAAAAAAAAAGCAGTGGGGACTGCCTCGTGGCCCCAGCACTTGCATCCCCGGCCCTGGTGGGAGAATTAACGGGAAACCGGCGGGTTTGGGGCCGGTTGGAGTGGTGGTTTTTGCAGGGGAGGTGTCAGAGCAATGGGAGTCACGTGCTGTCCAGGTTGCCCCGCCCCACAGGCAGCCATTGGCTCGCAGGCCCGGGGGCGGGGCGGTGAGACAGCCTGTTTGTGCCGCCGCTCGCCATTGGCCGGACCCGCCGGCCTTCCTGCAAAGCGCGGCGGGGATTGGCCACGGGGTGGTGGCCCTCGGGCGGGGGCAGCATGGCGGGCGGCGGGAGCTGGCGGGTGAGCGGGGCGAGGGGCGGCGGGCGCTGAGGGGGCCGGGCCGGCAGCGGGACTTAACCGGAGTGTATCCGCCCGCAGCCGCCGCGGTCGTGCGAGGACTACTGGTGGGAGTGGAAGCACTGCCGCGGGCTGCGCCACGCCTTCCACCACTACTACACGCACGGGGAGCTGCCGGCCTGCGGCCGCTGGCGAGAGGACTACGAGGCCTGTCGCGCCTGGGAGAGGGGCCGCGCCGCCGCCGCGCAGGTACCGCCGGGCCCCGCCTGCCCCTGCAGCCTCGGCAGCGAGCGGTTGGCGGACACGCAACGGGGAGGGGTTGGAAAACCGGGCGGCCACTTGGGGTGGAGGTGGGTAAGATGGGCTTAACTTCCAGTGGGGGCGTTTCCACAGCGTTCTGCTGTAAAAGCTCTTTATTTCATATACTCTAATAGTTCCCTCTTAATACGAAATGCTGCCACGTTACAGGCAAAACGTGTTCCTGGGGTGTCCAGGAACACTCCTGGCTACAGCCCCATAAGGCTGAAAGACGAGAGCCCTTCAGCGCAGGCTGCAGCATAACTTGTCCTTTCAGCCAACTAGGATGGCTTTTGGGGGAAAGGTAGCACATAAGTGGTAATTTCTTTATAATGGAGGAGTCAGAGGCCAAATATAAATCTTACATAGTTAAAACCTTGTAGCCTGGCTTACTTAGCATTTGCTGCTGCTATTTAAGCATGATAAATTTCTGTTCCTTGTTTTATCTCCAATAGTCACAGCAAGAAATAGGTTCTGTAAGACTAGAACATCCAGCAGTATCGTGGTAATATTTTTCTCCTGTATTTCAGGAAGCTTTGTGCAAGAGTGAAAGAGCTCGCGTTATGGAGAAACAGAAATACGCTCCAGTGTGGAAGCTCAGGAAGAGCCCACCACCAGACTGGTACCTTCCACTTGACGAAGACAAATCAAATTAGAAAGACTGTTTTGCTGTTTGGTCAGTAACGTAATACATGATGCAGAACTATGCTGGTTACTTTATTCTTTTGTGTCATCTTGAAATTACACAACTGTAGCTGCCCTGCAATACTTTAGTACTCATCCAAAAATACTGAAGAGTTTATTTGAACACCCAGTATTTTTTAAAGGGAGAACTGAGGTGCTTAATTTGATTCTGGTCTCTTACTACTGTCTTACACTTCAAGATTTAATCTTGGCAACTCTCAAGCCCAGAAGGATAAAGTGTTCCATTAAATGCTTTGTCTTGTTCTAGCATAGCACAAGTGTAAGGTAGCGTAGTTCTGTTGGGTGTTGCATTACCTAGATGGCTGTTTAAAAACTCAAAACAGATACTTCATTAATGTGGGTTTGGTTTTTTTTTTCCACAGTCACACACCTACAGTATTTTAACCAACAAAAGGAGTTGCTTATTCTTATTCCATTCTTTTCTCCTTCAGTCAGCTGAGTAGCTCCTCCCAGATGAACAACAAACTCCTCCATCACTGCGTATACACTTTAGTGATATCAACACATTTTCCTTCAGGAGGATCATAACCAGGGAGTGGTGGGGTATAATCAGGTCCATCTCTCTCAAAGGGGAAAAGCCCCTCGTCTCGTCTGATCGCTGCCTGATACAGCTCCTCGGATTCAAGGCGCAGTTCCTTCAGTGCCTCTTGCTGAGCTTCTACAAGGGTCTGAATAGCTTTCTTTTCTGCCTGAGCTTGCTTCTGCTTAAACAAAGACCACTTTTTCATAAGTAAAACTCTTCTTTCAGTCTCCTCAAATGACAGAGGGGGAAGACTTCGCGCCCTGATAAAAGAAAAAGGTAACATCGTAATAGAGAAATAGCTTGCACCCCAAAGAGCAAGTTTTAAAACAAACAAAGCCCCACCACCAGCCAGAACACCCCCACCAAACCCAGAGAATACATTTCATTCATGCAGTGTCTGTGAGGTCTTCCAGACATCCTCACAGGAAATTCATATTACTATTTTTCACTACCTTTAGCAGAGGCAAATAAAATTTGCTTTCTAAATTTTTGTCCTGGTAGAAGAAGATAAAGGTTTTGTACCAAGGCTGGTGCTATATTGCAGTTTTGCAGAGAAAGAAATTAGAAGCATTTCTACCATGAATGCATGTGCAAAGTGAAAGACAGTCTTACCTGTTGCTATCTGAGTACTTAATTGGTGTTATAAAATCCTCAATTGGAATCAGTTCTGGGGCAGCTTTTTCCAACTTTTTAATCTTCTTTTTCATACGATCCTTCTGTGCTTGCTCTCTCTTTACATCCACTTTCTTCTTCTTCTTCTGTGGTTGTGCTCTACAAGGGAAATAATTAGGTGAATAAAATATTTTGTCATTTAATTCAACACCAGCAGCTTTCACTTCCAGTTTACTTTCCTAAGGACTCTTCCTTCCTGTTGCTTAATTTGGTCCCTAACAGAAGTCACAAATATTAGCTTTACTCAAGTAATGTGATTTCCAGGAGACAGCAACACATCTTGTGAGATTTTCTGCAGACATAACTGTCCCTGCCTGAGAAAAGAAACCTCCAATTTTGTGCTGAACATCAGAATGACCTGAGGAAGTTCCACAAAAACTGAAGTGGAATGGGTTTGCACTGGCTCAGAGCGCAGCAGAGTGGGTAACAGGTTTATCTGCAAATATGCCTGTTATCTCACGTTAAAGAAGTGAGTGGATTTACACGTGCTTCTAGAATTGCCACATTTGGAGCTAAATTCAGGATGCAGATGTTACTCCCCTGATGTACTCCTCCACACAGATCCTATATACCCAAGATAAGATAGGCCACACTCCACAAACACAAACTAATCCTCGCAGTGGACCTGTGGGATATTATTCCTGCCTTGCAGATCAAATAAACAACCTTTATGGCGTGAAAGTCTCTCCGATGGTACCCAACAGCTACCAGTTGCATCAAAGCATGGATGCCAGAATGTAACACGTACATGTGGCGGTTTGTGTAGCAGCACTTCATAGTAAAGTATTTTCGGTTCAGCGAGGCTTTCATTTCCATTGTCACTCAAAAGGGAATTCTGGAGTACAACTTAAATCTGAACATCCCCAACCACATAGCGTGGTTGAGGAAAAAAATATAACTACACGCAAGCATAAAGCGATAATTCTGTAGGTTACCATTAAACTCTCAAGAAGCCAACAGCTCTTAACTACTTCTGCATATAGTGACTCAATAGCAAAATAGTTAAAAGTTAATTGAGGCTTGGGAAAATCCGTGTTCCTGTAAGGATGAAAACACGTCCGTGTAACCCCGTGGCAGCGGCACTCACCGCACGGGCAGCGATGCCCCGAGCGCCAGCAGCGCTGTCTGCCAGTGTCCTCCTCGGAACGGCAGCGTCTGGGGCAGCCGCGCGCTGCAGAACAGAACGGAACATACGGCATGAGGAGAAACTGCTCTGATCACATTGGTCCTGCAAGACACAAGGGCTGTTTATTAGTCATAAATTACAATAAAGAGTTTAAAATAATTTTTGGCTTCTTAATTCGTGACAGTACAAAGTGTTTGCCTAGAGATTATAAACTCTTCAGTCAGGTAACCCATTTCCAAAATTTGGGCTGTTCATTTCTGTGAATACACGGGGCACCAAGGGGCAAAGCAGACACGGGTTTTTATGTCTATGAGCACGTCAGAGTGGTTTTATTCTAAAGCTCCGATCACGGCCTCTTTGCAGCGGTGATTTTGGAGCGGTAAAATCCCTCCGTTCGTACCGGGAGGAGAAAGGTGCCGATTCCCAAACCTCGGTGGACGTCACGACAGAGACACCCGGTCCAGGCGGCCGCGCACCGGCTGCTCCAGCCACCCCGGCCCGCTCCCGACCCCCAGCGCAGGCCCAGCGCGGGAAGCCCCGCCGAGCGAAGCCCGCCCGGGGACGGGCCCGGGCCCGGAGCGGTGGGAACCCCGAGCAAAGGGCGCTTCTCTGGGCTCCCTCCCCGCGGGCCCGGGTGGCCGCCCCAGCCCTACCTGAGCCGGACCCCGCAGAGCCCCCGGGCCGCTGCCGCCAACATGGCTCCGTCACGGCGCCAGCGGTGAACCAACTGCCCGCCAGCCGCGCCCCGGCTCCCGCGCCACCGTTCCGGCTCACGAGCGTTCCGGCCGTGCTGCGGCCCGGGAGCGCAGGCCCCGCCCCAGCCCCGCCCGGCCGCCGTCGGCCCGCTCCGCCCGGCAGGGGGCGCCCGCCCGCCCGCCCGGCCGCCCTGGGGGCGGGGCGGCGGCGCCTCGCGGGATCTCGCCCCCCGCCGGCCGAGGCGGGGGAACGCCGGGGCTCGGGGGCGGCTGTTTCCCGCCGGGCCGGTTAGGCGGTTGCCAGGCGCCGACTTCCGTTGTTGCCGGGAGCCGCCGGGAGCGGAGCGGGGGATGCGGCCGGGCGGCGGGGGCTGCGGCACGGGCGGCGCCGGGGCATGGAGCGGCGCTGAGGCGGCTCCGGCCGGCGGAGGGGGCGGGCAGAGCGGCGCGCGGCGGGGGCCCATGGTGGCCGGCGGCCGCTGAGCTCCGCCGCTCGCTCGGCCGCGGAGGCAGCCCGGGCGGAGCCGCCCTGGGGTCCCGAGGGCGGAGGCCGGCGGGGGCCCCGGGCGGGGAACAATGAAGCTCCTGAAGCCGACCTGGGTCAACCACAATGGTGAGGGCCGACCGGCCGCGCCGCCGGGGAGCAGGTGCTGCGGGGCCGGGCGGGCAGGTGCGGCGGGACAGCGCGGGGGAACGGGCCGCGGGGCGGGGGCCGGCCCGGAGAGCGGGGGCGGCGGGGCCGGGGCGCGGCACACGCGTGGGGCGGGTTTGACCGCGGGCGGGGGGTGGCCGGTGGGGCTGCCGAAGCCGTTTGTAGCTGCCGCCTCGCAGCCTCTGGAGCGGCCGTTTGGTCCCCGCGGCGTGCTCGGGGCGGCGGCGGGCAGGTGCCGCCGGGCGGGCGGCGGTGGGAGCGGGGAGCAACAAGTCTTCACCCCCCGGGGATCCCGGGGGCTTGTGCGGGGCAGCGGGCTGGGAGGCTGGCAGGGGCGGGTGGGTGGGTGGATGGAGGTGCGGAAACGAAAGCGGGATTTGTAGAGCGGCGTGACTGCCGAGCCGCGGAGTTTGTGTGGGGAGGACTCGGGCTCAGCCCGGCCCCCAGGAGGAGGCTGGAGGTGCCGCGCTGCTGGCGGCGGCCGGGACGGCTCTCGCGGGGCAAAGCGTGTTTGCTGGGGAGGGGAAGTGCGGTTCGCTGGGATTGAGCTGCTTCTACCTGCCAGGCACGGATGTTGGGCGACTTCATGCTTGTGAAAGCGCAGAGTAATAGCTTGAATCGAGTGGAGTCTGTGCACAAGGGAGAGGAGGCGGCCGTGCGGCGGCCGGGTGCTCCCGGGGACGCACAGACCTCCCGTGCCCGTGTGCAGCACTGACACGGTGGTTACACGTGGCTTAGTCAGGTCCAGCCTTAAAGCCCCCAAGTGTAATAAGTCATCTGTACTGTTGTTTGCCATACAGGAAAAATATTCTTCCAACAGTTCTTTCAAAACAACCCTCTGAAGTTATAGTGTCTTGTCTGCCACTCCTCTAGTGATTTTGTAGAGATTTGTGAACTAAACCACTTTAGAACGAAGTGTCAATATTGACAGAAAGCTCAATACTTTAAGTGCAATGAGTACAGGATAGCATCACTGTTATGTATTTACACCACTTAAGATAAATTTCCAGAGTAATACCTGTACTGTTCCTGGCGAAGCAGTGCAAAGAAATCTCAACATGAAGAGCTCACTTCTGTTTATGCAAGTTTTGTCCTCAAATTCATTCATATAGCTTTATTTCAACTGAAATAAATGCTTTGTCTAAATGTCAGTAGTCGGATTCATCTATCTGATTGGTATCTAGAATAAATCCCGTCTGGAGACTGCCTTATTCAAGTCGAAGAAGTGCGCTTTGAGTTAAAAACCTCAGATGCAACTTTACAGCTGCCTTTCTGTGTGTGGTGTTGTCTTTGTAATCATGCTGCAGGTTTTAAGAACAGTAACTGAAGCCTCGAGTTTCAATTTGCGTGCATCTTTACTTGAACTACTGTCCAGGGGCCATATAGTCAGCAGATGGACTTAACAAAACTTAGTAGTGAACCAAAAAAACCACGGAAGTACTTTATTTGACATATTTTTTTACATTTCTGCTTGGTTAATCTAAACAAACATAGCATTTACATCTTAATATGTGGCTGCCTGTGGGCAGACTGTCCCATGTCCCTCTGGATCTTCAATGGGAGCACACGAGCAGCTGAATAAAAACATTGGGCCTAAATCTTTGGGGATCAGAGTTTAGATCTGTAACTTCTTTCCTTATTTCTTTAATGGGTGCACCTTTTGGTATGGGTGTGTGTTTGACATCTGTAGCAATTTAAAATACATCTAGCCATTTTGGTATCAATTTGTGAATTGCAGAAAGCAGTCTTCAGCCAAGCACTTTGCAGTGAGGCTCCATTTATAAAGCCCTGTGATACTTCGCTAGTGGATAATGCACTGCACAGGGCCTCGATATACCAAATTTGATTCCTATTTCTGCCGCTGTCCTGCTGGGATGAGTTTGGGCAAGTCACTTTGTCATAGTTTCACTCCTTGCAAAACAGACATTCATCACTGGCTTCATTTGTAAAATGCTTTAAGGTCTGCTAGTGTATACAGGACTATATAACATTCATATGTTCTTATCCTTGGGGCAAGAAGTGCCAGATAAAAACTGGTGAGTTTAGTCTGCCTTTTTTAACGTACCCAGGCTCTGGGTCCTGCAGGCATCACTGCATGCAAGAAGCTTCCATCACTCTTTAAGGGCCCACATATTTGCTCTGAAACCTCTCCAGAAGGAGGGTAAAGATAATTTATACTGTGTGCACTGGAGACTTGTCGCGATCATTTTGTTTTCCTCATGGGCACAAGAGGCTGCTTCGCTCTTGATGGTTTGTGAACTGGAGTCCCGATAGCCAGACTGACCCTTGCACTCACCAGATCAACGTGTTGTCATTCCAGCCTTTCCCTCTCCCCACTTGATTTTGGGATTTGTACTTTACTGAATGGACAAGGATGAGTTTAATGATGCTTACAGGCATACATTCTCCTTGAGATAACAGATATTAGAAGATAGTGGTGTAGCAGGGAAATGAATACACCTGGGAATGGGATGCTGCTCAGCCGAGATGCTGTGCGTTTACAGTAAAAACACTTTAACATGTTTTGGCTCTACAAGTTTTTGTCTTGGAATTCTTAATGTCTCTTTATCTGAATACTTATTGGAAACATTTCTTCTTCAGATATATTTTCTATAAGCTTTTCACACTCAGCGTGAGTTTATTAGACTATGCATGGCATTCTCCTTATTGTTGTGTTCTTCTCTTCCATGTTTCTTTGACTTAGAGCGGGAAAGAATATTGAAAAGTGCAATCCACTGCTTGGGGTGGGAGCAGATGACAGTACGATACAGATGATGTGGTTTGCTCCTGCTTCCCAGTTTTCCATTCAGTACCTCTGTAAAGATGCATCACTCATCCCACAGCTGTATATACATATTTGGCACACAAGGTTTGAGAGCCCTGGTGCTTAAAGACGGCTGATGCAGGCGAACGCCGAGCCCCGTGGGAAAGGAGGTCCCTTGCTGTTCTGAGAAACCTGTGCAAACCCCAAGGTGCTGTTCACATATAACAACTTATAGAAATTGGAGCCTGCTTTTGTTTAAATATGGGCATGGAGTTTATTATCTCTCCAAGCTGTAATGGTGGAATGTAAATATTTGAATTGATTTGTGAGTCATGTTGGATGTTATATATCAGATGGGCTGGAAGCAAAATGAATAGAAACTCATGCATATTGTGGTAGAAATTGACGTGAAGTTGTCTTTATTGAATTGATTATTGCCTAAAGTTAAATGACAAACAAAAATGATGCAATATTTAAAATGGATTTTTTGCTTCAGCTGATGTGTTTTTTTAAAGATGGGAACTTCTTGGGTTTGCTTTATCTTAGTCAGAACTTTTTGTTTCAGGTGTGTTTCATTATTGGTATTTGTAAGTACATAACGTATATTATCTAACAGGACAGCTGGTCTATCGTAATGTGTTCTGTTTTTAATGAAGCTGGTTTGCTTCCTCATGCAATGTGATGCTAGAAGCTTCAAGAATTGAAACCTTTTTTTTTTTTTAGAAATTATTACAAGATGGCAAAGTGTCTTAAAACACACTATATTAGATTTTAATGTTACCACTTTGTTTTGATGCGTGATGACTGTTAGGACATCTAACACATCTCCTGTTAGGAGCATGGGAAAGCATCAGTCACTTTGAAACAGGGACCTTGTGCCTTTTAGCTTGTTTCAACAGGATTTAACAACGTAATCAGGTAAAGACATGAACCCGGGGAAGGAGGCAGTTGCTATCAAATGATGGCTCCTTCTCCATTATTTTGAGAAAGTGAAGGAAGTGAGGAAAAACCCAGTATCTGTGGTCAATTTGTAAACCACAAATAGTATGGACCTGTGGCAATTATCCACCACTATAAATGGTATTCCCATGATAAAGGTACCCTGGAGGAAAGGGCACCCTGGTAATTACTTTGTCTTGCTAAATTTCTGTCCTGTGGTGACTTAAACTGTTTTTGTTTTTGAATAATTTGACATCTGTAGATTGATGAAGTTGGAAACAAATATGAGGCTTGGTTTACTTGGGGAAAGAAGCTAATGATTATTGAATTTCTCTATTTTAAGGGATGGACATAAAAGTATATTAAAAATACAGATTTCTTCTGGAATGTCTAAGAGTTAATATACATTCATAATATGTAGCTTTACTAGTGATTCCTTTTTAAAATCTAAATAATCTGGTTTAGTCAAGGCAAGCCGCATGTTTCTCTAGCCAAGAAGAGCAGGCACAGCCCTGGAGCAGGCACTGGGAGATGTCCCTTTCCAAGCGGGCGCTTTGTTGTTCAAATGCCTCTTACTGCTGAGGTTGAAACTTTGGACGCATCACTGTCAACTCTGTGTGTGTTTCACCCATTTCTGCACTGCCGAATGTGAGTATGTGGCAAAACTGACCTGAAACTTCGTGCAGTGTTTGTGCTAGATAGGAACGGGATTTGTTTGTGACATTGATGTGCTGCTTTCTAATAAATTGTGAAGCTACGACGCCTTTCTGAGGATTGGCTAACGGGTCCAAATCATGTGCTCTCTGGCTGGATTACACCCCCATGAAGTCTCTATGCCTTCTGGTGCTGAAACACACACTAGTGCTACTGCTGTCTGAAAATGGATGCGAATGATCTTAGCTGGAGCTCAGGTTCCTGTATGCAGTAGTTGATGTTTCCTGCAGGCATCCAGACAGAGCTGCGGCCACACTTGGCTTCCACAACAGGTCCTGAGATGAGATCCTGATGCCCTGTGGTCCTGAGCTAGTTCATAAGTAGTTGCATCCCCCTTTGATTTGCTTTTATCAACTGAAGTTTATGCTTTCTTCCACTAATAAAATTACTTGAGGCAGAAGAGCACAGTGAGAGTGTTGTGAAATGAAAGCTTGACAACTGAACAGTCCGTGTTTAATTATATTACCCCCAGATCTTGGAATAATATTCAAAGCCATTTGGAATAAAATCCAGACTGACCTGTAAATAATAATTCATCTAGGATGACTTGTAAGTATTCAGCTGTGCCAGTATGTGACATGGCATTTTGCAGTTGCTGTTTGTATTTTGATTAATGCACAATGTCTATGAAGAAGAGGGTGTGACATGTTGAGGCTGAGTGTAGTTTGGCAGATTTCCTGTTTATGGAAAATGAAAGACTGTTATCTGTACAAACTCTGAGAAATCTGGAACTTGATTTAGTAAACTGTTTCTAGGGAGAAGCAGCTGATCTAAAGGTTAACCACTGAATGCATCTGGGCATTGCTGGTGAGAATGAGATGGAAGAAACTAGTCCAATTTATTAGGGATTATCCATCAGATGGAAACAATATTTATGTGGCTCCTATAGAAAATTAATTTGACAGGCCTCATGTTCACAAGTCATTGTGCTTTGAGCTTATTCACAAATTCTGAGGAACAGCGCAAGTACACTGGGTTAGGTCATTGGGTGTGATTAGTTACCTGTGGAATAAGGTCCCTTCCTGGATCACAGTTGAGCCATGTAGGAAACTCCATTTGTTGCTGAGGGCTTCATTTATTACCACCGCCTTTCCCGAGTGCAAAGTCCATATCCTTTTTAAACTTCGCATGTACAATAATGCCCTGTGACCTCATGACTTCCACTGATGTCTGAGCTTTAAGGTTTCTCATACTTTATGGAAATATCTGCTCAGCACTCATTAGATGGAAACCCAAATTTATGCCAGGAAAATGAGTGAAAAGAAAACATTATCCTACTATGCAAATACATGGATCATTTGTGTTTGAACACTGTCTTGAATGCTAGTTCCCCTCCACGTCATAAAAGACAGGAGAAATGAAAGAGGCTGATAGAGGAGTGACCAGAATGATCAGAAGTGTCAGTGGGTCAAACTATTTCAAATGATTTAAGGGAACTTCACATCTGAGAAGGACAAAATGTTTGCTGCTTGCCTCTGCTTCTCAAAAGATTCAGCTCAGCCCTGTATGTTGCATTCAAGTTAACAGAATAAAAGATAGAATCAGATACAACAATCTGAAGAAGACCCACAGCTCAGTCTCAGCTTATGTGTTTTATGTGGTCTGAAGGACTTGGAAGGAATGTAAGTTGAGTGCTCTTACTGTGCTTAAGGTCTTTGCTTGGCTGCCTGTAAAAATTTTAAGGGGAATCACATTTCAGATGCAATGTAAATCCAAATAAAATAAACTTTAAAACAAGTCAACATGAAGAAAATAAGAGTTGACATGAAGCAAAATGCTTATCCCTCAAAAAGTAAGAAATACTGGATATTTGGGTGAGGGTTTTGTTAGCAGTGTAGTGTCAAGGAATTCAGATTCTACAGTTGCAATAAAATCTATTGCTGAATACATTCTCCAGGTTTTGTCATTTATGTCTTAACATATCATGAAGGTACAGTGAAAGAATTGACATATATGAGAAATTTGTTGAGTAATCTTGGTACAGTGGGTACTAGTTCTTTTGGCTGTTACGATAAATTACCTTATTTTATACTGGCGTGTATGTGATCTGGCTTGTAAAAGCATTCCAGTTGGAAAGGGTTCGGGCTGCTGCCGAAAACTACTTGAACGTGGAAATCACATGCGTATTCCTTCAAGTAATCCTTAGTGGTAATTCTTTGAGCATCATCGAAAGGCAGTGAGTTTACTTTTCCCTCTTCCTTCTCCTCCTGCAAAGGTTGAAAGAAGTGCGAACATATCGGAAAGTGTATGTGGTCCAGTGCTTGGAGCAGAACAGGCTGAGTGAGGGTTGTCTGGTTTCCAAAGCTGTTCCCCAGCTGTGTTAGTTATTTTTAATAGGGTTTACATTTTCACAAAACTTAGTTTCTTTCTGAAAGATGTAGCATATGGAGAACGGAAAGATTTGAGAGTAATATTAGAGTTGGTTAGTCTTCCTTTGACTATATGGAAGCCATAAAAATAAAAGCTAGGTTTATGGTAAAAGCACTTCGTAATAGTAGAGTCTAAATTTGAGACAGGTAATTGTGTGACTAACAGATGGAGTCTGAGATTGGGGAGGATTTAGAAAACAAACCAAACCAAACCCAACCAGAAACCAGAATAGAGCTTGCTTCAGGTCATCAGCTAATGAACTGTAGAAACCTGGAAGAAATTCCTGACTCAAATATGGTTTTGCCTCGTTGGCGCTTGCTTTGTGGTTTTATTCTTCTTTGGGGCATTTGGCATGTCCTGCTGGATTAAGTGTCCTTGGTTATCACCGGTGTATTACGGCTTGATAACATTCATATCCACTTTTAATAAGCTGTCATTAAGTTGCTTTCAGCTCTTGTAGTCAGCTGTAATTCTTACAACTGTAGCTTTTGGAAGAAGAAACGTATTCACCAGCCAGAAGAGTTACCATTCTTTTGGTGTTACTTTGTTCTCTCACCTGTAAAACAATTCAGTATGTTGCTGCTTGTTCTCTAATTCCAGGAAAGCCAATATTTTCAGTGGACATTCACCCAGATGGGACCAAGTTTGCAACAGGAGGACAAGGTACGTCTGCGTACTGATAGAAGGCAGAATTTGGGGTGATAACAACAACCTTGTGCCTTCACAGCACTTTAATCAGTTTGACCCTTTTAAAACACATCCCTTACATAATTATCTGTTTCTCAGAGATATAAGTCATTAAAATGTATTGAGAAGTGCCGTTGTTCAGAGTTACTTTTTTCTAATGTACTCATCCTGTGGACATCATTGAGATAGTAGCTGCAATAATTGAATTGTGGCTATACTGCCCAAATTTCTTTTTTATTTTAGGAGAAACTGCATGTGAAGTTGGGTTTTTGACCTGCTAAATAGTAGAGCTATTGGTACCAAAAAATTCCAATTATATAAATGGAATAGCTCAAGAAATATGTGCACAAATATTATTTGGATTACAATAGTGAATAATTTTATGTCGGCTACAATAATTGCAGTTTAGGATTTGAATGTATCTTTTATCTTTTAAAAATACAATTTTATAATAAATATTAATCCTTATAGTTGATATCAATAACATGATTTTTGAATAAGGCTTTATTACTTTAATAGCTTCAAGAAAAATAGAACACTTCTGTTTCTGTGTAATTATATCAGAATGACATCTGTACTCAATTGTTTCTAAAGTTCCCGCTGCAGTAAAGCCTACATTTTAGCATCTGTTCTGGAACTGAGATTAAGTTGAAGAGCTCTTTTGCATGTATTTAAAGAAGGAACTTTTTGTTCTCATACAGGTCAGGATTCTGGGAAAGTTGTGATCTGGAATATGGCCCCTGTCCTGAAAGAGGAAGATGAAAAGAATGAAAATATTCCCAAGATGCTTTGTCAGATGGACAATCACTTAGGTAACAAAGGCTTTTATATATCATAGAATCGTTTCAGTTGGAAGAGACCCTCAGGATCATCGAGTCCAACCATAACCCAGCCTAACTCTGGCACTAAATCACATCTCTAAAAACCTCATCTAAACACCTTTTTTTAATATGTGTGTGTATGTATATATATAAAAATATATATATTTACAGACTGATGGTAATTTACCAAAACTTAAGCATTAGGTGTTTGTAATTACAAAGATCGTGCCCTGTCCGGTGGTGAAAAACCAGTAAAATACAGCAGAGTGGTCTCATACTTTGGGTATATACGGTTTTAGATACTCAGCAGAAAGTGGTGTTAGAATGTGAGAAAATGTACAGAGAAATATAGATGCCTTTGGAAATCTCCATATGAGCTTTTTCCAGCTGTGTCCACAAAGTAACTGATAGTGCACATTCTGAGAAACCGAGGAGCTCTGAAGGAAAGAGCAAGAGAGAAACTAAGTGTGGAGGAAACATAATATGAAGTATATTGGATATAGTTCTAAATGATCCTGGATTTATTGCACATTACATTTGAAAGTATAGTTACCTGAACAAGCTGTACCATTTCTTCAAGATATATTTTTTTCTTCTTTAGCCTCTTAATCCCTGTTTATTTATCACAAGCAGTTTCCTTTGTTAGGTCAATATTAATCTTTGTTCTTTTGAGCTACTTCTGTTGAAGCTTTTTAAATAAGGAATAGTTTGGCTTTTTTTTCAGCAAGTAGTTCCTCAACTGCTACTGAAAGATAAGTACCAATTCATTTATCTAAAGCGGACAGAGTAACCGCTTTGAGTGGAAAAAGCACACTTAAATCCTAAACATCTCGTGTCCACTTTTGCTTATTACAAACTCTGTGCCCCACCTCTTCTTCTCATATTTCATCTTACAAACTTTCTTTTCTACATTTCAGCTTGTGTGAACTGTGTGCGATGGTCCAACAATGGAGTTTACTTGGCTTCAGGGGGAGATGACAAGTTGATTATGGTGTGGAAACGAGCTGCGTAAGCATGTTTCTTCCTTCTCAGTTTTATATTTTAGTTCAAGTAGGTTACTCTGTCACATCTCTTAGTGTTTCTTTCCTTTTCGTAAGCTCACCGCTTTGCCTGGTGGGTGAGGAACTGAAACCTGTGACCCCACATCACTGGTACTGGAGGTTTGGTCTCTTCTGTCTCCTCTCCAGGAGCTGAGGCATTTTCTTCTGGCCTCGAAGAAAACTTCCTGATGAGATTTCAAGAGTTAGCTTAAATGTTACCAATATTTTCTATCTGTAGTAATTGTACATTTTATTGAAGCTAATTTTTTAACAACTCAAATTACTTTCTCTAAAACATACCTTATTTTTTTCTTCAGTTTTCATTGCAGCAATAACTGAATGTAAAATACAAGTGAGCTCTGCACCTGATTTTCTTTAGAAAGAAAGTCTGAAGAACTTGAGGTGGTTCTGTTGATCACTGTTTCTGTTTTAATTAGGTACATTGGACCTAGCACTGTGTTTGGTTCTAGTAGCAAACTTACTAATGTTGAGCAGTGGAGGTGTGTATCGATTCTCAGAAGCCATTCAGGAGGTGAGTTAAAAGGTGCTGAATGAATTTGCATGTATCAGGAAAAAAATTGGGTTTGGGTGCCCCATTTTCTTGCTCAAAATGTATGTATTTGGTAGCAAGTCAGTAATTATTTTAAGAGCAACAATGAAAATCTAAAAGAAAATGTCATTTTTAATCAAATGCTGATTTTTCATACAAGTTCCAGCAGCTATATAGTAGAAAAAATAGCAACTAAGACACCTATATTTTAGTATTTGCTAGCTTTAAAATGAATCTAAATAAGGGAAGCTGAACTATATTTTTATTTAAATAAATGTTCGCACTTACATTGAACAATCTCCTGGTTGTCAAAAGGTAAAGTTTTTGTAAACCAGAGAATATTAATGTTTGTTTAGAAAAAAATAACTAAAAAGCAAAGCAAAAGATGAATAAACCAAATAATTTCAAACATGTTTTGTACCTGCTGACATGAGCTATGACCAAAATCAAGATTGAAACCAGTTTGATTGCTTCACGTGTGTTGGAGTAAAGTGAGTGCATTGCAATAGCTGCTGTTGCTTTTTCATTCAAAACAAGACAAAGTACTTTATACAGGCATTAGTATTTCCTATAATTACTGAACATTGCATTCTCTGCCTTGGATTTTTTGTTTTTGTTCCCCATTGAACATTATAAGTTGGAGAGCTTCACTCCTAATGAGTGCTGCCATGTTCTTTCTCACCTTCCACTCTAGTGAGATGATGGTAAATTCTCAGTGATACTTTCTCTGTTTGCCATCAATGTCTTATGTGGAAACGTTTGGGATTTTTTAAACAGATGTCATGGATGTAGCGTGGTCTCCGCATGACGCCTGGCTGGCATCCTGCAGTGTGGATAATACTGTTGTCATCTGGAACGCTGTCAAATTTCCAGGTAGGAATTCTTACATTTCAGATGTGCAGGTACGTAAAGCTTTATGACAAGGTGTTTCCTCCATGGGTGTATTTTGCTGTCTGAAATCTCTGTGTGGGAATGGGCTGTCTGTCTTTTGAGGTGACACACTTGCAATCTGGTGAGTCAGTTCCTCTTCCAAGTTTGGATGGCAGTGAGCAGTGGATACCACTCTGCTGTAGACAACAGCTGCCTTCAGGGTGTGCTGCTCATTTTACTTTAATTTCCTTTTTCACCTTCTCTGCAAAATCCCAAATAAATAGAACTTCAGCTTAATATCACATCTATTTATGCATATATTTTTCCTTGTTGCCTTTGTACCTATGAGACTTTCTGTTGATTTGCCTTTGGGTTGACATTGTCTTATTTACCTCATTTTAAATGCTGCTGCTTAATAAGCAGTGTGACTTTACATGGGGAAAGGGAGGAAGAAAGGACTCAGGGAGCCTCACAGTAGCAGAAGCCCTCAAGTCTTCCATTTGATGGCTATTTGCCTTTTTCCGTTGCTGCAGTGCTGGCAATTCACACAGTCCCGAGGTCTCTGTAGCCCAGGGACGTGCTGCCAGGCGCAGCCGGGACACGGGGAGCTTTAGTGCCCTGCAAGGGTCTGCAGCAGTTTGGGGGCATCCACTTTTATTTGGTTGCTTCTCACCATGTAGCTGGATGCAGTCTAAACCTCCCCTTGTCTGGTGTCCAGTCACTGCCATTGATTTTAGGGTTGCTTCCAATCTTGATATCAGAGTTTTCAGACTCTCAGCCTCTTCTCTCCTGGTCTGATAAGCAAGAGATTGACTGAAAGTAGGTTACCAGGTCTGCCAGGCTTGTGTGTCTGTTCAGTCGCAACTTTGACTTAGTTCATGTTTGCACAAAGCCGAATTTGTTGTGATAACCATAAAACATATCATCACCTTTGGGTACAGAGGAAAAGGTGAATGTTTAACTGAAGTTCCAGTTAAACTGCTGCTTTCCATAGCTTGAAAGTGCCGTTCTGAGCTGCCTGGGCTCTGCTGGTCTTCCTGCTCTGATCTGTTTCTTATAGAGACTTTTGCACCCCTTATTCTGTCCAGAGTTCTATTTCCCACTGTTTAATATCATTCTTAGCTTAAACACGGGTTTCAGTTCGCTTGAAATTTGTTGATATTTTGTTGTTGTTTGTACATTAAAAAAAGGTTATATTTAATAAGATATTTCTAAAAGATCTTGCAAATCTTTTCAGCTGTCTGTCCTAAAGAAGATATCAGTAACTCTTCTCTGTTCTCAATTCTGTGTGTGCAGAAATTCTTGCCACTTTGAAGGGGCATTCTGGCTTGGTGAAAGGGCTGACCTGGGATCCTGTTGGAAAATATATTGCATCTCAGGCTGATGATCGAAGTTTGAAGGTGTGGCGGACCATGGACTGGCAGCTGGAAACCAGCATCACAAAACCCTTTGATGAGGTACTTCAGAATGTGTGACCATTGAAAGTGAATTCCTGGTAGAATGAATGAAAATTGTAAGAATAACTGTGATTCTGCGTGAACAGTAGTTAAATTGACAGTGACGAATCCAATCAAACTATCAGATGGCAGATTCAAAAGAGGAAAAAGAACTATTTTCTCACACTACATGAGTAAATTGAGACTGTCATTGACTTTGGATCTTGTGGGTGCCAAAGGTCTACATGGCTTATGTAAACAATTAGGTAGTTTCCTGGAAATATAGAGCTTATTCCAAGGAAGCATTGGCACGCTAATTACATTGTTCTTACATTCTTCCCTATGCATCTTGTATTGGCCACTATCAGAAATAAGTACTTGGGAGGGATCTTTGGTCTGGCATCATAGAGCTGTTATCTGATGACTTTGACCAAGAGATCAAATTTCTGGGGACTGAAACTGGTGCTTACTGAGTTGAGTGTTTTGCAGTCATCTTATGGTATTGTGATTAGTGCAATTACTCTTAGTAATACACTATAAATGCCTACATTCATGTGTGAGTGTGGTGTTGGAAGCTGAAGTCTCATTGTTAGCAGCTGGTATGCTGCAGCCCTATCACTAACTAGGACTGGGATGAATAGTGAGTGTACAGTATCCAAAAAGACTTACATTTTGTTTCCTTTAAAGTTCTCCCTCTTTTGATAGGGCTTCATGAGTTACACTAGATCACCTGTATAAACGTGGCCGAAGTGCTGAGGATTGTATGTGATGTCGTTCTTTTATACTCACAAAAGACTTACTTTGTAATCATATTCCTAAATCTAAAATTTAAATAGTTTGCATGAAAAATCCTGTGTGTGTGAAACACTTTTAAAGCTCAAGTATGGGGTTTTTTAAATTATTTTTGTCAGTGTGGAGGGACAACTCATGTGTTGCGCCTCAGCTGGTCACCTGATGGTCACTATCTTGTTTCTGCTCACGCCATGAATAATTCTGGACCTACTGCTCAGATCATTGAGAGAGATGGATGGAAAACCAACATGGATTTTGTAGGGCATCGGAAGGCAGTTACAGTAGTGGTAAGTGATAGTAATTTACCCTAAGTAAAACTTCTATTGTGACCTTTTTCATAATTTTATACATAACTAGGACAAAAGGTGGAGATAGGTGGTCAAGATTAGTAATGCAAATGCATGATAGTGATTAAAAAGTGTCAACTTTACATGTTGGAAGCAACCAGCTGTGGTAAGAGAACTGGACATAGATGAACAAGATAGGAGGGAGGAGTACAAGAGCATGTTAGGAATGCCAAACACTAACTTTGTTAGCTGTTCCGTAGGTTGGGTTTCTATTTGGTCCATGATCGTTAGTAATATTATTTGCCATTCCAGTTAAGGCATTCAGAAAGCCCCGTAAGAAAGCACATGCACAGTCTGGTGAGGGACTTTGTTTCTAGGAGATGTTTCTTTTTCACTTTTAAGTGGAAAACTTGCTTTTAAAGCCAATCTCTTATAAAATGTAATTACTGTAATAAAATTTGGGGCATCTTATTTGTTCAGAAATTCAATCCAAAGATCTTCAAAAAGAAGCAAAAGAATGGGAGCTCCACCAAGTCAAGTTGTCCCTACTGCTGTTGTGCTGTTGGTAGTAAGGATCGATCTCTTTCTGTCTGGGTAAGTGGTTTATTTGCTGCCTCTGACTAACGTGGTCATTTGGATAACTTGAGGGTTTCACACAAAAGCCATGTGTACAGCATTAGGTCTTATATTTAGATTCATGTTGTGTTTTTTTCTCTGTTGTTCCTGGATTAGCTGTGAATTGGTATTAGTTCACTTCTCTAAAGCCCAGAGCAGCTAGAAGCCAGGGGCAGACTGTGCGCCCTGGTAAGGAGGAGCCGTTAAGGGAAATAATGTGTTACCACAGTAAATAAACACAGTTCAGCTCTATTTTCTTCCTGTGTATTTTACTCGTTCTCCATGTGAGTCTCATAAGAAAGAGACTTTACCATTTCTCCATGTTTAGGCCACATACTCATTAATCACTCTTGGAGTCTAGCTTTGTCTTGCTTTTGTGGGTACGAGGAGAATATAGCAGGCACAGGATAGTTTCTGAGATATATTCAGCTCATCTTTGTGCTTTGTTCTGGTTTCTCTCTTTCCTATGGAAAGGAATGTGAAAGTGAATGAGCCTTTTAAGTATACTTTCAGTACCGAGTTTGGGTTTTACTTTAAAATCTACACTAAAATTGTTATTCTGGCGAAGAGAAGGGTAGCTATTCTCAAATTTATAAACGCAAGACAGTTTGTTTGGCAACTGCAAAAGACAGGGAGTAAATTTAACTGATCCTGAAAGCTTTGTGATGAGAACATGTGCCAGAACATACCAATTGCTAACTGCAATCTACTATTTATAGATTCCAGTGTGATATTTATCCATCAATTGCTAAATGCATAACACTAAATCTGTTTCTGGCAATGCTACCAGTGCATACCCATATCAAAGTATCACTGTCAGTGTATTTTACTTTCTATTTATACTAAGGTTTCACTTAGGGTGGCTGTTGAAGTTATACTAGGTATTGTAGAGATGCAAAGTTATAGGCTGTCTTTGCCCTGAAGAGCTTAATAGATACTTATACAACACATACCTGTGGAAATGTAGAATAAATAGCTACTGAAGATGACTGCTACACTGCATCTGTGAACCTATGGGCATGTAACATCCTAGATCATATTGGCTTCTCCTGCTTCGTTTCATTTGTACTATATGCTATAGATATTAAATCCATTGGTTTAACATTAAAGAGCTTAGAATGTCCGATTTAGAACAGGTTACTGGGAATTTTCTTATTCAGTTCTTTATTACTAAACTGATTTAGAAGTGTAAAGGGATAATCTTTAAGAATAATTGTGAGTCAAATTCCCTTTGCTCTTGATAGGCTTCACTTACTTAGACAAGTAGTCTGAGCGAGGACATGGAAACCTAATCTGTTTTCTGTCTTCCTCTTGTGCTGGCAGTTTGCAACATCCTTATCTCAATAAAGCCTAGAATAGAAGCTGTCTTTAGCCTCTGCGGAATTAGTCTTTGAGTGGTAGAGAGCGTTCTATGACTGTGATGTAAAGGCAAAGTTGGATAAGAAACTCAGTCCGTGTTTCAGAAGGGAGGGGAGGTTGAATGTCAGCTCTTCTCCAAAGCATCTCTGTGCCAGGGGTTGAATGGGTAACTTCAGATACACCATCAGGCAAGCAGCTGTCTCCTCGCCAGAACTTGTCTGGTGAATGTTCTTAGACTCTGGGAGAGTATTAATGGGGTTGTGGTAGCATAGAACTTCTAAATTTTTGAGTGTTGTTTCTTCTATTTTAAGCTTACCTGTCTGAAACGACCTTTAGTTGTCATACATGAACTGTTTGACAAGTCTATCATGGACATCTCCTGGTAAGTGGATTTCTGCCATTTGTTACAAAAGCCCAAGCGTTGCTGTCAACTTTAGATATATGGATTAACTGGAAATACTTTTAAACAGTACAGACTGTAGCTGTTGGAACACAAATAATTGGTTCCTGAAGTTTTTGGTTCTGCTGCAACATCTTTGGTAGTAACATTAGCAACTACCATGTGTTCACTTGGGATTTGTGTAACACTAAAACTGAACAAAAATGAATGTATTTCTAATGTTATGCAGTAACAAGTAGGAACTCATTCCACAGGTATTTTATGATTCTCTGTTGTTTCATTGTTTTTGTTTGTTTTTTTTTTTTTCGTAGAATATATATTTTATAACATGACATGGTGGACAATTCAGCTGAACCTTCTAGATCCATTATGCCAAAGGACACAATATACCACAAGAAAAAGTCCTCTTTTTTTTTATGTTTTAAACATACATTCAGTCATTTATACACACACGTAATATTCACTCATCATTTGAATTGCCTGAAGGATTTTCATGTCGAAAAAAGTAAATGCAATAGCTTTTGGTTTTAGTGAAAACGTAGTTACACTGTGGTGTTGCAGTGCATGTGAGGGGTGTAAATTGCTCTCTGTTGACGAGTAGCAGAGGCTGATCATGTAGCAAGTCTCAGAGAAGGGATAATGAACCTACTACACCCAAACACACCGCATCCGCCAACCACAGGAGGCAGCTGAAGAGCAATTGCTGAACTTTCCCAAGAGGCTGCAGGGCATCTCTAGTGATCTGAATTGTGTTGGACAACACATTATCTCAGCAGTCTGCTGCCCTAAACCTTGTTTTTCTGCAGTTAGTGGTGCTCTCTTCTCTCCTGCTTTCTTCCTAAGTCTTGGTCATAAAAATGCAGAGTTTAATAGTTCTTTATTTACTGCAAAACTTGAATAATAAGGGAGAAATAACCATGAGACCACTCAGCAAATGGTATTAAAAAAAAATACTCTGCACCTACGAGTTAAGGGTTCTGTACAAGGAAATACTCATTTTCATGATAGACACACAGCTGATTACGTAGGTTGCTTTAATTCTAGCTCTTCCTAACAAAATTCTACCTTAATAGCTATAACAGTCTGGGTGGTTTTATGCTGTAAATTTTAAAGCTTACAGTTGTATAACTTCCTGTTTTCTGTGTGCCACGTGGATTTTGCCATGAAGCTCAGTAAAGCAACATAAAAAGTTTTCAAAACCAAAACATTTTGCTTTCATTAATAGATGAGGCCTAGAAATCCAGTAAGTGGAATATTTCATGAGAACTGCTGCTATTGTTATAGTACAATAGCTTTGAATAGTTTTGTTTTCCTGTAGTGTTTTTTTATTGCTCCATCTGCAGTTTGAACATTTTTCATGGCATACAGTCATTGGGAGTAATAGCTGGTTAACGTTTAGCAATTTCTGGGGAAATGGTTTTGTGGAATATTTGAGAGACAAAGGATCATCAGGAAGCTTGTTATTTTATATCCTGTTTACAAATTGAAATGTATGGCTAAAATGTCAATAATACAGAATGTTCCCAGAAACACGCTCCTTTCTGAAAACAGACTGAGTGAATTCAGAGAAATCTGATACTCCTATATTGTTACAGCTGTCTCGTTTCTATTTTAGAGTTTTAGACCTGGATTCATCATCATAATATCTGAACACTATTATGTTTTCATGGAGTAACTGCTTGGATCCAGAGGTCAATAGGAGCTCAGCAATTTTATCTGCTGAGCAAGCAGAACACTCTCAACAAGATTTTATCATTTTCCAACTTGGAGTAGTGCTGGTTAACCTCGTTAATACAGCCTGAAAAGCAGTGTTTCAGTTGCTCATCTACTGAAGGCCCCTTTCTTCACCCAGTTCCATTAGCACACAAGTTTTGTACATCTTTCACAGCAAATATGTTTATAATTTTCCCTCATTGTTTGTTGTCAACACTTCAGTTTATATTCTGTTTTACCCCTACAGAAAGGTTTGCATGGTGCTGATCATGCCATGGGTAGGTGTGTTGTTTGATGCCGCCTTCCTGCGCGCAGTCTCCAAAGGAATATTGGCACATGAACCCCAGCTGTCCACCACCCTGCCTCCTTGCTGGCCCACTTCTTTGTTTCCATCAGCAGTTGCTGTGATAATAAATCTTATGCTAAGATTTTCATTGAATAATTTATTGTATTGCCCCTTTGCATCAATGATTGAAACCAAAGATGGACCTTTATTTTCTTCAGGACCCTTAATGGACTCGGTATCCTGGTGTGTTCCATGGATGGATCAGTGGCGTTTTTGGACTTTTCCCAGGATGAACTTGGAGATCCACTCAGTGAGGAGGAAAAGGTACAGCAGGCACTTGGAGAATCTGTGATCATATTTAAGGCTTTTATTGATTCAAGTAAAATATCGGACTATTTATACAAGTGTGTAGTGACCACTTTCCATATTATAGAAAAATGCGTTCTTGTCTGCTTTACAAATCATTAAAAAAAGAGTAGTCAATAAATGTATTTGTCATATTGGTTTCTATTCTGGAAAGAAAGTCTATTTGGAACACATCCACTTGCTTACACATCATTATACATTTGAAGTAATTATTTGGCTGAGGAAACAAGGAGTGGGTGCTTCAAAACACTTTAAAATTACTCTTTGACTTGCATATATGCAAGTCTTTTTAAACTGATTGCTGCTGGCTGTTTTTTTCCTCTCATTGCCATTAGCAACTAAAGCTTTGAATTCCAATTATTTTACATATTGATGTAGTGCTAGCTGGAAATATAAAGAAAAAAAAGTCTGTAGTGTATAAATGATACAGAGGGCATTTGCATTTATGGATCCTGTGAGGTTTGTGTGATTCCATTACATTATGATGTCACACTGGCAGTTGTAGTCACTCTTTTTGTGTGATACGTTTCCAACGCCCACAGAGCAACATTCATCAGTCCACCTATGGAAAAAGCCTGGCAATAATGACTGAAGCTCAGTTGTCTACCACCATTATTGAGAATCCAGAGATGCTCAAGTATCAACAGAGACAACAGCAGCAGGTGGAGGAGAAAAACGCATCAATTAGGGAAACATCTGGAACTGCGTCGGCGGCTCCCAAGGTGGCAAGCATGGTCAATGGGGAGAGTCTGGAGGACATTAGGAAGGTAGGTGTTCTGGGATGGTTGCTTTATAGTGTCAAGTACTAAGCCAATAAATATCGAACTGCTTACGTTAAAACCAATTTCTGCTTCCTTGCTCGTGTTGGATGGCACCTTTAACCCATGAACAGTCCAGCTGACATTGCTGGGACTTTTTGAAAAGTTAGAATGCTTTTAAGCGGAAGTAAGATGGTACGGAAAAACGCTTGTGGATATTTCTATATGTGCTAAATTCTCAGTGTGCAGAAAGGAAGACAAAGGTAACTAATAACAGTCCAACTGTGGAACTGTGCTTCAGTTTCTCAGTAAAGGAGGTTGAAAGCATTATTTAATTATCTCCTAAACAGAGAACAACTTTTAATGAAGGATTCAGTGCACACATATGAGAATGCTTTGGACTTAACGCTCTAGCGTGGAGGAAATCAGAATTCTGTTGTACTTCGCACTCTATGAACTTCTATTTAAAAAACACCTACTATTGGTCAAAAAAGAGTTGCGGTATTAAAATAAACTTGTATTCATAAAAATGTAGATTGATTCTATTTATGCAATAGTAGCATGGTTCAAAGGCAATATGGAAAAAAATCTTTGTTAACAGATTTTTTATTAGAGGAGCTTCTTTCATCTGATACACCTCTTCTTGGCAGTTGGGAAAAGAAAGGTTTTTTTAAAAAAGCATTTCCTATTTATCAGAAATGACAATGAAATATATTTCTCAACAGAATCTCTTAAAAAAACAAGTTGAAACACGAACAGCAGATGGCCGGAGAAGGATCACACCTCTCTGCATAGCTCAGCTGGACACTGGGTACGTTTGGGAGTTGTTAAAATCCCTCTTTACCTTTTCATTTTTTTTTCTGAAGCAAACTAAGAATTCTGACTTATTTTTATCTTATGGCATCTTAAAGCACTTGCTGTAAATACCTTGTGTATACTTATGGAATATAGTTTCAACTTATGTTCTCGTAGCAATAGGATCCCAGTTCTAATAGATCAGGCTAATTCTCATTGCTTACCATTATAGATGAGTGAACAATAATGTATTGCACATTTGTACCTACATTAATACTGGCTTTGGCATCCTTTGTGTATGAGAAACAAGACTGGAAGGTTAGGTGGTGGTGGTGTATTTAGGTTGTATATGAATATCCACATGTGGAAAAGGGAAGAATGGAATAAATAGTTTAGTTAAAATTATTATTTTTCATTTATTTTTAAACATTATTTTAAAGTATTTTCAAGATGTATATTTATTGTTTGTCTTTTTGCTTAGGGATTTTTCTACAGCATTTTTCAATAGCATCCCAATATCTGGATCTCTCTCTGGCTCAATGATGTCTTCTCAAAGTAACCAGCAGCTCATGTCATTAGATTCTAACGCTGCAAATTCCCTTAATACTTCAAAGCCTTCTGTAGAGCCGACAGCAGCCAGTATAAAACCAACAGATGATGCAGCCAACAAAGATGGGTCAGTATTTGCAGTTTTGTCTTTTGCTCATATGACACTGTTTAGTTTTAAATTCTTGTTTACAATTCTGTAATCAAGCAATTATTAAAGGGGTTTCCTTAGGGCAAAACTTCCAGAATCTGACATTCCTGAAAATGTCAAGATTTTTATTAATATTTGGATGCTTTTTATAGTGATAAATCAGTAATTAATAAATCCATGTGCATAGTTCTGGAAGTGAACTTCAGTGCAGTGAGGTACACAGTTGATTGCAAATGCTCTAACAATTTGACTTGATTATGGATTTGTGGGGTTGCTATTAGTAAATAACAGGAGGTTTTCCAGCAGTGGAGGTAATGAGGCCTGTTCTCCATCAAATTCTGTCCCGTGTCCTGTAGATCTCTCTGTGAACGTGGTAATACTTCTTCCCCGTATTACAACCCCATCAGACGAGAGTGAGCACAGTGACCTTGACTTGTCAGTGCACATGTGCTGATTGGCCGGTGTGTCTTTAAAATTAATTATGGAACGACTAAATTTTACTTGCTTTTCAGTGTAAGCACTGACTGCATTTCTTCTACTCAATGTGTTTTTCTAGCATTTGTAAGAGCACAATGTCATTGGAACTTCTACCACTTCATCAAATTTAGTTGAAATTGGCAACAGATTAAAAAATGAGTGGGTAGGCTATGAGAAATGATTGACAGATTAAACTATTAAGTTTCCTTTTCTTTGGAAATTTGACTTCTAACTGCTTTTTAGTACAAACATCAGTTATCTTAGAGCCATTCTTTCATTTGATTCATTGTTTGAATGAAGTGAAAAATCTCTAAAGTAAACAGCTATTCAAATAGCAGATCCCTGGAATGCTTTAGTGTGGGGAAAACACATTCCTTTCCCTTAGAGTTATGCTTGGAAAGGCCTAATAATAAGTTTGGATACTTCAACAACAAAATCAAAACTTGGCTTGAATGTTTTCATCCCAGATTGTTTGATTGATAAACACTGGAGTATAATCTTGAAATGGAAAATATTTGGTAACCTGAACA
The DNA here is from genome assembly GCF_036013475.1 of Columba livia. Classification (NCBI taxonomy): domain Eukaryota; kingdom Metazoa; phylum Chordata; class Aves; order Columbiformes; family Columbidae; genus Columba; species Columba livia. The sequence continues at coordinate 7,956,186 of NC_088618.1, forward strand.
AGGGGTAAAACTGGGTACCTTAGTCATAATTTGAAATAGTGATGCTTTCCTTTCAATACCAACTGAAAGTACAATTCCATTCCTGGGTTAAAAATACATAGCGAATTAATTGGAGTCTTTTAGTCTAGATACATCTACGGGGACGCATGAAGCTCTTAGCTCTGAGATTGATCATAAACAGCTTTTAAGAGTATGCAAAGCTTGCAAGATAACACATGAAAGGGGAAAAAGCATATCGTAGTTCATGTATGTACTTGAGTGAAAGGTTTTCAATATGGTTTCTAGCCAGTAGAATGAACACTAGCCAGTTGTTATGAGCCGCACAGGCTACCAGTACTAAGTTTCTTTCAATCCTTGTTTTCCCATCCCTTGTATTGACAGTGTAAACGCTACCTCTGCCTCAACTGCTCCTCCTGCGTCGTCTTCCTCTGTATTGACAACTCCATCCAAGATTGAACCCATGAAAGCATTTGATTCTAGATTTACAGAACGATCCAAAGCCACCTCAGGGACTGCTGTTGTAATAAATACAAATCAGACTGTTGTGGACAGGTAAGACGTAGCCTGGTGGGGGGGGATAAATAAATAAAAAGATAGTAATCTAGAGAGTTAAAATGCTGATTCTCTGTGTTGAGGATGTCATGGCACTGGCACTCTAGAAATTGTCTTGTGTCTTCCACAATTGGAAAGAAGGAGACAGCTGTGAATAGGTAAATTCTTTGGTGGTGTTATCTCTTTATACCTTTGTCTCTGACGTTTGGAATCAAGCAGACTCTTCAAAATACTGAGTTAAAACTATTGTTACAAGAGGCCGTGCGTGCCTCCATGTGTGCTACATGTGTCTGTGCTCCTTGCAAGATAAAAATAGCCAGTCTGCATCTCTGTACAAGAGTGAGATTGACTTCAAGATAAATTACCATACATGTCTGCAGATGGCCTATCATCAGAATAGCTGCAGTTGTAGTTCAGTTTTGTGCCTTGAAGGCATGCAGAGAAGATGCTTTGATTTTAAGGGGTTTTGGCTCTGGAGCTACATGATTTAAAAAAAAAAAAAAAACAAAAAACAGAAGAAAGCCTTTGGTTTTGTGACACAGTGTGTTATGGCATAAATATTCCTGCTTCACCAAAACAAATGATAGAAAAAATAGCAGTCTTGAGAAAGAAGTATGTAGTTCCCCAACTTATTGTCAGTAAAATGTGTTTTTACTAAATACCTCAGTATTTTAATGTCAAATAGTTTAACCGTATGATGCAGAAGAAAGATGTATTAAATTACTCTCATAATTGCCTCTTATGTGTCAGTAAAGTATGGATAAATGTGTATTGTTTGGCATAATTCAGATGCCAAAGAAAAAGGGTTTGGATTATGCAAGATGTTTCTAGGAAGCCAAGTGGTTGTGGAATAAGTGGCAAAGCACAGTTGTGAGTTAATAACCAGCTATTGGAGGGAATGGGAAGAATATGATTAAATGACCTATTTTAGGGTAAAATGGTTTACAAAAGAGTTCACAGGGATTTGTACTTTGTTGTCCTTAGTTGTGTTATGTTCCTGAAATGGAAAATGGAGCAGTGAGGTTACTTGCATAGTTTGCAGATGTGCACCTTACTTATAGTAGTCACAACTGCATATGATGACTTTTGGGGACAGACAACAGAATGACCGCTGAAGTTCTGCATGAGTAAGCAGAAAGCGTCATGTCCATCAGAGAGGAAAAGGTGAACCACTCTTGCATCTTACGGAGTGCTGAATTATTTGTATCGACCCAGGGAACGAGATCTGCTAAAATACAGTTGTTATTTACAGCTTTATCCAGTTGCTAACTGCTAGTTTGATTTTTATTTTTTTTTTTTGGGAGAGAATATGTCTGATCAGCTTACATACATATTTCATATTGTACTTTTGCAGAGGACTTGCCATACCTCTTCAGCTTCCTTCTCTTGCCTTTGTACATTTTGAAATACACTCACACAAGGCTAAGAATTTACCTTTTACCTACAGGAATGCAGTGTGTAGAGTATATGGCAGCTTTTGGAATCAGCTTATATAAAACATGAAATATATATATTTACTTGCTTAGGCTGAAGGATCAGAATTTAATTAAAGACAATAAGCCCAAGGATATTCTGGAGAGCAGCAGTGACAGTGAAGAGAAGATTCCAGCTGCTAAACCACTCAGCGCACCCAAACGGAAACTGGAACTTGAGGGAGAAACGGTAGAAAAGAAGAAAAAAGGGAGACCTCGAAAAGATTCCAGACTTGTACCAGTAACCTTAACTGTGCAGGTGAAATAAATAAGATTCATTGTGGCTTTTAATGTTCATTTAATAAAGTCAGTCCCATGTTGACTTGTTCCATCGAGTCAGGGAAACACAAATAGCATCAGTCTCAGAATTTGTAGGCGTACCTCTTCCTTGCCTTTAAACTTATTTTTTAACTTTAAGATTGTAAAAAGCGTATTCACATGGCGTGGCAAATGTGTCCATCCTTTATATGAATATGCAGCTACTAACTAAACGGTACCAGCACAATAAGCAGTGATAGCGTGCCAAATGACTGTCCAGAATAAAGTGAAACGCTGTCTGGATTTGGTGTTCTTTGATGGAGCGTGGCCAAGCACAAGCGAGTGACTTGGATATGATTACTTAAATGGTTATGAATTTCCTAGGAGCCATGAAGTAGTAAGTTGCTTTAGCGTTTACATCATTTTAGGATATACCAGTATTTCCATTAACTAGTCGGAGCTGGAAAAGGGAGGGATATAAAAAAAAGACTCCTAGTTTGTTTTGGCTTTTTAATTCTTAGAAGCTATATTAAAAAAATGTATTTATACAACTAATTGGAAAAATATTAATATTTTCAGTTGGCATTATTTGAAGTTTTTAAAAAATCTTTCAAATCAATCTGTATTATAGAGTATATTAGTTTTGGACTTTTAAAAATTGAATAATTTGACCACTATTGCAATTTTTTTTCCAGTCCCCAGCTACTCTGGCCTCTGAGAAGGATGCTGCCTGCATCTCTGCACCAGCATTAGCACTTAAACTGCCAACCCCAATCCCACAGAAAATGTTTACTTTGCAAGTAAGTGGACTGTAAAGGAAAAAAAGCTTAATACTTAAAAAATCCTGCTTTTTAAAATAATCTTAGACTATTCAGATCCTTTGATAAATTAATGTTTGAATACCTGACAAAAGTTGATGGCAAATCAGCTAAAAACTGGACACTTCTGAACTAGCTAAACTTCAAGAGGAATACCTCTGGTTCATCAGTCCCTCCTCCTGGTTAACCAAAGTGTGAGGTAAATATAAGTGTCTCAGATGGGAGTAACTGCTGCATTATTATTACAGTTGTGTTGGTAGGACACTGCTGAAATAAAATAAAGGGTGTTTTCTGAGAGCTCTCTGGAGGTGCTCTACATCTAAAGAAACTGGCAAATAGTATTACTTTAGCTATTTGTGAAATAATTTTTCTGCGTGTTTAGGCTGTGGTGGCCTGGTTCTAATTGTGAGATTGTAGGGAGACTGGGCACATCCAGACTTGATCTGGTGCCCTTAATTAGGAAGCACAGACTAACACAACCTTTCTTTATTCTTATACTTCAAATACAAAGAAATTATTTGTGTTCTAGCCAAGACTGATTTTCAGAGGTCTGCTTCTTTTGAAGTACCACAGTATATTTTGAAGCCACTTTCAACAGAGAATACTATACTTAAATCCATTCTTAAAGATGGTGTTGTTTTGGATCTAATAGTAGTTGCTGGTTTTCTGAGTAGTTCTCTTCCTCTTCCAAAATGCATTTCATTTTTTATATTTCAGATAAGTTCAGATCCATCAATGTATCTTGAAGTGGAGAATGAAATTACTGTGCTGGGAGGCTCAAAGTTGAGCAGGTTAAAGTGTAATCGAGAGGGAAAAGAATGGGAGACGGTCCTCACCAGTCGGATTCTCACTGCAGCGGGAAGCTGGTAAGGGCGTGTTTTTGGAGAAGGAGGATCCCAAAGGCCAGAAAACATTTCTAAGGGTACAAAAGTACACAGTACAGAAAGTTAATTAGACCCAAACCTGCATATTTACAAATAAGTAGGGGCTCTAAAGGTATTTTTTTCTACTTATTTGGAAAAGTTGATTGACTGAATGAGTTCTCTTAGGGATTTTAGTGATTCTTTGTGGTTGGCTCAAGATGTCCTATTTCTCTTCCAGTTGTATGATAACCTAAGAAGTCAGTCTGGTTTGTGCTACTTGCATTTGACAAAATGTAAATGTTCTGTATTATTTTTTTTTTTTCCCTAGTGAGATTGTATGTGTGGCCTGTGAGAAACGAACATTGTCAGTATTTTCAGCTTGTGGTCGTCGCCTTCTTCCTCCTATAGTATTGAATACACCCATTTCCACCCTCCATTGCACAGGTTCTTACATCATGGCTCTCACCACTGCTGCTACGCTCTCTGTTTGGTAAGTACCAGGTTTGGCTGCAGCAGCTGGTGGGCTGATTTTTTTATAAGTAACTCCGGTTGTGTTAATGCGTTGCTGTTGAAACTGGGGTTTAAACCACATCAGGTGTGAACACAAGTCCACTTTTGGATATAATATGAAGAGTTAACTAGGCAGGACTTGAATCTTGTTTCTTCTCTGTTCTAGGATAGTCCATAATACTGAATTTGATTTTAGAAGGAAGATAAAGGATCAGCCTCCATAGGATAGACTTGGCATGCAGAGATGGAATGGATTGAGGGTGGGAAAAGGAGAAATATGGGTGCTTCCAGCTTCCATCATACTTAGCCAATAAAGGACACGAGTTTCAGAGTTAGAAGTACTCTAACAGCCTTTGAGACACCAAGATAAAAACTGCAGTAGCTTGTTTACAGTTGTTGTATTTATTTAATCTAATGTCTCATGCAAGTCAGAGCTCCTAAAGGAGTTATTTGGATCCTTAGTGTTTGCTTAGCTGTAATGAGGTTTCCTGATGAAGAGCCATTAAAGTTGTTCTCTGCTATTGATTTCTGTCTTGCCTTAAGGGGTTTGAGTTCGCCAAAATAATTTTGTCGAAGCCATGAAGAAAATGTCAAAACAAAAAAATAGCAAACATCCAAACTCTCAGACAACCCCCGCTTTGCATGAATATTAAAGAAGTGCATTTTCAAATGGTTTTTGGAGCTTTCAGTTGTTTGTAAAGTGCAGACTTGTCCTTTTGTCTTTTTCAGGGATGTTCACAAGCGAACAGTCATTGTTAGAGACGAGTCTTTGCAAACAATATTTTCAGGTAATGAAAAAGGTCATTTAGTTACCAACCTTTGAGCCCACCCATACTGTGTAATGCTATTTATGAATATGCTTTAATTCTATGAAAACTGAAAAGCCTAAACAGTTTTCTTTTGTTATTGTGTAATAAATGGAAGTCACTTGCAGCGTTGAAATACTGTAGAAATAATTTAAGATGAGAAAATTGGCAAGTAACAGAATTGTACAAGACTCTGTAGCTTACTATATTCCGGCTTCCTTCTGAATGTGAAAATTCAGTGTTGTGAAGATTACAAAATAAATATTTGATGTAGATCTGCTATTACGACAATTTCTCTGTGTGTGCCTTGCATGTTTATTATCTTAACAATAAATAAAAACTGATTATCTTCCAATTCACTATTTCAAAATTTTCAGTTTCTCTACCTGCCAATATCTAGCACAAAACATATCAAAAAAGCAGTGTCTCAGAGCACACTGGCTTCTATTTTAGCTTTAGTCCATACAGTGCTAATCAAAACTACCTAGAGAAGTAGTTGTACTAGCAGTTTGCAAATGTCTTCATTAGAAGTTACATGCACAAACCCTGGGCCTGGGAAATGAGAAACTCCAGCTATCCCACTTAGGCTATGTTCTTAGAGAACACACTTTCCAGAGTATGCAGGTTTTTAGGATTTTAACTTAATGGAAAAAAGATAATGGCCTCTTGGGTTACAGAAGACATGGCAGAATTGCTGAAAATTGCCACTAGATATGGAGAACATTTCCAGTTAAGCCAATGTTCTGTATAAATTGCACTGCCAAGACTGATAATATATTTTGCAAAAGAGTAATTTTAATGCTGCTGCGCTGAGCCCGGTGTTTACTGTCATTATCTTGTGTCGTGACCTTCCTATCAGTGCTTGAGAGTAAAATTGCTACGACTGATAATGGTGGATAGCACTTCTTACAATTACGGATGTTACGCAAGATTCCGAAATAAATACTTAGGTCTGATTTGACTTGCAGGAAGTGATGCAACTGTCTCTCAGATCTTGCTGACTCAGCATGGGATACCTGTAATGAGCATGTCCGATGGAAAGGCATACTGTTTTAGTCCTTCTCTTTCTACATGGTAAGTTAGATATTCTTTTGCACTTTTACAACTTAGCTCAAGTGTTGTGTATTCTGATTTACTGTTTCACTACATGTTTTGAAGGTTAGTCTGAGTAGGATCACACGCCAGGCTTAGTTTTACTTTGGTTCACTATTGTGTGTCTCAGCTTTTTTTATTCTAAACATAAAAAATCATAGAATATAATAAAGTTAAACTATGGCTTACTTTATCACTCTTTCCTACATGGTGCATACTGTTAATTATTAATGTACACCTACATGTACTTCCACTGATGTACATCAGTTGAATCTGCCAAGCAGTTGGCAGTTATTAAAAATAAACTAGCCTTACCATTAATTTTTTATGTAAAAGAATGGAAAAGTTCAGGAAAACTTGTCAAAACAGCTTTCAGAGTTTCATTGGGAGTTTAGACATGTTAGAGTTATTCTGCTCAGTTTCCAGGGAAAATAAGGCTTATGCACTCCAGCCCCGAACACGTGTGTGCCTGACTCTGTCAGTCCCTGTCATTCCGTAATATTTGTTTTGATCTCCCAAGCAGTCAAATTTGAAGACACCTCTGTGTCTCCAAGATACAAAGTTTGATGAAGATAGTAAGTCACATGAGGAGGGGAGAAATTGTAACTCAGAGAATTCCCATGGAAGAGTCGTTACTGATGTCCTAAACACAAGGAAAGGCTACACAGAGTCTGTGTCTTATCAGATAAGCTTTCCCCATGGAGTCTCTTATTTCTGTCAAGGCATAAGTTCCCATTAAAAAAATTCTGTGGTTAATTTATTTACAGTATCTTTCCAAAACAAATTCTTTGTTGCCTTTTTAAGAGGAAAAAAACATGTTGCAGTCTTAATATGTGTGGTACTTAGTGTAATGAGCATGCTTGATGAAAGGACTTATTGTTTTAAGTACTCCTTAGAATAATTGCTATTAGTCAACTACTTGATGTTAATCCTTTGGAAAAGAAAAGACACCTTATTTGTTCTTTAGATAAACAGAAATTTTCTCAGTCAACAAAGAGCAGAGGACAGGCGCTCAGCCATAATTTTGAATTTACTGTCATTTCTTGGTTTGTACCACAGCATTGGAAATATATAAAAGAACAATCCCTTTAGTCATCATATAATTTTAGACATGATAAAGCAGTAAAGGGTATTTAAAATATTTGTGCCATTTTACCTCTGAGCTGTCTGGAGATCTAAACTTAGCGTTGGGTTGAGCCACTGATGCCCTTGGCATCTCAAACCAGTGAAAATGATATCCTTGATAAGGGGTGGGAATGCAGCTGGAACTATCAGCCCCCTCCCTATGCAGGAAGAGCTGCAATGTATGGGAAAGGCTGTCAACATATGTGATCTGTGAGGACTTGTCTGGTGGGTGGGGGGACCCGACATGAGGAAAAATCCAGTTCTTAATAAGAAAGTCATTACCTGTGTTCATTCCAGTCTTCACTCTGGGGCAACTTCTTATTAGATGTAACATAAGTAGAAAGCTCATTTCCTTCAAAACCGATGCTAAATTATGTTATACAATTAATGTTGGGGGTGGGAGGAACATTTCTGTGACAGGACAAGCAGAATTTGGACACAGAGTGGGAACAATTGGCATCGGTGGGATTCCTGAGCACCTCGGTGATGAGTTTTTTGCTATCTGTGAAATATGAGTCGAGCTTTTAGGAAGAACAGACCCGGATCCCCTGATGTCACTGCCTGCTCTCCTTAAACCTGATTTTGGTTTGTTTGCTTTTTTTGCAGGAATCTTGTTTCTGACAAACAGGACTCTCTAGCACAATGTGCAGACTTCAGGAATAGTTTACCATCCCAAGAAGCCATGCAGTGTTCGGGGCCCTTAGCTGTAATTCAGGGACGAACATCTAAGTACGCACTTAATTGCTTCATTTGATCAGCATGTTTGTCTTCTTTTTCCTATTATTTATTCATGTGCTTGAATCGTAAAATGTTTATGGGAATGACAGTTATCAGTAGCTCATACAGTGGGTTTTTTTTAAAACCTGTGCAGATTTATAGTTTATCTTAATGTTATTTTGAGATTGTTTGGGGAATAGGAAAGCATGCTCTAAACTTAATTTTAAGGCTGCTCTTTACTGGGTACGTAAAATATTTGTCCGTTCTGTACGTGTAATACTGTGATTACCTAAACTGCACATTTTAATTTTTAGTTTACCAGCTTTGGAGTAGGCCTACAAATTTTGAGTAGTTCAGTTGTCCTCAAGGGATCTGTTTAATCAAGTCTTTTAGAAAGATGAGTGATTAGTCATCTAATGCATATGTTTAACATCTGAAAATATCAGGGAATTGTGTGAGCTGGAGCAGACTCCTGTAGGTAATTTAATAGCCCATCCTCACCTGGATTTGAATTACATTTCCCAGGCAGAATTCTCTGCTATTTGTGTCCCTCACACCTGTGTTTGATTTGGGTGGGTTTTTTAAGGAGAAAAACTGTATAGAGCTGTATGATTTTTTTGGTTTTGCTGTTCTCTTGGGAAAGAAAGGGGAATTAATTGAGAAATACATTTGAAATCCAAACAAACAACACTGAGAGAGAAAATACCAAACTGAAGAATTAGCATTTTTCTCAGAAAGGAAGTGATTTGTTAGTTTTTTTCCAATTAGCTTTCTTATGACAATGCATATATTTAAAAGAAATCCTTAAAATGCTTCAGGCTAACTTTATCTTGTCTTTGTTTTGTGTCTTTCACCTGTGAGGGGCAAAGGAAGGTAAAGGCAGTCATCTTAATTTCCTGTAAACATTCAGGAGCACATGGTCACTGAAAAGTGCATGTTTTAAAAGAAAGGGCAGATGAAAGGAAGAGAAAAGGAACAGGAGCAGAAAACCCTCCATGGACCTTGATACTTGTAAATGGTCCAGTGATGGAGAAGGCAGTTTGCCATCAAGTGCTGCCTTTGTCGTTAAAAGCTTGAGCTCTGGAAGCACTGTGTGCCTCTAAAAGATAACTGTAGAATATCTTATATTAGAAAAACGTATTCCTTAAACGAGTATCTGATTTGTGGCTGGCATGTTAATTGTTCTTTGGTCTCGTAGTTCAGGAAGGCAAGCTGCAAGATTGTTCTCCATGCCTCATTTAGTGCAACAAGAAACAACGCTTGCATACCTGGAGAGCCAGATAGCAGCAGCACTTACGTTACAGTCCAGTCACGAATATCGCCACTGGCTCCTTATCTATGCACGGTACCTGGTTAATGAAGGTGAGACCTGCCATGCTGTGCTAACTCTGTGCAGCTCTGACGGGTTTTTAAGAAACGCTCTCTTCATGTCATGTCTCTGTACAACTGCACTTAACGTTCTTCTTTTAGCACTTGGCTTCTTGACTTGGTGTTTACTTAAAAGCAAAACTGCTGAAGCGCTTTTACCTCCTATAGTGCTCAGTACTCAGACACTCAGACTGTGAACAGATTGTGGTCTGGGGAAACAGTGCCATCTGTGGACCTCGATATCAGGAACTGCACTGTAGAGAGGTCCTGTGTCTGTCAGGCATATCGTACGTATTGTCTGGCAGCAGCTACAGGTGTTCCAGGGCAATCAGCAACACCATGTAAAATAGGTGACATTCCTCAGCCAGCTGACTATCGCTGCCTGATGCGAAAAGGAAGAGTTGCTCACTCTGACACTGTCCCAGAGCACGTAAAACCGCAAAGAATCTGCCTGTGCTACTTGCACTTTATACTTTTTTTACATTCTCTAATTTCAACAGCCTGTATTGGTGAGCTGCATAGGTTAAATTCTATGAGGGAAGAAACCTACAAGAAAGGTTGCTTGTGTATTTTATATTTGAATATATATAATCTATGCAATCACATTAAATAAGGTTAACCAAATGACTTCATGCTTCTTGGATTCTAAAGATCTCTGTATCTTTGCTTGTCTGCATTCCAAATTTAGTAGTTCCCATTATATTAATTCAGCCTTATTCCTCACCATGCACAATCATTTTACTCAGAGGGAAGCAAAACGGTTTGTGTTAGGCCACCTATTAGGTGTTGGCAGAAGGAAAATTGAGCTCATCAATTCTTGCCTTTTGACCCCGACTTGATTTAACAAGAGAGCTTGATGAACTGCTCATGATTCCCTCTGTCCTCCCTAAGTTGAAATGAAAATGTTCATAATGGGTCATATGTTAAAGAGACGGTTCTACTTTTAAAAGTCTTCGCTAATTGACAACCTCTCGATTGTGTGGGGGCGTTTCACGTTGCACTGCGCAGGTGTCACTGTGTCTGTACACTGGGTGTCACTGCAAACTCTGCTTTGCCATACGTGTGTTACTGTTTCACTCGTTTTCTAGCTCTGCTACATTTTGAAAATGGCACATCTTATTGTTGACCCTTTATTCCTATGATGATTTCAACATTTAATGAATTCAAAGCCATTAACATATTCAATCTATTATACTGACAAGTTACTCTGAGATGGATTGCTTTGTTACTTGCAAGGGAATTCCCTGCTCTGATTTTGGGTGGGTAAAGCTGCCCTCCAACCTGGGTGCACTTTTATTATTTCTTTTTTAAACTGTCGTGTGTATTAATTTTATCCCTTTTAATTTTGTTGCAAGCTCTTTCAGTAAGGGTTTCAGACATCTCTTCTAGTTTAGTAGTATTGTAATGTTTCTGAAGGATGTCTGATTCTTGTTTGGTTTTTTTCCCACTGCTGACTTGATTTTTTTTAAATTCATATATTGCCATTAAATGCAAGCTAACAACTTTTCTCCTTCACTGCTTTTCATCTTGTAGCTTTCCAGCTCTTGTGATATCTCTTCTATGTTAGTTCTCTGGCTGCTGAAGTGTCAGTTTGCCAGTGGGTTTGGTTTTGGTTTTAAGCTGATATCTTTATGTGGGAGGAACAGTGACGTTGAGATCATGGCAGCTAAAAACAAACTGGAGTAACTACTTCAGCTTTTCTCCCTATTGTACAGCATCTTTAGTAGTGCTTTTGGGTTCAAGAACTTAAAATAAACCCTTTTGTAACTCTAGAATAAATCTTGTGCAAATCAGCTTCTCTTTCCAAAGATTTGCTGTTAGAAGAATGATAAACTTTTTCAGAAATAAACGTGTTTGGCTTTATTTTGTTATACTTTTAACTCTTTCCTGAATGTTGTCAGTTACATTGTGGGGTGGTTTATGTTTATGAATGTGACTTTGGTTTCTGATAATATTCAGGGTTTGAATATCGTTTGCGAGAATTATGCAAGGATTTACTGGGTCCAGTCCATTACTCAGCTGGAAGTCAGTGGGAATCAACAGTTATGGTAAGTCCTGATAATAGTTTAACGAAGAACAAGGAAGAATTTCCCATGAAAAATTACAGAACATGGACAATAGAACTTAAAATATGGTTCAACTTAGTGGCAAAAAAGCAGTGACAAATTATTTTTGCTGACCCTGTAACCCTTTCCATACTCCGCTCTAATCTTGTAAGCAGGCTTCCTCCCATGGTGCTTGTATTTATTTAATGTGAAACCATAAACAAAGGCTTATTGCCACAGTCTCAGCTCTGGTGCTGCCGTGAGTATCACACCGATGGAGCAGAGTTGCGTGTTTGGGTCTCCACACTGTTCAGATGGCAACTTTGAAATAGTGACATGCCACCGAAATGTCTTCCTTTCTCAGAGCCTGGAGTCTGTAAGTGCAGAGGCTGCACCGGGTTCATAGGTATATAAATGTAAAGAGAGTTTTTATTCTTGGAGTCGTGTAACCAGAGTAAGAACATAAAATACACATGTCTTTCCAGGCAGGAAAAGGCATGAATCTTAAATAGCTCTATGAAATATATTTATGATATCAGGCAATACATTCTGAGCGTGCTTTTGTGGTTTTTTTTGTGCAGGGTTTACGAAAGAGAGAACTATTGAAAGAGCTTCTTCCTGTTATTGGACAGAACCTCCGATTCCAGAGGCTTTTCACAGAATATCAAGAGCAGCTAGACATCTTGAGAGACAAGTAGCATTCCCCCAGATTTTCCCTGCGGGGCCTGGTCCGAGAGAAACTGCTGAACAGCATTAACCAGAGACAGAAGAGGAGCGAGAACCCGGTCAGTGGGGACATTCCTGAAGAGAGCAGAGTCAGGAGGGTCCCAGAGCTTCAGGAGTGACCTGCTTTAGTTTTTAAAGAAGCTCGCAAGTGGATTCGTGAAAATGAGTGGATGAGCTCGACCGTTTCCCAAGTGAAACTTCCCCATCGAAGCTGTGGCCTCTGTTTCTGTGGAAAGTCGTGGATCTGTACTTCAGGGGGGGTCCTTTTGGATCTGGATCTCATTTTAATATCAAAACTAGCTGAGAACTGTTTGTGGGGTTTCTTGGATGTCCTGTGAAAAGCACAGTACTTCAGAGTACACTGAACAGCATATTTAACCCTGTTTAGGGTTTTTTGCCTGAGGATTTATTGAGGCTCAACACTAAATTAGATGAATGAGCCACGTAAAAAGAAATTTCATAAATATTAAGGTATTATGCAGCCAATAGACTCTTTCCTGTGAATATAATAATAATAATAAGAGGCTGTTCTAACACATGGACTATTTTTGTACTAGAATTTGCTAACTTGTAATATGGAATTTTATTTGGCCAATAATCAGGCTATCTCTACAAAGTCATCTTGTAGGAAATTTAACTCTAATTACAAAAGCTATGTTTCAAAATAATTCTACCAAATTAACATGTCATCTTCTGGTTTTTAATTTTTAAATGTTTGTAAAAGGCATTTTGGGGGGAGGGGGTGGGATACAATGGGGTGACTCTTTTTGTAAGTACAAAAATAAATGAACATTGCATTGGTTTAAAAAAACAAAAAGCAAAAACATGGTCTTGAATTATTACAGAGGGCACAGGCACCTCCGGAAATGTCAACGCAGACTGAATCATGTTAAAATGTCTAGAAATAAATAATACCAACTGGGTGATCTTTCCTCTGAAAGTTACATGGTTGTCTGGATCCTAGAGGGAAGGATCTTTAAGGCAATAAACCCCCTCATTTGGAGGGTTTTGTTGCCTCCTGCATTCACCCAACAGACACAGGATTACTTTCGTTTTTCTATGGCAATCTCATGTGTACCAGATGGGGAAAGTGAAGGTGGTAAGAAGAGCTACACAAGCTCCCCTGACCCATAGTCCAAAAAGGTAAATTGTACTATGACGAAGATTCACGTGCTGTTGCCAGTTAGTCTACGCTCATGGGAACTGGCATCATCTTCTTCATAAAGCAGAATCATAGAACCATAGAATGTTTGGCTTGGGAGGGACTAACCTCCTGCAGCGAGCAGGGACATCTGTGATCAGAGCAGATTGTGCTCATCTTGCACACGTGTATGCAGGTAAACAACCCGCTGAAATGATTAAAATGGGAGATAGACACCGTGTTCTGGGGAAAAGGTGGGTCTGGTCCAGAGCCTGGTGCAGTCTGTGGCAGTCTGGCTATCAGCTCCCGTGGATTTTGACTCTCGACGGTTCTGTGTAGGCAGCTGCCAGGATGGTGGTTTAACGAGGAAAGAACAAACGAGCATGTGTAGTTTTGGAGACATTTGATAAGTGAAAGCTGTGAGGCAGGTGGCTCTTTCCTCCTGCAGAAGGCAAGATGTTTGGATTCTGGCCATCCTCTGTTCAGCCTTGTGCTGTTTGTACCAGTCTGTAATGAATGCTGCTTAATAGGATTTAAATGCTGAAATACTTTTTATGAAGACCTGTCTCCACATTAGACACTATATAGGTTTTTGTACTCATTTTTTCTTGGAAAGTTCTGTCACTGCCATTCACCCAACGCACACAGGATTGTTTGTTTTTTTTCCTATGGCAATCTCACATGTAAATTCCACGCAACAAAGTTTATTTAAATGAAGATGGATGTTTTTCTTAAATTGGATATTTTAGCATTTTCTGCTTATATTTAGTATCTTTTTTTTTTCAGATGCAGGCTCTGAAAACTGTTTAAGGCTGTGTTACATTATCAAAGGAAGCCTGCAGCAAACCCAAAGAGGAACACTTTCAGCGTGAAAGTGGAAGCAGGCTCTTTTGGGCTCTTTTGAACAACCGAGCTTTTATTAATTAATGGTTTGGATGGAAAAGTGAGGCAGGTCCCAGGGAGGATTAGACGTTCTCTCTACATCGTGGCTCAAAACACCCGTCAAAACTCCCTCAGGGCGTCCCTGCCCTGGCGCCGGTGAGGGAGGATCCAGTAAGAGCTCCAGCAAAAACTGAACTAAACCCGGGTTTAGCGGGCGCGCAGCTCGCAGGCGTCTGGCCCCGGAACGCCGCTCGCCGCCCGTGTTTCCGCGCCGGGGCCTTTCGCCGCCGCACTCGCACCGGAAGGAGCCGCGGCCGCAGGAGTCCGGGTGCGGGCGGCTCGGCGGAGCCGGAGGAGCCGCGTTCCCGGGGGTCCCCGGGCCGAGCCGCCGCCATGGGGAAGAGGCAGCACCAGAAGGACAAGATGTGAGCGGGGGAGGGCGGGGCGGGGGGGCTGCGGCCCTGGTGAGTGACCCCCGTGAGTGACCCCGTGTCTCACCCCCGTGTCTCGGCAGGTACATCACGTGCGCGGAGTACACGCAGTTCTACGGGGGCAAGAAAGCAGGTAAGGGGCGGGGGTGAGGGGTGAACCCCGAGTCCAGTGGGGTGACCACACTGGGGTGCGGGGGGGTCTGGGCTCCCCCCGAACTGGCCTCTGACCCCCTGGGCTCTGCAGCTGCGGGTCACAGAATCCCAGAATGTCAGGGGTTGGAAGGGACCTGGAAAGCTCATCCAGTGCAATCCCCCCATGGAGCAGGAACACCCAGATGAGGTTACACAGGAAGGTGTCCAGGCGGGTTGGAATGTCTGCAGAGAAGGAGACTCCACAACCCCCCTGGGCAGCCTGGGCCAGGCTCTGCCACCCTCACTGAGAAGTTTCTTATCAAATTTAAGTGGAACCTTTTGTGTTCCAGTTTGAACCCATTACCCCTTGTCCTATCATTGGTTGTCACCGAGAAGAGCCTGGCTCCATCCTTCTGACACTCATCCTTTATATATCTGTAAACATTAATGAGGTCACCCCTCAGTCTCCTCTTGTCCAGCTCCAGAGCCCCAGCTCCCTCAGCCTTTCCTCACACGGGAGATGCTCCACTCCCTTCAGCATCTTTGTTGCCCTGCGCTGAACCCTCTCCAGCAGTTCCCTGTCCTGCTGGAACTGAAAGTCCTAAAACCAGCCCTGCGGATCCTCCTGAGACCGGCAGAAATTGGGGTTTAACTCCCAGAGGAGCTGTCCCCTCATTCACTGTGTGCTTGGAGGCAGTTAAACTGTTCATCATCAAGTTTAAACTTGGTGCTGTAGGCCTGCCAGAACTCTGGTTTGTTGTTGTTGTTGTTGTTGGATTTTGTGGCTGTTATTATTGTTGTTTTTTTTCATTGTTTCATTTTGTGTGTTGTTTTTTTTTTCTGACTGTATAATTTCACTTGAGGAGTTACTTGTGCTCTGCAGGACAAGTCTGATTTTAGTTACAGTTTTGCAAGTTTTAGTGCATTTCACTTTGTCATCAGTAAGTTGCCACCATGTATGTAGCAAAATGTAACTTTCAAGTGTTTCTTTGTTACCTAAAATACGATATATTTATTAAAATCAAGGTTTGCTTTGTGTTTTTCCCATAAACAGACCTTCCACGAACTAATTTCAGGCGTTTATCATTTGATCACTGCAGGTAAGACAGGAAATTTACATTATCATTATTAAACGACACATCCATCCATCAGGTGGTTGACATTGAACTGTTACTGAAGCCGTGTTCTTCCGAGGTTGTTACTTTCATTGACCTGTGCCTGCTGTGATAGTAATGCAGCAAGAAAAAAATACAAGAAGCAAAACAATATATGGACCTTCTGTTATTGGTGTCTGCAGAGGTTGAATCTGATGGCTAAAAGAACACACAAGTGAAAAAATAATTCAGAACAATTATCGGGTACATTCTGGTCTTTCAAATCTGTGTAATTGGGACTCGAATCTACTTTCCCATCAAATCTACTGCCCCATTTCTGTAGCCAGAACATGCTTCATCAATCATTTGCTCTCTGAGGCAGTGATCAGATAGATCGAAGCAATATTTATGCTCATTTTGGGGGTTTAGTGTTTCCTGCTTGAAGTTCTAGAGTGAAAGAGGGAATTTAGTAGAGGTGGGTTAGAAATCCTGTAAATCAAATAGTTCAAGAAGTTACCATCCATATCTACAAACTACTGCTACTCGGGTGAGAGCTGGGTGGGTTATGGCAGAACCTCTGCAGGGGATGCTGAATGTTTCAGCACAAAGAAGTGACCGTTTCTACTTGAACCGTCTTTTGTGCTGTTGGGGCCCGATATGGCAATGGGAGCTGGCTGGAGAGCACTAGAGCATCTGCCTCTCTGGCTGTGAGTGCCGACAGCTACGAGTTACTGAACTGCACCAGTTTCTTTCATGAATTTTGTGTTAACCTAATTTCTGTGGAATCAGGTAGTGGGTTTTGGCAGCCACTCAGTATTTTCATTGGCTTTAATTTGTAAATGAATCAGCAAAACGTTATTTGCTTCTGTCATCGCAAATTCCAACTGATTTTGCTAAACAGAATGTGTACTTTTCCTTCTAGTTTGTCTCTGCAGCCATTTGAATACCCAGTTTGCACACCAGATGGGACAGTCTTTGACATACTGTAAGTTACTCTCTTTACTTAGCTTTACTTTTGTCTTGCCAAACAGCTTGATTACAGCTGTGTAATCATCATTTGGCCTTAGCAAGTTGACAAAAATACTCCTGCCCATCAAAAAATAATAGAGGTTTTTGATGGGACTTGTCTCATTGCTTATCCTTTCTCTTTTAGGAGCATTGTTCCTTGGATAAAGAAATATGGAACCAATCCCATCACAGGAGAAGTAAGTAATGATGGGTATATTCACATGATACCTTTGCTTTCCTTAAGTTCAGTTTCCTATTTAATGTGTGGGAGAAAAAATGCCTTAATGAAAGCAAAAGAAGTTGAATGAGAGTGCCATTTTGAAGTATGATATTTGTGAGATCGACTTTGCTGAAATTAGTGTACAGATTTATTAGGGATCTCTCTATAGTGCTGAAAAAAAGGGGACTTCTAGATTTGAGACCTGGTATCCCCTCGGTGTCATCCTGCTGATGATCTTTTGAGGTAGAAAACAATCAGCCTTGGACTGCGTGTATGGAAGAAAGAAGAAAGTGTGTTTTGCTTTTCTTTGCACCGGATTGCCAATAGTGTGGCAGAGGAAATGTGCAGTTCATTTATATAGAATCCCAGGGTATCTTGCCTTCTTCACAGATGCGGCATAATTAAAATCTGTATAAATGGAAATATGAGCTCGTTTGTTACTGCTGGTGACACCCAGAGAGCTGGTGAAGGCTCCGTGCTGCTGCCTCATGTAAGCAGAGTTCCAGTCTGTACAGGGCAAGGTGCTGGCAACCTCGCCTTCCCCTCTGTGACTGAGCTTGCAATGATGTTTCCTAACCAAAGGGATATTTGGCTTTATGCAGATTGAAGAGATTAATAGATTATATGAATGGTAAGCTTAAACTGCAAACTCTTTTGGGTTATCTTGATGATATATTTCAGAAAGCTTCTGACCTGTCTCTGTCATGATAGTTCACTGCGGGTCTGGGATTTTGGACAATGATCAGTGCCTTAGTGGTTTTTTTCCTCCCTTTTTTGCATAAATGATATTTATGAAAGGATTACTTTATGTAGTAATGTGAAATTGTAGAGCACCAGATAAATATGAAGTACTGGAGATGTTTCCTTGTTGGAATTATTTTTTATGTGGTGTTAAAAGAGAGTACGTTGTTTGTGAGGCCATAAAGGAAAATTTTAAACATCAATTGCTTCTTGAGCTACTGGAGCTCCTATCGTCCTTCAGTAAGTGCAGTTACTTTCCCAGGCATTAGGTGGCAGCCGTTGCACAGGATTGTTGGTTGTTTTGCAGGTGGCTTTCTGGTATGACATTACCTTTGAAACATCTTGTGTTGGAGTAAAGATTTTTCCAGCAGAGAGATATGAGGAGAAGCTAAATACAGATGCAGCATTCCAAGCTCTGAACATAAACAGGCTGTCTGAGACCCAAATGTCTTCAGTTACAGCAAACTGCAGGTGTGTTTGTGTGATGGAGAGAAGATTGAAGGTCTTTCTTCACACATGAAGAGGCCAATATGTAGTAGATAAGTTACGGAATTACAGCTGTTTCACTTGGTTTTGCCAGCCTCCCACCACCTTGCTGCTCTGTGCATTGGTTGGGAGTTTTGGGGTGTTGCCAGATCAATTTTTTCACTCGGAGCAGCTCCACGACACCTGTTCTCATTTCAGACTGTGAACCATGATGTGGTTTAAAATTACTTTGGGTAAATGCTAAATAAGAAGTGTAATGTGTCTAGTGGTCTTGTGTAATACAGAGAAAAGGAGGTGGTGCAGAATAAACTTGGTGAGCCAGAAATGCTCAAATTAAGTCTGACTTTGAGATCTGGTAGTTTACCCAGACTTGTGCGTCTGTAGTTGATCTGCCGTGCACCTCTCGCTCTCCTCTACACGTGTCCCCTTTTCCTCTGTATCACCCCGTTTGGGAAGCCCTTTCTTCTTCCCTTGTGTTCAGTGGTGGAATTGTGCTGTACAGCTCTGTCCTCCAGCAGACAAAGGTGTTCCAGACCACTTGGAAAAAAAGATGCTTGTTGTCCAGAACAGCAAACAGCCCTGCTGAATCCAGCCCTGTGGAGCTATAGGTGGAAGAGTGGGCTGAAGGGAGTGAGGTTGTTTCTCAGAGGACCAACTCTGGTTTTTGGAGTGGGAAGATGCTGTTGGGCAGGAAGGGGATGGAGGTGCTGGGACAAGGCAAGGTGGGTGGTGGAAGAAGTCAGTGAGTTGAGCTTGTTCATCTCTAGGCTGCACTGCCCACCATTTAATCTGTCATTATTTGTGCACTTCTGTCACTTGTACAGCTTGCTTATTGTGGAAACCAGAAAGAGTACTTTCTGTAATGAGTCGGTGACTTACAGAGACTTAAGACTCTGGGTTTGTTTCAAAAGGAACTGAGCCAGGTTAGCTGCGATGCTGTGTTTTGTGTGGTGCCTTATGAAGTTACTTTAGAGGTTGATGATTTGTCATTGGTGATGAAGCTCTGGAGAATTTTTCAATTTTTTTTTGTCCTGAAGTTAAAAATAATGAAATCCTTTGTGGCTTATACTGCTATTGTTACGGTTTGCTACAGGCCAAATGTTTTAGAGAAGTCAATAGGCTACTTGGAAACGGCGTTGTTAACGGTGCACCCTTGGTACTCACTAATTCTGTCTAGCTGTCTTATTTCTGAAGTAGACCCCTCAGTGGAGAATTGGAGAGCCTTGCAGTCATTAATATATTTATCTTTGCAGTGCTCCCAGGAGGTAGGACTGTGCCTGTCTTTTATTAATTGGATGTTTGTGAACTGATCTACAGGCAGCTTCTCTAATTCTTCCAAGTCCTGAACTATTGGGCCACGCTTTTCAAAGAAATTTTGCAATGCCAAGATCACAGTTATTCTTTGATATGTTTAAAATATTTCAATTTTTTTCCTTCCCTATACTTTCTTATGGTTTATGGTTTACAGTTCATTTTTTTACTTGCTTTTCTAAATGTGCACCTGAGGTGCAGTTTGGACTCCAGTAGCTGTTTAGGAGAAACAAATCACCATTGACCATTGAGTTTCCCATGAGCTATTCCAGAAAGTAACTTTAGACTTTTTCCCCCCTTTTTAACAATGCATTGGGGTAAAAATACCTCTATTACTACCCCAAGAATTTTGGAAGAAACGGTGCATCCCTTGCAGCTGAGCTACAGGCTGTCAGATGGCATTGGCAGCTTTGTCAGGACACTGCCCTAGCTTATGTTTACACTGAAATTGCGTAAAATAAAGAGGAAGGCCATAATTAGCTCATTCCTTTTTACTGAGAACAGCACTTTGGCTTCTTGGGCTTGCAGATAGTTGCAAGCTTGCCAGGAGGTTTGGTGCGGCGGCGCTGCGACCGCACTGACCAGCAGGCCCACACAAGCCAGCCAGCTGTGCTCCCCAGCACCACTTTCCAAGGAGTGAGAGTGGTCAGAGTGTGTCTGGTTTGTTGGAATCTCAGATATGAACAGATGATGTATCAGTGTGTGCCGTTTGACAGCAATTTCAAGGAAATTGTTCTTTCTTGCATGGATATGGTGTGTGTGGGCTGAGCTATTTTTCTCTTTTGCGTTGTAATGTTTCTGATGTAAATACCTATTTTTCCACTCTGGTTCAGTGACATTCTAACCGCATGTGGGCAGCCCAGGTTATTGCAGTTGTACTTCAGCCCCATTCAGGGCTCTGTAACCTTGGCAAATATCTTTCTTCCCCTATATCTGGAGCGGCTAAGGTCTTTGTCCCTTGTACCCACTTTTCTGTGGGAATTAGGTTCTTGTGGACAGCTGAAAGTCAGTTAATCTCTGGTGTTTGCTTCTAGGGCCTTGGTCCAAAGTCAATTTTGTGACTAAGTGCATCTACTTTTAAAGTCATATAGAGGGCTCACCTATGTGAATTCTTTCTGCACGGCTCAGAGCAAACTAAAATCCGTTTGTTTGCTGACCCTGCATAACCCAGAGAGGCAATCCTCATGGAAAGGGCCACGTGAGGCTGTGCAGTTGTTGCATATGTATGTCTTGAAGGACAAACAGGATTCAGTTGACTTAATTTAGCTTTGGCTTAACATATGCCTAAGAGTCAGGTTAAGAGGCCTGAAGATGCTGCGTGAGGGGTGTTTGAGACTAGGGGTCACGTTTCTGGTCTGAATGAGGCAGAACACAATTTGTGTTGTGCTGTGTCTCATGCAAGGTTAGGGTCCAGACCTGCAGGCCAGAGAGAGCTATTTTGCAGCTGTCATGAGGTTTTTACCTTTTTACTGGGTGAAAGAAGAAAGATTTTAAATTCTGAGATTTTTTTTAAGGGTTGAGAAAGCCTTTTGCTTGGGCTGCCTCTGAGGATAATCATAAAAAGGAATTTGTGGCATGTAAAAAAGCAGAAGTCACAGCCACTGACATGGAAAATTAGGAGTCGTTTCAGAGTCAGAAGGCTGAAAATCTCTGACTTTTCCCAGTAGGACATTTGCCTTCTTAAAAAAATAGAGCTCTCCTCGAAGTTTTGCTCTGTGTACAAGACAAATATTTGTGTTCTCCCACACTCTTAATCCTGTATTTACCAAATGAGAATGCCTTGGGGTGAGATGATGACCAATATGATCAAATAATTGTGGCAGTACAGGTGCCTGCCGCATGCAGTAAGCCTGTCTGACCCACACTTTGAAAGCCCCGAGAGATGCACAGGACACTCCTCGCTCCAGCACTGCTCACTAGGAACGTAAGCAGTGCCCTTTTTCTATTGTTTAATAATTGGTTTGAAATAAGGTTGGTAGGATGATGCTTACTGGAATAATTACAGCTCCTTTCAAAACCAATCACTTCATACCCTCGAAAGAAAAAAATTGCAATGGAGTCTGTTATTTCAAAGCTCTGGAAAAGTCCTTCTCAAATACATTCCTTAAATACGTTTATTAGCGAATTCTTCTGCCAAATGCTGGTCGCTATTGTTACTTCATTTTTTGTCAAAGCATGGTTTCTTTTCAATTTGATCAACCAGATTTCAGTCAGTGTTATAGAAATCAGTTGCTGGTCTTGAGGTAGAAGCAGCTTCCTGGCCAGGGTAGTGGAGAGGATATGGAGACGGTTATTTTTTTGCCACTGGATGTATTAATCCCGCTTTAAAAACGAACAAACAATCTCACAGCATTTTTTTTTTGAATGCACTAAAAAAGTCTTTGGCCGTCTAAATAAGGGAAATCCTGCCTGAAAAGGATGCAGAAATTAGAGCAAAGGTGAAACTTCCTTAAACAGAAGTGGTTTTACCATGTATGTATTTTGAAAACACAGATACAGAAATAGAAAGCACTGGTAATTGTTTCTTCATCCAAGAAGTGAACATAATGACAAAGAGGGCTTGGGTATTTTTATTCTTTTGCAATATTCTCCATAAAGAAACTGCAGCATGTCAGGAGTGTGAGAAATATCAAGTACTGTAGGAACAGGTGTTAAACTACAGGTGGAATTCCAGCCCAGGCTTATAGTTCGCTACAAATTGCTCCCCATCTCTATCAGATAATCAGCACAGGGTCCGTGTGTTTGGGGAACGGGTTCCTGTGAGTGTGTGCGCGAGCTTTATACATTGCTGAGTCAGAGGCGTCAAGATCAAGATCACAAACAAAACTCATCCAACGCTGAGTTGAGTGGAACGGCCTGAACAGGGGAGAGGACAAGTTCATGTTTCATGTGATCCATATTGGCTTTTAACTGGGTTCATGTGGCCTGTGTGGCAATTTACTGCAGATTGCTGCTTTAATCGTGTTATTCCAGGTGTGTTTCTAAATAACGAGCAGCAAATAGTGGATGTCATCAGGCAAGGAGCTGTGTTTCAAAGGTGACCTCTCTCATGCCAGCGTAGCAGTAGCTGCTGTTGGAATACATTGTCAGGAAAATGTAATAGCTGTAGATAATGTCCAACGTGGTGCATTTTCAGAGTGCTTGGTTAGACCTTTCTGTGTCATGGTAGAAATGCTACCTTAGGATTTTGTTGGTCTTTTAAAGACAGCACACTGCAGCACGAGTCAGATTTTCCTTGTGACTTTCAATCTTTTTCTCTAGAAAAGTTTTCTTCACTCTCGCTGTTTCCAAAGAGACTGTGCTTACTACGAGCATTTGCCTTCTTTCTTTAGACAGACAATATTGAGAAGAAAATGCTGTGCAGGCTATCTCCACATCCGTTTCCCATATCTGAAGTGTTGGGACTATCTAATTAAGAGCAAGTTAGTTTGACCAATTAAGATATTTTTCGTTACGTACAAAAGTTCAGGAGTGAAACATATCTCGTTTTCATTGGGTTTTTTTCTCAACATGAGAGCACAGCACCTGAAATGCAAGTAGTCTCTTATGTTTTCTCCTTGGGGCTTTGGAAATGAGGGATCATTTAGGTGGGTCAGTAGCTTCAGGTCTCATTTGGCTGTAGCATAACTGATGTATAAATGAGAATTTTAATTCTTCTCTAAATAATGCTTTTCACATGCATGTCAGAAGAAGTCGGTACATCTTCAGCTTCAAAATTCAAAGTGTATTTCTTAAATTGTCTGATGCAACTCAGTCAAGTCTTCAGATATTGCATAGGTTTAAATGTCAACTGTCCCCTTTTTCCCCCCTTTTATTAAACCTACCATATTTTTTCCTGTACATTTGAAGTGAAGGAGAGAGGTTTTTTCTTGTTTATTTGTAAGAAACATTTTGGGGGAGGGGAATACAGTTTTGTTGTGAGTGAGTAATAGCTTGTTGCAGAGCGGAGAACAAAGCTCACAGAAATAAACCCAAGGGAAGCCTCGTTGTTGAAAAATGATTCAGACAAGTCCAGCTTGGGTGGTTTTCGTGTGTTGCAGAAAGAAGGGTGAAATGATGAGGAACAGAAAACTGGAAGGCTCTCCGAGGCCTTCGGCTCCTCGCAGTCTGCTCTGCAGACCGCGTGCTCTGTCCGGAGCCGGGGTTCGCTTTGCTGCTGCTACGGCTGCCCAGAGGTTCTGCTCATGGTTTTTTGTCTGATAGATATCTTCTGTAAATCTGGGGTTTGACCAGCTTAGTCTCGTTTGTATTTGTGCCAAAATTGTGCTTCTCTCTTAGTGTTTACAGCTGTGTATTTGGACAGGGGAATTTAATGCTTTCTTGACATTTTCTTGTTGAGACTTGTATTTTCCTGTCACATGATCTTTTTGCCTTTAAGTTCTCTATACCATAAATGGTCACAGTTGTCCTTCTCTGCATCTGTTTAACTTTAATTTATCTTCATTGAACAGAGTTAATCTTGGCATACACAGTAAATGCTGGGTGAACGCCTGGTACAGCGGTGAGAAGATTTTCTAATCCCTTCCTTAAATACTTTGATCATACTTTGATATATAACGCGTGATAGCATAAGACAGAAAACGGTTTCAGCATATGCACTGAGACACAAACGATGCTTTCAGAATACGATAATTGGTTGGATTTTCTCTTGATAGTTTGGGTCATTTCAGAAGCAGGATGTGCAGTGGTCTTTCCTTTTCTCTTTTTTTTTTCTTTTTTTCTTTTTATTTGTTTCCACTTGAATGTTGCTGCCTGTATTTCTGTGGCCTGTAAGAGTCGTTCTGGCAGGGTGGTTACAGCTATCATCCCTGAGCATCTCTCTCCAGGTGCATTTTTGTCTAGGGGCAGCAGACACAAGCTGCTGCTCAACTGCCTGGAATCCACTTTGAAGGAGACGAACTCTTCAATATGCAGCAACTGAACCGTGTCGTCTTACCTCATTTGCTTCAGAAATTATTAGCTTTTAGTGAACAGTCTAAATGAGTTAATATTTGACTAGTGACCATAAATTTTCAAGGCCCCTGGATAGAAACATATGAGGACATGATTCTTGCCTGGAGGAACAACCAGAAAGTCGTGTGTCATAACTGGAAATGGTCATAAAACACAGGGGGGTCAGGGGGCTGAAGGTCCTGCTGAGGCTGATGACCTGGAAGATTTTTGTGTTGGTTTTTCTTAAACTTGCCCACTCTCCTTTGTTACTGACAAATATGTGGGTAATTGGTTGCTTCTCTTCCAAAGCTGTATCTGTTTAACAGCAGCGCACCCAGCACCGCTAAGAGTTAGCCTTAAAAGGGGGATTTATTTTTCAGTTCCCTATGTCTTTGGCAAACAGGGAGAGCAAGGATGAGGTTTGCTGAGACTTACTGTTCAAGTGCTTTGTCAAAATGAGCTGTTTAACACCCTCCAGTGTCATGAGTCACTGGCCAAGCTGCCGTGCCCCCTTCACACCTTGCTGGTGAGGATTGTGCCGGTGATGGACAGTGGTTCATCCAGTGAGCCAGCTCTGCACACAGGCACATAAATGTGTCTAGCATTATTCCTAATGCATTATTTCCCTTACAGCAAAAAAGTATTTACATCTAGGTTTTACAGACCGAACAGGTGGTCTCATTTTTATTTTTTTTTTCTCCTTTTCTGTGTTTTGGTGGCAGTGGGCACATTGGATGGGGTTTTGTGTTTGTGACACTTGAAAAACTAGCAGCTGTGTAGTGCTCTAGCCTTAAATGAGATGCAGCATGAGGTTTCCCACAGAACCTCACTTGCCTGTTTTTCACTAAAACTGGAGACTAGCTTTTTGATGCTTCTGCGGAGCTTTATTTTCGATGAACCATATTGTGTTTGGCTGTGGATCTCTGGATTGATAGACTTCTGACTGCATTAAGACTGCAGGTTTAATCTTGCACATGGAACTACACATCTTTTTCTCATGGTAATTTCTGTTAATGTGCTCTTTGCTAGAGCAACACTGTTGCTAGTATCTGTGAGCCATGTGTGTTATCAAGCATATCTTTATGATTCTCTGGACAAGGCTTTGGTGACCATATGGTGTCAGTTTAATTAAAATTTAAATGTGGAAAACTGTGGTCTGGAAGTGGGTGATGAAGGATCTTTTGTGTCCGTTTCCATACCAGTCCAGTAGTAGATGAAAGCTGCAGTTAAACAGCAGCTTCATCCAGGAATGTGAATTGAGGGTATCTTTTTAGCATTTTGTAGACACTTGTCCATATGATAAATATGTAGCATTTGTGCTGCTGAACTGAGCACAGAAATGATACTTTGAATCATGAGACGATTCTGTCCTCTTGACTGCTGACCCCAAATTCTTCATGAGATATTCAACTACATAAAGATGGCTCATCTTGTTGTTTAACAAGTGCTGATGTTTCCAATCATATTCCCATAATGTGTAGCCTTGATGAGGACTTCCAGTGCCTTTTATCATCATTAAATCAATTTACAAGATCTGAAATAAGCAACAGTATACATGGAGTTATTCCAATGCTATTCAAACATTCAATACCCCTATGTTTCTTGAAGATTTTATAGCAGGGAACATTATAAGAGAGCTTCTTAAAATGTGAAGTTGTATGCAAAGAGTAGCAGGTCTCATCTTTAACAGAACCAAATAATTTAATACAGAATTCATTTGCTGTTGTTAAGCTAAATTTGGTACTTGGTAGGCAACGCTGTGTTTTAATATCAGTGTTTGGTTTGGCCTTCTATTCCATTTGAGGTAACTCTGTGTTGCTTGTTTTGGTGGGATGAGAACCTACCAGATGGCCTCTCCAGCCCTGGATGGTTTTGTCCTCATGTTGTCAACCAGCTCAGACATGACACATGAATTTTTCCCCATGATGGCTTCACTGGATTATCGTGTGTTCCTGCCAAAGGCCATTCAAAAGGGTGTTTGATTCCCAGGCATCAAACATTTTAACGCTAACTCAATTACTGTTGATAGAGTGGGAAGGTCTGTGTTTACTAAATACAACTCTTGCCACACGTCACCAACTCTACCCATGTATGGGTAGAGAATCAAATGAGTCCATTTTGATTGCTTTTCAGGCTGGTGCATATCTAACAGGGTCAGAGCCTCATTAACAACAAGAACATGCAGCCACAGAGCAAAGAGATTCAGAGAGTGTAACTAATTGATGCACAGGGATTGTAGGTCATATCTTCATGAGACACACAGCGATGACAGAGAATGATTTAATTGGAAACAATCGGCGTACTTCATCTGTGAGCTGCCACAGTGCCCCACTAACCTACGTGTGGTAATAACCTCTGCTTTGGGTATCAATAAAGGGTGCTGCCCTTTGAGATCCCGCAGGAACGAGCGCTGTCAGCTGACAGATGAGAGCGTGCGGGGCGCTGGGGCTTCTCGCTGCTGCGAGCAAGTAGGTCATGGCCAAAAGTAGCCTTGGCTGCCTTTGTGGAAGTGTGCCTGCGAGAGGGGAGGCAGCTGAGAAAAAAGCTAGTATGGGGTTTGGGTTTAGGGGGTTTTTTTTAGCCCTTCCTTGCTGTGGAGCAGCTGGCACTACGTGCCGTGAAATGCGTCTGCTTTCCAGTATTCTTGCATAAAATATTTTTAGAAGTGAATATGCAGCTCTTATTTCTGCTTAGGGGAAGTGGTGCATGCTTGTGGCCTTTCGTTTTTGTTAAAAATATAGAATTTTAATTAGATCAAGTGTTTGTAATAAACGTTTTTTCCTTGCTTTCTTCAGTGGAGTTTGGCTGAAACTGGATGGTAGATGTGTGTCGGGGAAAATCAGGTTGGAAATGGTTTTGAACTTGAGCTGTGTATGCAATATTTGAGCTCCCTTATGCTTTATTAGTGATAAGCAATACGTGAAAACAAGTGCTTTAACTCATTTTAGGATTCATTCACTCATGCTGTCTCTTCCCGTGAAGACTGGCTCCTGTTTGTGGCATAATGGTCATTTCCATGGCAACAAACTGTGATGGTGCTTGGAAAGCTTTGACTTTTGATAGAGAATAAATAAAAGCAGATTTACCCACACACAAGATAACCCTGTTTTCATATGAAATGGAGAAAGGGGGGAAAAATGATATAGGTTTTCTTTATCGTATTCTTTCATGGTTTCCTGTGTAACTTGTAGGTCTTTCAGAACTGGACCTACTCGAAGTCGCGGTGTGCAGACTCAGGATGTTCCATGTGCAGGTGCCTGGTCTCCGGCGCTGAGCTGCCTCTATAGACCATGGCAATCCTTTGTAGCAGATCATCACCTGGTTTGGCTGTTCTAGTGCTCCAAAGCTTTCCTTTGACAGAACACTAAATCACCCTCTTGTCTTCCCATGCATTAAGACACATTAATCAACTTCTCAAAACATTTCTGAGGTGGTGCTCTAATTATATTTCCCCCACGTATTTTCTCATATAGAGCTCTCAGTCTGTTTCCATCCCTTCTTATAAATACGTTGCACAAGCATCATCCTTTATCAGTAGCTGGAAGTTCCCCCATGATACAGCATGGGAGTGCTTGGATAGGAAGCTGTTGCTGGCTGAGCCGAAGCGCAGAGCTGCTCCAAAGGGCATGAGCTGACATGCCAAGGTCATGTCTTCAACACAAGCTTGATGGGAGGACGATCTGCAGCGATAGAAGTTTATAATGTTCATGCAGCACTTCGGTATAGAGTTCTCATCCTGGAAGATGACTCCAGGCAGTGTGTGTATTTCAACTCCTATATGAAAATCACTATTTTTTAATTTACTGTTGACATATAAGACTATATAAGTGCTGGTCTCAGTGTGGAGCAGATGCCACCATGAGCAGCTGATGCACCGTGAATAATTGATGCTGAAAACTAACCTTTTTCCATAGTATGGAAAAATGTGACCTGAAATACCATACTATTTTCTTGAGCATGGAGTGAGAGTTGGAGAGCTTGGCAGCACTTCTAACGATACATCACACGTTGACAGATGAAACAGTGTACTGCAGCTTTTGCTACCTTTAAAGTCTGTATAGCAGTTTAGTCTGTCTTTTCCACTAAATTTCTGTCAAGGTATAAATCTGAATCTTCAGTCATGTTAAATTGTTTCTTAGGGAACTGTTTCCATTTTCGTTTAAAGATGATCCGCTCATGTGTTCTGGGGATAGCTCAAGTCTGCCAGCAAGATAATTTAAAGGCCTTCTTCAAATTATCAATGTTTCCAGCAGTTGTATTTCTAAAGAAGCTTTTTCTGGAACATAATTTTTGGGCTGTTGCACAACATGTGCACAGATGGATGCTGCTTTGTGTTAATAAGTTGTTTAGGTTGAACAGATCTGTCCAGGATCATATGTTCATTTTGGCAACTCTGCTGTTCCCCTACTACTTCTTTGGCAATTTTGTTCTAGTAAGATGAATAAATGAATAAAGCTCTGCATTCTCTTAGTCGTTTCACAAGCTGCCATTGCCTTTGCTGTCTTTCTTCATACCCCAGCAGTGTGCAGGTTTGTTGTCTTTTGTTTGGGGGATTTTTTTGTTTGGTTTTTGTTTGTTTGATTGTTTTTGAGTATCCACTTAAGGAAAAATAGCGGCACTGGTCTGCCTTTGCCTAACTAAGTATAATCTAACCTGCTCTCTTTCTTCCCTTTCCTTCCCTATTTTATTCCTACTAGCCCTCGTTGCTCTTCTCACTAATAAATTAGAAAGATGGTTACCTTTCTGTCAGCAAACGAGCCTGCCAGTTGGCTGCAAACAATTTGAGAAGTGCCTTCCTATAAATGAATGAGTCCAGCTGTCATAACGTGTACGCTCCGAACCAAGAATATTAATTTCGATTAGGCAGAAAAAGTCCACTGACTTGGTTTCACATGATTTTGTTATCGCTCTTTGCCACAATGATTGAACTAGCAGTGTCGGCACCGCAGCTGGCAGGTCTCCACGCATAGCTTTTTCTA
The DNA here is from genome assembly GCF_036013475.1 of Columba livia. Taxonomy (NCBI): domain Eukaryota; kingdom Metazoa; phylum Chordata; class Aves; order Columbiformes; family Columbidae; genus Columba; species Columba livia. Next base: position 7,985,895 of record NC_088618.1, read on the forward strand.
AAGAGCTGTCTGGGTTATAAAAACCTCCCTAAACTGTTCAGGTGTGTGTTTTGAGAAGAGAACCGATTGTTTCTTTTCAAAGGCCTGTGCTCTGTGTGCTTTTAAGGATCAATTTGGCAGTGAAACTTGTCTCTGACAGCTGATACAATCAGAGGGTTTGGTTTTGTTTCTTTTTCCTGTATCTGAGATCCTGCCTCAGCCTTGTGCCTTGCTGGGCTGGACTTTGTGTCCAGCTGGGTGCCCCCGTCAAGTGCCACCTAACCATGCTGGTGGGGTGACTCCAGTCATGGTGTGCCCAAATCACATCCTGACCCTATTAAATGACTGGCGTACGTGGGCCTGCCCTGTCGTGTTACTGAAGGCACACGGTTATTTTGGGCATGCTTGTGGCTTTCATGTCTTGGGTAGGGAGCAACCTGATCATCCAGAAGTGTTTGACAGCCCAATAGCTCTTCCCTCCCTGTGTCAGGAGGCCCCTCTGGGCAGCAGAAGAATGCCATAGATGTTCTTCTGATGGAGCGTGGGGGAGCAGGAGTCAGCCCAGTTTGCAGTGTCCCCTCTGCAGGGCAGAGCATCACTCTCACTTCATCAGCCTGCAGGACCTCCCGACCCCGGCTGCCATCTCGGTTCCCTCTTCCATGGAATTGTTATTGTTACCTGGGGATTAACTGGCCAAAGATCCCTCCTGGGTCTGTCTGCCATCCTCACCCCAAGCACCTCTCTGGAGAATTCGTGCCTCCATTTCTCTTCATTATGGCTAGTTATGTTATGGACTCCACATTTCCTGAAGTAAAAGAAAAATTACAGTTATTTCAGAAAAGGTAGTGAGCTTGATTGCCAGAATGGTTTGCTGGCTGTATGACTTTCATCAGAGGTCCCTTCTGAAGTGTCGCTGCTGCTCAGCAGCAATGATCTTTGTCTCGGCTTTTCACGCAAACTCCCCTTTCAGTTTGTGCGAAGACAGTGCTGCACAACTTCTGGAGCCTGTTCACTTGGTTCACGCTGTACTGTGTCAAACTACAACACTGTAAACAATCGTATCCCAGTTCTCAGGCTCCTTGTTTTTGTGGGCTGTCTGTGACTTAAATTCCCAGGGTTTTGATGATTCAGACAACTTGCAGTATATTATTAATAAATTATGTACTATTAAAATCCCAGCACTGATATTACAGTTTCCTTTTATTTCCACGGTTAGATTCTGCTGTGATTAATTTTTTTTAATGCTTCATTTTCTTTAGAAACTAGATGCCAAATCACTTATAAAGCTGAATTTTGCTAAAAACAGTGAAGGTAAGAGCAGTAATTTTCTGTGTGTTTTGTTTTTTGTTTGTGTTTTGTTTTTCTTAATGAGTGCTTTAATAAACCCTGGTTTGTCTTACTCATGGTTAAGTTACGTAGTTTGTTTTCTATTGTGGCTTTTATTTTTTGAGTAGAATAACTGCTGCTTGCGAGTGACACAACTTTTAAAGTTCAATATCTGTTTTTCTTTACACTGCGGGGCTGTAAATTATTCACCAATTTCACTTTACTATAGCTACTACTGCAGTGAGGTACTATTTACTTTAGGGAAATTTTTCAGAAAAGGCTACATTTCCATAATATGTTAGGTTTTTCTAACTTGCCTGTGGCATTATTTTCTGCTCCCTTGGTTTTGAGCAGCTTTTCGTTTGTAAGATGAATTAAACTTAAATGAACACATGGGATTTTATGAATAGCAGCACACAAGAAAGCAGCCTCATGTTTTATTTCTGCAGGGTTAAAGATATAAAACCTGCCATCTAAGAGAGGGTGCCAGGGATAAAAGAGAACAGTGGAGATGAAATAGTATTTTGCAAGGCAAATAATGGTTTTTCTTTTAAACAAGAGTCGCAAGGATTAGGTGGGAATACAACTCTGAAATGTCTTTGCCCTTATCTTACCAACAGTCCATAGACTACAAGGGCTTCTCTCTAGCTGGTGGGTTTCTTCTGTGCTTTGTCTTCCTGTCTCAAGACCAGAGTGTTAAAAAATTATCATTAGTCACATTGGCCAAGGTTTTTGAAAGACACTGCGATATTTGGCTTTCCTTAAAGAAGTCCAGTTCGTGATGCTGGAGTGGAATGACAGCAGCCACACAGACTCTGAAGCCTTTTCCTTGGAAAGGTGTATGCTGTGTCATTAATAGATCAAGAGAAGATGCAACAAAAGAGGAAGAGTAAAATGTTGCGTTTCTGTCTATCAGCAAACTTTTCTTTAAATCTTAACATGTAGAGTGGTTGGTATGTATGGAGGATCTTCTCTATTCACACCTAAACAATAAAAAAGGTCTTCAGATATTGCAGTTTTTTCCATTTAGTGACCCTTCCTAGCTGAGTACCATCTATCCAGATGAACAAGTGTGGGCCCTCAGCAGCTCTGCTTTTGCTAGAGCTGAAAACATGGTGACTCGCTCTCTTTTATGCAGCTGGAGTGAGGCCTCACATTTTACCAGCGTGTTTCTGTATCCATCACTTGGCCCATACCCTGATGCCACTTCTGAAAATCCCTTTCTAAACTTCCTCTTGTATTTCAGCCCTTTGTGGCAAAGGCTTTTCCTTCAGCTCTGGTGGCATTAACAGAAACAGCCCTCGCTGGCCTCTGCGTGCTGGAGGCCTGGGAGCCTCTGTGGCTGATCAGTTAATCGGTAAATCCTCCATAGGTGTTTGTCTCTCCTGTCTGTGCAGGTGCTGTGAGCAGCCTATGCTTTGGTCTCCCTGCTGCTTTTGATTTTCAGATGATAATTAGGGAAAAAAGAACCAAATAGACCCAACCTATTTCAAAAATTTCACCCAGGTCTAGCAAACTGAACAAGTATTAATAACCTTCTTCTAGTTGCTTTCTGCCGAGATGGTCCAGGCATTTTTCTTTTTCCTCCTACGTTGCCTTCCATCAGTTTGCTTGTTGTTGACATGCTTAATATTTATGCTGACCCTCCTGGGAAAATTCACAGCTTGATTAGAGCAGACGCTGGGTTCCTTATTGAATAACGTGCTCAGATTTAATGGCATTCTGCTTGCCACATTTGAATACAAAATGCTCTTGTTTCCTAAAAGCACAACAACTGCTCTGAACTTTTCTGTTGGATATAAGCTAAACTTTTATTCCTGGGAACAACACCGAAAATAGAACACTGGGCAGGCTGCGAGGTACAGGCTTTAGAGTCAATAGAGCTTTGATTATAATGATAACACCTATATTGCGGTACTTCATAGGTATCGAGTAAATTGGACACATTTCTGTGTTGGGGAATTGAAAACAGTAGATTTCAAAACAGCATTTTCATTTTTGGTTTTATATTTCTCATGTTATTTTTTTGCCACTGAAGAATCAAAGTGCAGTTAAAACACCATTAAATATACACTGAAGTTACACATTATATGAAAAACTGAAGTAGATATTCTTCAAAGAGATAATAGAAATCAACAATCTCAAAACAGTTGCAGGGACTTCATGCTGAATTTAAACTTTTTGCCCTCCATCAGGTAAATACCACTGTCCAGTGCTGTTTACGGTATTCACCAATAACTCCCATATTGTGGCCATCAAGACAACTGGAAATGTGTTTGCCTATGAGGTAGGTTCTCTGTCGCATTTCAGTATTAATATTTTATACTTGATTTATTTCATTGAAGATCACAAAATGCTTTAGAAAGGTAGGTACATTTTATTCTTGTTCTACAACCAGGAAAATTAAAGTGCAAAGAGATGAACTAATGTCACAAATTGTTGTTTGACTTTTGCCTTCAAAATATGGACATCCCTGGAATATGATTTAAAAGATATTTTTAAAACCTTTTCCTAAGTTAATCTGCATGCACTGAGTCACGTAGACCAAAATGAGTACTTTTTATGTGCTCTGCAGCTGAATTAATAGACAAATCTTCTGTCATCTTTCTTTCTGATACAGAGTCATCACCAAAACACAAATTGCCTCATTTCTATTCACATCAATGAATAAAAAAGAGTATTTTAACTGGAGCAGGGGAAAGAGCAGATAATGCCTTAATGGATACTTGAAGTGCGTTTTTATTTGTGTTTTGTGAACATTTGTGTGAACTCAGGTGGAATTTTAATTGTGACTTGTTTGCATAATCCTTACTGTAAAAGCAAGGTTTAATTATTTTTCATTGGCAAATAAATCCTTCAGTTAATGGATCCATGTCCAGTGTTGTAAAAAGTCTGAACACCGAAACATCTGCTTTTTGAAATCTGTTCATGGCAGATTCCGGTAGGACTTTCAGATACTGGGAGGAACAAGCTGAAACCATTGCAATCAGGGAAAAGCTGGATTCATCAAGTTATTGAAAACTTGCTCCGTTGTAGTTGGATTGTCTTCATTCCAGCTATGAGAGCAGTCAAGATTAGGTTAAAATGAACTGTATTTTCTGTTCCTTCTGGAAGCGTGATTGCTGTGGTTAAAAGGCAAGAATGAGTTTCAGGGTGGTGTTTGTTAAATTCTTGTTGTTATTGTAAAACTGTTGCTCAGTTTGCTACAATTTGTAATACTGGGCTTCCTAAACAAGCTGTGCCAAGAGGGCCTGTTTTTCATATGGTGTATCACTTGGAGCAATAACATTTATCGGCTTGTTATAAGCACAGAATTAATTTATGGACTTCTGGAGGTACTAGAAAAACATTGTCACTTCCATCTGATGAGAACAGAGCGCACTTGGGGGAATAAGACAGATTCAGTTTTCGTGCAGGTAGACTTCCACAGTCATCTCTCTGCGTGATGTATTTGTTTATAACAACAAAACATTTATTCTGCATTGGTTGTCGCCAAGAAATAACACACCGCTGCTCTGAGCATCATTTTGTTTTCTCAGGTGAAGAGCAGCGTTGCTGCAGGCTGGGGTGGGCAGAGGACACGTGTCTCCCAGGGGTGCTGGCAATGGGGGAGATGCTGACCCTGTGTTGAAGCTGCCTGTCTATACCATCTGCAAGCAGGAGTTTTGTATTTTGGCAGCACTTTTGCAATGAGTTTGGTTAAAATGATGTGCATAACTATGGAAAGGAGAGTGCAAGGTTATTTAAAAAACATACAAACCAAAAGAAACCAACCAAACAAAAACCAAACCACAAAATTCAAGTTTTGTAGGGATGAAAGACAAAAGCTTCTCATCTGTTGAAGAACACAATGAAAATATTGCAGCTGCCAGTTGAGAATGAAGGGTGAAATTGTTTTCTTTATCATTTGTACTTTAGGGCTTTATTAGCATCACGTGTTTACTTGTAATATTTATACATTAGTGTACAATTTTTAATATGTGTCTTTTGTCTGGCTGTTAGGCAGTCGAGCAGCTGAACATAAAACCAAAGAGCTACAAGGATCTTTTAACAGATGAACCCTTCACTCGGCAAGACATCGTGACACTGCAGGTAAACTTTTCTCTGTGTTACACTTCTTGCAATACAGCTTTTTTGCAGAGGATGGAATGGTGCTATGTACACCGCTAGAGCAGGAATCTGGGATATTGAACAGAGAAACATTTTCTGTGTGTGTGTGTCTTGGAGACGGGTAGAAGGTGAACTGCTGTATTCTCTTTGTTATCCAGATGAGCCACAAAGATGCTGTATAACTTAGAGCTTGACAGATCTCTAGAGTGATTATTGTGAGCCTTGCAGATAAGCAGATTGTTCAACTTTGTAAAATAAAGTATAGAAAAAAAGCCGTGCACAGAAAAAGTCAAGGATGCTATGTAAAAATGTGAATTTTGACAAATGTATTTGCAGTTCCTCACTATTTCACTGTATCCGACTGAATAGAAGATCTGGTGAATAATTTTAAGTTTTAGGCAGGAAAATACACATAGGATTTTGTTGGTTTTGTTTTGCTAACCTTGCCTGAAAAATTGCTGTGACACCTCTGATCTATTGCGAGACGTACACAGGAGTGCATTGGGAAAAGATTGGGTAGAGGAAAGGGAAAGAGACATCCAGAATACTCTCCAGCTTTAGACAGCCAGCAGCGCGTGCTCTGGGTTACCAAAAGAAATGTGGTTTAGAATGTGAAGTATATGAACTTAAAGGAAGTTAAGTCTGACGCTGATTGTCCATCTTACTCTTTTAAAGATGCCTAAAAGACTCAGAGCTTCAGAAAAGCATTTTTTAGAGTTTGTCTAAATAAGCAGCAATCCACCAGATTTTCTTTTAAGTGCTTGCCTGCCATGGTTTTCTTCTGAATAGATGCCAATGTTGGTCTTTTACTGATTTTAAAGGAACTAACACCTGAATTAAAACAGCACTGTAAATTTCAGAGTGTAGCAGATACCCATTTACAGCTGAAGTTTAGTGTCAAAAGATCTAAAACTTACGTTTAAAATGAAGCATTTTTAAGCTTGCATGATTTCAAAATAGGAGAAAAACATTTAAGGATCATTATTATTGGAGTCGTGAGTTAGTATGCATCTCACGAACAGTTAATTGCCACTAGCCAAGACTAATACAGTCTAATTTGAATAGAAAAATATTTTCCATTTATGTCTAAATTTAAATGTAATGGATCCCTCCTTCCCCACTCCCTTCTGAACAGCATGTTTATAAATATTTTTCCTCTATTCCTTTGTGCTTATGGCTGTTCAAGTTAATGCAGCAAAGTAAAATGGTTTTAATCCAATGGTAGCAAAACCCACAGCTTTTTCAGATTGAAAGCTCCCAACAGAATGTTATTTGAATGTAACTGCATGGTTGCTAATGGATTTGGAACAGGAAAAAAGGACAACATGAGTGACTAAAAATGTTTCTGTATATCAGTATGGAAAACCAAATTATTTTTAAGAAATAATTGAAATGTGCAGTCATTTCAAAATATTTTGGTGTGTTCTGTAGGTTTGGAATTGAATGTATGTGTAAAGAGTGTGTTTCTATTACAGCCCTAGCTTTAATTTTTGTCATAAAAGCAAAGAGATACTATAGTCCTCTAAATCTCAAAGTGCAATAGGCAGCAATTTAGATGATTCCTATGTGGATTTTTATCAATATTTTTCACTTTCATTCTGTTCTTTTTGGGTTTCTATCTCTAAGTGTACAATCTTACGGTATATATTCTTCTCAAATAAGTTTAGAAATAGCAAAGCGACCCCCATCTTGGGGTTGGACTGGAAGAGATTTCGATCATCTAAATGTGCCGTTAACCAGCTAAAGTTTGACCCTTCACCCAATTGGTTTTTAAATATTTTTTTTTTGAAAAAAAATAAAAGGATTTTCAACAACCAGGCTAAAATGGCTCTGGGGTGTTGAATGAGAACCAAGAGCCGTCCCGTGCGCTGCACAACACCCGCTGCAAACCTGCAAGTTCACCTTGATTTCTCCTGTTCCCGTGCTGCCCTGACTTGCTTTGTCGAGCCCAAAACACCACCTACAGTAGTATGACCAGTCTGGGTATTAAAATTGCTTGTGTATATGTGGTATAGCAATCTGTTGTTAGCTTCTCATAGTATTTTCTTGATGAAAATGAAGAGACAGAGCAATGTCTCCTCTATCAGCTGTCACATTGACAGGGCTGCAGGCAGCGTGTGGCTTCACGCTGCCAAGCGCTGCCACCTGTGGCTTTGTTTCTTAGCCAGAGTTCGTGACTGCAATCTGTTGTGTTTCAATTTGTGGCTCTGGAGCTCTGTCCACTTCTCTTAAAAACCTTTCAATTCTGTGTTGAAACTTATCACTTTTTTGTTTTCCCATTCCCTCGTGTGAATGGAGTACGGTGGTATCTGAGAGAGCTGGAATTGGGAGTGAGCTGGTAACACTGACCCTGCTGTTTGCCAAAAAGGTAGATATAAAGGAAGTTGCTATAAAAAACCCCCCACATTCTTTGCTTTGCAAATAACAACTGAGTAGGACTGTCTGTAATAGCTGTGTTTATCAATAGAAAATAGCATTTCCAGAGGCTGACTCTGAATGTCAGAGTCAGATGGGGTACCTGTGTTTGGTAGTGAAATACAATGTAAGTGGAGAATTTTAATAATGTATGTTAACAGATTATTTGTATGATCACATTTTTGCTTTTTGATACATAGAGAGCAATCCTACAGCTGCTAGGGATGTCCTTTGACCAGAAGAGCAATTGACCTCAATCTTGACCTCTCTTTCCTAATGTATATAATTAAAAACAAAAACAATTTGCTCTTTCCAGAAGAGAGAGAATTGCATAAATTACTTTGTTCTGTTCTCAGTGCTAAACATCAGTCAAACATTAATCATAATCTACCCTTGCTATCTTTTCTGGTGAACACCATCTCATCCCCGTTGGTTGGTTTTATTTTATTGATAGTTATTTGTGTCCCATTGCTATTAAGTTTACTTCTTAAAAAGGACAAATTATTTTTGATCTGGAACTTAAAAAAGCAAAATCAGAACTCAAATTGTTAATGATGCTATTTTAGATCTTTGATATGCTTCTCTTTGTAAAGGAATCCACAGTGCTTCCTGCACTTACATAAACAGAAACTCCTTTTTTCCCCTGTTGAAATGCAAATGTCCTGGGGCAGAGCATGGCAGGTTCTCATCAACATATGGCGATATTATCCAGCCCCTCAGGGCAGGAGGTAAAGGATGATACTATATCCTGGTGTGCAGGGCCCATTACCAAAACTGGAATGTAGTTATTCAGGCAAAAGATGTAATGGATTCTGGTTTAATATCTTGCTGATAATGACAGAAATACACATGACATTATTCAACATGAAACCCTTCCTAGACACCAGCAGTCTTAGTATAGCAGCATTGGTTTTAGACTGTAACTCTTTACCCTCAAGTTGAAATTTCCTTTTTTTTGGCTGCTTGATCTTGCCATAAACTCAAGTCAGGCTTTCCATCCCCTACACTGCAGCTGATACTTTTGTCCAAGTTTCTCTCTCCTTGCAGTTTATCATTATTTCAGATAATTTTTCTTTCCACTGTACTGGTTCATATCTCTTCTAAAAGGAATATTACCTTTGTATTTTGTCTGTGTTTCTCATAACTCTAAACCCATTTGTATTCTTTCACCTTGAACGGTGACCAGCTCAGCCTCACTTAGCATCCCTTGCAAATGTCCTGAATGTCAGACAGCTCAAGTACTTCAAGATGTATTAGTTATACTGTAATAGGAAGGCTGGTATTGTTGAAGCTTGTTTGCAGTGTTCTTACCTTCCTATTCTGCTAGATTGATGTTCATCATTTCACTTTGCAGTTGTTTTAAAGGTTTTAAGCTCACGATGCACAGAGAGGCACAGGGTCAGGTAGTGCCTTTCTGGACACAGTGGTGGGCTTGGGCAGTCCTGGGGACTTCTTCCCATCACAAGTGGGAGAGGGTCCTGAGGTAAGCAAAGTAAGAATGCCACAATACCCTGCTTTCGTGTCCTGTTTGGTAGGAAGTGTTCAGAAGAGATAAGAACAATTCCCCTTTTATCCCCTTTAAATTCTTCATCCTCCGCTGTGTCTCTGTTCACAAACCAGAAACCACGGCTCTCAAATTTGTGAAGATACACAAGAAACGATTCCTGCTCTTGGAACCTTGTAGAAGCTATTGCTGTACTGCATGCTGGCAGGGGAGGGGAGGTGTGAGAAGTGTGGCTCTCACAGGTGAGCAGGGGCAGGGATGATCTGTTCCTCTTCGCCAGAACAATTGCAATAAACCCCCCCGACCCTGTTGTGCCAGCGTTAATAGGCACAGTCCTCTGCTGGCAGCCTGCTGAGAACCTTTCCTGATAGATGCACGCTAACAAATGCGTCTGCTTTGCACCACAGAAATGGAGGGGAATTCCTGGGAGAAATAACTAGAGACAAAAACCAAAAAGCCTGGGTAGAATGGAAACAGGTTTGCTGCTGTTAAATGGAAAAAAAGGCTCATCCTGTTATGTGCTTCCTTATTGAATTTTTATTGTTTCTGTACAACCTAACCAGCCGTGGACAAGACATGGTTTCCAACAAGCTGTTAAACACCGCTGGCGTTTGTGGCAGGAAGCATAACTAATGAGCTAAGTTGGAGGAAGCTGAGCTGCACACTGTTAATTGATGTTTCACTCCTCGGCTGTTTCTCGTTTGCTCTTTGTGTGACAGAAGGTCAGAGCAGATTTCCTCTCCATGGCGGGTGAGGGCTCTTTGAGGGCAGATCCTGCACCAACACATGTGGAGAGTGGCTGGTTGAGAAGCGGCGCATTGGGACATGGTTGGTGTCTGAACTGCTCGATAGCAGCCCCAGGGTCAGAGAGAGAGTATGGCCCTGCTGCAGAGAGAAGATCCAAAACTGTAGGTGTTCTCCAGCCCAGGTGAAGTCCTTGACAAGGCTGCATTTAAAACTACTATTTATCTGTAAATACAGTTTTCAAAGTTTAAAAGTCATCTGGGAATTGCTTGGAAAATGGTCATGTCATTTTATTAAAATCATTTGGAACTTAGGTTTAACATGCCCAGACTCAGTCTTTATCATCATGAGGAGGTAGGATGGTTTTTACATTTCTAAATCTTTTTGTTTGAAGATAAGGCTTCAGGCCTTTATCTTAGCAGGTGTTGGAGCATCCCTGTGAGTCCAGCCTTTCTCTGACCAGGAGAGACCATTAATTCGTTAGAGCTGAAGGCTTTGTTGAAGCGGGTATGTCCATCTGCCTGTCGCTGCGGTGTCTTGGTAGGACTGCTCTGATGCTGTGCCCAGTAACTGTCATGGATGCAACAAGAACTTGGCAGGCTAATTATTAATGATTAGAGAGTTCTCTTCCTGAAGTGATATATCTAAAGAACATGTGCACTTGTAAAATTTCCATAGACCTACCTTTAAAGAATGTGTGTCCTGTATTGTAGGACACAGTACCATCAGTAAGGAAATGATCTGTGTCTTCTGCAGCACAAGTTGGACTGGTCAGGTGTATTTCTGCTCTTGGAGATGATAAAAGTAAATGATGTCTTGTGTTTAACTCAGTATTTATTGTAGTACTGTCACACTTAGTATGCACGTTTGTCTAATTCCAAACTTCTAGTGTATCATGATGCTGTATTTTAGAGGGAGGAATCAATATGTCAACTGGATATGTCCTAGGTGTCCTGTGTAAGATGAAGCTCAAATTTCAACTTGAAGAACCATTTTTGAGGGATTTTTTCCACTCACAGAGGGAAACGGTTTTGGAGTAGGCACATGGGTTCTCTGCCTTTTCAACGTGGGGTGACCCTCGTGCTTCACAGAATCAGCAACACAAGGGACAACACTGTAAATCAAACCTTTGCCAAGGTTTCCATTTGAGCAGATGCCCATGTGAAAGTGATGAAGGCTTGTGCAGAGGACCTTGGTCTCACTTCTGGGGCTTGGGGTTGTCTTGGGTCCCCCAGAAAGCAGATGGGTGGCTGCGGTCTGCAAGGAGAGGGAGCTGCCCTGTGGCCTCTCTTGTCCTTTGTGCCGTAATGGGTGAATTGCATATGGGCAGGTTAGTGGTGACTTGGAGAGCCCTGAGAAACCCCTTGCGCAGAAGGGGACTGTAAACACTTCTGCCGGAGTTGCTCAATGCCTGCAATTCGGCTGCTTAAGCCAGGGAAATGTTTGAACAAACGGTGGATGTGAAAACAGTTTGAACTAATCGGATTCGTGGTACCCTGAGCACAAAACAATGGGTCTCATAAAGCACTGGCGGTTGTGATGTCCTTTTATTTATTTTTAAACAGTCAATAAATCAGTAAATCAAGAAGCTTTATTTAGAGGAATATAGTGAAGGTGTTTCCTGGTTCATCTGCTGCCTCCTGCTCTCCCTCCCATCCATGTAAAGCTGGTTTCAGGAGTCAGTCCTGCTTTGCCATGAACAGCAGACATGTGGATTGCTATAAATCCATTTGTGTCTATTAATCTTAATACACAAATGTTTTTTTTCCCTTTCCTGGAAAGAGTAAGCAGTCTTACTTCCTTCACCTTTTGAGCTGGTACATTTATGTGCAAGGCCATGATTTCTGTCTGGGAAAGCTGCAGCTCATGATTCCTAAGGAGTGTTTGGGAGGAGGCAACCTGAGCCCTTTCTCCAGATGTTCTCCATGTGTCTTGTTGACTGTTAAAGAACAGGGCTGAAATTATCTCTATTCATACATAAACATGTATGTGAGGGAATAAGTCATGAATACACACGGATGCCGGTGGCAGAGGATACAAAAAATGCTTAAAAACAGGTCCAAATTTCCTGTTCCTTAGTAGTTTTACTTAAAGATGATCTGTTTCTAATGCAAGATCTTAAAGATTTAAGGTTTTTTTGCAGTCCATGTCTTGATGAAGATCTACCAGAGCAGCATAGTGGGGGAGGAGGCCATAGAAAATGGTTACATGGTGGTTGGGAAAGGGGACAGCAGAAAGCCAGGAGGTCATTGCTGGGGTTCAGAATCACACAGCTTGATTTCATAAATGTGTTTTGTTTTACTACCAGCAGTAAAACTAAAAATGCACTCTCTGGTGGAAGCATTTCAGGGATGAATGAAAGGCATAATTAGATCATTTAATAAGGGATGGAGCTACCAGCTCTGCTTGTACTAATCATTGTGTTTAGCAGGGATGGAATTGTCACAACTTCTTACTAACAGCGGTGGTCTTGGAAGCTTTGTTAAATTTATTTGGGATAATAGTATTCATGCCAGTATCATAGTTCTTTGCATAATAAGTTGCTTTTTTTTTTATCCTGAACTTAAAACTACTGCATATTATTAAGATATTTTGGTATTTTAGACTTTAAATTGTTTTCTGTAAGATAGAATTTCCAGAAATGACCGGGTGTTCTGGGCTGATGTTTTGACCTTTCTGTGCTGCAGAGAAGCTCAAGGAGAAAACCTTAAAGTTGTTCTAAGAAGAGGATTGAAGACTATTTAATAATAGTATAATGTAACCTAGATCGCCAGTAGGCATTCCTTGTCTTATTCTCTCTAACAAAAGGTCAAAGGTATGCATAAAGTTGCCTAGAGATAGAATGAAGACTCACATTTAATAGACTGTATTTTTACTGCTTTACTTGAGTGGTCACTCAACAGAGTTTTCATAATACCACTTTTTTGTTGCCTATTTATTATTATTTTTTATTTTTAAATGTAAATCTGTAAGCGGAGATTTCACTATTAAAAAAAAAAAACCAACAATCAAACCCGTTCTGGCTGCAAAGACTTGCTCTAAGGTTTATTTGTATTTTGAAATGCATTTCAAAGGTTCGCAGAGCATGTGCAAATCAGGCACACTTGTTATAAATAGAAGGAGATAGTTAATGTGAATTTGCATAGATCTTAGACCAAACCACAGAATGAAGGAAAAAAACAGGGGATTGCTGCTCCTCATTCTTTCTTCTCACCAGGATAGGCAAGACTCAGCTTAGTCCTGTTAGTAACTTCTGTAGGCAAAATATGTGTAATATTATATTTGGGGCTGAATTCCAGATCCATAAGGAGCCTGTTGTGAACTGGCACATTTCTGATGTCGGTTGGAGTTGATTGCTTTATATTTTGTTCATCTTTCTGTGGTTCAGGGAGTATGGAAGTTATTCTGTCTCTCCCTATCTGTTTATTATGGTGGTGTCTGCCCTTAAAACTAGTCTGTTGCATGGCATAGATGCATACCAAGCTCTCTGATTTATTATTATTATTATTATTATTATTATTATTATTATTATTATTATTATTTTCAGGATCCAACAAACCTGGATAAGTTCAATGTCTCAAACTTCTTTCATGTTAAGAACAACATAAAAGTAATTGATCCAGGTAAGGATGAACTGAAGGTAGGCTGAAAAAACACCAACCCAAATATGCGAATTCTAAGGACGATGTTATGGAATTGTTGCTGTTTTCGATGGACGGAGATCCCTAGTGGTAACTAGGGTAACTAGTGGTAACTTTGAAAGCTTCTTGGAAACACAAATAACTTGTTGAAACGGTCCCTTTCACCTCGAACTGTGTTAATATATTTTGAAGCGAAGACATGATTCTTTGAGTAATCGTTAACTGTCTCTGTTGAGTGCTGTGCAAGCAGAAAGGTTTCCATGTCCTTTAAGAGCAGGTAGATGAGAGAGAAGTAAGAATAGGAAAAATTCTTTGCCAAGAGGTCCGTTACCCTTGTGCCAAAAACCAGACAAGGAAACCTTCATCTTCCCATACCTGTGTGCCAGGCTCCTTCACGTGTATTAACAGGGCATTGCCCATCCTTCTGTCTGAGTAACAACAGACATCTGCCAAGTTAAAGATTGATGCAGGTTTTTCTAAAATAGTCCCAAAATTATTTTAATAATAAAAAAAATAATGCTTTATTTTTCTTTCTAGATACCACAAGTAAGAAATTTGCTTCTCAATTATTTTGTGATTTTTTTTTTTTGATAGCTAAATGCTTAGTAATATCTGCTAATATTAAATTGCTGAAGGAAAAATAATCTCTCCTTTGTCCTTGTGTTTTCCTTTAGAACCGTTTCTAATGAGGTCTAATTGCTGATTCTAAGCATGGTGTGTTTTGGGGGTCTTAAAATGCTCATCTTTTCTTTTGTTGTTTAAAAGCTACTAGTTCTACAAACAAGCATCTCTCCGTTTACCTGCTAAAAATAAGTGGCTATTATCTCAGAGATAGAATATTCAATACCAGCAAACAGTAGGCATATCAAGGCAGAGAACAGGTGAAATTTATAAAAATAATGTAAAGAAAATCATATTTTGCAGTTTAGTCTGCCAGCTTTCCTCCCCCTGGTGCCACATTAAAGAGCTGACCTTAGGATTTTTGCATCACAAGCCTGGCTGTACAGTGAGGAATCAAAGGACAGAAGTTTATGTTGCATCCAACTGTATCTTGTCTTTATTGTTCTATAAAAAATTTTACAAGACTTGCATGAACTTAAGTCATTTCTAGTGGCTTCAAAGGAATTTTTACAGTAGTTCATTTGAAGTTGTTTTTCTTTCGGTGTACTTCATATTGGCATTTATTGTGCTGTATTTCAAGTTATACTGTCATTAGTGTTATGCATTGCTACTTGTTGCTGTTTCTGCAGGAATAAATATAGTTACTAGAGCTTTTTGTGTAAAAAAAAAAAAGTGGAAATAGTATCTGGAAGATTTTAGTGTTACTACGTATATAATAAACTGAATGAGAACAAAGTAGAATTTTTCTTTTAACTCTGAATGATTTAACTTTGTCTTATCTAGATGAAGAAAAAGCAAAATTAGACCCATCTTACTATTTGAAAAATACAAACACAGAGACCCGAGAGACTCTACTGGAGCTTTATAAGGAATTCAAAGGCGATGATATTCTTGCAGCTACTATGAAGGCTCCTGAAAAGAAGAAAGTGGATAAGCTGAATGCAGTAAGTTGACTTAATTTGTAGGTTGGCACTGATTGGCTTCTTCAAGAATAGTAATAGATGTTTTTCAGCGTAGAGGCCATATTGCAGTATAAACAGACACTTCTCCTTATGTTTTCTGTTAAATGGAGATTTGTCACAGATACAAACAGGAGAATCGTATTGGGACTCCTTAGAAAGACAATGGATGTGTCAGTGAGTTTCTCTTTGTGAAATCATTGTAAATTAACCTAAATATTTAAAAAATGAAACACAATAAGACGGAGGAATCTTTATGATGTGGTTATGACATATATGTTGGGAGAACCTTTTTTCCCAAGCTGTAGTCTCTTGCTTTGAATTTGTTTATCATTTGCTTCCTGCAGTTATTGGCAGAGAGAACACACCTTAAGGGCAGTGCAAGTGAATCATTTCTGGTGTGGGCAAATATATAAATCATCCACAGCTGCTTCTCCATTTTATTTCCACTGGAATGCAGGATTTTTAGTGTAATATTTCAAAGGATGTTCTTCCAGGTACATGTTACCGTGCATTCATGGTTGTCAAGAGAAACAATTCATCTGCAACTAGATTTTCTACATCAAAGGCTGTATGAAAAGGGCAAGACAGAGTATTCTTTCCTTTAATAATTCTGGGATGTATGTGTCTTCGTGCCTTGATTACACTTCCACAAAAACGAATAGCAGTGCAGCATATGGCTTTTAATGAGAAGGCTTAGTGACAGATTAGGGAGCGTATGTGCCCAAGGAGCAGGATCACATTTGCCCCTTTTTCAGGGCACCGTAGTGTTGTAAGAAAACAAAAGATGTTGGGAGGGGAAAAAAAGAGGCAAGAAAGAATGATGAGCTCTACATATGTTGGAGAGTCAGATTGTCGGCTAATGATGGGCATAACTGTAAACTTGTATAGGACACAGCATAACCTTATGGGCAGAGCGTTGGCCTGACCTGTATTCTTTCCAGACACTGCCCCAGAGCCTCTAAAGGTATTAGATTTGGTTTATTAGATCTTTGTAATTTGCTACAAAATCCATGTGTGACGTTCACATTTCCTTTCTGCAGGAGAATTACAAAGCTCCAAATAGCCATGGGGAAGCGTGGGACAGTGTCTCTGCACACAGAGGGGCCGTGTGTGGGAGGGGGTGGTTTGCTTTGCTCCGCACTATCTCCGTGATTCACTGGATTTTCCTTCCACTTACTCAGCAACATTGGAGAATTTTACAGATGTCTTGCCAGCAGTGTTCCTTTCATATCTCCACCTGTGGATGTACAAATACATTCTGGTAATAGAATCTTTGCATAATGAGGTATTAAACTGTAGTGGAAGCAATCAGCCCCTTCAGCTCAGTGCATGCGCAGCTCTAACTGGAGTTTCATCACAGCGAATGCTGTGGGTAACAGATGGAGAATTATCGCTGCATCGTGCATTTGTTTCTACAGGAGCTAGAGCAGAAAGTCTGCTTTCACAGGGATGACATTTGTGTGTTTCTGGTGCTTACCTAGTATCTTTAGTAGATAACCTCTGAGATCTAATGTCTTTTTCTCTTCATTTTTCTGCTGTGAACAGGCTCACTATTCTACTGGCGCAGTCAGTGCTTCCTTCACCTCCACTGCAATGGTGCCTGAAACGACCCACGAAGCAGGTACCCAAACTTCCTAGCTACAAGCTGTTTGTTTACTTTCCAGTTTTAAGGTGTCCTCCCTAGCACACATACGTGTATGAGGAATGAAGGAATGCATTGATAATCAGTCAGTAATGATGCCACAGAAATGTGTTGCCTAAGCAGATATATCCTTGTTTTCCAGTGAGCTCATTCTGAAATAATGGAGCAATTGTGAATTAGCCTCAGCTTTGAATGACAGTTACTTATGTTGAACTGAAATTAATGAGGTACTTTCTATGCTCAGGGACCACAAAATGGGATATGCGCTTATGTAAATTTAGGAATTAAGTATAATCTCTACTCAACTAAGGGTACAGAATCTTTACCACCTTTTTGTCCTGACCCAGTATTGGCTAGAATGACAGCAAATTTTATGGTGATAACTTTTGATTTATTGCTTTTCGCGGTTACACAAAAGTGTATTTCAGTACAATAAAGTTTTCCTTTTGTTCTCCAGCCTAAACACAAATGTATAAAATTTATTTAATTTGAATAATGCTTAAATAGCTGAGTGATTAGTATTCCCAGTTGAAGAGAAAGGTCTGGCTTTTGGCACTACAGTTTAGAAGTATGCCACACACTTAGGCAAAGATCAAATACTTTGCTAAAACTACGTTTACCAAGTACAGTTCCTTTACTTGGTGGATTACAATGATTTGCAGAGTGTTGAAAATATCTGACTAACTGGATATTTTGACAAAATGGAAGTGGAAACATCCTAGATTGATCCTTTAGTATGACTTTCCAGGAATGTTTCCAGTAACATAGCTTCATTTGTTTTCAGAACTGAGTAGGTCCTCATATGTCAGCAATTTGTGGCTACTGATGACTACCTGCTTGGCTTCCAAGTTTGACAAGAAAAAAGTTTGGTTTCAAAGTAACATTTGTGATTGGTGGACACTACATGAAAATTATAGTGTGTAATACTGAATGCTTCTGTGTCTTAATAATAGAGATGATATCGTTGGCTCTCAAAGAGGTGGTGATTTTCTATAATGGAAAGTGTTTTGCACAGAGATTAATGTGAGGTTATCACAGATGAATTGCAGAGTACAATCCCTGAAAACCCAGTGCCCTGGGGAAGAGGTCAGATGATAGAATCTAGCAGCTTGTTTTCTGATGATTTCCAAAGATTAATCAGTAATCTTTCAGAGAACTAATTATTGTTGTTTGCTTTGATACAGCTGCTATTGAAGAAGATGTTGTGAGATACACATATGTGAAGAAGAAGGGCTATGTGCGACTTCACACTAATAAAGGAGACCTGAACTTGGAGCTGCACTGTGATATGGTACTGTCTGCCCTGTGAGATGAATCTGTCTAGACAACAAACAGAATAGGAGCTGGCAATGGCAATGTCTAAAGAAAGGAATAGTGTGTAGTTGTAATAGATACAGTTAAATAACTATATTTCAGTTGTTTTGGTATGTTTTCATACCTACACAAAATTTCATTGTAAAATGTATGTATATTATTTTATATACTATATTATACTACTATATGTATAACTGTTCTCTGTGAGTAGTCGCATACATTTTAGTGGACTTCTTACTACATGTCAAGGTACATGTTTAGAGCTTCAAAGGGTCAGGATTACAGTGACCCGAACAATGACAAGGAAGGCAGAGAGAAAAAAGAAGGAAGACCACAGAGAAGAGAGAATAACCCAAGGTTACACAGCAGGTTACTGACAGAACCAGGGAAAGAACCTCAGTGAAACTGAGGGCCGTCTGTCAGCCCGAGTACAGGTAGGCAAGATCCCCAGAAACGGTTAGATGTGCTTCTGAATCCTTTTATGGAACAAACAGTCCTGAGCTTTACAGAACAAACCAAATTAAAGCCTTAGAATATGTTTTTTACTTCCTGCTGTCTCGGTTTTTAAGGTTCAAGTTTTGAAACATCTTCCCTTTGCCATTAAGAGCTAGACGTTCACTTAAAGAAAAAAATGAACCGGAGTTTTTTATAGTCAATACAGTCTGATTCTGGGGGAAATCTGTAACTCTTGAAATAATAAACATGGCAAGACTTACAATGGATGAGTTGTGGTGACACTGATGTCTCAGCTGTCACTGGTGTCTCAGAGGTCACTTCTAGTGTCTTTGCTTATTGATTTGTGCAGCCACATCTATAAAAGGAAAAAAGTTTTCAATGTAAAGAGCCCAAACCTTCCGTTGTTTACTGAGATTTTTATCTCAGGAGACTATAGGCCTGAAGGTAGTTATTTTAGGAAATTGAAGGATGTGAATAGGAGTTTAAATGGCAAAACCTCTGCTTGTTGTGACCCAGCAGTGCTGGCTGGGAGCTGCGGTGCCTGGTGTGGAATCCAAAGATGCGCTGGGAGAATGAATCCATTTTTGCCTGGGAGAAAGAAAAAGCAAACAGGACAAGTCCACTGGCCTTCCCTTCAGTTCATTCTTCTCGCACGAGTAAGGAGCACAATGTGTGTCAACATCTCAACCTGATCTATGGAAACAGTACGAGAACCTCCACAGTGGCGTATCATGCTAGTAATTCTGTAGGTCCCCATCATGCCTACAGGTGCTTTCCGTGCTCTTAAATAGTAACACTATGTAATGAGGCAAAAAGCAGAGGATGTTAGTACAGCAATATTTGGGGGAAGCAGCAGAATGAGCAGATTGCATTGAATCATTTGTTTTGCCATATGTTCTCAAAGTGGCTCCTGGCTAATGCAAGGCTGACTGCAGCTATTCTTATCAGCGTGGGGTTTTTGGCTACGTGTGACCAGTGTCACTCAGTCCTGACGACCCAGTCTCAACTGCCCGCTATAAACATCCTGTATGATATCCATTGTGTTTCCTATTTTCCAGATGAATTTCTATTCATCTCCCTTTCACACACATGCTGCTTCCTCATGTACGCGTTGGAAGTGTGCGCTGCTTTACACAACCAGACCTGCTTGAACGCTGGCCTCTAGCCATCTGCTTCTTTCATTTCTTGGTCTCGACTAAATCTGTGTGAATCAAACAGACCTTTGGCACAGCAGAGGGAAAAAAATATATATTTAGAATACATAGGAAAAACTTGCTGCTTTAGGGACGTTTTCACAACATTTACTTTAGATCATCATCCCAGGTCTATTAAATCAGTTCTTCCGGGAGCCGCTTGTTTTTCTCCTTTTACTATATAAGGAGTTTGTGCTTCTAACTTGGGTTTTCCTGAATCACACTGAGGTTAAGTACATAGGGTAGCTCAGTGCAGACAGAGCAAACACAAATGTATAACACATATATAGATCACAAACACATGCACATATCAGCTACAATGGATCTATTGAGATTGCAAAGACAGACATAGAAAATGGAGAAATGCCAAAATCAAGTCTATCTAAACACATCCAGTTCACCCTGCTTGTAAATATGTGTGGAAATAGTCTTAATTAATCACAGGCTGAGTTTTTTATCAGCTCTTCAGGCTTATTCAGTGCACAAACTGAACCAGTTCTGGGAGCTACTTGAAACTCTGTAGTGAAATGGTTTAAATGCAGGATTTGGTTTTCCTGCAAAAGTGTAGAATGTTGGTAAGGTCCTTGAATGCAGCCAGGGGGAACTGGACTGTGGCATAACGCTCACCCAAATTAATGTTGCACAGGGTTTTTGGTGCCTGATTTTTCAGCCTTTGTGGTATATTTTGATGTAGTTGGTGTGGATAGTACCCTGCCTTTTCAGAAAGAATAGAAGAACAAAGTTCAGCCCAAAGCACTATATTGATACTCACTGAGATCACCAGCAGATTTGGGACCTCTGGATTTAACACGCGTATCTGTGCTACTTGAGTGAATGAAAGAGACAATGGCAGTATTAGAGTGTCATTGCTGTTTGAATTCAGTCAAAATACGTGTGATTTGGGGAATTCATACATCTACTGTCTCAAGCAGTACAACTGCAGGAGCAAGTACGTGATTTATAAGCCATACTACAGGGGCACTTAGCTTCTCTTTTTAAAGACTGATCACTGCTTGAATGGTTGTTGTCTTGACCCGACCACAGGCTCCTGTTTTTTAATTGCTGGGCGATATCCTGTGCTCTGGTTATTATGGAAACCACCCTAGTAGTGGTTGTATATTTGCACAGTACTGCAAATACATGATTTTGAAATGTTTTAGGAAGCTTGGGGATGAAGTGGCTATATAAATATGACAAATGAATACCTGTCTCCGGAGGTAGGCCTTGAAACATTCAAATTACATTTTAAAATAGTCTTACTGGTTAGATTTCAATATACACTTTGAGGTTAAGTCTTCTTGCTAAAGTAGACAACAGCAAGTGACATACTTGCTGTCTTAGACTGTATGTCTGCTGAGTCTTCAACTGTATTTTCATGCCTATGGGCAGTCTATTTAAGCAAAATATTTTTGCAGTTGTGCTGTGAGGGGTCTGCACCGCTGCTGAAGTCCACCCAGTATCCTCTTTGCCTTCAGGATCTGCCTTGGGTACCTGTTCCCTTTCCCTTCACAGCTCTTCTGTTTCCCATTTTTTGTGAACCGGCAGTATAGATTGTTTGGAGTTCAGTCTATATGTACCCATGGAAACTTTCTTTAAAAAATAAATGTAGTGATCTTCATACACTAGTGCTTTAAGGTGCCAATCAATAACATTGATATTGATGAGATTCTTCCTAGCACCAAACACCTAATCAAGAAATATTTTGTATTGATTCAGGGAGGAAATCAGGTGTGATTGAAGTCATCACTTACTTTGTGACGGGATTCAGAAAGAGAGCATGAAACAGGGCTAGAATCCAGAGATTTTCTGTGTTTGAAATCAGAGCACCAGAAAACTTCACTTGTGTTCCAGAACGGTGTGTGGTTTAAGTCGTTGACCTGAGAAAAGGCAATAAAGACTTTGGAAGAAAAGCTGGATTTTTTTTTCCACCCTTTTGAATTTGTGCCTCAAATGAGGAAAGGTACACTCCTGCTCTCTCTTTACATCTTAGCAGTGTGCCTAGTGCTCTCTGTTGCTGTTTGTTTTTCTCCCAGTCTTCTTATTCAGATACAGAATGTTCTTCCTGATGGGGACTAATAAGATGGCCATTTGTTAGGGACATTTTCCAGGAAGCTGAGTTCAGCTGGGCATAAGCAACATTTGTTGTATATACTAATTGGAAACAAATAAAGTTCTACTTTTCAGAAGTAATTCTGATGAGTACAGAAGATTTAACAGCATCCAACAAGTGTTATCCTTTCAGTTCTCATCTTATACATCACCAAACGAATTATGAAGAAATAACTGATGAAAGGCAATGAATGTTGCTGGATTTCTTGTATTCTATTAACTGTGATTTTTCTAGTCTCCTCAAGTTCTTTAGCTGTTTTAGTCAGGATGCTGCTGGGAACAACTGTCTATGTCATCTGTGTGTATCCTGTTGTGTTAGCCACTATAGTGATGCAGTTACACCTTGAAGGTGGCAGAGCAGCCTCTTAAGGCAAGGTGGAGGCTTTACCCAGTGCAAGACATCAAACTGACTTGGGTTTGGAAGCAGAAAAGCAGTGTGGTGTAATGGATAGAGTGTAGAACTAGGAGCTGGTAGACCCTGAATTCTGCACCTTTGCCATGGACTTGCTGCATGATGTGCCTGTGTCATTTGGTTACAGATTTTTTTAAATCAGTGGCCTCTCATTTTTTAAATTTAACAATGAGCAATAAAAACAGGCGTAATTTTTAATTCCCAGGCAATAATGTGTACCGTAGATGCCTGATTGCTAGAGTGCAGCTACACAAATAACCTAGGCTGCCTGTTGGAATCAGAAGCCCTGCCTAAGAATAGAGTAGCAGGCTCCTAGTCTGTGCACCTGTGAAAGGGAATAAAAATTCCTGCCTTTGTCTCTGTGTTGCTTTGAGGCTTCCTTGTTTAGTGCTTGTATTTTGTTGTTGTTGTGCCATGGAAATATATACACAAATTTAACACTCCAGAATTCCCTGTCAAAACGATGAACGAGTGGTTTGGTGCACTATCTCCCTTCTCTTCTTTGTGAGTTCTCTTCGTAAGAGTGGTTGCTGTGGGGTAATGATCTGATGGTTAAACACATGCTGGTAGTGGTAATTGAATACTAATCCGTAACTGCCATGGCAGTTTTTGTAAATTCGCCTCTCTCAGGTTTAATACTTTAAGGTTTAAGGGCAAGTTGGCATAACAAAGAAGAATGTGAGATGGATTTCAAAGCTCCATCCAGCACTCCACAAATGCTTGTTGAGGTTTTATGACCTGCCAAACTCTGCTTAATGATGATGTCTTGGCACAACTATCTGAAGAAGCTGTTATTCTACAAACACTGATGTTTTAATCTTTTGAGGCCTTCTGACCTGTTAAATATGCCTATGATCTATAAATGTGTAGTCCAGCCCCTGGTCTTTGAAATCATCTCTCCTTTTGTGTGAGGGACTGTTCTGAAGATCAGAAGCCTGTAAACTTCTTATCCATTTCCATTGGGGAAGAAGTTAGTTGCTGAAAAAATCCTTTAACCTCCTGGCATGGTGATGTTTCCCAGTCTTCCTGAATCTCATTTTCTTTCTGATTTAAATGTCCATTTAACTCACTTTCTCTCAAAGGAACTGTGGCACTATCTGGCAAATACCTGTCTGATGTTCTGTCACTGTGTTGTTCACTCAGTAATATGGTTGTAG
Source organism: Columba livia (assembly GCF_036013475.1). Taxonomy (NCBI): domain Eukaryota; kingdom Metazoa; phylum Chordata; class Aves; order Columbiformes; family Columbidae; genus Columba; species Columba livia. Next base: position 8,009,480 of record NC_088618.1, read on the forward strand.
GGATGAAGTACAGTAGTCTTGGCATGGTTGTAAATGGCTTGTTTCATATTGGGTTTTTTTCACCAAAATAGGTCATTGTAGGAAGAGCTGCAACTAAACCCAAACAAACAAAACTATCCTTTTCCAGTAGAACAGCTGCATAAAAATGTTCCTGGTGTGTTTTTATGTCAAAGCGCTACAGTAGCAGACAGATCTTGTGCTCTTCTTTGTGGCTGGGAGCGAAATGGCTCTGTGCAGCTATAACAATTAGCAGGTTGTTGCTCTTAATTAACTAGAAGCTAATATTTTAAATGTTTTTAATTTTGGAGGTATAACACCTGTGCTTGAGAAAGGAGGAACATTTTCATGCAAGATATTAGTAGGAAATGCTTTATCTGGACACTGCCATTGTGCTGTTTGGCAGCAGTGGAGGGGAAGTGGGAGCCCCTGATTTCACCCTGTGCCTGAATGGGACATTCAGCATGAGGCTGAGGAAGGTGCTCGGTCACCTCCCTGTCAACCTGTCCCTGCACCACGGGGCTTGCTGCCCCTGGCTGTCTCTGCATGGTTTCCTGGTCGCCTTTGGCATTGGATAATGGGTGGGAAGGCATTTAGCACATTTGGACCTTTCTGCCTCCTCAGCCTCCCTTGCAAGCTGGATCTCAGGGAGAGAATCAACTGTGTCACTTGTTTTTTGACATTTGACAGTGCAGGCATCCTGTGTCAGCCGCATTTGCCACTTGGTGATCCTGAGCCCAAGGATGAGGTGGGCAGTTTGGAGTTACACAGCTGCTGCTCTTCATCCTTCTCTGATACGTTTGTTTGTACTTGGCTTCTCTGATGAGAGCAGAGTGACCTTGGGCGGCTGACAGCTACCAGAGCTTGGCTGTCTAGCGTGGAACTGCTGACAGGTTGCATGTTCTGAAAAGGTGGGATTTATGTGCCAGTCACAGACTGATGAAATGCCAGGGAGCTGCCATGGGACCTGTGATACTCCAGGTTTTACAGCTGCTGGAGGTTGCTCAATCGGTTAAAGTTGCATCCCCATTTAGACTATAATAGTGGTGCTATATCATGGTTGCCAGCTCCATCCTCACAGCGCCCAGCCCTGCATGGCTGTCTGGCAGGCTCCCCAGCCCTCGTGTGACTCACAGATTTGAGGGGGACAGAGGATTATTTTCTTTTCTACCACTGCAATAAATAAAAGTCAGGGGAAAAGTAACAACTGTGGCTAGGGATGACAGCTCTGCCTCTGGAATGGTAGTAGTTAACATTGGCAAATTAGATGAGTGAATTAGATGCCTTGTTTAACTTGAGTTGTGCTCAGCTAAACTGATTGATTGTCTCCGTATTTGCAAAAAAGTGAAAAATAAAACTGGAGTATGTCAGGTTTTTATTGGCATGTTATCTAAGCTGAACATCTTGCTTAGACTTTGAAAAACTTTTTGGTAGCATCATTAATGTCAGTACTGTGGAAGAAATGCCTTTGAAAAGTGAAATTTAGCTATCTGCTGGCATCTTTGCTAAATAGCTAATGAAATTATAGTGGGTTTCTATGTAATGAGAATGCAATAGTTGTGCTCTTTGTTCTAAGTGAACTTTGTGGCTTTGAGGTAGCAAAATAAGCAAATGTTTGCTCTCAAGTCAGCAACCTATTACCCAAGGCATAGTTTGCTTGTTCTGATTCTTTTAAAATACCAGTAAGAGTCTAACCAAGTGTTCTACCCCACAATGCCCTGACACTTTCATCTCTCCCATTGCTCTGTCTGGAATTGTGCTCCTTCTGATCCTGGGTCACAAATTGATCCGAACCCATTTGCTGTCTGTTATGACCAGATGGAGAATGGTGTTGCTTCTCTGAACTGTGTCAGGTTTGAACTGATCCACCCTAGGCAGCTGTTGTTTGCCACCGTAACCTGTCACCACCTCAGCCCCTCTCGCACGTAGGGGAACTGTCAGCAGGAAAGTGGAGCTGGCAGGGGGTTATTTTTCTGGTCTCTAGTAAATGTTTCTCCTGCGGGAAATGTCATGGGCTTCCCGCAGTGAAATTCTCCTGTGCTATTGCACTGGGCTTTGTGGAGTTTTGGATTTTCTTGTCCCTCTTGCTCTGAAACAAGTGGAGTGTGCTCCTAGTCCCTTGGTGCAAAGCAAAGCAGGGCACCTTAAACTGCCTGCTAGTAAATATTATGCATTGAAATGCACTAGAAAGATTTCTGTGTCCAGTTTCTTTCCATGACTCAGTGGAGGGACCAGACGCTTGCACCTGATAGTGCTCATTCCTGAAGCTGCTCCATTACAGTCACGTCTGACCAAGCCCTAAGTAAAGCCAAGCTTTTATTAGGACGAGTTCTTTCCTGTGGGATGGGCAGGCTACAAGGATAGCAGATTGAAAGGGATAGGGAGAACTGAGTTTAACCTTTCCACATCACCTTTGCATGGCTTGGGTATTAGAACCATTGCTAGAATGAACAATTACCAGAGTGAAAATACTCCATGTAAAAAAGAACAAAGTACATAAATGGACTAAAGCAAAACAAAATCCACTGTGCATTTTAAAGGAGATCTGTGTAACAAAAAAAAAGCCGGCTTCGTTTGAAGCCTTAAAAATTTCCATCACTATTTCATGCCTCTTAGTAGCAGGATTCTGGCATTTGTGTGATAAGATGAAGGCTGTAGAACACAATTTTAATTTGGGAGGAACGAGCTTTTCATTATCCAGATTATTTCTGCTTTGAAATATAGGGTTAATAAGCGTATATCAAGGCTCTACTTTAGTGCAGCTACTACAGTTCATCCAATTTAGAGAGACAAAAAGAAATAAAAGGGAAGTGGAATTAACACAAGGAAATTATACAGATGTGCAAATGACAGCTTCTGAATGCTTAGTGTGAAATTTCTCTTCAAGGTTCATGCAGATCCTCAGGGGATGGAGCATTTTGAAATGATTAGCTCTTCACATAGTAAAGCCTCTTCCTTGCAGTCATGGCAACGACTCAGAAGCTCCTCTCTCTTCCCATCCCCTGCACCTTGGCAACAGGAGCGCCGCAGGTTTTTAGTCTCCTTCTGGTTGGCTTTTCAGCTGCCCAGTACAAATTCTGAGTTAAGTTAACTTTTACAAATGTGATGACCTGTTTTAGTTGATGAGAAAATAAAACTGCAAACTGATTAATCAGATAGTGACCAGACTTGGTTAGTCTTGCCGCTTAGGTCTCAGGATGCAGCAAGAGAGATGAATTTTGCCTCGTTTGGAGCCACCCTTGCTGGCAAAAAGGAAATTAAAATTTGCTTTGTTAATACTTAGAGTGAAACAGTTATCTGGCATCTACAAAATATTTGGACCAGGAGTCCCATTTTGGTATAAATAAGTTTGTTGGTTTTTTTTCCTTACTGTTTGTCATTTGAAGAGAGAAGTGACTTTAAGCTGAGGAACATCATACAGAGACACCACGATCATTATGGGGTCCCAGCCTGATCAAAGAAAAGGAGGATTTCTCAGGGCTGTCCTACCACCTTCTTCAGAGAGAAAACCCTTCCCGAGTTTTAAAATTTGACTTCTTAGGACTATCACTGCGTCCTTCTGCAAAGATTTTGCAGTAGGTTTAAAACACAACCTTTTCTCTGTTGGGGACTTTCAGAGCAACAGGTTAATGATTTAAAGTGGCATTTTTCCCTTGACTTTCTTACATAGATGTCTGAGTCACAGTCAGGAGATTAAAATAATTTAAATCATTTCCTGCTTAACGTAAAAGGAATAAAGAGGGAGAAATTAGCTGCTGCTGTTTAGGTCAATTGGAGACAAGAACAGCCAGAAGTACAAAGCGAGCTTAGAGCCCGTTGCCAGTAATAAGGCAACAAGAAACTGGCATGGTCTCCTGCGCTTCTGCATTTCCAGGTGCCCCGGCCATCCCTTCCTCCCCCATCCCAGTGTGAGGCAAGTGCTGTGGAGGGAGTTTCTGAAGATGTAGACAGGTTTGCATTGTACGACTGTGAGTCTGACACCTTCCACAAGAGCTTGGACTCAAATAACAAAGTCAGGTTTGTTTATATGTATTCCTCATCAGTCTTTGTAGTTGGAACAAAGACTTCAAAGACTGGCTGTGTTTGTATGGCCAGTGCAGAACATAACTTTGTTACTGAGGATCAACGCCTCTCCCATAAACCTCAAGCTTTTTTCTCCTGTTTTGGACAGGACGCTGCTTTAAAAAGTCCCTGAAATGTGCTTGGCAGTGTGAGGTTTGGCAGGACCGTAAACTGCTTTGTATAAATCAGATCATCTTAGCCAGATATTCTAGATCAACTGTGTGACTGAAACTGGGGTTTATTACTGATTGAATGCAAACCTTTTTATTTGTGTCTGCTTAAAAGCACTGTAAAAGGTAATGGTAATGTTGCTAAGGAAGTGTTTACCTGCCAAGTATATCTGTATAATGCATGAGGTGACCATGGGAACCAATTTGGTGGCAATTATTTAAAGAAAACCTTGCAGTGAAATGATTATTGCATGTATACGACACATTTCTGCAGTTGCAATTGAAAAGCTTGTTTCGGGGAAGAGATATAATAACTAGAAATCCATTTAGAGAGAAGGGTCAGCGTAGGTCCCGCATAAAAAATACATTACTACAGCCAGGCTTTTGATGTATATTTTACAAATCATGTTTTGAAAATACATAGGAAATCTGTGCTGGGTTATCAACGTTGTGCAAATTTAAAATGGTTTGGTATGTATTCCTAGGAGACTCAGTCTTTCGCCTGATTTCATTTTTCTTAAAAAATTAATTACAGGTTGCTATATTCCCCCCAGAGAACTTATTAACTATGTCTCTCTCTCCAAAGAGTGCTGGTTCTCGTGAGATAAAGTGCCTTAGGCTAAAAGCTGCTGATTCCATTTCTGATTCATAAGGAATTTTTTTAAACTCATTTTCATCCTTACTGACATTTTTCATGAGTGACAACTAATAGCACTACATTTGGATCAAGGCTGTTATGATATTGTCTTGTAAAGGAAGCATACCCTGCACAAATGATTCTCCAAGGATTGAATTTTACTTGAAATGTAATGTACAAAGAATATTTTCAAACATATATGTCCAATTCAAAGAAGAACTTTCAAATTTGCTATAAACCTTGAAACTGTATGAGAACCTCCTATTGCTTGAAACAATTTTTATGGAATATATTCACTAACAAGTTGCCCTCAGGATGCTACATGTCCTAGTGGCATTCTACCATAAACACATTATGGTACCATTACCATTTTAACTTAGTAATGAATTATAAAGGAAATCTGAGATAATAGTTGGTGTAGGATTGCATTATGATTTGTTTATTTTTCCAGTTACGGCCCAGCTGACAACCGTCATCTATATCTGTCTTATTAAGGAGGAATCATTTCAAAGAATTTCTAGTGGCAGGTGGAATTGTTTGGGTAATTAAGGGATATTTCAGTGTAAATATAGAGGAGTGAGAATGATTGTGTTTCAGACAAAAAATATTATAAAAAATTCAAGTTCTGTATGGTTCCGTATGACTACTTGTCTGGATCTACAATTAAAAAGATAAAGCTGATTTTGTCTGTAAATGATTGTGGTTGGGCTTGCCCTTTTTGCTTTTAAGTCACTTGAGGTTGCATGGCTCACTGTCACTGCCTCTCTCAGACCGAGAATGATGTCAGACCCATGCAAAGTGAATCACTGTCGTTTAGAAAGAGGCTTCAAGTCATGTGTGTGTGTTCATTTACAGACGTTGCAGCTCATGCTGGGGCTTTACTTCCAAGCGCATACAACAATAAGGATATTTTCAACGCCTGAAATTACTCAGATTAGTTAGATGTCTTCTTTTGTAAAACTGGAATATATTCATGCACTTAATCCACAGTGGGCCTGGAAAACATGTCCAAGTATAGAAAATGGGCTGTTTCTGTGCTTGTATTGGTACATGTGAAGGTATTTTAGTATTGCAGAGGAGAGAATCTGTACAGTTACAGTGGAAGGATAATTAGGTAGACAGTAAAGCTTTTCAGAAGGTACTGTTTGAATGCCATGGCTCGTAAGTTCAAACAACTAGCTTTAATTTGCACTGTCGGTAATATATTTAGCGCTTTTTTAAAAAAATATTTTTGAAAACCGGTTGTCTTTTTGATTTTACCTATGGTGCAGTGACTTGTGTGGTCAGTTCTGTTTTTGCTTCCAAGTGGTGAAGAGGAGCAAATGCTTCTCTCCCAGTCAGCTTCAATGTGCTCACTTTGGAACAGTGGAGCAGAGAAGTCAGCTTCTTTCTTACTCTGGGAAATTAACTTTCTTCAGTGCTAGAATCCCCGTTTGGAACAGGATTATAATACACTGCTGGAACTAAGTTACTTGAAAGCCTCTGAGCTTACCTGCTTTCATCAATATTATGTCTACTGGGAGCTCACATTATCTGAGCTAGTGTTCAACACTTCTTTGTGCTAATTGGAAGGTCTGGGTTTAATTTATTTAACACAGTGTGTGTCTCTCCAGTATACTTTAAAAGAGCTTATGTTGCATTTTTTCTGTAGGCAGAGACTCTTTCCTTTTCAAGAATCCTGCATGATTGTTTCTTTGCAAGGCACAAATGGGAAGTTATTCCTTTAAAGAGTGTAGTGACCAGTTTGATTGTTTAAAGATATCGCTTAATTCAAACTTCTGTTTGTCTTTCAGACCCCCCGAACATGTGAAAACTTTATCAAATTGTGCAAGAAGAACTATTATGATGGAACCATTTTTCACAGATCAATTCGTAATTTTGTGGTGAGTATTGAACAAACCCTGTGTGATGCACAATACCTGATGTCCTCAAAGTATTTATTTAGCTTAATTCAATTTTAGTTTCTTCCATGCATGACAACTTGGCAGAGATGTATATTAAATACACCATCAGAAGGTGGCTTGTCCTAACTTACTAGGTTTGTGTTTAATACTGTTACTGACAACTGTCTCTCACTAATATTGTCACTTGGAGCATCACTGCATTTAGTAGTGCTTTTGCTGGCATTCCAGACAAAGCCTTTGAGAGTCATTGCCTTGGCAAGGCTCTTGTTACCTTCCCTAAGCTGTGGGTGGGTGGCTAATGAACAGAAGGAGAGGCAGAGGGGAATGCTAATTTGGATAAGTAATACTGTGGACTGTTGAAATCCCAGTCAGATGAAACTTTAGAAAGCAGCCGAATTTCTGTTTCAGGTTGTGATAGTTGGAGACGGTCGGACAATTCTCTCCTGAGTGTACTACAGGACTAGGTGCCCAGACTCTCTTTGTGAAGGAGTTAAAGAACACCTAGTGAACCAAAAAGTTCACTTTGGTAGTCAAAGATCTTTATTTACGTAGGTACAGTCCAGGCAACTCAGGATACTGTAGCTGTCCTCTTAAGTTCTTTCAGAAGAATTAACAACCTGATCCTGAAAGCAGTGCACATCTTGCAGGGGACATCACTGCATGTTACATTCCATCCTGTCATCCTAAAATTACCTTTTTTTCTTTTGACATGACTGTGTATCTGGGTTCATAGTTACACTTAGAATTAAAATTGTGCTTGTGTGCTATTGCTGTGAAGATAGTCATGGCACACTCCCTCCAATGGCATTAGAATACAGAATATTATTTCTGTAGATCCTGCATATATAGACACTGATTAATTATGTTGCTAAAATATTGGTTTCACATGAGGATTTTTCCAACTGCAGATAGCAAGGGGCATACTGGGAAATACAGATACAACTACAGAAAATATTCCATATTCCCTCATTTCTTGCCTTCCCATCATGTGGAAGATTGGTAGCAAAATGTAATGCCTTTACATTTCCAAAAGCAGTGCATTGTCAGTTAAAAAGCAAGTTACAGCCCCGCACATAATAGAAAGTATGGTCTGGTTAACCCATTCAAGACTGTTTCTTTTCCCTGTTTACCCACAAGAGACCTATTATTTTTATAAAACTGTCATTCTTCTCTTGGATAAGTAATGTAGGAGATGACAGCCAGCCGATAAAAGAAGCTCCAAATAACTGGTAATGGTTTCCTTGTTGCTAACTTGTCAACATGACACAGTACAGAAGGAAGAAAATTGAGCAGAATTGGCTTTCATGGCTTGTATTTAATGTCTTTCACACAGATATATATATATATATATATATATATAAATATATATATATATATAACTTATTGACTTTATATAAATTCTGCAGATCCAAGGAGGTGATCCAACTGGAACAGGAACAGGTAAGGTTGAGTTTGAATCAAGTAAAGTGTTTTCAGTTCTTGTGTTGTGTTGTTGCTTTTTTTTCCAGACATGTTGTAGATTAAAATTCTCTAAATGGTGATATGTTGTACCTTGTGAGTGTTTCTACTTTAAAACTGAGATTTTATCACTGTATTTTTATGACCATGTTAACTGTGCTCCAAATTTCATCTTGTATATTCTCAGTCTAAAACTTGGGCACTCTTCCATGTAGAATTCTTGTTGGGTCTTTGCTTCCTTTTTCTTCTAGAACATAAATAAAAATTGTAACAATTTTATAGTTGGCCTTCCAGGGCAAAGAACAAAGGAAGAAATACACTCGTGCAAAGTTGCTTTCAAATTCCGTGTTAATGAAATACTTGAGACCTGCCTCAGAACTGGTGAATGGCCAGATACCATCTGTTCTCCCAGCCAGTTGCCTTCTAAAGCCCAAGCTGTGCTTTTTCTAACTTTTCGGGGTCACTGTTACTAAATTCTTCAGCCTGTTCTTTCTCCCTTAGTTGTAGATCTGTGTAATAACGGTATCAGAAATGGTCAGGAGACGTAGCAGCTGAGGGGTCCTCAGAGCATTGCCCACCACGGTTAAAATGTAATATCTCTAGTTGCTGCTGTAAAATTGCTCATTTTCCACTTGCACCTTTTATCTACCACTTGTAGATGTCGCCAACCTCCACAGCTCCTTACCTGGTCCTGTGGGGTTCTGTGCATTTTTAGTCTCGTTCGTACATGTGTCACTTGTATATGCAAGCACTATATTCTTCTCTGTGCTCACAGATCATCCAAGAAAGATGTCTCTGTCATTGTTAAGTGCTTCAGCTCTATTTACTTTGTAAATGTTAGTGTGAGTTCCGCAACAGCTTTTCTACTGCATGTGATAATCCACAGTTGCATACATTAAGATTCGAGGCTAGCTAAAGGTTCTATGTTTTGATGGCAAAAGCCCATTAACAGGATTTGTCACTGTATGTGCTTGTACTGTCAAAAGAAATATGATTTGATTTTGTTATAAGGAACGTTTTGGTTCAAATCCCAAAGGACATAATTAGTAACATCTTTTAAAATGATAAATTAAAGAGGTGTCAGGAGATGGGAGAGATGTAATGAGTTGGCTCAGACACCTTTCACCCTTGTAGAGTGGAGTTCAGATCCTGCTGTGGAATGAAAATTAACTTGCTGGTGTCATTCTTTTCTCTATTTGTGCAAATGGGAGAAGTATTGCAAGACAGCACAATTATCAGTAGGCAGAGGACCGGCGGTGCAGCTGCACTGGAGGTCAAGACTCAGCTCTACTGGCAAAGCAAGTAGGAAGTAAAATGCAAATAAGCGCGTAGGACAAGAAAACTCCTATGTACCTTCTTTTATTTTAAAAAAGGAGTCTAACGACCTCTAATTTTTCCACCTTCTTTTCCTCCTTGTCATTCTTAATGAAATATGAACATATTGCAGGAGAGATGTCTTGCAAACAATTGTCAAGACTATTAAAATTCTAATAAAATGGGCAGCGTATGCTCAAATAGATATGAGTGTTGCAGATTTTTGAAGATGGCTGAACTTCAGGTAATCCTGCTTGATCTCTTATTGAATATGATCGTATCACAGGAAAATGTTGTAAATGGACAACCTGGTGGGCTACTAGATTTGTCTAGCAGCCAGAGAAGGCCCAGCTCAGCAGCAGGGTAAAAACCCAGCAAACATGGTATGCACTCCTGTAGTGTAAAGGTTTTGATCCATTTGTTTGCATGTTATTAATGTGATCACAAGCATTTGTGTTAGGGAAGCTTTGGAATAAAGCACTGGGATTCAGTATTTCATACCTTTGAGGTTTTTTTGCCTAGGTCTTGTATGTTATTTGCAGTATAAATTCCCTTTCTTGTTTCTTGTGGGAGCTGGAAGGAATTTCAGTATTTCTTTGACTTGCTGCTTCTTAGGAAAAAAAAATACAGATACATCTTTGAAAGCTAAAATGTCCATAAGATTTAATGATCTTTAGGGGTTTACTGGGGGACTAAATAACTTGACTTCTCTGATATCAGAGAAGCATATGAGAGTAGAACAGGGCTTTCTTCCCAGATATTTCAATTGGAGGTTACCCTTTAAATGTCAGTATTTTGAACCGCCAGAATTGTTTCTGTTAGAGCTTTTTGTAGGAAGACTTCAGGAAAAAAAGAACATCCTTTGTTCACTCTTCCACACAGAACCTTCTGCTTTAACTGACATTTTCTGGCTAAGAGGTTTTGGATTCTTTTGTTTGTTTAAAAAAAAAAAAAAACTTGTCCAAACTGACATGTGGAAGGTGCATTAAGCCTGTGTATGTTTTTGTTTTGTTATATTTATTTAATTATTCCTTTTCATCAGCTCAGGAACTAGAACAGACTTGTTCAAAGATATCTTCCCACCATTTGGTGTCTGTCATCTGACATTCATCCCATGGTCAGCAACAGGTGTCAGGTTTATGGTTGCAACACCCAAATACTTCGATGATCACCCACTCCATTGCTAACTAAGCCCAGGACTGTTCAGCTTCTGCGTGGATTTGGGCACGTTCAGTACATGGTGGCGTAAGGTTACGTGTCATATGTACACAGACTGCGAATGTGCTCTTGGCTCACCTATTATAGATAAGCGTGCGTGTGTTTTGGAAACATTTCACAGATGTGAAATGCCGGGCTGGTTGTCACTGACTGTCGGCTGCCACGGCTACTCCAGCTGAACAGTCCTGTCTGTAAGCAGCACTGATCCTCTGTTCTTTCTCATTTGTTGTTCAGCACCCCAACGTGTCCTTGTTAGGCCATCGTAACAGTAACCGTGACCCAGCAGACACATGAAGGACAAATGATTCCTGGTACTCAGCACTTAACCTGGGATGGAGGAGGGTGGAAATTAGCATCATGGTGTCTAGAAGTTGAGATACCACACTGGGAAAAGAGTGGGGAATAGAGTTTTACCTTAACTTAGCTGGCAGACCTGCATTGCCAAAACACTTAGATATACAGTCCTGTAAGGCTGACACTGATTTAGAGGACCAAACTAATTTTCTACAGCCTTCACCTTAATGTTTCATGAGGCTACTGGGAAAAATTTTATTGTGCTGCAGCAGCTCATTTCTTTTCTAGCAAAATAACCACCCATAGAGGCAGTATTCAGAGCAATAAGCTGAGTCATGGTCACTCTTTGTAATGATTAATTATTTGAAAATGAATTTTAGATTTCTGATGTATCTTTTCCTGCTGTTTATAACAACTAAGTGGTTGAACATTGTGAGTAATTCTGTCTAACTCATGCTAGTGCAAGTGCAGCAGCTGCTCTGTATTTTCAGTGTTCCAAATAATAGAGGAAAATTTGCATGTAGGAAAAATAGGTTTAGCATTGTAAGTCTTTTGTATGAAAAAGGGAAAACTATATGCAAAGAATTATCTTTTCAAAGTGGCACAGGCATTTTTACAGCTACTCTTACTTGCAACCTGTTGGAAAGTCTCATGGATCAGCTTGTATGTATATGCCTCTGTTCATTTATGAATCCAGAAGGGCACAAAGGAAGCATCGAATAGCTGTAAAAGTCCAAGATAAAATACCACTGGCAGATGGGAATTGCACTTTGGTTGGCAGAGCTCCTCTGAAGTGTAAATAGTAAAGGACTGTGGTCCTTGGTCAGTTCTGCAATGGGATTTCTTAACAAAGCAAGTTCCTAAAATGTAACTAGTTTTAGAGCCCCTTTTCTTGCATGATTGAAGCTCAAGAAAAGGAAAAGAGCAAGACCTTCATATCTAAGAATAAATTCCTTGTAGATTGCAGCCCCTCTGAAAATCCAGCTTCTGGTATGTGGGGTTAAAAGTACCATGTCCTCTTATCTGAAAGGGAAGAAACACTTACTGGCTGAGCTAAGGCTTTCATATTTGCAAAATGATTCAAGAATCTCACTTGGAAAGCTCTATAGAAGTGTCAGATGTTATTATGTACCTCGTTGTTCCAAATGACAAGAAGAAAATTACAGAAAGTAAGCCATCATTTTTGTGAATCAGAGCCCTCCCACTTCCTTACGCTGCTTAGCAATTTTTATGCCAGAAAAAGGAAGGATTTATTTAAAATCACAATTGTCATGAATGATGATTCCCAGCCCACACCTGGCTTTGGAATGCTACATTTCTGAAGCTTTAGGTGCATCTCTCAGCTCTTTGCAAGAAAGTTGTACAACTTCTGTAATTTTACAAAAAAAACCCAACAACTTTCTGAATAAATGTCTTTAGAAGGAACAAAGACTATGAAAGAGTAAGCTGGTTTAGTTCAAAAGACAATCTGAGAACGTGGCTTTTTTCTGTGTAGTTGCTAATGTGTGATTGCTTCAGATGTCAGTTTAGATCTATTCATCTTCTCCCCATCAGCACAAGTTGCAGATAGGAGACTGAATAACTAACCATGCTTCTGTTACAAGCTAAATATATCTTGCCACTCTGAAGAGCCATGGAAATGATGAATACAGCCTAATTTTTTCTATGAGGTGTGTGGTCTGTTTGGCTTCATCTCTGTGTGAGAATTAGGTAAATACCTCTTTAATTTAGGAGAATTTTTGTCTTCTATTAAAAATGTGGACAAGTGGCTCCCAGCTGCCTTCAGCTTTGAATCTTGGGTATCTGGGTGGACGTGCGATTTTTATTTTACAGAATTGTGCAAAACTTCCTTCCAGCTCCTGAGGGCACAGGGTAGATGCTGCTGTTAGAAGGTGGCCTGGTGTATTTCCGTGGCTGATCCCAAGTTCATTTCCAGCTTTGTGCAAACAGGAGACCCACTTGTGCGGGGTTGTGAGTGCTGCTCCCTCTGGCGCTCCCAGCACCCATGTGGGCCCATGTCTGCTGCCGCATGAACCCCTCTGGTTTTTTAGCACAGAAGCCCCCAGAATTTTTTTCCAGCCCTTTTTGTAATAGGATCTCAGAAACATTTGCATGTCCAGCAGGCACAGGGCTCGGCTGTGGCCAAAGATAATCTTATCAGGGGGTAAACTGAGAGGAAGGTGAAGCGAGAGACAGTGCTGCCCACTGTGACTCTAACACCCAGACTCAATGCTTGTTTTCCGTGGGCTTTGCTTGAAAGGCTGGTGTGTCAGCTTTGGGGTGATGTTTTTGCATCACTGTGGCTCCATATATAGTCAGCAGTGATCTGTTTGCTCCTGGAGGAAGATTTGGGGAATATAAGGAGGAGCCAACTCTCTTTATGGCATATATTGGTAGTGTAGCATGGGAGGGCTGGAGTTAGATGGTCCCACCTCCTCTGTCTGCATCCATTCTGCTTTCAGAACCTGAGGAGATGGCACAGCCGTGCCTCCCAGCCGTGTGAGGAATTTACACAGTAAAATCTGCTAGATACTTCTGAATGCCTCATAATTATTAGTAGTGGGTTTGGAGCCAGGGACTTGTTTTCTCAAGTTTACATTGAGCTCTACCATAGAGAGTATAATGTAAGGATCTAAAACCCTCGTTCCAGGCTCTCCAGCTGACTTTGTGCTGCTGTGGCAGTAACGAGGGATCTATGAGGATCTAATGAGGGATCTGTACTTAATCTTCAGAGAGAAAGTGATCCTGGGTTCCAGTATTAAAAAAATATATACATTTAACTCATCGTCTTCTGGCTTGCTCTGTCTGGTCCTGCTTCAAGCAGATACTTGAAGCCTGGAATGATTCCAGAGGTCAGCAGGAGTTGGACAAACAGCACATTCAGGCTATTTTTAATATAAGGAGAATACATTTGCGTTTGTCTCCCCGCCACCCCTTTTTTTTTTTTCTTTTTTTTAAAGTATTCTTAAATTAAAGATCTGGGGGGTTTTCTTTAAAAGAAAAAAGCCCCAAACTATTCCTGTACTGCTGTCTCGCTGCCTTTGCAGTGTCTCCACCGGCCCTTGCCAGTCCGTGCTGCCAGGGCTCCGCAGACACTTCAGCTATGTCCTTTATAGGACGTCTGGCCTTTTAGGCGAATGCTGCACAGGCCATTCTGTGTTCCTGCCGGCAGCTCCCGGGCAGACAGAATTAGCCTTGGAAACAGCTGTATGGCAGACAGAGAGGGAGGCAGGGACTGGATCTCATGCTGTAACTGTCTACTAAAATATTAGCACTTATTTCCGGAGAACTGGAATGAACCAAAGTTACCCTTCGTACATATGAGATTAATTCTGACCTGCAGTGTATGATCTGAAATGAAATCATACAAAAATAAATATTCCAAAACCTAAAGATCATGGCTTATTGCTCCTGTCTGCAAGCTCTCAGGTCTGGTTGCTTGTTGTGCCAGAAAGAGAGAGTGTCTCTGTCATTCACAATTTTTCTCTTTCCTTTTGAATTATTTTTCTGACCAGTGAAGGCTTCAGGGTGGATTCCACCTTCTTTCTGCAGCTTGACAGCACCGAAATTCCAGCATCAGCTGAAAGCATATGAAGGGTGTAACAGACCCAAGGGTTTGGCCACTTGCTGCTATGGACCATCTCAATGGGATGTGTTCATGTTTATGTAGTATCTGAAAATGTCTGGGTGACAGACACTCCTCTGGGATAGGACTCGTAGCAAGTGCATCTGCTTTACGAATAAGGAGGAGTTCCTTCAGGAGGTCCTTTGAAGCAAAATTAAGTATTTTTCTAAGGGAAGTCAAAGTGAAGTTTGATACTGGGGTGCAGAGAGCTCTGGCCATGGTCCAGCAGTGCAGGGCATGAAGCGACGGCTCCACAGTGGTGGATCCAAGTGCAAATGTGAACATTGTGAAAGGCAAAGTGGGAAGGAGCAATGGTGCACAGAGCACAGTGCTGTTGCGGGGCTGTGGCTCTGCAGGCTTTGCAGGTGTGTTTCTAGTTTTGGGCAGCACCTGTTGGCCCGGAGCCTTGCTGTATTCTGTGCGTAACTTGATTAGTTACTAACCTACAAGAACTTTGTTTTTCTGAAGAAGGCAGGTAACCAAGGCGCTGCACAAGTAACCTCTCTTAGCAAATAGCAACACACAGAGAGATTCATTAGCAAAGAAAATCACTAATAGGGTGAACATGTTTGATTTGGCTAGAATAGCTGGGTTTGGGATCTATCTTCAAGACAGTAGAGATGGCTGCAGCTGTACCGTATCCCTTTCACCCGCTACTGGAAGAAGCTGGCATGGGAGATCAAGCTGATGTAATTTAGCTGATCTTAAAATATTCAATAGCCAAAGATTGCTGAAGTAATCACTCCTCCTCTACTCCTGATTACAGAAAATCCCTATAGGCTTTGTCCCCTTTTGCTGCCTCTTGTCAAATTGCAGAGCAGGCAACACTCAACTCTATTAATATGTCTTTTGAACATGATTAATTTAGTGTTTAAGTGGGTCAGTTTCTTCCAAAATTTCTTTCTTACTTAGTTCCACGTGCACTTGCAGCCGTCCACCTGTGACGCTTCGTTTTCATGGTATCGTCTGAAACTCTTCTCTCATTTGATGCGCTCTTGTGATTTTCTGGATAAGCTTTTCAGTAGGAGTCTGTTTTATCCCTCAGCTTTATTTGCTGCTTGCTTGTGCAGCCGTGTCATCAAATTGTTTTGTTGTGTTACATGTGCGAATAGCCGTTTACTGACCTCCTGCTTCACAAGTGATACGGTTCCTCTAGAGGGTTCCTGAGCCGGTGCTGCAGATGGACCAGTCTCGCTGACTGTTTGGATACTTTTATTTGCTTTATTTTTAATACTATCCTAAGGTGAAATATTTTTTCATGGTTTGTCAAACAAGATTATGGATTTGACTGTAGAACTATGAGTCATCTCAGCCTTCATTTTTCTTATTAAGAATGATCCTGGAGGAAAGTGCAAATGAAAATGTCAGATCTGCCATAAGTCATGTAAAAATGACAGCCACGGGGAGGGGTCTCCCAGACCCCCTTTCTATCCACAGTCACAGAAAATAAATCAGTTTAGGAGGGCTGGGTGTGCAGCTTGTGCGAAGTTTTGTCATCCTTTTGATTTCATTGCATTTGTGTTTACATCTTCCAGCTATCTGGTCCAAATATCTAATTTTTGCCTTTTATTTTGGAGGAATGTATGTCATCGTTCTTCATTGTTTAGCCAGAAATTAAGCAGTTGAGCTTATAGCTCCTGTTCTTAGTTGGTTCTATTAATGTATTTCATCTCCCTGATGTTTTATTTCTGGAAGCAATGCTATATCCAGAGTGCAATTAAAGTAGTAATTCTTTGTTCTATGTTTTGTTAGGAGGCTGCTTTTAAAGTTTTAATGACTCAAAAAATATGATGGACCAGCAGTAAAAAATCAAATCCTTGACAATTTTTCGGCACCCAATATCTAATGCTGTTGCTAAACTGCCTGGTCTGTTGCAGCTGATAGTGTGGGGCACAGAATTGTGTTGCCAGTTGCAAACAGCTGATTTCAAGGCCGTGCTCAAAAACCAGCCTAGAGACAGGGATGAGGTAGAAATATATTGTACATATAGTGATCGGAACTGCCAGAAACCTTGAATTTAATGTCAGTGCCTGTTACAAAATGTAGTGGGAAACTAGTGAAAACATTTATTCTGTGATCTTTTCTCTTTTAAGGAGGAGAATCTTACTGGGGAAAACCTTTCAAAGATGAATTTAAGCCAAATTTGTCCCACACGGGACGTGGTGTTCTCAGTATGGCCAATTCGGGACCCAACACAAACAAATCGCAGTTGTAAGTAGTCACTTGCTTTTTGTGTTTTATTGTTCCCCTCTAGACGTTGTGTCTTAATCTGTTAAGAAAACAAATTACATTTTATGAGCTTCTCTTTAAAGTTCAGTGAAGTGAAATATTCTGTCGAGTGCTGCACATTGAAATCAGGAGAGCTACAGCTGCTGTTACCCAATCGAAGAGCAAAGTAAATGCACAGCAGGATGGTCTGTAGGTTTATAGTATCATCATTAATTTGCCTTTTCTGTTTTTATGATTTGAAGTTTTTGTTCGTTTTTGTCAGTGTCCCTGCAGTGTTATCGCTGTAAGATCATTACACCTCTCCATTCTGTTTACATTTAGCCCATACTGAACTTTTTGAAAGGGTTTAATGAAGTGTAACGTATGCTCTATGGAAATGTTGCTTCTCTTTACTTGCCTGATTTTAAATAAATGAGAACAATTCTGCACTATTGAAATGTGTAGAGCCCAGACGTGGCAGACTGCAGAATCTGGCATTGAGAATGACTTGGTTTTCAATGTACAAAAGCAGAATGAAGCCTAAAATGAGGGAAAAATGGAGAAACAGGAAGAACAACAAATGAAATTTGAAGATACTGAAGTTGTAATGACCTTTTTTATGTGTAACATTAATACGTGTGTTTGCCTGCAGTCTTTTGATAATGTTCTGTGTCACTTTGAGCCAGCTATTTATTGGTTGTTCTCTAAGTACTGCAATGGAAAAAAGATATACCTTTATTGGGAGCCCCAGGTATGAGTGTGTGTACAGTGCTGGGGCTGGCAAGGGGGTTCTTGATGTTGGTCTTCATGATGCTCAGTATTTACTATGGCTTGTAAACCATGCAGTAGTGTGGTTAGCTTTAGTTAAACACAAGTGCTTGTCTCAGGGCCTTCAATAGGCTCACTCACGTACTTAAGCTAAGCACATGTTGGGCAGGATCAGGTTGCCGTAGAGCTTATTTTGGATTTGAATGTTAGTGTCAGCACTCAGTTGCTACATTAGGGGAGAGCAGAGGTCGTTTTTTCTTTTTTTTTCTTTTTTTTTTTAAAGGGAGGGGATTCTAGGAGCAGAAGTTTCGACAATGGTTCATGAGTGATGTGCCATATTGAGTCACATCATCTGCTGCTGTAAATGTGATCGTGTGTTTCCCTAAAATTTGCAAACGAAATATGAAGTTCCTTTATATGTGAAATCCTTGAGAGACTCCAGCTGCCCGTGTTTATAAAGCTTCCGAGGCCGTGTTTAGACACTTCTGGCAACTCCTGTGACCTTAGGAAATGGGTGAATATTTCTCCCCATAGGTGACAGGCACCACAGAGCAGTCAGCTGGGTCCTCTCTGTAAGGTGATGCTCAAGTAATGCTCAGGACTTCTCTGGGATCATCCTGAGCTACGTTAATTCCCTTGTCCTTACTTTTATTGTGGCTGGTGGATGAAGCTTTCTCTGTGTATTTGCTGCTGTTCAATTTTTTTGTTTATTTATTACAATGCTATGTAACTGACCACTTGATAATCTTAAGCACCGGATATCTGTGAATAAAGTGGTGCCTAGAACCCAAGCACAGGGCTAAGTTATATTTGCCCTGTGTAAGAGTTTGTGTTCTGCACAGCATCTCAAATCTTTCCTAGGGTAAGCTATGTCTTAATAGATCATCTGGCGGATCGCAGCCCCTCCTATTTGCAATCATATAACTTCCTGAGGCAGTTGCTTATATGGAAAAGTGCTTTTGGAATGCTTATATATTTTTAGCTGTCTCTAATGTAGTGTAACAGATGGAGACAGGGAGGAGAGCCAGCACGGCATGTCCAGCCAAGATGGGCCATCGTGGTTTGCAGACCACAGTGTGGAAACCTCTGTATCGTATGTTTGTCATCCAAGTCTCCCAAAGAAACGTTAAACTTTAGAGAAAAGTTTTGGTAGTAAGTGTTGCTTTGGATTTTGGTATTTTAGTTCCTGTGTTTAAGTTTAAAATTGAAAGTCCAATTAATTAAAAATTGAAATCCATGTTTCACAAT
Source organism: Columba livia (assembly GCF_036013475.1). Lineage (NCBI taxonomy): Eukaryota > Metazoa > Chordata > Aves > Columbiformes > Columbidae > Columba > Columba livia. The sequence goes on from NC_088618.1 coordinate 8,028,383, forward strand.
ATTTCGTTACATTTGACACTTATAACTATTTTTCTGCCGTGTTTGTATCCGAAGCACAAATTTGCTATGTCCAGAGGAGAAGTGAATCACTGACAGGCCAGTATAATGGGAGAGAAATGCAAAAATAAATATCCTAGAAGATAGAAGTGTACACTGACAAGGCTTTTGTCTTATATGAACTGTATTTGCTGGATGCAAGCTCGCAGTCATGCATGAGAAATGTGCTTGTCCAGCGGGACGCACGTCTCCCTGTCTGTGTGAGCTTCCCAGGGCCAGCCTGGCCAAGGAGACGGATGCTCAGATTGAGTTTGGGCTTTGTGCAAGTCACCATGCTTGGAGTAACGTTTAGGGATGTTAGTAAGGTGTAAAAATGAGAAGTCAAAGCTCCAGAAATCCAAGACAAAACCCACAAAATGGGAGTTAAAGGATGTTTGGCCAGCAGGACTCCCAGAGAAGGAGGGGCGCTTGTCTTATATTGGGGGGCTGTTACATACACTTTCTGTTTCTAAGCATTACTGGATGTTGTTGAGTGTCAATGAGATGATATGCTAACTGTTACATCTTTATTCCTTCCAGCTTCATCACATTCCGCTCTTGTGCTTATCTGGACAAGAAGCATACAGTTTTTGGAAGGTAAGAGAAGGACGTTGTGAGCAGCCGTATAGCAGTTGTGCTTTCCTGTGCCTCTCAAGCCTAGAGAGAAGAGTCGAGTGACTCTTGCAATTGAACTGATGCAAAATCCTGGCTCACAATCCACTTTTCCTGGTCATGAGTAGGTGGCCAGCATGGCATCAGTGCCAGTCACGAGACTCTGCCTTTTTCTCCTTCCATCACTGTAAATTGCTTTTCTTCACTTCTGTGGGTGGCTCTCCAGGGAGTCATGAACAAAGTAATCACCGTCCTGTAACCAACCACGTTAATATTTGTGCATGCTAATTGCTGGGACACAAGAGATTACCTCTTCAACACTGCTTTCATCCTCTTATGAGCTGTCAACCAGGAAATTAGTTGTGACAAGGCTGTTCTTCATCACGGCATAGTACATAGAACTTCTGCATAGGTTAGGTCTTTTCGCCTTTTTTTTTTTTTTTTTTTATTCTGTTCTTCTTCTCTTTTATTCCTGACGATGATAATTGGTATAAAATCAGTATGTTTGTTTGGATGTGTGCACATACATACATGTTTATGTGTATATATATATAAACATAATACCAATGCCAAGACAGCAAGGAACTTCATTCTTTATAAAGACGTCTCTTGCACAAGTCTCTTACAGTCAAGCCCTCACACAATAAATATCAAGGTATTTATTACAGAAGATATTACAAAATTTTTATATTATGATTTGTTCTTTGCCTCCTCTGCTGCAGGTACATGGTATTTAACAAGTCATGCATAGCTGTTCTAAAAAATGCCTTTGTGTAGATGGCAGGAATGGGTATTTTACTAGCCTGCTTCATTGGTAGTTCCCAAGGATTTTACAGTGTTGTTAAAATGATGATTTGTTTTTGATTCTTTTCATGGCTTATCCATTTGAAAGGCAGCAATTGAAATAAATGCATGTGCTGTTTACTTTGATTGGATATCATACCATAGTGCTGTACAATGAAAGTGATATAGTTAATCCATATTGTCTGCCTGTGAGTTCTTGAGGCAGAAGCTGGTTTCATTTTAAACAATTATTTTAGTGCTGTGAATTCCAATACTGATTCTGCAGTAATTGCACCCTTTGCAATATATTTATTTTTCCTTTCTCTGGTCTGTCTTAGAAAAATTTAAAGTTACCTTGTCATTTGGTGAAAGCAAATAACTAAAGCAAATTCTAATACTGAAAACTGAGAGCAAGTATATTCTTGGAGGAGTTACATTACCCATATCTTCAGATTATTTCACTTAAGCTACAATTAGAGTCCTTGCAAAAATCCCATTAAATCCCATACAGTAATGGTGTTAACCTGAGCTTCCCATCTCATCAAATAGTATTTGTGTTAGGACAGCTCAGCTGAAAATGTGACTGTTCTTCAGTTCTGGATGCAACCTGGCTTCAGTGAGCACCCTGTATAGTCCTCTGGTGTCTCTGCTGTGTTTCCCCAATGTGCTCCACTTTTAACATAATGTCCCAGGACAGAATTTAGAGAGTGGCCGAGCTGACAGTGGTGCAGGGAGTGTGATCCCAGAAGCCTTTACACCACACGTAACATCACGAGTACCTTACGAGTAAAATAGCTCACATGATGTTTCACACTGTTTGTTGCCCTTTAGAGAGAAATTACTTCAGTCCAGGTAAATCTGGTTAAGTGTATATAGCAGAGATTTATGTAGTTTTAGCAAAGACTGTCTTGATTTTTGAATTATCCTCGCTACTGCAGAAATCTGAACTTGGTTGCCAGATAAAGAAGAGTTGCTGCTTTCTGAGCACTGCTAATATTCTTAGCTGAAATACAAAGGAGAAACTTCATTTAAAATGTTGGTTTAGAATCATATTTGTTCCCTGCATTAAAAACGAGTGACATTTTCACCTGAAGACAGAGCAAGCGAGTTTTACTCTGGTCTCTTTTGCATGTAAATGAAGATGCTGGGATAGATACATTCCAGTTGTCCTATATTAATCTACAAATGGAATATTTGAATAATTCAATTTACCTACAAATTGAATATAAAAGGCTGATGTGTGTGGCTCCTAAGATCTGTACTCTCTCATCCTTCAGCTGTTTTAACCTGCATATGTTTATAAAGCCATAAAGCCAAAAGATTCCAGAGATTGTACCTTTAATGAAGCTGCAGATTCAGTTTGCTATTTTAGATCCCGGGTGTTTCCAGGATTTGGTCACTATATCTGATCTTGGCTGTATAGTACAATAATATCTAGGAAGCATATCTAGGAATAATATCTAGGTTTAAGAATAGAACAAACCCATGAAATCAGAATTATTTGTTTCCATTAATGTTAAATTGGATTGTCTTAGCTGGATGCTTACTGGGCTGTTGTGACTTTACTTATTTCGGTTAATATAAAAACCTTAAATACTCTGATCTCCACTGCACCCTCAGCTATTTCTATGTGGCTCTGGTTCATGTTAGTGAGTGTCATATATGTATCTTTGAGAGCAGAATATGACTTGTTTGTGATTTGTATAGAACTTTTCAGCAGACTTTCCATACTTTTGAGAAGAACAGAAAAACAGCAAAAGAGCAACTGTTTCCCACCCCTTTCTTGGTTTTTTGGGTCCCGTGTAGGGTGGAACATTGGAAAGTTCCCCTCTGGAGAGCTGAATCTTATTCATGTCCCCATGGGTTTGAAACACAATTTTTGCACAGTAGCAGCTATTAAGAGTTGGATGTTTGGCTGTTAAGTGTGTTTGGAAAACACAGCAGCTGCAGGCAGTGGGGCTGTGGAGCGGTGGCACGTGTCTGGCTTGGTGCGCTGGAATGTTCAAGTCTCAGGAGATGGCTGCGGCTGGAGGACAGGGAGGGTATCTTGTCGCGATTGTCCTGCCCGCTGTGGCAATAATGAGGATGGATGCTACTGAAAATAAAGCAGATAATTTGACATGAATGGGGAGCAAAAGCAAAGGCAGAGAGTGAGAGAAGAATGCCTTCCCTTGGAGGTGTGTTGCAGGCTGCATGGATTTCCTGCTCCAGCAGAGCTGCCTAGATTAAATTAGTAATTACCATTTCTAGTAATTACCATTTCTCCTGACATAAAGAATGCTGTAATTAACATGAAAACTAACTGTTGGCTTTTGCTGGCTTCTAGCTGCCTGGTAAGAGGTTTAATTTAGAAGCTCAAATAATGTAAACCAACCAACATGCGTTTGCTGTGCACAGAGTGGATGAGAAGCAATTGCAGGTGGGCTGTGTGCGAGGGGACTCCCCGTTACCCGTGCTGCAACTGGGGCTGCAGCTCTTGCACGAGCTACAGAGATGTCACAGCCAAAGCACCGGGATAGGCTCACATTCCTGTCTGCTGTGCTTTATGAAATTTAGATGCAAGCACATCCCATCCGGTTGTGATTATGTTTTCTATTGCTCTGATGGCTCACAGATCTTGTGAATCAGAGATGTGGTATATCTGCCCTTTGTAAGAAGAAGTAGAAACAATTTCTGTCCCAGACTGCTGCATGAGTAGTAAAGAGACTGCATATAGATACAGAGAAGTTGTGATAGTGACCCCTTTCTGCCTGTCTTCCACTAATGGTTTGCACTTGCTTCAGAACCAAGGAAAAAGAAACCCCAGGAAAAACTGAAATGCCTTTGTGGTTGTTTTTGGGGAGCCTCTTCCAAAGTTAAAGGGACACATGAAAAAGTGCATGTTTAAAATAATAGTGGAAGGTGGTTGAGCCATGCTGATCAACAGGAGGAGAGAAATGCTGCCTCTGAATTTCGAGTGAGATTTAGGACAAGGAGGGCATAGTGGGCTTGAAAGTGAGGGCAAGTTGCAAGCATGTGATGCTATAAAAAGAATGGCAATAGAGGGAGTGGAGAGAAAAGTGTTGTGGTCAGAGTGCCAAGGCTGGGAAGTATCTGTGCAGCCGTTGTGTGTGTTCACTAGAGCATCACCTGTGCTTGTCAAGAGCTGAGAAAAGGATGTGGCAACCGAGACAGGGGCTGAGTGTATGGAGGACAGTTGTCCCCTTTGTATGTGGCTGCACAGATCTGTTTAAGCAGATGAATGTTAACTGTCTCTCAAGGTTTCTGCCACTCAATCTTCAATTCTCCTGTTCCCAGAAATAATGAACAAGATGGTTTGGGAAACCTCAAACCTGGTCACATTGGAGGCACCAATCAGTCAGTAGCTGGTGTGCACTCAGCTTAGTCTTTTCTTCTCTCCTCCCTTGCCAGATGCTTTTGTGGAAGAGAGTTTTCTTTCCTTGGATAAGTATCACTCTGTATTAAGGATTCCTTAACCTGTTTAATGCTTTCTACTGCAATTCTGTAGAATGGGGCAATGGAAGTAACTCTTTTACTCTAGAGTAGTCAGTTACATAAAACAGCTACCAGGCATTATTCAGTTACCCGGGTACGGTTAAATAATGCACAGTGTCTGTTTCCACTTGTAACATTCCCTGTTATGATCTGAATCAGTGAACCCCAGTGGCTTCTAACCTGGGAAACTCACGTTCTTATTGCTCTTCTGCTTTAATACATCTGAAGAACGGAAAAATTGTGTGACAGCAGAAGAGCTGATTCTGCTGTTGAATCTGTATAGGGAGCCTGACCTAATTTTGCACTGCCGAGTCTGTTCCCCAGGCACCAGGGGAGGAGTGAAGAGCAAGGTAGGAAAATAAACCAGGCTTCTTTGTGGAAGCCGTGGCCTTGGTTTCATGTAGCACATGAGAACTGGGCTGTCAGAGCTGCACAAGGGCTGTTGTCATTTCCAAAACAGTGGTATGATCTCTGAAGAGGAACCTGTGCCAAAGCAGAGGAGTCCTTATGTGCCGGGTTCGCCTGTTGAGTCTGGTTTCAAAATGCTTTTTTCCAAGTTATTTTATTTTTCAGCGCCCTTCGTTACTGTGTCTCGCCTGCTGGATTAAGCCTTTATGAGAGATCGAGATGTTTCGACTGCATCCTTGTTGCAAGTTCAAATTGCTCACTCCATTTCAGATTGGGTGTATACATAGAAAACATTTTGTCCTGAGTGTACGTGTTTGTGCATGTATATATTGTTGTCTCTCTGTGAGTATATAAATATATGTACTCCTTTTTATAAAAATAACCTTGAGGGCAGAAAGTGTTTACAAAACAACGTTTCTGTATGGTTTCTGTTTCTAGTTTAAAGAACTAAAAAAAAAAAGTCCAGACATTGTTTTTATATCATCTTCTGACCAGGAAATTCTATAATCTTGGACTGTTGCCATCCCCCGTATTGCATAAAGCTTGATTCCTATAATTCTTCTAAACAAAAATATGAGGAATAGGAAGTCCACGTGTGAACGTCTGTGAGACTGCAAGGGAGCTGCAGTTTTCTTTGGGAGCAGCACTAATGTAGCAGCATTTCATTGGCGTATTGCAAAGGGATAGAGCTTGCTCCAGATATTTTACTTATGCTTCATGCAAAGACATTGGCAGTGGTTATGAAGCAAGGTTACCAGTTTGGTAAAGGATCCTTAACAAGAAGTAAGATTTTAAAATAACATCTCTTAATTGGAAATGCAAAGATTTCCAGTGCTAATTCAGCTCTGTTTTCAAGAAAAAAGAATTGCACAAGTAAGGGCAGATTTTTGTTTTCATTACTATGCTAACAGAAAAAACCTAAATGTACCTACCTTGTCGTCCATGCTTAAATGTAATGCAACATTTATCAAGCTCCTCTAAAAATACAACAAGCTGTCTCAGGGATGCTGAGCTAAATATACAGTTGAGATCATCATTTCTCTGTTCAACATCTACTGGAAGTACACAGCAAACCCTCGTTTTCCATGGTTGTTCCAATGTAAATTATGTCTTGAAAATATCATCCTTTTCACTGCAGGATGTCGTCGGAACATCTGTTTAAACCTCACTTGGTCAATTTAGGACAAAGCATGTGTGGCACCTTATAAAAGGAACAGAGCCAGAAGCAGTGGAAAAGGTTAAACTTGTTTCATCCCTTTTCCCTTCCCTGCTGGGCTCCCAACTTTGCACCAGTGACACGGAATGAGAAAGGCCAGGGGGTGTGACCTGTCACCGCCTGTGTAACACACATACACATGTAAAGGGTATAAAGGGATATTAGTGTGAACTTCTCGAGTTCGCATTTTGCTTTAATGAAAATGATGTACAGAATTCCTCATGCTGAGACTCAGATTTATTCATACAACAGGCTTAATCTCTTTTTCTTCAAAGTTAGTGGCTATTAGAATAATATTAAGTAGTGCCTCTCTCCCTAGAGGTCTTTCTTAATGTTTTAATGTACTTATCTGGTGGTCTTTTCTACATGTAACTTGTATGGGCTTTTTTCTTGGCAAGATGTCTGTGAGCATTTTCTTCTTACACCCAGAATATGTGTTGTGGGTCAAGCAAAGAGCCCCCAAAACTGCTCTGGTGTGCTGCTTTCCTCATTCTGTGAGGAGCAATTGCTGGAACAGATGCCAGTGCATGGGCATCAACCTGATTTTAGTGCTGCGATGTAACATCATGAGATTTGACAATAAACACATGTAGTGTTTTGATAGTCTGCAGGTACATTGTCTCTCTACTTCCACAAATCTGAGGAAAGTTTGCAAAATCCTTTATGGTTTGAGACCTTAAGTTGGAATATTCAGGTTTTTTGCACCCAGCCATGGCTGCCCCCATTAGTGAGTAATTCAGTTTTTCTGGATGGGTGATGTTTGCAATCAGATCTTGTCCTTTTTGGATTTTAATTGTTACTGATGAAACACCAGCCTCATCTGGGCCTGATCCTTGCAAAGCTTCCAAGTGCTCCCTGAACAAAAGTGACTAGTAAATTATTTCCAACTCCTCTGGTCAGAGCTTTTTTCTCTGAGCTAGTGGTTTGTATTCAAATTCATTGTTATTTCTTATTGGTATTATGGCAGTGTCTAAAGACATAAACCCATATTGAGAGCTCACTGTGCTGACACTGTAATATGCATAGAGATGCTCTGTGCAAAATGTTAGAGAATCCAGGGGTGTGAAATAAAGCAATTTTCCATTTTAGAGACAAGAAGCTAAGAACAAAGGAGAATGACGTGCTCTGCAGGCACAACAGCTTTGTCTTCTTCCCCCCTAGCCCTTTATAATCGTGTCAAAATAGGCTATTTAGGTCATTTACATGCCGTGTCTATCACAGCCTTTTAAAATGTAAAAGTGACAAAGTATACCAAATAAAGTTTAATTAGCATAGCAACTGAAGACTTGTGAGCATCACCAAAATGCATTAGGGCTAATATTGTGGGAGGTCTAGCTATGGGATTACTCAGCTGAGATTGCCAGTGCATAGCTGATCTGGCTATTTCAAATTATCAGAACCTAATTAAATGAAAACATATGAGCAGATAATTAATGGAGCTGTTGGCTAGAAAATCCTTCAATATTAAATCAAAATTTTCCTTTAGGGGCAATTAAAACACAGTGGATATATCTTAGGCTCTGTGTTAATCATCAGTATTATAAGTGAATCTGATATTGGCCTGGAGGAGGATTTTAAAACTGAGGTTTTGTCATGAACTTTCCAAAGTTCATGTAGGGTCTTCAAGCCCTATGCAGCTTCCCCCAGTGTCCTACCTCCAGCTGCGGATGAATGAGGCCGTTCTAGCCTACACATATGAGTTATTTAATTGCTCTTAAAAGTTACAACCTGATTAAAGAATATCGACAAGCTTTGGAGAACTGAAGGGGAGAAATCCTGCCCTTGCTGCCGAGCTTCCAGCCCCAAACTCCTTTGACTCCAGGAGCGTGTTTTAGAGAGTAACGGCTTCTCCTCACTGTCCCACAGCCATTAGTATGGGCTGTGTTTTTGGTTCCTGACCGTGTGGCTTGGCTCTGTTAAAACAGATGTTGTCCAGCTACAGCCTGCTTTTCTGAGGGATCTGGATTGCTCAGCATCGACGGCTTGTCTTCATCTTTATTTACTGCTCTTCTAAGTATAGCTATTTTCAAATTTAATTTGGGATGATGATGTGGATAAAAGTGTTAAATACCCTGGGACCAAGGTCTGATCTCAGCAGGAACCCTCTGGAAATGTACTGACTCAATGGTTTCTATTTAAAATTAGATTTTGACACCTGTCAGACAATTTTTTTATTGAATGTGTGTTTTGTTCATTTCATATCATTCTGGTATTTCAATCAAAATATCAGCCGCCTTGCAGAAGTCTGTTCCACAGACACTGTTATCCATGTTAACCATATCTGTTGTCTCAAAGATAGAAGGTTGTTTGACAGACTCTGTTTTCCACGAAACCTTGTTGATTGCCATTACTTATTTCCTTTCTTTCTTAATCATGTCCTGCCTCTGCTATTCCATTATTTTGCTGGGAAAGACGCCAGGATGACAGGCTTATAATTATCTGGGTCACCCCATTTATCCTTTCTAAACATCCTTTTCTGGAACTTTCCCATTGTTCCACACTTTTTTTGAAAATGAACATCCAACAGTCCAGAAAGTCTTCAGCCTTTCTTAAACATTTTGAAGCAAGTATTTGGATGTGTTGACTTGAAAAACGAGAGGCCAGGGATCTAACATCATCCTAAGTAGACACTGCGGTGAAAAGTGTGCTGGTGTTATCTGGTGTTTGTGACTCGATGCTCTGCTGCTTTCCCAGAGCCCTCACAAGCCCACGGTCCTGAAATGCTTCAGGAGCAATCCTGTTCTTCCTGCATTACTGCTGTTACTGCAGACAGATCTGTCACTGCTCTCCAGTAGTGCCATCGTTACGATTCCCTTTCTTCCTAATAACGCTTTTTGGTTAGATATACAATTTTTTTTAAAGTTAAAAAACCAGAAGTTAACAAAAACATTTGCTTTCTTGACCAAGTTGTCTGGCTTGTTTTTCAAACCTCTTGGGCTGCTAATCTATGGATGTAGCATTAGCAAGTGAACCCGTTTCTGTAATGGGTTTGTGTCTTTTTGCACAGACGGCTGTCCACAGTCACTTGTTCTCTATCTTGCTGGTTTGCATGGCTACCAGATTTTTGGACAAAAGGCTTCGCTTTGCGTCTGAGGGTTTGACTTGTCCATGTTCTGTTTCATTTTAAATTCTAATCCCAGACTTGAGAAAAAATTCCCACCTTCTGCACTGAATGACATTGTAGGTCTTCCAAAGAAAGTTATTGATTTCCCTTCCTCCAAACATGGTTGTAAAATCTATTAGAGTAATGGGCATAAATTGGATATTTTACATATAATGGTGCAGGAATGTTTTAAGTGTCTTGTGACAGCTGGAAAGTGTGTCTTTCCTCTTTTAGGGTGGTTGGTGGCTTTGAGACTCTGACTGCTATGGAGAATGTGGAAAGCGACCCAAAAACTGACCGTCCCAAGGTATGTGTGGAGCACCAGAGGCTGTGCAGGAGGGAAGGAACATGTGGGCTCGTGTGACAGTGTGACACTTCTCTGAAAGCTGAGCTTGGGGGAGATGGCACAACTTAATCAGCAGATTGATTTGCTCTTCTTCTCTTCTGCTCCCAGGAAGAAATAAGAATTGAGACCACAACCGTTTTTGTTGATCCGTATGAAGAGGCAGACGCCCAGGTGAGGATAGTCGGTTGGTTTTTTTGAAAGGCCAAAGCTCTCCCTTGGAGAACTTCATAACTTAATGCCTTTTCTTTGAACATGGGCAGCCCACGGGCCCATAGGCTTGCAAGCTAAGAGTAAAAACCTGCCATTCAGCATTGCCTTGGGTGCCAGGGTCATCGCCGCTCTTTTGGTGGAGAATCTTGTAACCAAGTCTGGCACAGCTCCCAGTCCATCACGCTTGCAATGGCTTCCTTTCCAGATGCCCACAGTAGCTGTGTGGCTGCAAGTGAGAAGAGAGAAGTTTTGTTATAATGGCTGCAGACAGCCTGTTTGTAGTGGCCCTTGAGGTCTGTCTCCTCAAGCCTGCCCTGTAATCATAGCAGCACTGATTGCTGGTTTAGAGTGCTTTAAAGCTGCAGAGAATTGTAGACATTTTCTCCTTACTCTTGACTGGTCCTTGCAACAGATTGCACTCTTTGCTTCCCACAGGTTGCTGCAGAAAGAGAGAAGGTCCAGCTAGAAGAACAAGCAGCCAAAACAAAAGCTGAGGTGGTCCCACCAAAGAAAGAGGTCCAGACTCCTAAAACTTACCGGCAGGGGATTGGAAAATACATTAACATGGCTGCAGCGTGAGTTCCCTGCCCGTCTGATCTTTGTTGAGTGTTTCAGTTGCCATTCCTGCTGGATGCTGGCCCTGTCCAGTGCCACTGCTCAGATGTTTGCTTTGTGCCAGCAGGCTTTGCAAAGACACCTTAATGCAGTCCTAACAGTCAAAAGTACCCTCTACTTCTGTTGTTTTCCAAGATTATAAGTTAACTGAGCTTTTCTTTTAGCATTCTAACATGACCAAGTTAGTCTTTAACAGCATGTGCTGACTTGAGAACTGTAGATATGCTTCCACAACTCAGAAGTCCTTGAGGAACTGTATTGTGTCACTTCCTGCACCATCTTTTATTCTCTTCCTCTTCTGCAGCTGTTTCTAAAGGCCACAGTCCCACAGACGTTTCTCTTTTAGCAGCTCCTCTCCTGCACAAAGTAGTTGCCTTAAGCCTGTATCAGTCTGCTGATCTGGTTCCATGTTCAGCTGCACAAACTGTTGTACCAGCACAACTGAAATGGGTGGAAAGGGGAGCAGGTTCCCAGGCTTGCCGTGGGAGCACAGAGCATCTGGCGAGTAGCTCCAGGGTGCCTGGCTGGTTGTACAAGCTTCTAAAGCATCCTCTTCCAGACACCCTTTGTACGCCCATCGAGATTGGCAGCATCACTTGCTTTCCTAAGGACAATACAGAATCCCACCTGAGTGGCAGCTTTGCATGAGTTTTGGATAAATTAAAATAAATGCCTTCCACTTGATATTTCATAGACTTCTCTAAAAGCATTTGCAAAAATGCTGTTGTCTGTCTGCTGCACAGAGGTGTGTATTTATGCATACACAGTTCTGGACAGCTATTTAATCAGCTTGTATGTGCCTGTGTGACTTACAGGCATTTGCATACCTGTGAAGAAAAATGCGTTAGCCCATGTAGGTCAGTTTGGTGTGTCGGTTACAAAATACTGCTTGTCCCCTAAAATATTATGTTCAGCTTAAAAGTACTGCCATTCTGCACTGTATTTACTGAGGAAGGCCAGGCAGAGTTTGCAGCTCTGTGTAAAAGGTCAAGTAGAATGGAAAGGACTTCTCATTTTCTTGCCTAGTCCTTCACTCATTGCAGCCTGCCTTGAAACTGGGAGTTTGGTCTGTAGCAGCCCCTTGGCAGGTTCAGGGCTCTCAGTTCTCCCTATCGGCTACTGATACCTGACAATAAAACCGCAGTATGTGAGCACGCTGCATAGTGTTTCCATGGGCTTGCAAACTCTGCTTGAAAAAGGCTGAGAATAGCAGCAGCGACTGCAACAGGCTGTGCTCAAGAAACAGGAAAGGATCTGAAAAATTTGCCCAGCTGCTTTATACCTAATTCCCCGTAATTCCTTTTGCTGCCACAAATGCAGGTGAGAAGGTGGGGGAAGAACTTGTGGCTCACATTTTCATCGTGACTGTGCTAAAAAAGTACAGCTGTTAAATCTTCAGCTCTGGCCTGGAGAATGTGTTGGGTTTTGAACACATTCCTGGAGGTGTTAAAAGCCTGACCTGAACCATCCCCACCGACTGACACTCTGTTTTTGGGTGTGCCAGAGGCCCCCATCCCCACCCCGCTGTGGTCCCCATGCTGGCACAGAGCTGTTCTCCTCTCTAATTGATAAGGGATGGGAGAGGAGAGGCATCCAGCTGCCCTGGTCCCCCTGAACAGTAAATAGTCCCTGAGAGTTGTTTTCCTTTTGGCTCCAGGAAGCGCAGCATGGAAGATGATGGACCCTCAACCAGCACAGCTGCGAAGAAAGAGAAAAAGAGCACAGGCTTCGGGGACTTCAGCTCCTGGTAACAGCGCGGGGAGCCCAGCACTGGAGCAGCGCAGCAGAAAGAAAAGGTGGCCTCCCACATGTCCCCGAAGAGCCCAAAAGACAGTCTGTCCTGGGGAGGGAAGGCACCAGCCTGCCCTTCCACTGCAGAAGAAAACCGTTGCTTTGTTAAGGCTGGTTAATGTGGCTTTGTTTTCTAAAGAGCTGCGTTCCCCCCACTGCATCTTCCTCGAAGGCCTTTTTGTTGTTGTTTTGCTAAGCTGGGAGCAGGCAGCCCCGCTCCGCTGGGAATTAGCTGGAGCCTTTCTCGGCTTGGCTGGCAGCGGACCAGGCAGAGCCCAGCCTCGCAGGACGCTACTTCAGTGAACAGCTATGTCGGTGAAAGAGCTCCTTTTACAGGTAATTGTTTCCAGACCGGCCACGTCTGCCAATAAAGGAATGAATGTGCTGGGGGAGCGCCTGTGCTGCTGTAGTGCTTTGCTGAGGGGAGGAGAGGGCTCCAGCCCATCCTGCCCTGCCCTTCCAGCTGCCTTGTACGAGTTCTCAACAAGGACCAATTCTGTCTCTTGCTCTTTACTGGCCTGGCTGGACTGACAGCTGTCAGTCTCTGCAGGGCCTCGCTTGCTCCAAAATGAGCTCTCTCTGCACTCATGTAGCTCTCTGACAGCCTGGGAAGCAGCAGCTTGAGATTGGGGAGCCTGGGGTGGCTGCACCACTTGTTCCTCCTATGACTGGACTTCCCTGAGCCCCTGGTCAGCCAGTGGGGCCAGGATGCACCAGTTCAAACCTGCCCTCAGGTCCCAGAAGGTGCAGCCTGGAGCAGCTGCAGGAATAGAAACTACTTTTTTTTAAACCATCCCTAAAGCCTGCTCCTTGCAGGGGAACACACTCTGTAGTCTGAGCCTGCTCCTTGCAGGGGAACACACATTGTAGTCTGCCCTGACATCAGGCTTCACATCGTTAGGGAAAGCCATATAATATAGCTGGCAGGTGTTCCAGATATTTCTGTTGCTTACCCACAAATTATTAGGAAGTTTAGTAAAGGCCTGATGGCTTGAAGATATATCATCTGTGTTTTAATCCAACAACGTATGTGTGTTGCCATCACTTATGCATAGAAGGCTAGATCCTGAACATTACTTTTCAGTTCATCTTAGGCATTTTCAAATGACAGAAATACCCTCCCTACCTCTCTCTGTGGCTGAGGGGATAGTTTTGTAATCAGCTTTGTAACAATACATTTATATTGGTGGTTTCATGTTTTAAGAGGAGATTCCATTTATATTAAATTGCTGTACAAACTTTTGGTAAAATCTTTTGCATTAAATGGTTTTATTTTCTTTTGAGTGCTTGCCTTGGACTGTTAAACTGTCATCTCCAGGATCATGGCATTGCGAAGTTGATTGTTACATGAGGAAATGATTCATTCCTACTTTTTAAGATGCTCATAAGGAACTCTGGGATCTTTGCGGATATGATTACATCTTTGTTAAATCATAGGAAGTTCAGACTAGTCTGAAAGAAGAATGGGGGGTTGTTTTGCAACATTTTGCAGTGTATAAGTTCGAAATAATACGTACTTGATTCCTGGAACAGGGAGTATGACGGTACTGTCCTCAAGCCGAGTTTCTTGTATTGAAACCTCTTGTTTCTCCTGGACTGGCCCTTTCCAGATAAATTGCTATTGATCCCTTCTACCTAACCCATTTTTGAGTCGTGTGGTCCACAGCACTACTAGAGCTGAAATAGCCAGTTTGATGAAATCCTTAAAAGTAAAATGCCTTTTTTTTTACTAGATTAAAATGGATATTATTATGAAAGACTGCTGCCGTTCCAAGCACGGCCTTCGCACTGCCGTTTCATTACAATTTCCCACCGTAACATCAGACACAAAAGAGCAATTTCCTGACTTCTACGGAGGGCTGAGTGTAAACCTTTTAGTTTTGCTCTGAGCAGGGGTGAAGCTCTTCAGCCTCTGTTCTCTGCTTGACCTGGATCCAGTTCTCAGCAGCTCTGCTGGTGTTGGTTCCTCCCCAGGGTGCTGCAGTGGGGTGTGGGGCTCAAGCCATTTGGCTGAGGCTTTGTGCCCATCAGCAGCTGCTCTGAGGTTTGCACCAAGAGCTTCTACAGGGCGACAGAAACATTGGTGCTTCTGCAGCACATTTTTCTTCTGAATTTCCCCCTTTCTCCTCCTTCCCACACCTGTATTTTTGCATATATGATCAATTTTGTTTTAACTTCAGCTTATCTTCTGATCGACAAAAGCACAGGGACTATGTGACACAAGCTTTTCTCTAAAAGATGAATGAAAATGGTGAACCATACTCAGGGGGACATAAGGTGGTTGTCCAGAGAGCAGCGCAACGTGGTGTAGCCCTGTCTTTTACAAAACCTGGCTCTTTGCTGGGTGACTTGCAGAGTTTCCACTAGGTGAGTCAGAAAAGGTGAGGAAGGAGGCTTTGCTGAAACCTTTTCTGCCCCTTTCATTGCTTGGTTCTCCAGCAAGGATGGTGTGTTAAGGGAACAACCAAACCAGGTCCTGCTGTGGCTGGAGGGATAGGCAGGAATTGTGCAGCCTTACTATAGAAAATCACTCCTGCTGTGCTATTTGTAAGTACATTTTTACTTTCTTTGTCTTTGACACTTTTCCAGTAAATGTGCTTAGAAAGAAAAAGTAGGATTTTAACCAGAGGCTGAAATAGCTTTTGTCTGGCCTTGGCCAGAATTACACCAGCACTCTCTTACTTTGCATTGCTCCATACCAGAGGCACTGGGTGACCAGTAGATTCAGTTTCCTGAGGTCTGGCACTGTAGCAGCAACCGCCACAAGCATAAAACATCCTCAAGAAGGTGGTGGCATGTGGGGGGGCTGGCAGCTGTGACCGCTTGTTTCCATACAGCTTCACAAAGACAGGGGGTCACAGGAGACTCAGCTCTTCACCTTTGCTTTTTCTGGTGTGGATTCAGCCCAGCCTCTCAAGGACTGTAGTATTGTCTGCGTGGGCAACAGCACTAATTGAATGGTTTTCAAGCTAAATTGCTGCAACTCTGTTTACATATTTACCAAGAAAAAAAGCTCAAAATATTGTTGTTCAGTTTAATTTTGCCTGTTTCCCACTGGCTTGAATTGTTCCAGCCCACTCCTCTGGAAGCAGGAGTTCATTCAAGCAATTGCTCTGCTTCAGCATCGTGTGGTGGATTGTACTGGTGCCCATCTCACATGGGGCCATGAATTGTGAGTCGTGTGTGGTCAAACTCTGCGTTTCAAGGTCTCCAAGAAAATCCTGCTTCTCCCTCCAGCTCCTTTCAAGTCAGGGACCCTGCAATGAGTGTTCCCCAGAGCCCAAGCCACCCTCAGCCATAAGGGCAAGGGGCTCCATGGGGTGGAACAGAAGCACGTGCAGAATTCAGTCCAACTCATTTCCCATCTGGGCTAAATTTACTCCAGTTTACCACTTCTTACTGTGAACTGAAAGCCACACAGAACACACCTCTACCTTTGCTTGCAGGCAAAGGGCCGTCATATCCTCTTGAGCCTGACCAGTGGGCACAGAGAAGATGTTGAGGCCCTGGACCAGCCGCTCTTGGGATGCTGTTGGTATGAGAAGTGGAGCAGAGATGAACGGACAGAGACAACCTGGAGGAGGGATGCTAAGTGTGCCAGGACACCTTGCTGGAGCCTGATGTGCAAGCTGCAGCAATCAGACCCTCCACTGGGCAGTGGAGCTAAAGCAGAGGAGATGATGGAAGTGCCAGGGCTGCTTGGGGATCTCACTGAGTGCATCACAGAGGTGGCACATCCCTGCCCTGAGGCAGCCGCCCACACTGGTGCCTCCAGCCTGCACAGGTGTCCTTGGGAGCCTTGCAGAGGGGAACCAAATACCTGCTAGGATCCATTCCACTTTCTGGGGCTTTCTGGGCCAATTCCTAGAAGGTTTTGCAGAGGTTTCTCAACCTTTGGTGCCTCCATGTGCACCTGCCATGCAGCATATGCCTGTGTGTTGGCTCCGGTACCAACCTGCTGACCCCAGCCTCTGCTGGGGCTGCTGAGCTCTGTTTCTGTGTTTTTTAACCCAGATTGGCCCCAGAGACCTCAGAGTGAGAAGCCAGGATGAGCCCTCACTTCCCTGCCCAGGCAAGGGGCATTTGTGCCCCTTTGGTTCCCTGGTCTTTGATTCGATGTCAATGGTTTGAGCTTTGATGTAGCATGTGGATGGGCTTGCAGGGAGGTACAAGGTTTTGGTTCAAAAGCAGCAGCGTGCTGGTTTAACGCTGCCTGCACTGCTGCGTTGAGGGCTTGTTCCATGTCACCTGAATCCTGGACATGGGTGGCAGATGGCCAGGGGTAAAGCAAAAGCGGTGAAGGGCTCAAGTGCTAAATGCAGCCAATCCATGGCCGATCCCTTCATGGTGCCGCTCAGCAGGAAGGGGAAGGCTGAGCACAACAGAGCCAGCGGGTGCCAGTGGGTCGGTGCTGCTGCAGGCGGTGGATAAAGCCAGTGCTCAGACACTGGGTGAGAAATACCACATATTTCTGGAAACCCCCCGCCACCCCTCGGCAGTGCTGTTTGGAAGGAACAGGATGCTGGAAATCTTGCACCAGGAAGCAGCTTTTATAAGCAAAAGGGGGGGATTTGCCAAACACAACCCCCCCTACATGTTTCAACACTGTTTGCTTTGGAGAAGGCAAACAAACTAAATCAGACCAAGCAGGAAGGAGGTGGGCAGCTGCCCGCCCTGACCGGCAACGGGTTACACCGCTTGGCATGGCCGGGGATTTCTCGCTTCCTCTCTTTCTTCGGAAAGTGAATGTTATTCCAGGCGTCGCAGAGGATCTGACTGCCCTGTGCCATGACTGCGGGGAAGGGGCCGGAGCCAAGGCTGCGCTTGGAGCTTGGTGAGCACAGCCCTGCTGCTCCAGCACACACACCTCCATGGCAGTGACATCCAATCTCCGCGGCTCATACAGGGGTGTCCCCATCCCTACCACCCACAGGGACTGGGACCCCCACTGCAGTGCAAGGCTGCGACCAGGCTGCAGTGCTGGGGGGGACAACGGCGTGCCATCACACCCCCTGCCCTGCCACCCAGCCGCCAGCATCTGCCTGCCCATCCCACATGCTGGTTTAGCTCACCGACCCAGCACAAACAGCCAGTGGCAGGTTTGCTTCTTGCACCTTAAACCCTGCAGCAGAAAACACCTCTAAAAAAGCAAAAGGAGCTCAATGGGTAGATCAGAGAGGAGAGAGGCTCCCAATGGGGTCAGCCCTACCCAGTGCTGGTGTGAAAGCCACCATGGCAGCTCAGTCCCTTCCATGCTCTCACAGCCCTGACCTTCTGCACCACCTTTGGGCAACCTGGGCAGGTTTTGGGAGGTTCCAGCCGTGGCTGCTGATGCCCAGTGAGCAGCAGTTGTGGCCATGCAGTGTCGTGGGCGACCACACTGTGCACGTCCCACACCCAACCCCTTTGTTGGGAGGCAGCAGTAGCAGCATTAGTGCAGGGCACGGTGGCTGCTGTGCTGGGGGGGCTGCAGGGAGCTGTGAGCACTGTGGGGGACTGCGGGGAGCTGTGAGGGGCTGCGCATGGTGCCCTGGCCTGGCCGGCACTGACTCTCCCTCTGCTGAGCTCAGGCGCTGCAGCCTGGTGACTTCATCCACTGGAAATAGCAGCTGAGGAGGAACCTTCTCTCTGTCACCACCATAACCATATAGACACAGGCACTCGCTGCTGCCTGCACCGCTGCCTGTCCTGCTGCCTGCACTGCTGCCTGCACCCCAGCCGCAGAAGGTGGTTGAGCCCCACGGCAGGGGCAGCCCTCCCATCTGGGATTGAAGTGTCCCTCCAGGCAGGTTTGGTCCCTGGCTGGGCTGGGAAGGGCAGAGCAGCCCGGGGGCCCTGGGAAGGGCTGGGATCAGTCTGTCTGCCCAAGGAAGCACTGGGCACCAGGTTTGTACCACAGGGCTGTGCACAGAGCAGCTTCCCAGGCCCTTCTGCTGTTCCTGACATCACAGAGAGGCCAAATATTCCCTTTTACACAGAAAAAAAAGGCTCATCTGCAATCACAGCAGGCTGTGTTTGACAACTCATAACTTAATGACTTTAAAAAAATAGCCACAGCCTGTTTTAAACACTGGTCGAGGTCTCCTCTACCACTCTCCCTGGAAAGCCTTCCAAGCTCTCACTTTTCTGATATTAGATACTTTCTCTAATCTTTGGCCTCCATTTATTAATGGCTAATTATATCTATTTGCTTTTGTGCCAACATTGTCCTTTAGCTTGAATAGCTTTTTTCCCTCCCTAATGCTCGCTTCCCAGTGCTATTTATAGGCAGCAATTGTATCCCCCTCCGCAGCCGCTGTTTTGCTTGGCTCTACAGGCTGTGTCCCTTCAGCCTCAAAATGGACCCGTCACCCTCCTGCCTCCCTCAGCATCCCTTCCCCAAGCAGAGGGGGTTCGGACGGGCTCCCAGTCTGTGCCTGGGTCTGGCAGAAACCAACTGTGTGGCAGTGCTGGCCGTGATGCTTTGGGGCAGAAAGCCAGGGCAGAGCCGTGGGGAGCCCTGTGGGGAGCCCTGTGGGGTTATTTTTTAGGCAGCCTCATGGGGTTACTGTTTTAGGCAAAGGCCAAGGACCACTCCACGCTCCCAATTCCCTTCCCTGTTGCTCCCACCCATTTCTCTGGGAGGAGAGCAAACACCCAGCAGCATGGCCCACCGAGGCAGCACGGGGAGCCGTATGATTTCTATCTGCACTTTCATCCCAGGATGAAAGGGATGATAGAAAACATTTGTTTTTATGATAAAAGCAATTGACCCGGGAGGAATCTGCCTCCCCAGGGCGGCCTGCAGCAAATTGCAGAGATAAGGCACTGACACGCAACAAACGCCCAGTGCTTCCAAGTCTCCGAGCGGCTGCAGAGCAAATCCCTCCCCACGTGGAAGGAAACCCGTGCTGGGCTTCCACGGCTGCTCTTGAGCCCGGATAACACGGCTGCTGGTGATTTTGGTGGATTTTGTTGGGGCCAGGAAGATGTGCAGAGAAGGACACTATTTTATTTTTTATTAATGAATGGCCAGATTTTTTTATTACAGACATCTTCACCACAGATCTCAGTCAAGCTTTTAATAGATGAGTTCCTTGCCAATGGCAATTGCAAATTGATTGCAGCAGAAATGGCAAGTGAAGACAAATATAGTGCAGGCTGCCTGCAGGGAGAGTGCGCGGAGGAAACTTTGAATGCTATTTTTGGTGCTTTGTCTCTACCACTTACAGTATTTCTAATCTTTATTTCTCCTAAAAAACATGCTTAGGGTTGGGATTTTGTTGTTGTTGTTAAGAAAAATTCCTTTCTCCAGAGAAAAGGTCGGGTGCCATGTCCATGCCCAGCTCTGTGGGAGGGCAAAGGTGCTGGTGATGCTGCCTCCATCCCCTCTGCTGGGACCAAAACCAGGCCTGTCGCTCTCCAAGCCACAGCACAAAGGGTGATAGAGCCAAACCCTGATTTTACCCCAATCCATGGGAACGTTGTGGGGAGTATGGGAAAGTTCAGCGTGCTCACTAATAAAAAAAGGAAACCCTCCCACGCTGCCAAGCCACTGCTGCACCATGGGGGCCGGCAGCGGATGCTCCAGCCCTGCAGCAAGCTCCACCACTCAGCACCAATGCACTGAGTTTTGCACAGTCCCGGCCAGCACCGGAAGCCGTAGTGGCCCGACATTCCCAAAACACGGGGGGACTCATCTGGGTCCTGCGGGCAGGAACACATATGTTGGAGAGCAACTGTGAGGAGACAGGGAGCACTGGAAATCATTCTGATTACTTGGCAGAGTGGAAAAACACTTCTTGTTATTGTTGTGGTTAAGGAGCCACATCTAGGTGACACTAGAGTGATGGTAAAGGCTTTATGGCATTGATGCCCTAAACTTCTTGGCCTCTGGTCATCCCCTCACAGCCTCCACCCCAGGGGGTGATTTGGGATGTGGTGGCAGATTGGGGCGCATCCCAAGATGATCAGCCCCCAGGTGCAGAGGCGTCTTACTAACACGTGTGCCCGTGGGTGTGAGAGACGAGGCTGCAGTTATAAATAAAGGAGCAGAAATGCTAATAAAAGTGACAAGCAAGAAAGGGGAAGAACTGGGTTTAACCATAGGAAAACTGAATAAAAGCAGCTCACGGCAGGGCTGGCTGTGACTGCCACAACATTGGTCCCACACTTTTTGTGTCCGCCTGGCAACCTGCGGTGTTTGCAGCAGCTCAGGGTGGGGACCATCACCTTCTCCGAGGATCTGGCAGCATTTTGGACCATAGGATAGGGTTTGTTTGCCTCAGTGGGAGGCTCCTCTGTATGTGAAGCCCCAGATGCTCTTCTGCTGTCTTTTTACACATCCACATTTGCACAGACCCTGTTTTGCCTTGATTTAATCAAGCTGCAATCTGGCATATGCAAAACATCCCCCTCTTTCCCATCTTTGCTTCTAAATAACCTAAAGGGCCCAATTCCATCACTATGCTGGATGGTATTGGAGTTAAAGATAACAAAAGTGGGAGAAAGAAGTCGTTCATCTGTGGCTCATTGAGCTCTTTAGCAGAGAGCACCTGTGGCCCGTCCATAGCCAGCCAGGCTGACGCTGTGTGTGTTGTGCAGGGCTCACACCCGACAGCTCAGCTTTGTCCACCTGAAGCTGGGGCAGCTGCAGCTGCCGAGCAACCCCAGGAAAGAGTTAAAAAAAAAAAAAAGAGGCCTTTTTTTTGGTGCAACCTGTGTCTGCTCAGCCCCACTATGGGACAAGGCTGCAGGCAATGCCACCACTGAACAGCCAAACCCCTTTTCTGGGGCCGCAGAGGCAGCAGCTCAGCCCCCCCAGGAGGTTATTTCGCAAGATAAGTCAGCTTGTGGAGGAGGTTTTCATGGCTGGGGATCAAAGTTCTTGGCGCTTGCCCAGTTTCCCAGTATTTAGCTGTTGCACAGCACGGGTTTGCAGCTGGGTTTGTGGGCCAGCGCCACAGTGGGGAGCGGGGAGCCCAGGGCTTGCAGGGGAACAAAGGCTCAGCCATCCCAGCCCTGCGATGCTGGGGCCAGCCCGCTTGCCTCTCCCACAGCCACTGCCACCACCAGGCACCCTGAGCGGCACAGAAATGGGGGTCGAGCCCTGTGGCCACCCCCAGGGAGGGCAAGGAGAGCCTGGGATGCTGGGGAAAAGGGTTGTCGGTGAATGGGACTCTCAAGCTTTAAGGAAGGGAAGCAGCTTTTCTTTACCAGGAGATTGAGGCATCGTGTCCAGGTCTTGCAGGCATCCTGGCTGGGTGCTGGCCATTCCCTGCCCCTGCCTGGACAACACCAGCCTCACTCCAGGCGATAAACCTGATTTCTCTATCATGCTCCATGTGGACCAGTCCTGGGCTGTCTCTTGGTCCACATCATTCCCAGGTGCTCAGCTGTGTAAGTTTGTTTTTCACTGTGCTTTCTGGCCACAGGCCTTGCAGAGCTCTGCAAAGAGACAGGCAGAGACACAAGGAAGATGTCAGCTAACTTTTACAGCTTTGATTATTTAAGACAATGTATTTATATAGTGAATAACCTAGAGGGTCACATTATAAGACA
Organism: Columba livia; assembly: GCF_036013475.1. NCBI lineage: Eukaryota > Metazoa > Chordata > Aves > Columbiformes > Columbidae > Columba > Columba livia. Next base: position 8,050,538 of record NC_088618.1, read on the forward strand.
CTGTTGTATTTCTCCCCATAAAGCAAACAGTGTGCTTCTCCATGCCAGGTCTGCGGGGATGCCGGGTGGCATTGGCTGCAGGTGGGGATCGTTGGGGCAGAGCACATCTCCCTCACCAGCCTCACACCCATTGCAAACAAGGAAACTGGTTCACACAAACCAACCCCATCTTGCCAGGGCTGAGTTAAACTTTCCCAGCTCCAGCTCTGCCCATCACAGGGGGGCTTTTCCCAGGTCTGCTCTTGCAGGGGCACATCTGGGCCCCCTCCAACACCTTTATCCCACAGGACGAGGAAGGTTGGGAACTTTTTCTTTCCAGAATAAATGTATTTCTGGAAAATTCCCATTCTAAAGCACTAATCTATAAGCCCTGTCTGTGTTGCTTTTACATTTCATCCAGCCATATTGCCATAAACAACTATCTGGAGGGGGGTCCAATTGTCACCTCCCAGTGACACCTGATGTCACCTACTGTCCCCATCACTATCCAGGGCTGAGAGAGGACAGCTTGCTCACATCATCTCTAATCCCTGGCTGCATCACTGCCGGACACTTTGTCAGCAGACATTGGGCTGGCAGGAAACCAAGCTGGCACTTGCAACAGAAAAGGGTAGAAAACTGATGGTTATGGGGCCAGAAGCTGTTCCTGCTGTATTATTATTGGCAACCTCTGTTATATAAAAAAAAAAAAAAAAAAAAAAAGGCCAAAATTAAGAATAGACGTAAAGAGCAACATGTTTTTTTTCTCCACCCAGCTGAGCTGTCAAGAATAAATCTTTGGGTTTGTTTTTTTTTGCAAATGCTCAGCGAGGCTGGGGAAATCTGCTGGGAGCCAGAGCGCTCAGGTCAGGGCTGTCCTGCCAAGAGATGATTACAGCCTGTCCTGGGGACAGAGGAGCGGGGAATAGGGCCAGGAGTGGCTTCAGGAGGTGTCTCAAGTCCAGGAGTAAGATTACAGACTGCGAGGTCAGCAAAACCCTCACTCTCTGGGCAGCACCTGAAACCTTTCCAGCAAGGAAAGCACCGGCTGAGCACCCCTGTGCCCAGCAAAGGGCCCTCCCAGCAGCAGCGGGGCAGGGAGGCTCCGGCAGCCCCTGTGAGGACACAGCAGATACTCAGGAAGAATTAATCGGTCACTGCACAGCATTTCTACCCAGCACTGGTATGAAGGGTCTTGGCTCCCGGCCATGGCTGTGTCACCTGTCCCCAGGGCTGGGGTGCTTAGAGGTGGTTCCCCCCACCAGCTCCCGGCCTCCTGCCTGGAGATGCGCAGATGCAAGACAAACAAACATCTTTGCAGTCTGTGAGCTCCCCATAAAAGTAACGATCACAATTTACATTGTGCCTGTCTTAAAAAAAAAAAAGGCATGGGAAGAGTAGGTTAAGCATGCAGTTCAGGAAAGTGCCTGGGGTTTATTGCAGCAATTAATCTGTAACAAAACAAGCTACGCATTGCTATAGCTTGGCCTGATATTTTTTAGCGTGTGTGTGTTTTTTTCCAAGGGTGAGGGCTTGCAAGCGCCCTGCTCACGGTCGCAGGGCTTGCTGACTCTGTCGAGGAATTGGTGCCAGCCTGAGCTCCATTCAGCATGGGGCTGGCTCTGCCGCCTCCGTGCCCCTGCCATGCTTTCATCTTCCATTAAAATCAAGCCTGTAGTGCAACGAGGCCGCAGGGAGCAACAGCAAAGCCAAAGTGGATGCCACTCAGCACTCACACCGGGGAGACAATCGTCCGGGATGGTGGCAGGGTGCTGAGCGACGTGGAGCAGAGAGGATGGTCCTCAGCTCAATGTCCCAGCCCACTGAGTGGCTTCAGCATCCACTTCATAACCTGCCCACACACAGGCAGGTCCCTGCCCAGAGCTGCAGGCAGTCCAGGCACAGACATTTTCAGCTGGGTTTTAGGCAGCCAGGTGGTGCCAACCACCAGGAGGTTTCCCCAGGAGGATGGAGCCCACCTCTGCTTCTTGGTCCAGAGCCTCGGGGGATCAAATATTTACGCAGCTTGGCTTCACGTAAAATGGGACAAAGAGGCAAAAATGGGGAAAAAAATGAGGAAGAGAAGTAACCACCAGCTCTACTGATTCTGCAGCTGGCTGTTGGTGCCCAGGAAGCCCGGCTGGGCCAGCCCAGGAGCAGGTTTTGCCGACTCATGATGTGAAAACTGGAGGTGCTGGCACAGCCTGTCTGCTGCCCTCGGCTCTCGTACAAAATTCAAATTAGGGACCTACTGCACGGCTCAGAGGAGATAAGCTTGGTTTTCAGAACTGACATCCACAGAAACCAGAGAAGTTTCCATGAAGCCCTTCACACAGACAGTGCTGGTTAAAGCCCCAGCTCTTGTTACAAGCCTTGGGATTTTTGAGTGGCAAAAACACAGCATGTAAATGCTCACTAACAGGTGCCAAAACTACAACTCGTATGGTCAGAGGGGGTGGATGTTGCACCTTGAAGCAGCCAGACTCCCTCTCAGGCAGCCACAGGCTCCAGAGCTGCTCCCTTTCCCCAGGAAAGGGATCTTGTCCCAGCCAGCAAAGCCAGGCCACGGTATTGCTGGACACCAGTGGCTCACAAAACCAGACCCTGGCTGTCAGACTTGGTCTGATTGTGGCACAGCAGAAAAGCAGCGAGAGGCAAGAAGGGGAGAGGAAAGGGAAAAAAGAAAAAAAAAAAAAAAAGGGAAAAACAAGAGACAGCAAAAAAGGCAAAGATAAAGAAAAGCCAAGAGATGCAAAATAAAGCAGCGGCAAGGGGAGGGGTTGCTGTGTGGTTGGGGGTGCAGTCAGGGCTGGAGAAGGGCTCATGGGGCTCCCATTCCCCCAGGAGGATGGCTACCCACGTCCCATTGCTGCAGCTGCATTTCAGGTTATGCTCATTGCACTTGAATAATTTTTCTTACAGCATCGCTAGCCTGAGCATCTAACAGCCCCAGCACAGTGCCCAGCAGCTGATTTCCCTGGGTTGGGGCTGGTTTCCAGCGGGAGCTCCCAACACTGCCCGTTATCCTGCCCTGCGCCAGGGCTGGCAGCCGCTGAACCGTGCCCGGACACCGCGGGTGCAGGCAGGGCGTCCTCACGGGCTTTGGGGCTCCAATTCACCAGCTTGTGCACGCGGGCTGCATCCCTGTGTGCTGTTTCAAAGGGCTGTTTTGCCTCTATAGCTCAAATGGGAAAAGCGAAGATTAAAAAACACACTCCACCCTCTGACACAGCTGCAAACACTTTGTCATGCAAACCTCCCCATAATGGTCCCTGCTGTGTTGATTTAACAAGCCCTGTGGATTGGGTTTCTGCTTGCCAAGCTGGCCACTGGATTTCTAGGAAACCAACAGATGAGGTAGGCAGTTTTGCTCCAGCTTGTGGCCTGGGGTGAGCAGATGCTGTGCAGGGGACAAGGACCAAACGTGCCAGCCACACTGTTCCGTGCTGGGCAGGGACAAAAAGCCCTTGACCAGATGAAGCTGCTGCCGCCAAGGTGAGAAACAAGTGAGACATCCACACCCAGAGCCCCGAGCAGCAAAATGAGTCACCGACTGGTGCTGGCAGCATCCAGCACTGGGGACGTACTGGCCCTGTGCCCCCGCAGGGTCTTTTCTGGGCAAGGGTATGGGGCTGAGAGAGTTGGGTGCGCTACGCAGGGCTCCAGCTGGCAGGATGCACAGTGTGGGGCAGGAACACGGTGCCAGCCCCACACCTGCCCTGTGCTAACCTTCAGATAACTTTTTTTCCCCTTCCACAGCTCCTTTGTGCAGTGTGGAGCTGGACAGTGGGATAGGGCTGGCATGGGTTGCCAATGGGAGATGGGGTTTGGAGCCAGCCAGATGTGAAGGGAAGAGTGTGGGGTAGCAACAGGGGCTCTGGGCTTCACAAGGCACAGGAAACTTCCCGAACACTGGCTAAACAGTGGTAATGAGGGGAGAGGGATGGCAGAAAAAAGAACAGCAAAAGGAAGCTAAAATATATGGGCAAATGTCAACAGCAGAATGCGAAAGCAAAACCCCAGGGGAGGCCAGCTGATCTGATCATGGTGTGGGTGCAGCTGGGAGGCTGCTGGGGGCTGATGGGCACAGGGGCTGCAGCAGTCTTTGCTGACAGGCCATCGGCTGCAGGACAGGGCTGCTCCAGACCCCTCGGCCCCCGGGATCTCACTGTGCCGGGAAGGAAACCACACACCAACCAGGCCCCCTCCGTGCACGCACATGCGCGCATGGGCACAGGCAGAAAAACAGCAAGCTCAGTAAAACCACGAGTTCAAGCCCTTGGAGCCTCTTGGGAGGAACATGCTAAATAAAGAAACAAAACACACTGTATTTATCGTCTTCCCCACGCACGTGTGTTGCAGACAGGCTGCTGCAGTATGTGTGGCTGTGTGGGGGCCAGTGAGGGGAGAGGAGGCTGGGAGGCGGCGGGGGCTTTTCCTGGACAGGCACACAGCTGTGCACATCCCAGCATTAGCAGTGCTCTGTTATCTGGGGCTCTCACACTATTCATTTCCCAAGTGTTATTAAACTTTTTCTTCCCTCTTAGGTTATGTGTTAGGGAGGTGTTGATGCAGCACACATACAGTGTCACTACATGGCACATTTTCCCTTTAAACCTTTCTGTTAGTTCCTGCAAACGTGGGACTGGTGGTGATTCGGCTTAAAATGGCTTTGCGGGCATGAGAAGCAAGATGAGATCCTGCTGAACACCAGGACCGATCCCTGTCAGGGTGCCCCAACCATCCCTGCAGCCTCCTCCAGCTGAGCCCCTTTGGGAGCCTGTATCTCCTCAACCAGAGCCTCAAAGTCTAAATATCAGCCCGGGACACAGGGAGCCTCTTAAAGCTCCTGTAGCAGGAGGAGATTTAACAGCCCATTGCCTCACTAACACAGTGTGCTTGTGTACAGCCATGCAGGAGGTTGTTGAGTCGCTTTGTGAGTGATGAGTTTACATTTATATAGTGCCTTTTGCCAGAGGGATCCCCATTAATACTGCAAATATCACATACTTGCGAATGCACATCAGCCATGTCACACTCCCCCGCTGCAACACATCAGGTCCTCTGAGACAGTCAGAAACACCCAGGGAAAGCTGGGCAAGAGGCAGATGCAATTACCCCAGCTGGAATTTATCCAAAGTACAGGAGCAAAACCTCTGTTCCTGTGAAGCTGAACACATTCAGGCCTTTTCTATCTGATTTAAAAGTGATCGGACAGGACCAGCTATTGTTTTGTCTCCAGAGAATCAGTGATTGCCTTCAGTCCTCAGAAAATCTCAGATTAGGAGATGGTATTGCGCTGTATTTCTACACAGATGAGGCTTCGGTAACATCCAGCTCTCACAGGTAAGGGACAGCCAGGTCATGGCATCAGCCACTTTCTCAGACCTATCTCTCAGAATATTTGTTTTGTGGCTATTTCTGCCCAGACAAATGTAGCCATCAGTCCCCTGACTCAGTAAATGCTGTCGCCAAGAGGGTTTTCTAATAAAGGCTTGGGAATCGCAGCATGTTACAGTACAGACAGCTTTGCCAGATTAGAAACCTGATTAACGGCCTCAGAAGAGATTAGAAATTGCTATTTTGAGAGGGGGTTTTCATAGCAGGCTCCGTGTAATCACCAGCCCGAGCGGGACGGTTTCCTCCTGTGCTGGCTGTTTTCTGGGCAAGCGGACACTTCTGGGAGCCCGGGGAGGCAAGGGAGTACAATTTCTCTCTGCTAATAGATGTGTTTATGTTTTCTGCAGTGCTCATCGCTGGCTGACCAGAGCAATTACACAGGAGAGTCATATTTACATGTTTTAACTCTGAAACACTGAGCAAACAAGGAAAGATAATCATTAACTTTGGGAGCTGTTAACCTTCAGTGTGAGTTTTGGCCGGTGAAGGAGAGGTCTGCCAAAGTCTCTGCTTTAGTAAACATTGAAAGCGTGACATCAGAAACCTTTTGGTTTTGTATGTTATAAGTAGGTAACGAAAAGGCATTAATTTGTGTCTGCAGCCTCTACATTGTAAGAAACTTCTCATTATTGAAGAGAGGAGGAAAGGAGAAAAATATTGCTGCTAAAGCAAAATCCATTGGCTGCCTCAGCCTGGGAGTTGGAGGAGCAGAGGCGACAAAGCACAGCATCGCTGGGGGGCTGCAGTTTGTACATGCTAGTTTTCTTATGATTATCATGACAGAGAAACAGTATTCAGGCCTCAAACTCGGTGCAGGAGTTTAATCGGTAAAGCAGCGATAGGTTGGTAGCAAAGCAGCAGGTTGTTCTCTGCCCTTGAGGTCTGAGGATGTGCGTAGGGTCCGGCCGGACAGGGTGGAAACACGGCGGCTCCCTGGTCATGCAGTGAATTAAACACCATGAAATATCAGCGTGTAACCATGAATTGTTAGTGCTGCCCCACGGGTATTGCATGCTGGAGGGGAAAGAAGAGGAACAACAAAAAGCAAAATGCTGCAGACTTTGGACTGTTATGGATATCATTAAAAAGTGGTAAAATGAGGAAGATAAAAGAGGAAGAAAAGAGGGAAGATAATTTAAGTAGACAAGCAGATTTACAGTCTTATCAGTTCTACTGTGTAACGAAGCAGAGCGTGCTATCCAGTGCAATTATGCTTATGGGAGTGGGAAACAGATAATTAATTCAGGCCTGTAAGGAGATTATGGCCAGAAAGCGCCTCTTGCCCCAGAGAGCAGGGGGTCGGAGCAGGGGCACCCTTCTCTGCTGGGTGCGCAAAAAGCAGAGTTTCATTTGCCATTTAACACAAAGCACAGAGATAGATGGCTTGTGGGGGACATGGGCTGTCACAAAATTTCATCTTTTCCCATTGAATTGCACTTGTGCTCTTTCTGCAGGGCAGGTTGTAGACTTCTTTTGTAAAGGTTCAGCTTCTTCCTAGGAGGCAGAGCTGCCCTCCCAGCGCTGCAGAGATCGGAGCCCTCGCCTACTGTCCCAGCGCCTGACGTACCTGCCAAACCTGCCTTTATGGTGCTTAGCTTGTGTCTCTCAAAATGGTTTCACAGTGCCCAGCAGCTCCAGGTCAACAGACCAAAGGCTCACTGTGATAATATCAACAGGTTTCCCCTGTGCATGGCAGAAAATCTCTTTATATTTGTTTAGGAAATCCCCCCAGTCCCCAAAAGCACATTTTACATCTGCAACCTGGCTTGTAGCAATTCTCCCCCCAGGCCCAATTGCAAAACAGGCCCCTCTCACCCTTGGCAGCCCTGCTCCCCGTCACAAGATCCCTGACTTCTAGTGGCCTTTTAAAGAAAGTTGGGGAAAAACATTTGACCAGACAATGCACAGAGCTCCTGCAGTCGGGTTTTAGGGTTTTTTCACTTTTAGTGTTGTATCTCTGTGAAGAGCAGGTCATAAATTCAGTAGTAAAACCTTCTGAATAACCACGCAGAAAGAAGCTTGATTTCACTTTTAAATGGACAAATAACTTGAATCACAATTCAAACCAAGCTGATAATGCCACTCAACCCAAAGCTCAAAAAAAATGAAAACTTTGACCACATTCAGTCACATCCCTTCCCCATTCTCACACTGACACAATGAGCCGTCATCCTGAACACACTGAAGGTACCTGTGCCAGGTCAGCTCTTGTTTCTAGGGCCAAAGGAACCGGGCGAAATCCAGTGTGTGATCAGAAGTGGATGTAGACAAATTCAAATATGATATTGGCTGTAATCTTGCATGATCTTAATAGTCTGCCTTACGCAATAAGGGACAAGGCCACTAGCTTTGACATATGTATTGTACAGACATGCGCAGAATAGAAAGGTTAGCGAAATCAGCAGCAATCAGGCTGCTGTTTAATCCACTGAAGATTTAATCCTTGATACATAGGAGCAGGAAAACTTTTTCAGATGCTCATACACCATTGCTGCACTGTCATCAGCTCTAGGTCCCAAACTAGAGGCTTTTGCTCATAAATTATTTTGTAAAACTAACTTAACTTTCATCAGGTATAAAATAAAGCAGATGATCATTGCTAATGATGTCATAAAGGTGTTCTGAAAATTAAATAACATTTGCATCCCTTCTTGCAGGTAGAGGATGAGCCACGATGTTCCATGCTGTGATGGAATTTGCATACATGTATACATTTTAATGTCAGGATGCAAATTCAGTTTTGAATAAAGGGCTAGTTTGATCCTGCCATTGCCTTTGCTTGAGCTTGAAACCTCTGAAGTCTATTTGGGTAAGAAGTTAAACTGTGCTATTTGCTACTAAAATACAGAAATCAGACTGAGCAAGAACTGCCCGTTATTTTGTTAAATACTGAAAAGACTACATTATCTTTCTAGAGTGATCTTTACTATGGTAAACTCTTTGTGCAATCAGGTTTATACATAACACGAGCATAGATTAAACTGCTGCCAGGGTCACAGAGCATCTCAGACCCTCAGCGCTGCAGTGAGTGACCTCAGCTCAAGTCTTATTCTGCAACGCTGTAGAACTGACAGAGCCAAACCCTCAAGTTAGCTCAGCGTTCACTAGACGAGAAGCAAGTTAATGCTCATCGATTCCATGGCTCAGTAGAGCTGCTTCACAGCCAAGGAATTACTTTGTCCAGCCTCAGTTAATCCACAGCTGCTTTGCTTGTCAGGGGTGCGAGTGGCAGCCCAGGTGTTCTGCTCTGCTCCATGGGTTGGACCCTATGGGGAAGAGCCATGGGAGGGGGCAGAGAAAGAGACTAAAATAGAAAGGAAACCTCACATGGGCAGAGTAACCAAACTGCAGCCCTTTAGTTGTGACTGTTTTCCTGTTTAGCATAACTGGATTTTGTAAATAGAGACGTACTGCTTGACCTTACAGCCAGAGTTTCATGCATGAGAGAAAAACCCTTAGCTGAGACTAATGTCCAGTTATTTAAATTTAACAGAGGCAAAAAGGCATAAAATGGAAGGTTCCCAGCTTGTAGATAAGGCATCTGCCCATCTGCGTCTATCTGAAAGTCAGAGATCCTCCAGCTGTTATGACACAACACTGGAGTTCACATTGCCAGGATCATTCTGGTAATCCAACTGCTGATGGTGTTTTTACAGTCCCTCTACTACACCAGAACTCAACAGGATATTACTATGATCATCTCGAACATGAAAGATACATCTGTGTTATTTGAATCTTTACTACTTTGATTACACCCATGTCAAAAATTAGGGTTTTATTCAATGAATACTCATAAATTTCTCAAAAAATGCCATTTTTATCCATGTATATATATATTATTTTTTTTTGGATCTGGTAAGATAGTTTATCATTCTCTAAGACAGTAAAGCCAAGAAAAGGTTAAAAAGTAAAAAAAGGAGCCTGAGATGACAGCTTATAAGTGCATGAATAAAAGAAAGGGTAGCAGGCTATCTTCCATTTCCTCAAGATGGAAATGTTGTTTGATCTCATATGTAGAGCATCCTCATCCCTCTGTGAGATGAAATGATGGATTATTGAAGAGACACTGAATAAACCTGCACCGAATGACTTCATTCTCAGCCTCAGGCAGTCCACAGGGGTCGTATTTGATGCACTGTTGCCAATGTTCAGTAATTGAACATTTAACTAAACCAAATAAAACCCCAACTCCCCCCAAAATCCTACATGAATCCTTGCTGCTAATTTCCTACTTCACCCAAAGCGTTCAAATGGAAACAACTGACATTTTTAATCTGAATTTTATGTACCCTACTGGTTTAGCATGCTAAAAATAATTGAATTATCACAATGACACAATTTAGCCTACCTTGGAGTTCAGAGCTTCCAGGAAAATTTCATCACCACTTCGTTATTACCTAACACGCACCTACATCTTGTACTAGCAAGGAAGTCTGATGTGAAGCACTTCCTTGAAAAGTATTTATTTCACATGGTTTAATGTGATTAAAGATAATCCTACACCCGTTATCAAACGGAAGAGTAAACTAAACCACTGCAATATTCCCTTGCTGCAATTTTAAGAAATTTTAAAGCATATTTTACTATCAGTATATCAACAGAGCTTTTTTGGGGATTTGTTTAAACTGAGGTATTGGTTGAAGTCTTTCAAATTAATAATATGAAGTCTTTCAAATATGAAGTGTTTAATAATAAAGTCCCAGTTTGATTTTGTAATCATAATCATTAAGATCAGTATGACCATCTACAGCTTAATTTGCAGGAGAAAACATCACTTTGGTTGGTGTAACAATTTACTAAATGGTCAATGAGGGCCACAGACTCCGTTTTCAAACTGAAAAGGACCGTCGGGCTCCAGTGGATTCCAGGCTGAACATGAGTCAAGTGTCCCCTCACTGCAAAGGGGCTACAGCAGTAAAGTAGCCACCTTATCACAGTAATCATTTCCCTTCTACTTAATCACCCCTTCTTACCCTAACTGCTGTTTTACACAGAGATTTTCCACTGGAGAACCCGACAGCCACTGTCAATCCTGCTGCTATGGACACCCAGTGATGTACTGACGTGATCATTAGGGAAAGTTCATGTGTGACTGTTGGCGGGAGCCCTTCACAGCCCTGCACGCAGCACACCGTGTCTCCTGCAAATAAAACACCTACATCTGAGTCAATATGAAGCCCACTATGACCTAGGTTCTTGGATGGAGAAGACCCATCTTCACCACATCCTTGTTACTGACTCACAGTGGAGACTTTAACTCCACTAACACGTGAGAAGACTGTTAATTTGATTAGAGGAACTACAGCAGTTCCTCCCAACTAAAGCAGAAATAACAGATTGAGTGCCAGTGCTCAGAGCACTCCTCTGGTCTACGGTGACCCAGACACCGCAACAGAAAACACACACAGTTCCTATAGTTTCTCTGAAAGTCGGTTTTGGGGTATGCACAAACTGACCCTCTTTTTGAAAGCACTTTGCAGAAGTTCCATGATTGACTCCGAACAGGCCAAAGCTCTAAAAGTAGCACTGCAATTTTCTATTTTTTAGGAAGATCAGTGAAAGGAAAAAGAACAAATGTTTAGTGACGTTCTTAAAAACACATAAAAATCAGATTCAACCAACGGTTAGAAGTTTTTAAGAGCAACTAAAAGCACTGGTGTTTCTCTGTGGCTTTAAGAGAGGAAAAAAAAAGCATGAGAATCTAAATTAAGCAAGAAAAGACATCACAAAAATAACAAGTAACTCAACAAAACAATTGAAAGCTTTTATTGTGATACCTCAAGTAGATACAATATAGTGAAACAACAAATAATGTACAGTATTGCTAGGACAAAACAGCAACACAGCCATGTCACCTGTAAAAGAAAGCATTGTAAAGAGTTTAAGAAACAATGAGGCACAACTCAACCGCCATTTACGACTCATGCTTTAGGCCTTAAACCATTTGTAACAGTCCTTTTAAAAGAAACCTCTGAAGTGTCTGTTCCTTTTGCGTTGAGTGTTCGTACTGCTGGTTGGCTCAACATGAGTCTCAAGGAAATACAATGAAGTGTCCAAAAAGTTTAACAATAATTTGACAGCTTCTTCCACTCAATGTCATATCAAAGAATAGAGATGTTCGAAATTTGGTCTGCGAGACTGTAGGTCACTACTGTTGCAATCTGACTGCTGAGATGAGCGTGCAGAAAAAGCTCTACAAGCATTAGTCAAAGGGAAGCCTAAGTCCACCAAAAATGGTACACGGCATTCATGAACTCTTGCACTAACTCAATACACCAGTAAGAAATTTGGATGACCGTCTGGTTATGGGCACAGTGATGCCTACTTGCCAGAACCTCTGAGGCCAGACTTTAACTCAAAGAAATTTCATAGACTGTATTGCCTCTCCTCTCGCATGGACTGCGATGGCAAGCATGCAAGGCACACCGCTCAGATTGGCCATTGCATTGGGCCTTGCTAGTGAGAAAATAAGATGGAATTATAACAAACTTCATTAACACAGTCCGTCATTGTACAGCTTACAATGAACAAAGGAAATTAATATTCTGGCCCTTTTTACTGGCAGATGACATTGAGATTACTAAACTGCTGGGCATATAGCAAAGAGCGATTGGGTTGATGTGCCCACAATCTCTCACCAAATTCTGCAGCTTATTTCACAGCAAGTTTGCAACTTAATAGAATTTTTACAGATGGCAGCATCACCTTTTATTAATCAAAATGTACTTGGAGTAACCAGCCAAAGAATGGCTCTAGTGTTTGGAGGCAGACCCAGTCCTGGACACCACTGTTACAGCCAACCTAGACAGAGCATGTGTGGTCAGATTACTAAAGTCACATCAAATTATGATTAATTACTTTAGGACAGGCGTGGCTTTAGAGGTTCAGAGAAAAAACAACTTTCAATACATGTACATTTTTGCTAGCAAATTCCTATGCATCCCAATGAACATTTCTTCTAAGCCAGCTCATAGTCAGTTCATTTGGTCCAAGAAAGAGCCAGCAAGAAACAAAGGTTCACAAAAGCTTTTTGTTACAGTTTATAAAAAATGAAATACAAAATAAATGTTAAGACCAACAATAAAAATAACCAGTACAAGTAACAAAAGTGCTCAAGTTGGAGGGGAAGTAAACTTGCCCAGAGCAAACACATACAAACTTTAAATATAATCTTTAATATATTACAAAAATTGGTTAGAGGGAAAATGCTTTAGTAAAATTTTTTTTCAAGTAAGTTTCTTTTTCTTTCAAATGACTGCCGGAAGGTTCAGTGACCAGACTGACCTCTTCACATCAGCCAGCAGCCATTTCTATCTGGATTCTACTTTCACCAAAACCAATAACAAGAACTCTCTACATCTTTACAAGGGGAGAAAATAATCATTGATGCTGCCAAACAACACAGGAAGAAAATTCACAGATAGCCTCAATAGAGTGAGCCTCAAGAATTGTTACATGGCAGCATGAAATAGCAATTGTGTTAGTTCTACTCTTTACTCCTCCTAAGCATAAACTCTCAAAAGACCAAAACGAATATTGCTTTGTTTGGTTCTCTTAAAAGCCATAAACATCAGATATAGATCATTAACTCTTTGTGCCAGTAGTCCGAAGCTCTATGTGCTAAACACTCGATGAAGTCCCAGCCTTTGGCATCAAAGTTAATTAAGGTTTTGGTGAAAATGTCCAGTTTGAAATATAATAATGCACTGAAGAAAGAGGTTGAATTTCTAAGTAAGAACCAGACTGTGTTACAGACAGCATTAACTTACTAACAAGAGATAGCCAAACCCCCAATTTTAGAGAGAAAAATCTTCAATACTTTATATATTTCCTTTAATTTCAGCTCTCTACTGAAAAGCAGCCATTACTTGTGTCTTCAGTCCAGTGTACTGCTTCAACAAGGCTGTAGCCAGGAAATAAGCAAAGCCCAAAGAGACATGAACTTCACATCAGCGTGTTCACAAGTATCAACGTTGCAACTGGACTTTGAAGCCAACACAAACTTTTTGTTGACAGAAGTTTTAGTGCCACCTTTGTTGGCAACACACATTACAATAGAGGAAAATAACGTCCCAAGAATTCCAGGTCAAAAAGATCAAGAGACAGGCAACAGCAAAGCCCATCTCTTGCATCAACAAGATTGTTAAAAACGAGACTCTGAAGCCTGACGATGTGAACATGAACTAGTAAACATGTAAGCCACAAAATCCAGACTGAACACGACTGTACCACCTCAGGTCTCCAGACTGAAACCAACAGCTTTAACTACTTCTCCAATTCTTCTGTTTTTAGTTTCTAGGTATAGTTCACCACAACATCTTGAATGCAGTGTAGCCAGCCTGCACCACAGAGAATGCGTAAACATGGGTGAACTCTCTTCTCTCTCTGTCCATGAAGACACTGGAAAGCTGGTTTTTAAAGATTTGTATTGCCCCCACCCATTGGCATAATTTTTCAGGTATGACAAAATTTCTAAAGTGCAGCAGAGTTCAGAAAGCCTATCAGAGATTCCCAAAAACATAACAGCAGCAATAGCACCTATGACTAAATTTTGCAGGTGCAATATTAGAATTGTTATTGAGAGAAAATGATTCTGTATTGCAAGGCTTCCATATTGTTCAGTTATAGTACTTACGTAGTGTTAAAGGGTTTTTTCCAAATATTTTGTCCCCAAGCATTGAAAGGATCAAAATACAAAAGGTCTTCGGAGACTGTTTAATTTGAAAATAAAGTTAGCAAGTTTAAGTAGAGCATTTCTTTCATAGTTGCTCAGAATTTGCATGCAGATACCAGCAGCTAATATTGTGCATACACTTTCCAGAAGTTTCTCTCATTAACTCGTTCCATTTAAGAAACAGCGTGAGAACAAAAGAGAAGACAAGTTTCATACAAATTTTTCTATTAAAAAGGTACTTGGGGATGATTTAGCCAGCAAACCAAGAAACCCCTTCCCCACCCCCAAGTTTTAAAAACTATCTTGTTATTTTATGAAAAACCGAGTCAAACTTCCCTTCCCTCTTATTACCCCTCCTTTTTCTACAGGTTCTATATTAATTTTCATGTCATAGGCTCTGGCCATTTCTCACAAAAATAAATATTTGTGTTCAAAGGTAGCAGAAGCAGAATACTTCAGCAAATTTCCTTGATATCAACCTCTTTGTCCAGTGCATTAGGACTATACAGTTACATGGAACCAGCCATAAAACTTTACTGATGCACAAGTCCCTGTTACTGGCAAAGGTACAGTACCAAAATTTTTTTTTAATACACCGACTAATTTCTTTTTTTTCCAAAATAGAAGATGCATATATTTTTTTGCCTTTTTAATCTTGCAAGCTATAGTTTTATAAATTTATTATCCAGCAAACTCCTTAGGGAATATATTGGTCTTAAATGAACATATTCTATAGCATTATTGATTTTTAAATCCTTCTAAGGTATTTCGTTAAGATACCAAACCTCTAGCATAACCTTTCCTAACAAGTTGAGACCTGCTAACTTCAGTCAGTGCAACTGAAATATTTTTTAGGTGAGCACTGTACCTTTAACCAATTCACCTACAAGATGTACACAGGTTATGGTACACTCAAATTTAAAAAAAGAAATAACTACAATACTGCATCCTCTTCACTGCCAAACACATCAGAAATTGCTACATATAAAAAAGCACCCCATCCCATACATTCTTTCGGACTGCTCAGGTATAGAACTTCTACAGGACTGGAGTGTAGGTGTTTAGGCAAGAAGCATGCACAGCAGAAGGTAGCATTAAAGGCATAGGTCAGAGATAGATGCTAACCAGTAAAATCCGTTTTCAATTAGTGAACTGTTTCTCTAGTTTGAGAGAGTTTAGAAAAAGGTCATCCAAAATGTTCCAAAACAACTGTTCACACAATAATACACGTACAAAAAGAGGGAACTTACACAAGGAGAAAAGGCAAACATGGCCTGAAATAGCCACTTACACTACACTACTCATTTGTGAGGTTTCAGAGTTCAGTGATATTCCCAGGGCCACTCTAGCCAAGCTCTTCCTTTACTTTGCTTTAGTCTTTGTAAAGCATGTTCCACAGAATATTGTCCAAACAGAAGGAAAAAGGTTATAATTCACTCCCAGCCATTGTCTTTTATCATGTGGGCAAGTTCAATGATAAATTTTCCTTCTTTGTATTTCTGACTGCTCTCAAAAGCATGTTCCTGGAAAAAAGAAAAATCAAGACACCGAATTAAGCTGGGGAAATGCAGTATTTTAAACAAACTTCCATTAAAAATACAAACCAGGAGACATTCCGGCTAACATCCCATATCGGTTACACCAAATCAAGGGTGGGATGGAGGAAAGAGAGGATTAAGAGCATTGAGAAGGAAACAGGAGTAAACTTCTCATTAATGGAATGGGCAGATCCACTGCATGACAGATCTTGCTTTAGAACTCTCCATGTTCTCACTGCTTTGAGAATTTTAGCCCTTTTTTTTTTTTTTTTTTTTTAAGTTAACATTAAGAAAACGCATCACAGAATCCCAGAATGTCAGGGATTGGAAGGGACCTCGAAAGCTCATCCAGTGCAATCCCCCCATGGAGCAGGAACACCCAGATGAGGTTACACAGGAAGGTGTCCAGGTGGGTCTGAATGTCTGCAGAGAAGGAGACTCCACAACCTCCCTGGGCAGCCTGGTTCAGTGTCTGTCACCCTCACTGAGAAGAAGTTTCTTCTCAAATTTAAGTGGAACCTTTTGTGTTCCAGTTTGAAGCCATTACCCCTTGTCCTATCATTGGTTGTCACCAAGAAGAGCCTGGCTCCATCCTCATGACACTCACCCTTTATATATCTGTAAACATTAATGAGGTCACCCCTCAGTCTCCTCTTCTCCGAGCTCCAGAGCCCCAGCTCCCTCAGCCTTTCCTCACACGGGAGATGCTCCACTCCCTTCAGCATCTTTGTTGCCCTGCGCTGGACTCTCTCCAGCAGTTCCCTGTCCTGCTGGAACTGAGGGGCCCAGAACTGGACACAATATTCCAGGTGCAGTCTCACCAGGGCAGAGTAGAGGGGAAGGAGAACCTCTCTGACCTACTAACCACCCCCCTTCTAATACACGCCAGGATGCCATTGGCCTTCCTGGCCACAAGGGCCCAGTGCTGGCTCATGGTCATCCTGCTGTCCACCAGGACCCCCAGGTCCCTTTCCCCTACGCTGCTCTCTAATAGGTGTACTAGCTGTACTAGATAGCTGTACTAGCACCTCTAGCTCCTGCTTACTTTGCAGTCGAGAATGAAGTTATTATCTACTCTAACATCCCAGCAGATATAAGGAAACAAAACTACGTTAGAGTCTGATATATACAAAAGCACTACAACTAACTCACCTAACTATCAGTATAGATGCTGCTCTATGGCCTATTCAAATATCTGTGCTTCAACATATAAACATTTATTGAAGACTTAAGTATATTGCTTACATATTTCCATCCAAGAGTGGTTTTACAGTTTTCACAATAGATATCTGCTACAGCATGTAAGCCTGTCAGAAGAACTCGCTCCTCTGCTGGACCACAACCCACATTTACCCTGAAAAAGAAGGAGAAATTACTCTATGTTAACTGCACGGGAGTTTCGTTTCTTACCTGGTATCCACCTTTTCTCTGGAGGACAAGTAATAGTTAAAAGTCCCTAACTTCTACAATGCTGTAAAAGTAACTTCCTCTGTGTCACTGAGCTGAAGGACAGGAAGAAAAAATGGGGTGGTTTTTTCTTTTTTCAAGTGGCTATTCTAAAGAGCAAGCTGTCGGTGATGCCCACGTCCTCCCATGAACAAAGACAGGCTGAACAGTTAAAGTTTCAGAGAACAGAGCACTAAGCAGTAACTGGACACCTCTACAGTTTTGGGCTTTTCTTCAAAAACAATTTGAGACCTCTATAATGGAAATCTGTACCAGTAAATCAGCACCAACAGCTGAATTTAGAACCAGCTCCAAAATAGCAGCAAGGAAAAAGCCTCATAAACATTTCTTTGCTACAGATCAGCAGACTAAGCCATGATGAACAACCAGCAATATAAAAACAAAAGATCCCATGAAGTACTGCATCAAGCTGGCTTTTTCATGAATAAGAGTCTATGCAGAAAACATCAGGCAAATCTAAACAAATTTTTAGACAGTGTTATACGAGAGCAAAATTTTGCCATTTTTGCTGTTTTTATTACCAATTCTTACTATTACAGTTATACCAAAAGTCCCAAGTAACCACTGAAGGACTACATTACAAAAAGAGTTTCAAAGATCTGCAATCAAATCCTTTGCAGTTATAGTTCCATTATTCTGGTCTAAAATAGACTGAGACACTTAACTGCATTTCTTTTTCCAAAATGCTGCAACACAATAAACTGCTGAAAAAATGGGAGACAAAAATGCAATCCTGCATATTAGAAACTTAAAATACATCCATTAGCAAATTCAAAAAGCTCTATATCATGGGTAGGACGTGCCTAAAATTGCAAATATTAGGCTTGATAAGATCACAGAGACCTTTTGCCTCTAGCACATTTGCAATATTCAAGGTCATTTAAAATGTACCAAATTTGCTGGAACATTAACCTGTCAATGTACCTAACTATCACACTGGAAAATCCTTCTTTGGACTACAGCAGAGTTCTCTAAAGCAAATTTACAGTCACACAATATATTTTCATTTCTGGACCATCTCAGGATGACAACTCTTATTCAAGACAGTTATCATTACATACACAAAAGGAATTTCAAATCAACACCCTCCCCTAAACTTTCAGCTATTAGCAGAATTACTTAAAATAGAAGATAAACTAATATGTGCAGAGGGAGGTAGGTCTGTAGTAACTATTGCTGGTGAGTAAAGACAATGTTAAAAAGAACGGGGCAAAGTGCAGCTAAACTAATTCCTACTGCTTTCCACGTATGAAGCGTACAAAAAAGATTAGACTCTGTATGTATTGTGCATAACCATAACAACATACTCACACAGAGTTGAAGAGGTAGGCGCGCCCCTGGCTGCCCTGGAAGGACTGAAACAAACAAACAAACAAATTGCATTTGTTAAAACCCACAAAAAACTCCACCAAACAAAAAATTAGTTCCAGAAGGGCATGTTAGTAAGCATATAAACATAATACAAACTATTTCAAGGGAATTACTTTAAGTCACATTACATTTTTAGCAACAGTTTTAAGTATTATTTTTCTATGTAAGATGTCTATAATGCAAACATCTATAATGCAAGATAGCAATTCTCATTTTCCTGGACATCCTTCATGCTAATTAATATCTGCTTTTAACTCAAAGGGAATTATTTCCATCTCCTCTGTCCTCTCCCACTGCACCCAGCAGAAGATGCTTTATTTCAATTTAATTGCATCATTTGATGTAAGTCCGGCAAAATGCTGGACCAATCATAAAACCAGCACACTGTATTCAGGAAACGCATCTGATCAGTTTGTAAGCTCAGCTTTATTTTAATACAATTATTCTTATCAAACACCTAAGCGCAGCCATATACTTTCACATCTCTCACATTCCTGATAGACTACAGACAAAAGATGACTGTTAGACTCCATTGCCTGAATCTAAATTAATATTTTAGTTTAGAGCAGTAGGACAGTAGAAAATCGCTGATCAGCCACACTGATGGGGGTTGGTTTGGCTTGCAGAGCAGTTTCAATGCCTGTGAACTACAGCTTTGTTCTTTCTGGACCAAACTAAACCAGCAGCTCTTCCACTGTGCACTCTGCAAACGCTAAAGAAGATGTAAAGGCCTGAGCTATAAACATCCTGGCAAAACTTAACGAGCAGACCAGATCCAGCCACAGGTAAAACATCAAAACATGTATGTAAGACACATCACTGCTTTCATCTGTTGATTTGTTTCTTCTGAACTGCAGACATAGCCATTATTTCCCATTCAAACGGGATCACACTGAAATGGAGTTTTTCTTTTTTCTCTTCCATACTGAATTCCATTTTAAAAATACCTGAACAGTATTAATTTTGTCTGTGTTTCTTGGTTTTTTTTTCCCCAGAATTTCCCTTCCCTAACCTACTTTCTAAGAAAATCAACATTTTCATCTATGCTGAAGAGGCAGTACCACTTTTTTAAAGAATTCTTGCAGTTCTAGTATTGAAGATCAAAGACCAACTTCTCTGAAACCTGTGTTAGATCAACATGGAAGGTTTCTGGAAGGAAAAATCTCAACTTGAATATTTTTGACCGGTTTTAGTAGCATGAGGCATGGAACCATAGGCAAAATGACCTTTCTGCAATGGATTCTGCTTCTCATACGTATTTACTTATATAATTAGAAGTCACTTGACACCAAAATAGATCTTTTGCCAGTTTAATGATTACCAACACGAGTAATGGTTGTATCTTAACTACTTACTCAGAACAGTTTCTAAAAAAATATGTAAAAGGGAAATGTATATGAATGAACATTTTTTGATCAACATTAACCAGATTATTTACTGCAACAAGATGTTAAATCTGTGGCTGTGGATGTAGCAAGGGTGGCAGTGTAACTGGTTACATACAGCCCTTAGGTACTCATAACATCTCACCTTAAGATGAGAAGTTCTACTTAACAGTTTATAGCATTAATATTTCAGTATTATTTTGGCAACCATTTAAAATAATGACTGAATGGAGATTTTGGGGCACAGAACATACTTCTTCATCTACAGCAAAGACAAAAGGAAAGGTGCTCTGTCCATTTTTCTGGACTGCAAGTCTTATTTTTCACAAGGTGAGGAAAAAAATGCGGTACAGTGAAAACTAAAACTTCAGGTAAGAGCGACCTTGAAAGGAGAGACTCAGCTGAGTCTAGTCCAAACAGCTCTGCCAGAAAGTAATACGCACACCGCACCACCAAACCAACCGACCCACCGCTAGTTTGGTTCTCCTGAGATACTTAAGAACACATCACAAAACGGACAGAATGGTACAAACCCTACAATCTGTAGTATCTATAATAAGTGATGCTCTCTAAATTAGAGCCAGTGTCTCACAATCAATAACAAAGTAGAGAATGCTGACTGCAGATGGAGACAAAAACTATCCGTGTATACACTCTCAAAACCCACCCATTAACAAATAACTAGCCTGAGTAAACTATAAATGAACTGAGAGAAAACTTCAGTTGTGCAACCCCAAAATTTAAGAAAAAGCAAAGGAAACACTTTAAAGGTCCTTTTATTCACTAAGAAGTAAACTTAAAGTATAACTCCCTTTTTTCATGTACCTGAAATTAAGGAAAGGAACTTTCAAAGCCACAACGACCATTATTTTTGGTTAAGCTACTCTAAAAAAATCGTACATTTAAAAATTTGCAGCCATTTCTCCTCCCTGCTTTAAAAACTCTATTTAGCAAATTAGAATTCACAAATCTCTTTTCAAACTGCACCAATACTCTCTCCTACTAAATGAACCATGTGCTACTTTCTGTATTTACATGTAATTACACATGCCAGTCGCATACAAATTATTGTGGGGCGGGGGGGGTTGTCTGGTGCTACACAATCACTTTTAAAACTGCTTATATACCATACTTGAAGTTTCCCAGCTGGCTGGGAAAGAAAAAGGCTACAAAACAAATCAACAGGCAAGAGACCTTTTGGACTACTTTATGCAATTATTTCTGCCAAGTTTATGTTTAGTCTTGACTTAATACCACCTAATAAAAGCTCTCCTTTGACCCTGCATTTCTCAAAATTAAGCAGAGGGCAGTAACAGGATGCCAGGAATAGCAGAAAAAGGAGCCCTTCCCCTCTCTTGTTTCATAAGCTGAAAAAAGTTCTAGCCAAATGAAATACAAACCACAGGTTGGAAAGTACTGCTTTAGTTTTTCTTTATTCCTGATGTATTTTTAAATATGACTTTTCTTGCACCTTTCGTGGTTGTTTTATCCCTGTAATCTCCTAGGGTTTTTTCCCCTCAGAAACAGCTACTTTCATTACCTTCCAATTTTTGGAATTATCAGGGTAGAGCAGAGGGAAAAGCAACACAAACCAGAACCTTTTCCTGGGAGAGTGGGCTTAGAAAGAAAAATCTGTTCAAACACACCCCGCCATGAAAAGCTCCTCCATTCCCCCCTTCCCTAGCTGCTTCTTCGCAGAGTTTGGCTGATTCATCTTTCTCGCCTACATACATGTTTAGAGGCTAAACATTGTATTTACATGTTATAGAACAACTGTTTCTTAGTCCAGCTGGGAAAAACGAGTTCCTCCATGTTTACATCACTCACACATAACTTCAACCTGTGGCAACTTGTGCTACTGTGTTCTGGAATACAGAATCTGGGTCTAGGCAACTCCGGTTTTCCTTTAGAACAAGCGTCAAACCACAACATCCATGTGCCACTGAGCTTTTAATGGTCTGCAATCCATCCATGTGGAACTATTATAGCTGACTGAAGTAAAAGTACTATAAAGATACCAGTTTTTACATTCCCATGCCTTTTTTCTTATTAATTTCTCAACTTGTTAGAGCTTCGCAGTTATAGTTTCTTATTCATATGAATAACTGAGGACATTCCTTTCCCCAGAAAAACTATTTGAACAACACAAAAACATGCACATCTGATTTACATGTAGAGTCCACCTACTAACAGGTGTAAGAAAGATTCATTATCAGAGCTCTACTTCCTGATGCATCCTATTACTAGAAATAAAAAGGGGACAACTCATTTTGGCACCCGAGCTGCTTGCTAAGCTTGTAACTTGGCTATAAACTGAGTTATTTTGCATAACCAGAATAAAAATTACTACTGAACAAACATTTGGTTTTTTACCGGCAAGAAGTTTCTCACACTCTGCACTGTATGATTTAGTTATACTGATATGAATTTTAAGAGGCTGACAGGTTAAACACCTTGTGTGTCAGCTCCTCAAAGGAAGAGAATATTTTAAGTGGCAGCGTCAAGGACAAACAGGCATAACTGTTCAAACCAGTCTCCAGACAAACGGCTCTTCTGAAGAGTAAACATCAGCTATGCAAACGCAAACTTTTACTTTGCAAGGTTTGTTCGGCACGTCCAAGATTGCTAGCGCTATACAGCAATCACAACCAAAGCAGAACATTCCATTAGAACTGCGTCTTAAATATGCGTCCCGCCCAGTACAGAGGGATTAGAAGAAAGTGGCGAATGTGACCAACTGTCATCCACAACTCACATCAACCATGATTTTTACTTCGAAGCTGGGTTCAACTAAGATTCACAGTTAAAACAAACTTGCTTTAAGTCTGCTTTTTCATGGTCCTCAATTATTAATATTGCAGTGATTTATTACTTTTTCCCTAGAAAATCCACATCTTTGACTAGTTGTCCAATTCTACAGGAAGATCTACAAGATCCATAACTTTGTGTTTCAGCACAGCCTGAAGTACATGATTGGGAACTATACTAAGGTCGACTGCAACAATACTTTGGTGTTATGATCTCTTCAAGCCACCTGACAGACCTCTGTCAGCAATACATTTTGTATTGAAGAAACTCTATAAACGTTTCACTTATACACCAATACACATCTGCAGAATTAGATATCACCTGTGCTTTTAAGTTAAACGCATCATTACCTCTAACACCAGGATTAACTGTTTTACCGAGGAGAAAAGGAAGTATCAGTTAAGCAGAACATGTATCAACTGCCCTAAGGCATACCTAAGGGCATGGGTAGGGAAGCTACCAAAAAGCTTATGTAATTAATTATTCCCCACAGCCGGGATTAGATTGTGCGGCTAGGGATCATGCAGCACAGAAAACATCCAGCGAAACTGGCATCTTCTCATGTATTAAAGGTATTGCAGGCATTATAAGCAAGTCAAAATTGCATTAACACTACGTTCCTTAAGCACAGCTTGCAAGCTACTCATAACATGGAAAAATAAAGAATGGACATTAAAGAAGGCTAAAGGGGTTTTGTTTTGTTTTGTTTTGTTTTCTTCAGTTTCCTTCAATTTGCCACAGTTCACTTCACAGGCCAAGACAGATGAACTTTAATTAGTATTCTGAACAAATACTCAATTCAAAGAAATATTACTCAGAAATTCAGAAGACAGTATTCTTAGGGGTAGCATTTTTAAGGTAAACCAGAAATACATATGTAAGGGCTCTAATGTCTGAAATTACCCTCTCAGTAAGATGCACCAGGGACTGTAAGAATATCCTGTGACTTCAAGATTTGCGAAATAAATTCAGAAAACTGAATTCAACATAAGCTACAGACAAATAAAATTATCAGAGAAAAAATTATTTGTACCAGTTGGTATTTCTGTCAGATCAAACTCCGTAATACTGCAGACAACTAGATATAATGTTGCTCAGCTCCTTTCTAGGCAAGTTCAAGATGACTCCTTAACATGTATTAATTTTTTTGAAGTACATTTTCATTCAGTTATTTACTTATTTTTAAAAAGGAAGTTATAACGTTCAATATGTAGAGAATAACCTTAAAATATTACACCCTCAAAACTGCAAATCCTTCCTGAAGTGAAAACTTTGTCCGGCAGGACAAGTTATCTTGACTTATACATCATCTATTTCAGAAATAACTATGTCAAAATACCCATAGAGAAGAACACTTCCTTTGCACACATTGCAGCTCCTTTACGCCTTCAAATCTGTTCTTGGATATTTTCTGGAGATTGCTTCTCTTCCAAAAACTAGATTCTTCCCCCAAGAGAAAAAAACAGAACCCAAAAAACTAGAAGCCTCTTCAAGAAAATAATCACCAGAATATTTATAAAGTTAGGCCCATTCTCAATATTTTCAGCATTGAACAAAAATGGCCTTCAAGCATACAACAGGCCCATCTGTCTTTACAAGTACTCTTATATCATAAGCAAAGGAGATTATCAAATTGAATCAAGCTAAGAACAGCACATTTACTTACAGATAATAAAACCTTAAAAAAACCCTCTTGAACTCATCAGTTAAACAGCAGAGGACAAAAACACAGATTGCTTAGCAAGGCTAAAAATATTTTGGCATCTATTTAAGCTGAAGACTTTCCCTTCTCATCAATGATAAAACAGCAGACATACTGAATGCCTTGGAGAACTAAATTTAACCATGAGGTGCGAGGATTTCCCAGTGAGGTCAATGACAGTTATGTATATGTACCTTTATGCAGAGTGTGTTCTTGAAAATATTGACACATCTAGTCTTGTTCTGTGACTTCATATGACTTTTTCCCCCTCTGGTCAGATATGCTTTGCAATGAATGAGACAGAAGAAAGTGACAGTATTTATACAGGCATCTAAACAAAATAATCCAGATTTTCTTCCAACCCCAGCATTAAGGCACTTTGTAAGATGATTTAGAAGACTTTCAAGCAGCCAACCTTGAGTAACAGAGCATTATCCTTTGCAATACATCCACGAGGCTTCAAAAATTCTATTAGGTATTTGTATTTCTTTGTAATTTGTTGGACCTTGACTGAATTGCTAAACAATTACTGGAACTCAGTGGGTACAAGCCATTCTCAAGTGCTTTAAAACTTAGGTTCTTCACATAACATATGCCTCCTATAACATTAACTACTGCTAATAATCACTGCACATTCGCTACCATGTACAAACAAACCAGAAGAAAGCTCTTTCAGTTAAGCCTTTCACAAAACTCATTTTAGAACGCTATAAGAGCGGCATACATATAATATTTTGTATAGGCCACACAAGTGGCAACCTCCATTGGACTTCAAAGAGTCTTGTAGAGGTTTTCCCTTCAAACTCAATTACATCAATTATTTAAATTGTTGGGATTATTAACATATACTGTTTGGTTGCTTTTTATGTGCTATTTGAACATTTTA
Organism: Columba livia; assembly: GCF_036013475.1. Taxonomy (NCBI): domain Eukaryota; kingdom Metazoa; phylum Chordata; class Aves; order Columbiformes; family Columbidae; genus Columba; species Columba livia. The sequence goes on from NC_088618.1 coordinate 8,075,748, forward strand.
AATCAAACAAGTGCCTCCTGTGGCATTAACTTTTTGCCTTGCTCTTTGTTAAGGCCTCTGGTTACTTACTGGTAGAAGTTACTTCTCTGCCTGTACTCATAGCAGGATATTATTCTAAAAATACTTATTTGCTTCTTTAAAAAAGTAAAAAAGCTGTGGGTTCTTTCCCTGTCCTCTGAACATCCCCCAGCACAGTGAAAACTGGTATAGTCCAATAGTTCTTCTTAACGTTTAACATTCACTTTGAAGGCTTCACCAAAGAAACAGAACAAACAGTACTTGTAGACTTGTTAACACTGGAGATCAGTAGTGCCTAAGAGCTACCTACCACCACTCCAAAATTACACTTATTTCAATTAAAAGTCATCTACAGTTTGGTATTTCTTCTATTGTGCATCCTTCAAATGAGTGTTTTCCCCAAATGACTGGGATTATAAATTATTATGGCAACTGTTCATAGACATGCACATGTGTTCAGCTCTACAGACTGTCAGCATCTCTACTTCTGATGACTTCCCAGTTTGGGACTCTTGTTCTCAACCTTCTTCCCATTCCTCTTTCCCATTCCATTCAAGCCTTCTTCCCATTCCTCCTCTTTCCACAAGCTCCTCCCTAGACACAAGAAACACAAGGTTGTAGAGTGAAAATATCAAGAAACATATGCTCTAATCACTAAGCAGATCTCAACACAAGGCAACATGTTGAGTCCTCTCATAGTTGCAGAAAAAAATGAAAACTACAGATAATGATGAATTCACTTGTGCAGGTAGCACATTTTTATACTCTTATTAGTCTGCATTCTTATTTCTAAGCCACTGCCATGACTCTTGGTTGCCAATTTATCACCAGCAAGAGCACAAGGAAAAAAAAGAGCTTGATGATTAATTCTAAGGGAAGAAAGAGATCCTGCTGCTCAAACAGAACAGAAATAAAATGAGAAGGTGATTCGTGTGCACTGCCATCCTTGTCAGATAATTAGCATCAACAGTTGTCAAAAGCAGAACAACTGCAAATCCGTATTGAAGTCTGGTATTCTGAGGACCAGAATCAAAGGGATGATTGACAGAAATACGCAGCACTCTTCGCTTTTCCCTGACAGAGAAATGTTTAAGAGAAACGCCACTCATTTCACAGCATTCAAAGTTGGAAGCATTATGGTGTCAGGTATAACAAATGCTTATACCTCAAAGCACATCAGAAAGGAAGTGTAGCTGCTTTAAATTAAGAGTGCACCATATACTTTGGCTCTTTTTTCCCTGACCACACAGAAGAAGAAAGCAACAATCACCATGCATCCAGGAAATGTGGGGTGGGGAGAAGACCCAAATTAAACAGTTACAGCTAAATGCTTTGCCTTTACCTGCTGTGGAGTGTTTGTAGCACTAGGGTTGTGGAGTGATATTGTATAGCAAGCATTTGGAAAAAAAGTGAAACAATCTGTAACCAAAAAATCATATTTAGTGTTACCCAGAGCTTAGCTTTTAACTAGGCCCTCAAAGTGAGGCATGGAAGAGGGAGGAAATCGGGTTCAACAGTCCAATTCTCTGCTCCATCAATAAACCCAAACCAGCACAACAACGGCACTATTCTTAGTTAACTTTAGACTATATAGAATCAACTTGCTACACTTGGGGTTATTTAAGTATTTTTGCTGCAGCTAGGTATAGGAACTGGGAACATAGATATTGTTAATATAAATCAAAACTCTCATTTCATTGCATGCTATGTGCAATGAAAGCGCTTTAAGAGAACTTCAGAAAAAAGGTTCACATACACTAATCTGTTAGTTCTTTCATGGTTCTGTCTACACATGGTCTAGGATTTCTTCAGTTTTTATTTTCCAGCTTAACCTATGTTTCCATTTAAAATAAATCAAATCTTATTTCCTCGCACCACTCCCCAGGACAGCACTAGTTATTCGTGTATCTAAGTACTTCTCCAACGTTAGAAAAATACACAAGCTAAGCTTAAAGGACGATGAGGTTGCTAAAGCTATGATCCAAATACAACAGATGAGAAATTTCTTTTTATTTTTATAAAGATACAGAAAGACACACTTCACATTTAAATTTATTTCTCATTATCACACAGATATAGGCAATAAAATACGGTCAAATCTTAAGTTGACAGAATATGGATCAGCTGTCAAATAAGCATATGGTCAACCTGCAGGCAGAGAAATGTTTTAAGCTGTCTTCGCTGAAAATTATGGAAGCCAGAAAAAGCAAAATCCATATCTAACACTTTTCCCAACACCATTAGGAACAACTTAGCGTATTCCTCTTTACTAGATAGATTTTTTTAAAATAGTTCTCTATGTTGTTTGAAAATTTGACTTTTTCATGTTTGAAATGAATTTATTAAGCTGTAATATGAACATGTGATTTGCTTAAGAGCATTCAAAAATATTCTACTGACCAAAACTCCTGAGACCTTGGAGAACAACTGGCTCATGCGATAACTGGCAGTTTATTTGACATGCAAAAATCTAAATCCACTAAAAGTTTGCTATTAGGTACGTGTGCTTGGATTGTGTTTTCTTGATGAATTTATACATCTCAAGTTTCTCTCTTCCTGTAGGCATCTACAACCTGAAGCTCAGGAAAGATTAACCTCTCCCACTAGTTTTCAGCCCAGAACATGTAGTGAATAATGAAGCTATTATTGCTTGTAAATTAGAATCCACTGTTGCCAGAAAGACCCCTTATATTCAAATAAAATCAACGTGGAAATAAATGAAATTCAAATGCATTCACATTGTTTGAATATTTCTCTTATTTTTCCTCAAAACAAAATAAGATCAATCACTATAAAGAAAGTGAGGAACTTTTTTCAGGTTAATACAAGTAAAACAAGTCCTCCTTAATTTCTTGACATCATTTTACATATGTAGCTAGCTTACTGTTTCACATTTGCAGTTCCATGCCTCATGTACCAAGTTGAGGAAAATAATTGTTTACAGGAAAAGACTGAAGGCAGAGCAGAAGTAAGCAAGCAAGCAATAAGTAACACTGCCAAGAACTGTTACAAATTTTACTATTTGAATTTAAAAAGTTGTCTTGAGACCTAAACAAAGATCAAAAATATTAATAACACAGGAAAAGCAGTATAGGGAAGACCCATTATTCCCTGATAACCCTTTAAAGGATAATCAAGCAGTTATGCTTTCTCCTCACGCAAACAAAACCTCAATTCAGAAGTAGCAGCATTCTCAACACCCCTCATCTCTTCAGCACTCAAAACGAGCATCACCTGAGAGCTGCCAAACACAGGAACAGGCAAGAGCAACAGATAAAGTCAGTTTAAAATGGTTTGCCACTAAAAAGTTTATTTGACAAAACAGTTATATAGAAAGCAATCTGTATTAAGAGGTTTGAAAAGCAACTGTTTTCTCCAGGATGCCATTAAGATCAAGTCTGTCAGTAGCTTATTTGAAGCAAGGAATGAACCAGTCTGTCAAGTATTTATGCCAAACTTAAAGTTTTCCTAAGTATTTCATACATCACAAATCTTGGTTTCTTCCAGCAACAGGTAAGAAGGACAGGCCTCGCCTGTTTCAAGGATCCACACATCCTCTAAGGTTTAGGCAGTCCAACTACTTTGAACATCTCTGGTTAATCACATTCCTCAGAAACTGGTATACAGCAGAAGTAAATGTGTTCACAGCAGTGGAATGTTCTGGAAACAGTTTTGCGACCTTCAGCCAAATAGAGTAAAAAACAATCTTTATCTGGAATAACCATGCCCAGAGTAACCCCTACCCAGATATCCATGCTTTCTTCTGATAATTTTCTTAGCAGACTTCTCAGATATGACTGCTCATAAATACTACCTACCTGACAGTAGTCAGAGATTGTTAATATAGGGAATATATTAGATAAGCCTTTACATCACATTCAGAAGTTTCCAGAATATATCCAGTCCTCAGTACACAACATGTATGACCCAAGAGTGAACTCAGGGAAGATACTCTGAAGTATGCATCAGTTTGCATCCCTAATCTACTGGGAGCAATGACACAGTGATAACCATTTTGGTTAAGAAATAATTCATGAGGTCTCTAAACAAACCACTTGCCTTGGAGATCAATTCATCATGATTGGCTAGATGGGCTCTGCAGTGGATACAGCTGTAGGTTCGATGACAGTTTGGCAGGTAAGCCTGGAACGTTTTTGACTTTGTCATTTTTACCATCTCTGCTGGTGGCTCCTCACTCAGCTCAGGGCTGGCACTTGAAGAATTACAACTTTGCTGAACTCGCTGACAAAAGAAACACTGGAATATGCAAGCAAAAGCCGTTGTTGTTCTGGAGTGTGTGTGGCACTTTCCACACAAATGACAGAAGAGAAACAGTCACAACCTGCAGGTGAAAAGAGCAGAATGATTAGCAGCATACAACAAGGCCAGAATAAACTTGTTATCCAATAATTCTAGAGACAAAGCAAAGTGTTATTTAGAGCAAATGCCTGGTTATACTACAGGCTCTTTTTTCTATGAAGCTGCTCAATTCAAGTTCCATTCAACATAGTAACAAGCAGTTCTGTCCTGCTAGTGGAATCTACTCCAACGCATGTCTAATGAAGGAAGAGATTCAAACAGTGTTTCATGAAACACTAGAGCATTTTCTACAATATACCAGGTATGTTCTTTAGGACATCCATGCAGCAAAAATACAGGAGATTAGAGAAACTTAATTGTCTCTGAAGTTCCAGTGGTTGGTTCCAATATAGCAAGTGACAAGACATCTTGGAAAATAGTTGCTATATCCAACAATAAACACACATCAGATATCTGCACTTGGGCTTTCAGCAAAAATCTTGCTGTATTGCATCTAGCTTTAAGTCAAATATCAAGCAAGATGCCACTACCCTATTGAGGGATCCAGACCTCCTCTTTTAAGCTCAGCAGAATTATGCCTTTAGGCAAAGACCTTTTTGACTAGTGTCCTGACCAAAACTAATTAGAGACTTCTGTATTCTACCAGAACAGTCTTAACAGATGCTACTACCAAAATCACAGTCACTAATAAAAGGTAAATTCTACACAATTAATACCCAGTTGCATTCTTAATTCTCTGAGTCCCTTTAAGAGACATTATATGCATAAACTGAGAAGGCTGGATCTTCCTGCTAAGCAAGCCTTTTTCAGATTTTGCCTGAAAATTACAGATTCTAAATATTCATAACATCTACTCATCTGTCAAAGGTCAACAGCTACCACTATATGTGGCAAGTTAATGTGCAATCCAGACACGAACACTGCAGAGTCACTGATGTCATCAGCTATCAGCTGACTGACACAGTAGGTCCACAGCACAAACACAGAAACGAGAGCCAATATAAAGAATTTATAGTATCTTGATCCAGCTATTAAAACGAGCATGCAAAACACTTATCACAATTGTAAACTGTGCTCCAGGTAGCAGTTAACCACTCTTCTAGCAACAGAGTACTAGCAATAGCAGTAGAGATAATGAAAGCTACAAAAATTAAAGACAGTTTATAGGAAGCATTAACTGTGCTTCAAAAGTACTCTTGAAAAAAGTGAACTATACTGCAGGCCTAGCACAATCTTTTTTATATCTTAGGCTTATGATAGCAGCAGGAGAAAAGACTAAAGAACTACTGAGGGAATTACTATAAGAAAGTTTCTTATACAAAGAATTGCAGAGGCAGAGATAAGCCACAAACAAGACATGAAGCAGAACATATACAAACCAAAAAATAAAGCAACAATGGGAACAAGCTGCCATCCAAAGCACATTATCTACACATCACAGTGACTAAGCTTTTGTTAGTCACTGAAAAGGAAAATAGATTTGATAAGGGATACATTAATATATTTGAAGTATTAATCCGTTTAGTAGGAAGAACTGAACTTCATTAATGCAGTCATTTGAACAAGTATTATATATGTATTGTACCAAGATAATTTAATTATATAATGGAAGATTGATTACTGTGTTTGAAAGAAAGTATTGCTTTTGTAGAACACTTAGATATTAAGCCACATTTATTAGAGGCAACAGATTGTACGAGAAAGATGACATAAGAAATACAATCCTGGAAGTTAAAAGGAAGTTCCCTTGAAATTTCCAGCTTGAACTCTTAATGTTAGAAATATACAGATCCTGCTTCCATTCACAGAAATAGCAAAAAAAACACAAGAGGGTTTCAGAACGAAAGGTGCCACAAGCAAAGATGTTTTGACTTTGGATTAGACCCTCTCCATCAGTAACTGAAACATGAGTTCACTGCTTGCAAAAGTTCAGCAAGTTGAACATAAGAGGAAAATAATTTTCTTCACAGTATTTTTAACTCATATTTCTAATGGCAATCTGGACTCTTTCAGACTCAATATACTGAGTCTTTCAACTACACAAATTAAAGAATTCCAAAGCTCTTCTGATAAAACTGTATTTGATATTGCTGTCTTCAAGTAAAAGGCAATCCTAAGTGTTTAATACAGAGTGTAAGAACAGTGGGATGTTAAGGCAAAGTTGGGATATTAAATGCAAGTTCAAAACTTAAATAATTTCTTAGCATGTTCTAGTAACGATTAATAAATCCAACCTTGCTTCACTCTGATAGCTACGAGCAGCATCAAGTTCCACAGCTGCTGTTCAGCATTCTGTGGAAAGCAGTGCAAAAACCTGAGGCAACCATTTCTTTCTTATTCTTGGACAACAGCACAGTCTGTGCTTTGATCATGCACATGACAGGTTTCCTGAAGATCTAAGGAATTCGAAAGAAAATGCAATATTAAGTGCAAAATGAAGCGCGGAGACTGCCGTCTAGCCATTTCTACATGGCTGTCCAGACTATGTTTCGGGTGACTTGTCCCTGTCCCTACCAGTCTAGAACCAACGGGGGGATGAATCATTATTGACCAGCCCCGTCCCGCCGCCCGCACTTCGCCCCCCGAGAGACAGCGCGGGCCCGGCGCCCCGCCCTGTGACGTCACCGGGGAGGGACACTGGACGACCAATGGGGCGGAGGGGCGGCCCCGCCCCGCGCGGCTCCCGGATGTGTAAACAAACACCGCGATAAGCGTGGCGGGGGGGCGGCCTTGGGCAGGGGGCGGTGAGAGTAGCTCCGCTCAATGAGCCGGGCACCGGCAAGGCAGACACGGAAAGCGGCGATCCTGCCTGCGTGGGGATTGTCACAGCGCTGCTTGGAACCACACGCGCGTATGGGGAAATAAGATGTGTGAGCAATTAGCGTCTCCGTCATTCTGTCCGGGCTCAAAAAAAACAAGAGGCGTGACAAAATAAACTTAAGAGTCTTTGACCGGCCCCGCAAAGCCGGACAAAGCCCACGCACACACTCTCGGTAAGCTGCGATTTGATTACTCCATCGAGAAAAATCTCAAAGATATGATATACAGGCGCCTCATTTTCGCTTTCGATACCGAGAAATAACAGGAATAAAAGATGCGATTAGAAAGTTACCGGCAGAGCCAGACCTCGGTTTCCCTGCCGGGAGGGAGCAGCTGCTCCATGCGTGTTTAAGCCTTTTCCTCCCTCCCACCGGAGCACAAAGCCGCGGCGGCGGGTGACGCCGTTGCCTTTTCTCTCCCACTCGCAGCGATCCCCGCAGGACAACGGCTCGTTTCCCCCAGAGCGCGGGCACGCAGCCCGGGGACAGCCGTGCACAGCCACCCTAACACGGACCAGCTCCCTGCCAGCCGCCGGACTCCGAGCAGGGACCCGCTGCACCGCTCCCGGGGCCCTCGCAGGGCGGGAGGGAGCGACGGGGAAACCCCACCGGACCGCTGCCCGCCGAGCTCAGCCTTACCCCCCCTCCAATTATGTAAACCATCACCACCCACCCTATAACGAGGAGGCTACATGCAGGCAGGCAGCGCTGCCGTCATTTCCAGGCGCTATAAATAGCGCCCGAGCCCTCCTCCCGCCAGCAAAGTTGCCTTGGTGGCCCCCCGCCCCGCGCGCACAGGAAGCCACGGCCCCCGCGGCCGGGGGTGCAACACGGGGCTCCTTTCGGAACTGCCTGCCCGTTCCCCCCAAAAAAATTCCCAACTGGGTGAGGGGCCGGCTGGCCGCACGCTCCGGTACTCACCGCTGCGCCGTGCCGGCTCCGCTCCCCAGCCCGGACTCCGAGCAGCAGCGCGCTCCCGGGCCCCTCTCCCTCGGCGGACAAGGGCAGGAGGAGAAGCGGGACCCCCGATCCTCACGCGGCGGCCGGCAAGGGCTCAGCGCCGGGCCCTCACCGAAAAACAAAGGGGGGCGGGGGGAGCGGCTTCCTTCGCCTCGAAGGTGCCTTCTCGGCGGCAGCCGGGGGTCATAAGCGGGAGCTGGGCGCGCGTCTCCTGCCCTGAGGGCCGAGAGGCGGCCGAGGCATCCTGCCGCTCCCGCCCGCCGCCGCCTTTGTTTTGTTTTCCCCCGGCCCGGGGGTGCTGCGGCCGTTAAACCCGCTCCCACCGCCGCCGGCAGCCAATCACGGCGCGCGCGCGCGCGCCCTCGCGCTCGCCCCGCCCCCTTGGGAGCGGGAGAAGGAACAGAAGCGGCGGCCGCTGCGGGGGGCGCGCGCGAGCTGGGGGGCGCGCGGCGCTCCGCCCACACGCCCCGCTCGGCCTTGTGGAGAAAGGGGCGGGGCGAGCTCGCGGCTTGGCTCCACCCCCTGTCGCTCCGCCCCCTTTCGCTCCCCCTCCCCGCGGGCCGTTGTGCGCGAGGCAGGGGGGCGCGTGTTCGTGTGCGCGTGGAGAGAGCGCCCCCTCAGTCCCCGCTTCCCCTGCCTGGGCGCGCGGCGGTGCGAGGCGGGAAGCGCGCGCTGAGGGCTGTCGCCCGCCCGGGCTGCGCTGAGGAGAAAGAACTGAGGAGGAAAGAAAGAGCTGAGGAGAAAAGAGCTGAGGAGAAAAGCTGCCCGGGGCGGGGAGCGAAACCAACACGAGGTAAATTCTCAGCCGGAGCAGCCCTCTCGGTCATGGTTTCATCCCTGAGTATTTTCAGAAGGGTTTCCATGCGAAGGCACTGTAATAAGCAAGCTCAGGCTTTTTTTTTTTTTTTTTTTCCCCTCACAGGAGAGTATTTGTTTTCCATGTTTCTGCTAAAAGTAGGTAAAACTCTGGAAGATCACACAAGTGTGTTAGAAGTTCACTGCTGCAGAAAAAACATTAAGGAAAAAAGCCCAGCTGGAGATAGGAAGATCAGTAGAATGGGTTAGAGCACTTGTTTCTGAAAAGGAAGTTTCGGAAAGAGTTCATTGCTTATAAAGAAAAAAAAAATACACAGTTGTTAAGGTATAGAATAACTATTTTGAGGATTAAGAAAACCCAAATACAACTCACATACAAGTAGTTTCTGAAGCATCTGAGGTGTGTTGGCAAGGATCTTATTTTCCTTAAAAAAGTAAATAAAAGCTGGCTCCTAGTTTATTTTGGCTGTACACTTCTATTTCCATGGGCAAAGAGTATAGAGATACAAACTGACAAAGCCCGTGACAAAGCTGTCATTTCCACTTTGTGCCCCAAGGCAGGGCTCTTTTGTCACACTACATAAATGCAGCATCAATAACATCTCCTTTGCCTCCTTTTCTTCTTGTCGGTACTGACATATTTTTTTCCAAATATTTATCAAGTGAGTCTTTTTACCCAAGGGGCCTTGGTACTTTGCAGAATATTAGAGAAATACAATCCGTTACAATTCAGCTAGTGGCTATAATCAATAAACCATGTGCTAGTTTATTTTATTCAGCTGATCAATTTTTTACTATAATTCACATGTTCATACATTTTTTTGTCACATGCTTCTTCCTTCTTAATGGCAAATTAATGGCCATTCTTGAAGAACAGTACAAAAAAAGTCACGCACGATAAAGAAGAAATACGTTTTTGGCAAAACAGAAGGAAAGAAACAACTGTGAGGGTGTTTCCAGTAGGGTTTTTATTGCAATTTTCCTGTCATCTCTCTTGCTCCAGTGCTGGTAGCTGTAGTCTTGTAAAAAGGAGAAAGGTGATAATCATTTGGTTTGTTTGGCCTCACTTCAGAGTGCACCAACTCAAGCTTCAAATCCAGTTCCCACAGATGAGTTGGGTGAGATCACAGTATCACAGTATGTTTGGGATTGGAAGGGACCTCAAAAGATCATCTAGTCCAATCCCCCTGCTGGAGCAGGAACACCTAGGTGAGGTCGCACAGGAACATGTCCAGGCGGGTTTTGAATGTCTCCAGGGAAGGAGACTCCACAACCTCCCTGGGCAGCCTGTTCCAGTGTCTGTCACCCTTACTGAGAAGAAGTTTTTTCTCAAATTTAAGCGGAACCTCTTGTGTTCCAGTTTGAACCCATTACCCCTTGTCCTATCATTGTTTGCCACCGAGAAGAGCCTGGCTCCATCCTCATGGCACTCACCCTTTATATATTTATAAACATTAATGAGGTCCCCCCTTAGTCTCCTCTTCTCCAAACTAAAGAGACCCAGCTCCCTCAGCCTTTCTTCATAAGGGAGGTGCTCCACTCCCTTAATCATCTTCGTTGCCCTACGCTGGACCCTCTCCAGCAGTTCCCTGTCCTTCTTGAACTGAGGGGCCCAGAACTGGACACAATATTCCAGATGTGGTCTCACCAGGGCGGAGTAGAGGGGAAGGAGAACCTCTCTCGATCTACTAACCACCCCCCTTCTAATACACCCCAGGATGCCATTGGCCTTCCTGGCCACAAGGGCACAGTGCTGGCTCATGGTCATCCTGTTGTCCACCAGGACCCCCAGGTCCCTTTCCCCTACACTGCTCTCTAAAGATGTATCATAAAGATGTACAACAAGATAATAATTGGAGAAGGAGGCAGGGATGTAGCATAATTCAGCAGAGAAATTACAACAGGTTTCTTACTCCATTCTTCTTTATCAAGTTGAAGTATACCTGACTAGATGGACAGCTGTTGGCATCTGGTCTGGCTGATCCTGTACCCCATTCATGCAGCCAGCTGCGTGAATTGTGTAAAAAAAGTTCCCATATGTCTGCTTTAGAAGTAATTGCTTTGGCCTTTTAAAAACACTTACATTGGATTTTACAGGTTCTAAGTACACAGTATGTTTACTGTAGTTCCAACTTCTGTCCTCTTTTTGAGGATTAGAAACAAGGAATATTAAACAATGAGCAGAAAGTTGTGATAAAAACAACACTGATCTCTGCAGGTTGTCCTTCCAACCCACAAAGTGAGGTGTCAGTCCACGTAAGCAATGACTGACACCTCAGTGTTTCACTGAAACTGGTGGTGAAGTTCCCACCACGATACACAACCCCTGAGCCTCAGAAGCAATGATACCACATGTGCAGAGTCCTGCTCAGGGATCACAGCTGCACAGCTGAAATGTGGCAAATGCTGCAGAACCTCTCACCCTCTCTAAAGTCTTGCTGATGCTCTGTCCCAATACTGACTGGAAGTACAAACTCAGAGTTACTAGTGCTGCTGTGCAGGCTTTTCTACAAATGTGAATGTAACATAGGGTTTCTCTTTTCTGTTTACCTTGAGAGACAAGCTGTGATCTTGATTTAGGTGTTAGGAACTAACCAGGTTACACAGAAACAGACATTAAAATAGACTGGAGGAATTTTAAAAATAAAAACAAACACACACACACAAAACAAAAAACAAACCAAAAAACCCCACACAGCAGTCCAATCCTGAATATAGAAGTGACTCTCCTTTTCGGAGCTGACAAGATGGACAAGGGGGAGAAAGAAGTGTCTGTCACTCAGTGAGGACAGCAAAGGATCCTGAAAGCAGAACAATGTTTCCATTGTTTTAACACAAGCTCTGCTTCACCACTGGAAGATCCAAATGACAAGGACACTGAGGGTTTCTTTCTCTTTGCTGTTTGTTTCCCTAGTAACAAACACACAAGCTGCACTGTTAGAATACCATCTTTTTCTCAATTTTTTTTTCTTCTTCTTTTTTTATTTTTTTGTTTTAATGATAAAGACATGTCAAGGATGTATTCAGTGCTTTCGGGAGCAGACTAAGGTTGCTTGTATGAATAAACCTCTGATACAGCGTGATGTTCTTGGAAGTACTGCCTGTACTTCCACCGAGACAGTGAAATAAGCTAAGAAGTGTGGGAGAAATTAAACGCTTGCATCTTAATTTCTATACTGTTTAGATTGTAAACTCTGAGGGTCAAGTCTGGCTTTCAGAGTGGGGTTCTGATCTTGACTAGCAAAGCAGTTGTACTACCACTACTACTACTGCTACTACTGAATCCTCTGTAGTGTCATAATTATAATCATATTATCTTCAGTAATACAATGCGCACCATTTTAATAGGACTGATTTTGACACTGACAGGTCTTGTCTATGTTCCTGTTGTGAGCTCTGCATCATGAAACTTCTCTTTAAATGTAATTCTGTAATGGAGGGGGGATGTTGCTGTTCCTTGTTAAGATTCTAATCAACGTTATGGTCTGTAGTTCTGGAATTCACTGCGTTATGGGAGTCAGAGAGACAGCATGCAGTCATAGTCCATGTGGTTTAGCACATTAGAAGTAGAACTGGTAGGTGACTTGTATCTAAAAACATGAAAGGCCATTCCGAAAACAGGACAAACTTGAAACAGGACAGGTAGAGGCAGGAAGGACCATTAAAGGCACACAAACTGAGAAAGAATGTCAGAATGTTTCTTTCCTTTGGTTCCTCAAGATGTTAAATCTCTATTGGTCCTAGAGTTGCAAAGTTTTGTGTTCTCTGTTTTAGCTGAAGTACACACCACTGGAGGGTGATTTGTCACCTGTACAATCTGAATTGCTCTTTTTATGCCCAGAATCACTGTGGAAGTGCTCCTTTTATCTCATGTGACATTTGAAATAACAAAACCAGATGTTAACTAAAATTTTCTGATATTCAGACTGACAGATAGACAAGTGTCCTACCTGAAGTAGGTAAGTTAATCAGAGAATTAGGCAGCATACAAGCCCTTCAACCTTCAACATAACCTTAGTAGCTAAGTTACTTCCCCCTTCCCGAATTTGGTTTTATAAAACTTAAAGATCTGCTTTCACTAGAAAATCTAGACCTTTCACTGCAAGATAACACTAGTAGGAGCCTATAAGCATTCAGGTTTTGTTATATACTCCCTTTGGTCTTTAACAAAAATACAAGACCAACAAAAAGAATCATCTTGATACAAGCACAGTAGTGAAAATGGTGATCATAACAACAAGTGACAGCCATATTTATTCTTGAAAATTGTTTCTTGTACTAGCCAAGCTGTGGAGAGGAAAAGATACTGGATCCATGAAGTTCTGACTGTCCTTAAAAGCAGAGGCAGATACAGGGACTGCAAGCAGCTACTTGCCTAGTCTGGTAAGTGAGGAAGCCCTGCAACTTCTTGTTTCTGCTTTTCCTGCTAGCTGTCAGTGGATTTGCAGAAAGTCTTTCAAGAGACTTGAGCAGAACAGAATTGTAATGTGTGAATGCATGCGCATATCTCTCTATAAAATTTTTTTCTAATGGGAGAATTTATAACTGTTCAATTTGTGTATCTGGCACAGTCAATCAATTACAACCTCTGTAATTGTAGGATTCACAGATCAGGACCCAAAGGTGAGATACAGTAGCAATTAGGTCCTAAAATTGGGGTCACAAGTGTTTTGGCTCATTATGATATGCTTTAGACTGCTACAAAAGAAGATTCAAGGCCAAAAAGCAGTACCAAAAGTATACATTAGAAGATCTTTCAATTTTAATTAAAATTGTAGATTTAGCCAGTGCTGTGAGCTGTACATTATATCTCTCAGTCCTAACTCTCAAATTCCAAATCTTACTGTCTATGGGCAATCTACCTCACATTTCTCTTTATGGGAAATAAGCATAAGCATTTTATCTATCAAATACAGACTCATTTTGATACTTAATGTGAAAGTATCCTAGAGATCGAAAACAGGACAAAAGTGGTAAGCAGTCTTAAAACTTGTTTGTGACCTTTTTCAGAATTCAGTAACTTGATCTAATTTCTGATATGAAAGTCCATTAGTGTACATGACTGGACATCTGTCAGTGAACTAGAACCTAACCCAGGAGTACTATAATTTCCTCCTCATCTCTGAAAAGTAGTAGTTGTTTTAAACTATGCCAAGCTCCTTGTGGGTGGGTAGAGGGGGAATAGGTCTAGATCATATCCAAAAACTGAAAAGACAGAACCATTCTGAACCCCTGATATTGGTTGGGTAATTCTGAATGCTGAGGAGGCTAGGTTGTGTCTCCAGCAAGATACATTGAGACTGTAGGCAAGAATCAGACTTCACTTTACCATGAGACTGGGAATGGCATCATTAGTTTTCCAGCTATTTATTCCTGGTATGTAAATTACACAGTGTAGTGGAACATTTGAACCTCAATTTAGTGTGCAAGCAGGAGTGGGAACACAATAAACCAGCACAACACCACATACAAACTAATTGCACTTTATGAGGACTGGAGCATTTAAAGTGTAAAAGCAAATGCTAGCATGTATTATCTGTATTTAGCAGTAAAGAAAGCAGAAGACACATTTCTCTGAGGCAAAAGAAAGAGGTAATAAAAAGAACTAAATAAGCTTTCAATGTACACATACATATTATAAAATCCACCTTTTTAATAGAATTGTTATCTGTTTCATGTGGCTATAGACTCCCTGGCTAATTGTTGGCCAGCTATTACTTATCTGAGAAGTTAAACCTGTGTTTTGCGAGCTGTAGAAAAGCAGAGCTCAATTTTCTGTTGAGACATGTTTTATAAAAACATATTCTGCATATGATTGCCTATATATGTAAAACAGTTGGCTCGAGGCAGGGATTCAAGCTTTTTCTGGTTTAGGTTGTGTTGTGGTTTTGCTGATTTTTTTTTTTTCTTCTCTTTTTTTCCCTTCTGCCAAGAGGTGTGTTTTTCATTTTAAATCCTAGACTTACATTTCCATCCTCATTTTGTATCCTGTCCAGATTAGGGCATCCAGCACAAGCATATTCTATCATTTCACAGATAAATAGGGCCAAGGAGATTACTGTAATCATGTGATACAACTTGCTGTAAGATAGAAGCCATGTGACTGGTGATATTACTTGTCATTTGAACCAGAACATCCCTTAGGAAAACATCCTAGAACATCCTGTCTCTACAAATTGTTAATTCCTTTTTCCAGTCATTAATTGCTCTTTACATCTTATTTCTCCCTTGAATGTATTTAGTTTAATCGTTCATCTGTTTTTTCCTTCATCTGTAAGACTGAGACAACAGGACTCACGGTAGATACAAGAGCAAGTCATCCTTTTTAGTAATAGCATTTTACAAAGCACATTTTTCAATTTCTAAGTTGTTTTTGTGTCTCTTCTCAGATCCTTCTCCAAGTTATCAAAAGATTTCTTGAACTGTGGATTCCAGCAGCGATTTTTGTCCCTGTCAAGCACAGGACTGTTCTTTTCCTATTTAGACAGCTTGATTATCATATATATCTGTTTGGTTAATTGCCAGGTGTTCAACTGATTCTTCATTAGGATCCCCAAAGGCATTTCAGAATTGCTGTTCCCACTTCAGGAACATGAATACCTGCCTGTTCCCACCCTTCTTTCTAAGCAAGATTTGTAAAGTTTGAACCCCAGAGAAGCCTTATAGAGAGGGAAACAAAATCGTGATTAGTTTGTTACCTTTCCTGAATTACAAATAGCATTTCAGATATAGCAGAGACACCACTTTCAGTAACTTACTAGAAACATACAGTGAAGTTTCTCTAACTGCTGAAACACAGATTTGAAAATCACTGATGTTTAAGAGAATATAAGCAAAATGGACTTCTGGGAAGAGATAACACAGTAATTGGTCTAATAAAAATGTTAGGCCACCCCACAAACCCCCTGTTATAGATGTTTTTAGACAATGATAGTTTATACAATGCTAAGAAAATGCTTTCTGCTACCATTAATCTGTTATTAATCCATCAGCCTCACAGCAACTATTTTAATACAGTTAGCTGTTTGAATAAACAATATATGAAATATAAAATGAGTGCTACAGACGTTTAACTTCATTTTTCTTTTATGCAAGCAGTACCATTGTGCAGATCATATGTTATATAAACATATTCATTCTTAAGTTGAAAGAAGTGGAGATGTGACTGGCCTGTTCATAAACGCACTGACACTTTAATGAAGACTTCTGCTACGGATAATCTCACAGCAAGTGGAAAGCAAAAAAAAAAACAAAAAGAAAAAAAAAAAAAAAAGATTTAGCTATTTTATGTACAAACATTTTCAGCTTGTTAGTGTTTTCTCCTGAATTGGGTCCAGACATACTGTACGAGTTAAAAGTCTGCCTACATTTAGGAAACATCTCTTGTTGAGAATGACCAGCAGGTCACCTAAATTTTTTCAAAGATGAATTAGAACACAGGCTTCCTTAGTAAAGCTATGCTCTAGGAAATTAATTTTTTTTTTAAATAGGAACCTGTTTTGATTAGGAGGATTGACTTCTTGTAGTAGCCAGCCTATTGTTTACAAAATGAAGCAAGGCAGAGTAAAACTTCAAGGCATCACACTCATACTATTCTCTAGAATTATGTGAAGACAGATATTGTTAAAAAGCTCATTCTTTTTTGCAGTGTCGAGATGACTGTAGAAAGTAAAAAGTAATGCTGGCCATGGAAATTTCCTATCAGAGAAGGACAAAAAGAAAAGCTTTTAATGAGTATGAGTCTAGTGTAACTTTGAAACAATGAAACTGAAGAGGAGAACAGTAATAACAAGAAGAAAACATAGATATTCTGTAACTGTCAGAACACAGGGTTGTATACTATAACTTGACACTGCAGCCAGGCCTTACTGATTAATTTCTTTATAATAACTTATCTAGAAAGTGTCTAAAAAGATTACTGGAAATAGAATGTATGGAGAAACCTCCATCTTCCTGCCCTGCTCACTGGGATTTTTACTGTATTAAATTCTCTGCAGTAGCTGCTAGAGCTGCCTCTGCTGTTTTATTACTTAGATAGATACACCTGATTCTGTAAGATTAATGCAAGGGCCTTATTTGCCACTCTTTAATTTTTCCCTCTTAATCTTCCCTTCTTTCTTTTCCTCAAGTTATTTAATTCTGTAAACCCCTGGAGAATGCAACTGAGCATAAAGATTAGTTTTATTTAGAGTCACAAAAGAAGCATCACTGATTTTTATTTTTCATTATTAGATTAGCTTTAAGAGTTTCATTTGTGGGTTGGAATAATTTATACATTAATTCTGTACCCTAACTACTGGGTATTTCTGTTTTTTTTGTTTTCTCCATTGCTGTCTCAGTAACTGAGAAGCAAACAATCCTCTTAAAGCTGCTGAAGGATTTAGAGACAAAATAGCATGTAACAGTCTCATCAACTGAGATGTGCCTGATACTGCACTGGCTCCATCTCGTGGCTGAAACTGTACTGAATTTTTTTTTATAACATGGTGACTCTTGTTACTATCATCCTTATATACATATTGGTAAGTAAATATATGAACTTCCTTTATAAATTTTAGAACAAATGGGTCGAATGTTTCTGGTAATAGAAAAATAGGGAGACTGGTTAAAGACAAGATTAGCTCAAGCAAGCATTGCCTGTTTCCTCATGTAACACTATCAATCATAGTATTTGATTACATCCTCCTTGTTACTGTTAGAGAAACCTCAGCCAGGCACACAGTGAGAACAAGCACCTATCAGCACTTTTTAACTCCAACCTACAGTAATGTTACTGTTCACTATTAACTTGGTGTGTGCAGTGAAGTAACTTGCCACTTACCTTGAAGAATTGCCTAGAGTTTCTATGAAAACATAAGCACAGATGAGTGTTGTTTATTTTGGCAACTTTTTTTTCTTCTCTAAACCAAGTGGTTGTCCTCAAATAAAATGCTAGCATTTGAATGGAAGAAAAAAGCAGATACCTTTCAATTCATTTCCTCCTGCCATCCCTGAACTAGAAACGTATTCAGTAACTGCTGTGATTTGACTGCTTGACCACTCAAACCATAACTCAGCATAGGAAAGAACAAAACACACAGCAGAAACAACAGAGGCCACCAACCCCTGGACTCACTGACCACATAGCTCAGCAAGGCCCTTGTTCATATCCCTCATATGTAAGTTCATTTTTTGGTGTATAGCACAACTATATATTTTCTTCAGACTGAAAAAAAAAAAAAAAAAGTAGTTCACTTTTAGCACCTTCAATGTTGGCAGCAGGAAGGCGGTGAGCTGACAGGGTATACAAGATTTTCGGTTCTGTTACCTATCAGCTTGTATGTTACTGGGTAGAGCTTCTAGCAATTGCATCAGAAATTGCATTAATCTCTCTAAAAATATTGTCAGAGGTGCAAGATGGCAGAGATGAAGAGAATACAAATTATGTTTCCAGAAACTGGTATGGAGTTGGTTACCAGGTACATGACAGGATGAGGCTAGCTGTACATGTATTTTGACAGTCTTAATATGAAAGACATATCCCCTGATCCACATGACATGGAAACAAAGAATGTGCAACAGTGAGTCACAGGCCCCAGCAAAATATGCCTGGCAAGAACAGTCTCTCTTGCTATGTCATGTAGAGCATCCATGATGTCCAAAGGTGAGTGACAGAACAGCCTTACCTTGTAATGTAAGTGCCAAGCTGGAGCACATTCCAAATCTAGAATTTCATTTTATATACCCTGCAGGCATGCTCAGAGATCTGCAAATAAGTGCAGGTTGAGAAGACTGACACTTAGTGAATTAGTATTATGTAAGTCTAATTCTTTCTGCTGAACATCATGAGCATTTCATAAATTAAATTTGCTTATGGCTACACTACAGTTTTATATGAAGAATTCCTTGCTAGCTTTTGTACCAAGAAAAAATATTTGCATTAAATGTGTTGCTTAGTCAGAAGGCACTACACACACAGTACCTACACACTGTGCTGTGTGCTGTGCTGTACAGCTACTGAATACCTCCTCTGGTCTGCACTGGTAGTTACATGTTTGTCCAAACATTTTGTGAGCCTGCCACAGTTGCCAGTGTAGCTTGTAGCCCAGTGAGGCAGAACAAGGAAGAGGACAGGAAAGAAATAGCATGACTGGGCTGCTGCAAAGGGGACTCAGCCCTTCTTTTCAGTCACAGCATGGTTAACATTCTAAATTACTGGAAAAGGGGCAGTTGGAAGCTATAAAAGGCCATCCTACATCTGCTTGAGACAGCAGCATCCAGCACTGAGCATAAAAGCTACCAGCCATATCTCATAGTATGCAATAATGATTACTTAAAGACAGAGGTAATGTTGCTGCTTCACATTCTGCAGTGCACCAGGATAGAAGGTTGACGGGCAACATAGGGATGAAATGCAAATATTGCAATATGTCGTCTCAGTCAGTATCCAAGTTTTGGAAAAATTATCAACTCAGTCCCCAGGCAGCAAAATTTTCTTTCGATCCTCATTTCTACTGCCTTGACCAGTCATATTCCACAGACACTGTGAGACTCAGCCTGCTTGGAGGGAAGAAAAAAAGAAAAAGAAGGCACACAAATGCCCCCAGAAAACAAACAAAAAAAACCAAACAAAACAAACAAAACAAACAAAACAAACACCCACACACACAAAAAGAAGAACCCCAAAACCTACCATGCAAAAAAAATGAATCATTCACTACAGTTTCACAGGTATGTTCCTGCTCTAAACTGTTTCTAGGTTAGCCTTTGATAAACATTGGAGCTATCATTCTAGAGGATTTCCACAATATGTTTTTGAACACTCTGGTAATTACTATTATAAATTTTGCTCTTTAGTGATCACCTCAAACTGTCATTCAGGGAGGTTTTTATTTACATGAACAATTTTCATGGCAACTTCTCGCCAGCAGATGGCCCAGCTGCAGGCCAGAATCAGTCCAACCATTCCACAATTCCTGGAATGGGCAGGAGAGCTATGAAGCACATAGGACTAAGCTACAGCTACGCTTTTCCTTCAACAGCTTTTATTTAGATTTTCATGGATGCGAGGTTTCTAGTGGCAGGCTGAATAAAAAGTATTATTACATCTACGGCAAATTTTAGGTGTGTTCTTTTTCTGCTCTGTATAGCCCTATTGCTGAAAAATTTGATGTGCAGACAAAATTATTAATAACAACAACATGGCATTGGAAAAACCACCCAGCAGCATTGTGACTTCTGCTAATTACCAAGCTCTGGAAACTGACAGCCCGTGGTTTAGTCACCAGCAGGATATAGGAATTGTGTTTATAGGAGAGCATGAGCTGAGTTTACATAATCTGTTTTCCTCAAGCTTTTTAGATATTAACCAGCTCTTCACTGCCTAAGTAGGTGCAAAGGGTATACAGATATATTTATTATCCCTGGACAGGCCATACAGAGAGTTTGTAATTTTCACTAGTCTACCTGAAGATTATTTCATTCTAAAGACATTCCAGGGCATGGAAGGGTACATTCCAAAAGAAAAGCAAGTAATGTTTCCCCCTCCTCCAAATTCAAGTACATTTAGCAGGCAGTAGCAAGGCAGGATCACTGAAAGGCTGTCACACTTCTTTTCATCATGAAAATTACTGGGTGTTCAAGTGATTAATACATTCAAGTAAAACCAAAATATACACATGCCAAATTTCAATAATTTAACACAAAATGTCATCATTAATCCATTCTCAGAGCAAGTAAATGCCAAAGCAATACTTGGAATATCTGGAATAAGCATCTTAAGAGCTGAAATGGACTCTCCTGCTTAATTAATTGCTATCTTTGTTTGAGGAGGTGTGTGGCAATTTGCAGATAGAAATGTTTACATAAGAAATGCCACAGGCTTCATTGTTGCTGCCCACCTCTCTGCCCCCAAAAAATGACTGGGTTATAATCACCACCTTCAGACAATCTCTGTCACATACGTGAATTTCATTCATTCAAGAGCATTGCTTCCAAGATATTTTTGTTTTCTAGTACCTGTTTGTTTGGGTTTGTCTCGTCAGAGATTCCATTCAGTAGATGTCATGGACATGACATTTTATTCTGAACAGGGCTGTATTTGTTTAGAGTATGTTTATTCTTTGAATTGTTCAGTTTAATATGCTTGCTGTAAATAAACCTCAATTACCCCTTATGGTAAAAGGCTACAGGCTACTGTGTCACAGCTACTGCTTTGAGAAACAGCTTGATCCGTGTTAAGTGGAACTGTTTCCATGTGGTACTTGCCTCTTAATTCACTTAAATACCTTGAAAAGAATCAGGCTCCCACAGACTATCTAACAGTTACAGGGAAGGAGATGTGAAGGGAAGAATGAGGTGAAGAACTACAGGAGCAACTGAAAGACAAGAAGCAGAAATATTACCATATAAAATCATTTAAAGTCATGAGCAACACTGAAAGTTCATTTCTTTCTCCCCTGACTTTAAAGGTCTAATTTGAATGGAAAGCAATTTTCTTAATTACTTAACAAAAGTATGAAGGGAATTTGTAGTCAAAAGTAGATGTGTTAATGGAGCCACTTTCAACTAACTAGCTATGGCTGGCAGTGTCTGAAGTAGAGTGATGAAGGAGTCTGGCCCAGCTGTTGATTGTCCACATCTTGAAAGCAGAGGGCAAATTACTTGTCCTTTGCTCATTTATTTGACACTATTTATACTCTGAACATAGCTAACATTATTAGACAGCATCAAACAGCATTTTTAGCTCATCAGCTGCTTTTAAAAGAGCTATGACTCCTCTTATTTGCTTTTTCCCTCCTGGACAGTTTCACAACTCAAAACTAGATGTTGTGCACAGGCTGCCTGACTGCCACCAGCCTGTCCCTTCAAATAACTGTACTCACACTGCAGATCACAAGGACAATTATTTTAAAATTAATGCACAAAATGTTTGCTAAACTGGAGCAATTTCTAAAAGCAGTTTCTCCCAAATTAGTGTGTTCTTGATGACTGTCAGCACAATACACAAGGAAAGCAAAAAATCTGTTCTGATTTATTTCTCTGTCAAGTCCATTGTACAAAACAAAGCAAGCATAGGCAAAGGGGCTTGCCAAGGTTTTTATTACTGTCTCACAAGGAAGTGTCATTTGCCTATCAAAAAGCTCAGCCCTGTAATAACTACCAACAGTTCTCACGCCCCACCCCCCAAAAAACAAACAAACAAACAAACAAACAAACAAACCACACACCAAACCCAAAACCAAAGCAAAAACCCAAACAAAAACCACCAGCCAAAACCAATTTCAGAATTAAAGTTGGACTGAACTCTGCTTCCAGATGAACTTAAAGAGTGGAAGAGGGAGCAAAATCTTATCAGTCACAGACAAGGCATCGACAAGCAACATCATTTAGTCTGCACTGGCAGGAAAAACCATGGGATGAAGCCAGAGGGACAGGGAAGAGAGAACTGCAGAGGATGATTCCGTAGAGGCACCCAACAGGAGGCACAGCGTTACGAACTGCACATTTCGAACAGCCCACCCGCCCCTGCCCAGACAAGCTTTTTAAAAAGAGCCTGTTGCCACAGTGTGGAGAAGGTGTTTTTTACCTGCATACGCAAATACAGCTGACTGGAGCCTCAGGTAGAATGACAGGCCGTATCTCTCCAGCACTGCAGAAAATTCAGTCATTTGAGTATTTTCTTAAAGTATTCCATAAGGCTGACTAAAACATTCATCCCCCAAAGAAAAGGCATGAAAACCCTTAAACATTAAATTTTATCTACTGGTACGCAGACCAATGACAGGCCCTCCACAACACATGCATACACGAAGGCAAATTGTTCTGAAGAGCTTAACAACTGACTGCTAATTAGATCTCAGGACTGTTTTCTGGAAGAGAAAGGCAGTATTGTTCATAAACACGTCCCCACGAGCTCCTGGCAGTGCCTGCCATACCTTCCTCTGCCTGCACAGCCCTGCAGCCAGCCAGGGAGCGTTTGCTGCTCCATTTCTGACAGCATGCCAACCACGAAGGGAATGCAGCAGAGCAGTGTATCTGTTTTTTTAACCAAAACACAGCACTTTGTGTTCTCTACACAGGTCAGACCTCTTCCACTTTTGTCCGCCACCCTCTCAACTGGATAGGAAACAGACAGCCCTTTGCTAGAGCTGATTGGCTCCAAGGGTAAAACGCTACCACAGCAACAGCTTCCTAATCAGCTTCCAACCATAAATAATCTTGTGTTCTCTACTTACTATACAAATTTTTAGAGATATCTACATAAAAATGTATTATTGCTCCACTGACAATCAGTTTGACATAAGCGTTGATTTGCTGTCATCTAGCAAATTATGCTGCAAAGTTACTGCCTAGAAATAATTGCTGTCAATGCTGTAGTTGCCTGCAACTTGTTACTAGGACCAGATTGCTGAGGAGGCCAGTCACCGAAAGGTTTCTTGTAAAAGGCACAGACGACGACTTCATAATCACCAAGTGCAAAGCATAGGTCCTTCAGGAAAGTGCAGTTATGCTTTACAGCTAAGGTATGTCACACATTTACAGAGTAGCACCACAAATAACTTGACCATGTGTTTACAGTCATTTTATTTACAAGTTACCACATGACACCTGTAGTGCTACAGTTTTTATAACACCATTAGCAGTAAAGTTAGAGAAGAGGAGGAGGCAGCAGAGAAAAGTGTGCACAGAAAATGCAGAAAAGCTATTTAATTATAACTGGAAGTAGGTATTTTTCTACAGTGAGAAGGAATATACACATTAAGAACAGGAAGTTCTTCAGCATTAACATTTTTTGTACAGCAACACTTCAGTATGATATATACTACACACTAGCAGTCAAATGCAAGTGGTGGGGAGATAACTGTCTTAGTATCCTGCCCTTTTGAGCACCCAGAAAGGAAAAAACCAAACCTTCTCTCTTTTAAGGGAAAGTTATCCAGGGTTGGTTTACTTGCAGAACCAGTAGCACGGAATTGCTACGGCAGAAGCAGGAGGGACAGAACTTAAGCCTAGAGACTTCCCATGTATATTGCCTGTGTGGTCTTATCTGGTCTTAAGCAGTTGGTGAGTAAAACCAGTTGCAGCATTCCACAAGTCTTTTTACAGTGCTGTGATCTAATAAGGCTGTGTATAGCTTAGCAGAATCCCAAAAATCAAGCAGAGGAAAAAAAAAAACCCTTCCGCTCTCTCATAATCCTTGGCTCTAACGATGCTGGTGTTGAGCCTGGGCCTTTCTCAAGAGGAAAAATGTGGAGGAACAATTCCGGAGAAACACTCTAGAGATCTAGATGTATTCTGATGATAAGACTCAGAAAATAAGCTTCATGCAGCATCAGATGCAACCCTTCTCTGCTTCAAAGTACAGCAGCAGCTTCCAGAAAGTATTATTCAGGACTATTCCCCCCACCCCAGACATCTTTAATAGCCTGGAGCAACTGTCAGTGCACATGATCCATGCTAGTGGCAAGCGCTGGAAAGACAATGAAAATAAAAGCTTCACAGTAATAATTATTTCCACTACTAACTAGACACAGGATATATTGCTTTTGGTACAATGCCATTTATTGTCACAAGAAGAAAACCAGTGATTAAGCTGAGCACACATGAATTATGCAGACCTTTGCCATGCTGGAACGACAGCGTATTATTCTTAGAGAAATGTCACCACGTCAGCTGTAAAAACAGCTTAATACAGTACTCCCAAAACACCAAACACACCCTCAAAAACAAGTTTATAAATTAAGTTTAGCTATAAAAGAATGCTTAAGAAATAACCACAGGTGTTTTGTTTTTTTTTTTTCTTCCTTAATGTCTGCCTATTTGCCTGGAGTGCTGTGCTTATGCTGCATGTGAAAGCAAACACAGACATCAACAACATTAATTAAAGTACTTCTGAGCGTGTAAGCTGGCCTGCAAAAGTTTGCATTCCCTCTGCGTCTGTGGCATAGCTAGTCAAATAGCCTGCAGAAGTATATACATGTACAAAAACTAACAAAAAGCTTTTTAAAAACACGGAATGCATTTAAAAGTCTAAAGTTTGAACTCCTGAGTCTATGTCTCAACTACAATATAGAAAGTTTCTACAATATAGAAAGTTTTTAGTCATAATTTCCTTCTAAGTACTAGCTCTTGAAATCAAAGGTAAACTAGAAGAAAGGCTTGACTAAGAAACCTTCCTCTGAATTGTTTGTATTACTTGTGGTATAATCAGTTCAGTGAATCTCAAACCAAAATTCTTAATATTCAGCGTTTTCGCATTTGCACTTTTAAGGCAGAAAAACATCTTCAGAGCAAGCCATTTAGTCTTGGATCTAACAGCAACAACAAACCCCTAAAATGCGCATCTCAAGTCTTTTAGTAATAGCAAATTAAAAAAAAAAAAAACTATGGCATTCCCTTAGAGCTTTGGGGTTTATTTTTTTTGCTAGAAAAGCCTGAATTTTGATATTGTTTTCAGGTGTGCTGAAGCATGCATCATGGCTACAAAGACTAAAATTTTCCATTGTTATTTCTGGGTTGTGTATTCAAGGTCAGCATTAAAATTGTCACAGGTCACATCACAACGCCTTGGTGCCATCTCGGGCGCTGCGGCAACCAACAGCAGGAGCAGAGCTGCCATGCGCTGCCCGTTTCCTCCCAGAGCCAGAGGCTGTGACCAGCGGCCCAGGGCTCAGCTCCACAAGCACAACCGTGACCTTGGCTCAGCTTTGCAGAAGGGAAAAATTAAAAAGCAAACAAAAGTCGACCTGTGAGACTGTAGGTAATTACAGCCATGCAAGATAAAGTCAGACCAAAGAAGTGAAGTCATTGAGTCGGCCATAGGAGACAAAGGGACTTCGGAGAAAAACACCAACATGGGAAGTGTAAAACCCTGAAGAACAGAAGCGTTGCAGGAAGACAGTAACTCAGCACGACCAGAGGTCAGCCCAGCCCAGCCCAGCCCAAGCAGCAGTGGCAGGAGACACAGAGAACTAGTACTTCAGTCAACAGCTAATGCAGTTGAGCATTGCACAAACTCACAGAAAGACAAGATAAATGAAAGTATTTTTTAACTCCTATTTTTAGAAGAGAAAATGCTGCACACTCAACATGCTGTCAACACAGTTCTTGCTCTTTTCTGGGAAATCAGAAATAGAATACTTCAGGGCTCCTTTTTTCAGTCCTCATGTACAAACATAAGCTACCTCTGTACCAAGTAAAATGAAAAGCTAGAAGGATCACACATTTGTTTGCCACACTCATTAATCAGATGGAAATGGAAGGAACTTAAGGTAAAAAGGGCTCTGTCTGTGCATTGAGAGCAAGATGAGGCAACTTCAGGGAAGTAGCAGGAAGCTTTCAGTAATCCACAAGGTATTTAAAAGATTTAGAGTCAAAAAGAGAAAACTTGGGAAGCAGGGACTGTTGGACTTCAGGCAGAAGTTCCCAACAGTAGCAAAGAAACCCAGTGGAATGGGGTTTTATGCCACATCTCAGCCAAATGCACAGTTCCTTTCTGCTCCTTCTGTTTTTATATTGTCTTCTCAGAAACCCACATACAGATACCCGATCACAGGCTGTGCTTCCAAGAGAGAGTCCCAGGTGACTTTCCAACTTCCTTGCTTACCTCTTCAGTAGATTTACAGTTTCACTAACAGGATCAATAATCTGTTGTTTACCATCAAAAAGCTCATGAATCCTACAGAAGAAAGATTTTTTTTTTAACAACTAGGACTTTAGACTCACTTTGAATAGGGAGACAAAGAAAAAAGTCAACAGCAAGTTGTAGTGAAAAAACAAGCTGAGGTCTGGAAAACACCTGGAAGAAAAGTTATCAGCATGAGTAACTTACAAAGGGGAAAGACAGAGGGGTTACAGAACTCTCGCATCAGACTTCACATGAACACCATGTTGAGTGCAACCACATTCTGACAGGGGATGTGAGTGCTGGCAGAGCACCAGGATGTCACATTGCGGACTCACCAAAGCCACCTTCAGAGCCTGAGTTCAAGCCCCAGAACTCTTCTGAATCTAGCTGAAGAGTTCCATGCGTGGTGGAAAGATACATCAGAGCAAGATAACCGTCAACAGGCACAATGCGTATTGATGTGATGAAGTTTCTAAGTCTTCTACACACCTCAAATGTTTTTATTATTTTTGAAACTTGTCAAGTGTTACATATATGCAATTTAGTAGGAAAAAAAAAAAAAAAAACCCAAAACAAAACAAAAATGAAACATACAGAACACAGAACCTGCCATCTTCGGTCTGCAGAGAAATTCCAGGGATCAGTTCTACAAAGCTTGGTGCCACCAGACCTACACTAATCTTTTCAAATAAACATGGACTCAGTAGCTCCTCACAAGCCTTCATGAGTATCTGAGTGCAACCACCTCACCCGGCTCAGCTTCCAGAGCACCCTGGGGGCTCCTGCTGAACCAGGCCAGCCCACACTGGCCACAAGCCCACACCCAGCCCTAGTCTTTGACCCCAACAGTTTGAGTGCCTGTTATACTTAAAGTTCACAAATGGAGAGAATCAGTGTCCAACTGTGGTGAAATATGGGAACTATTAATATTTCACACTAACTGTACTTAAACAAGGGTTACCAGAGTGTTGAGCCAATCAGTAGCTTGTCAAAACCCCCACTGAGACAAGCTGCAGTGGAGTCATACCTTGAAGTAACTTGGGGAAGCAGATGCCATTGCAAACACAGTGCTCTGCTAGAGGGAACAAAGACAGCGAGAGGCAGCTACAGTCAGCTAAGAAGAAAGAACACGCATAAACCTATTTATGGCAAAAATGAAATTCTGTAATACTCTGGAAAAAAAAACCTTACATACTCTGCTGTGAAAGCCAAAGAGGGGATGGAGAGATAAATTTTGACAAGCTAATTCTCAGAATTGTTACAGAACTGTCAGTTATAGCTAAACTCTCTTCAGTTTCAGGTCACATTTTCTGTTTTCATATTGATTAGAGAAGTTTCTAGCTGCCATTATCCAACTACATCTTTTAAGAGTTCAGTTCTTTGGCACAGTCTGATTTTAGGCTACTAAAAAAAAAAATAAAAATCATTAAACGCCCATTACAGTGATGTAAGCTCGCTCGCATTGTTCCCAGAAATCACACATTTAAAACCCTTGGCCTGAGAAAAAACCTTTTTGTAGTAAAATGAAAACATTTGCTCTCTAAGGATTGCTCAAGTAATTATTTTCAAGATTTCATGGGAACGAGGCGATAGCTATAGGAATATCAGTATAAAGAGTGTCAAAAAAGCCTGTGAATCATCAGATACGCTGGGATCTATTTGCATTACTCTGTGCTCAACAGTTCAAAATACTGATGATTTCATAACTTCGTTGCACCAAAGATAAAACACTTCTGCATGTGTATGAAGAAACTTCACCTGGGTTTTTTTGGAAGGTTTCCCTAATTTAATTTCAAGCTGGTATAATCATACAGTGGAACAAGCAAACTTGAATATTTACAAATATGAAATGTAGGCTACTCACCACTGTGGTGTTCAAGCGACAGTAACTTTTTAGATAAGCTAAAGTAATACACATCGTGTAGCTATGGTTTACAGAACAGCAGTTCATTGTAAAGCAAAATTCCAGTCATTCTATATATGCACAGTACTATACTGATTTGGTAATACAGGGACACAATTTAATGATTTTCTTCGCATTTGTTTTTACAAGATTCAGATGCCAAAAACAAAACAGAACATTAAGTTACCTGATTCAAAAAAGAAAACCACGTACGTTTACAACATCAAAAGAATAAGACGAAATATAAACCTTTGCTACTTACAATTGATCTATACAGATTAACCAAATCACAAATCTGTCACAATATAAACGTTTAATTGTTACAATGAATAAGAACATACAGAAAATGAATTTTTTTTTATTTTTTATAAAATCTTCCTTTGCTTTTTTATTTTAAACTTACCATTAACTAAAGTAGCTATGCAGGACCTTGGGGTACATGACTAAGAAGGCACCAACAGTACAAAGCAAAGACAAAGCAGTTTGAGTATTTTAAGAGTGCTCTACACTGGTACAACACAAGAAAAGGCAACAATAGTAAGTAAACCAGCTGCAACCTTTAGAAATTTGTTCTAGATTTACAAAGGTAGTCCAAGCTTTACATTTCCTCCAATGTTTGACTTAGTTTGATCACAGCACACGCTACAAAAACCATTGTAAGCTTCACTTTACTAATGTGCACTTTTCACTAATTTAGTGTCTTGATTTCAATTGTTAACTAAACCATTTTGAACCACAAATGTATTTAAAACTTAGTAAAAGGATTGTTTGGACTTTTTGTTTAAACCACTGCATTTACAAAAATATTTCCCCTAAAATCTGGGATTGCTTGAAGACATAGCTGTACAAATATAAAAGTACTATGCAAGGGACCAAATTCATGAGTACATGGTGTGTATGCATAGACCTATATTTATACCATATCACTGTGCTGTAACAACACAATAAATTTATCAATAACCAAGGACTATATAAACTACACTAACATAAGCAAATATATATTAATAAAGTTTAAATCTATAGTACAGTTGCTCAGCAAACAACTTCGACATGGTATAAATATATTGTAGCATATTACAGTGGGCAGCAACAACAGGTTTTTCTTTTTCTCCTTCTGTGAGGAAAACCACGCTCAGCTCCTCGGGTCTCATTTGGCCACTGCTGAGCAATGTCAGCACTGCAGCCCGACAGCTCCCGGTGCAGCGCTCAGCCCAGCGCGGGTTGGACACTTCAGCCTGGATAGAACGTGCGATATTGATGAGGAAGAGTCTGGTGACAGTCAGGACAGCAGAGTAAGATGCTTGTTTGCCAGAGCATCCGTGAGAAATTTATGTTTGCATATTTTTCTTCAGCTGTAAGGTTGGAATGTTCTTGACAGTGAACTGTTTACATTCCTTATTCTCAAAACACCTTTACCATGAAACATGCATGTTAATTCGATTAGGAGTTGCTGTTCTCCACTCTAAAATATAAAAACTACATAAAGAAAAAAAATCAATGTAAAATTATGAAATAACTGACCTAACACAGTGTTGTTATAGGCACCTTCTTTTAAACTATTTTCAAAATCTGACCAAAAAAATATATCATGCTTCTGCATTTGTCACATCAACAAATTCAACCCAACAATGTTTACTGGATTCGGTAAAGGACTGGTGAATGTGATTACTGATACTGATGGATGCCAATTGGATTCAGCAAGAATAGCTAAGGAAGAAAGCCCCAAAGCACCAGATGTTGGGTAAAGCAAACCCTCGGCTTCTCATTCTGAGGGACACGATGCATGGGTGAGCCTACACCTCTCCAAAAATCCAAAATTAAAGCAAGTATTAAAAAAAAAAAAAAGAAAAAAAAAAAATTGGAAAGAGAAAGATGAAGTAAACTGACAAAAGTTCTTTCTTAATAAATTAAGATGGAGGTGTTGCAAACGTATTTCAGTAACAGTCATGTTTCCAACCATGCCAAAAATTATTCCTGTAATAATGATGATCATACAAGTAGCAGAGATTCTAGAAATATTTCAACTTTTCAAAACTCAGTGAGAAAAGCATTTTGGTAAAGATGTGTAGAAATGTTGAGAAATTTCTACACTAGTATCAACAGTCAAGTGCATATTTCCATAGAAATGTTTTTAGCATAGGTTCCATACCACAATTCAATGGTCACTTGCGCAGTGTCCTGACAATGCTCCTAATATGTTCCCCGCAACAGAGATTTATGTACCACAGGAACTTCCTAATAGAAAATGCCCTTTAATGATGAACCCTTGCTCAATAAAAATTAGTTTTGGCAGACTAACACTTAAAAATATAGGAAAAAGAAAATTTTGAAATGGAATCTTGTAAGCACCCTTATCTATTGAAGTCTAAGTTAATGGCTTTCTAGATTTTGTTGAAGAGCAGACTAAATGGTATGAGGAGCCTGAAGTTATTAACCAGCAAGCGTCCTTATATACTACAGTAGCAATTGAACCTGATTTCCATTCAAACACGTTACCCAAGAGGAAACCAAAAACTAATTCTTAATGTTAATGTGAAGATATAAGATTTAAATTTATTTCCAGGAATTACAAGTGCATTTTGTTCATATTAGCAAGCAGTCTTTATACAATCCATTCTTCACTGCTGCCAAAATAAAATGAGAAAAAGACAGCAGAGATATGAAAAGCTAAAAATAGAACTATTTTTCCTAAGTTATTTGTTGAATAGCATTTCAGTTGAACACAACTCAGAGGTAACAATAGATTATTTTCTTCTCAATCATAGGCATGTGGCACTTAGACAATCATCTTTGCACAGAAAGCTTTAACAGTCATGCGAGGGCACAGTAATTATTTTAAACAAGGCAAATTTCTCACCACAGAGAGCAGTGGGGAAAGAAAAGGAGGCACTGCACTGGAACATAACACCTAGTAAACTCCACATTATACAATTTCAGTAACAAATACTTGAAAAGATCATTAAAAGGTATACAATTTTAAACATTATTTAGTGCTAGCTTTGTTTGGTTGTCCTAACTCAGCATTATCAGAAAAGTTTGATAGTACTTGACAACAGAACAGTACTTCATGTCACGAGCTCATGGAGGCTGGATTACAAATCACCATAGTGTAGGTTGCAAGAAATGAACTTGAGATGCTGACATGCTGTAGGAGCAAAAGTAAAATCAGACTTTCTCATTTAAAGATGCAGTGTTCCTCTCTGCAAGAATTCTGAATGTCAGTGATTAGATTCAAAGGTAAAAACTATCATCCTCATCTGAAGCATTTCATTGGTATGCAGTATGTAGACTGAGTTTATTAACATCGTATTTTGGTTTCTCGCTTGCCACCGCACATGGATGCCTTCCACAGAGAAAAGCATTCGCCATTAGGTCATCGTGCCATTATGTTCTTTGTTAATCTTCCACCACACGGTGAGTAAACATAAGTTGGCGAGCTGCCACTCATTCTCTTTGCACAAATCTTATAAACACCACTACATGGTATGAACTTTGGAAGTACCATGCCTCCAACATGGTTAAACTTTAAATGATCTCTTTTAGAAAAGGCAGGGGAAAAAAGGTACAAATTTTGTCTCTACATGGAAAAAAAAAGTGTTTCTTAGATGAATTCAATTAAGTTGGGTTCCTATGTGGCTCTTACGCTGTATAGAATACCTGTATGTACAGCACAGGACACCCAAACAAGTGCATAAGCAAGATTAACATGAACACAACTTCTGCTGTGATCCATAGCATAATGGTATAAACTCTGCCGGATGCTACCCATTTCTATTTAAAAAGGAAGTGCAAAAGAAAAATCTGGGATGTCACTGACTTAAAGTGCCCTGAATAGTAGCTTTTCTAAAAAAAATGCCAGCGACTTCGGTAAAGTCAGAAAAACATAGTTCATGGTGTAAACTTCTTACAGGTTAATGAATTATCTTCTTGGATATTGATCCAGGAGTGAAAGGAACCACTGCATCTTTCAAACCAGAAAGCAAGCAGTTAAAATACGGCCAGCAGTAGGTGCACTTACAGTACAGTACTGCAACAGGTCAACAATGGGCATTACGCATAGGAGTGTCAATTACAATTCTTCAGCCTTAAAAGATTCATTGAAAGCATGAGAAGCCAAAACTACCAGGAACTGCCCTCCTGAATGGCTCAAAGGAGTTAGTGGATAAGCTGAGAGAGGCCACAAGACATGACCAACAATAAAGAACTGGGAAGAGGAACAGCAACGTTTGAGCATGCCCAGTCCTTTAAGTCCTTGTCCTACAAAAAAGAGCAGAGACACATTTCAGTGAAGAAGGTTTTAACATCCCCTTTTACAACAAGCATACCTTCCTACTTCTATGCTTTATCTATCCTGTGTGCCAATATATGTTAAAAACAGGCGCCAGAGACTGTGAATATTAGTAAATTACATTTTAAATTGAAAATTTAAATCTTCCAAATATTAGGAAGATTAATCAGAACTAATTAATGAAGTACATTATTTGTTTATCTGAATTATCTGTTATTTTCACATTGCTTCTCACTTCCAAAACAACAGCCAAGGAGGAAGTTTGGAATCTCAAGAAATAAACACACTGAGATAGTTTTAAAAGTCCTGGGGTGTGTGTAGGGGGAGCAGAAAGGCACAGAAAGAGACCGTTACTGTCCGGTTTAGGCCACCTCCTGGGGACTGGCCTTCACTGGGATGTCAGCTATGTATGTTTAACCTGTTGTGATGTGGATTTGCTAATAATTCTAACCACAAATGACTAGGACAAAGTATCAGCATATCATTATCAAGCTGAGTACAATAGTTAAATTTCAGCATCACATAAACCATATCAACCCTTCATAGTCACATTTTAAGTAACAGTTTTAGCAAACCAGGAATTTCCGTTAGCACCGGATCACTGATATCTTTATCCCCAATCCCTTTATCCCTTAATCCCTAACACAACCCAGGTAAGTATGCTCTGGGTAAAGAGGCAAGCAGGAGAGATCATGAACTATGACTTACCAATGTCAGCTATTTGCTCTCCCTTCATACTACAGCCTATTAGTAACAGGATTCATCTTACTCCTAAAAATTTAGGTCATTTTCTTCCAGAATGTGTACATGTACAGCTACTGCCTCTTGTACAGAATTAGCTTTAGAAAACACAGACGGGAAATAAACACCACGCGTGTCGTTGTGTCCCAGGTCTAATTCTATTGGCAATGCACAGCTAATGATAAGGGCCAGATGTGTTAACCTTAGATTTACCTTTTAATTATTAAAATGGTTTCAAATGTTAGTTAATAAGCTTAAATAAACAAAATATAGTATTTTGAATGTTCAAGCCAGTGGCCACAGAAGTTACTCTATTTAAGTAAAAACTGTATTTTCAAAAGTTTCTTCAGCAACAGACAGAACTGAGGTCAAACAACTAAGCATAAACTCTCCTTTAACACCTGTGAGCATATCAACAGAAACAAGGTAAGTTCTACATTTCACAGAACCACAGAATGTCAGGGGTTGGAAGGGACCTCGAAAGCTCATGCAGTGCAATCCCCCCATGGAGCAGGAACACCCAGATGAGGTTACACAGGAAGGTGTCCAGGCGGGTTGGAATGTCTGCACAGAAGGAGACTTCACAACCCCCCTGGGCAGCCTGGGCCAGTGTCTGTTATCCTGACTGAGAAGTTCCTTCTCAAATTTAAGTGGAACCTCTTGTGTTCCAGTTTGAACCCATTACCCCTTGTCTTAACACCTGGCTCAATCCTCCTGACACTCACCCTTTATTTATTTATAAACATTAATGAGATCACCCCTCAGTTTTTAGTGGTAACAAAGTTCCAAATTCTTCCTCCTGCCCCCATGGGTTTGTATTGCTGTGACTTTACCTATGCACAATTTAAGATCGATATCCTGGCTGGAATCTAGCAGTTTCCTCAAAAATCAGTTCTTTCAGCTTTTCCTTCGGCAAGTCATCCAACTCCATATCAAACTTGAAGGGCGCTTCAGCTACAGGCTGAATAATACAAAGGAACATTACTTTTTGTTAATATTACTGTTCTGTGGAATTTCATGTAGTCCTTGTATAGGGAGAAAAAAAATCTGAAAATGCACTTCACAAAAATATCTAATACTGTGCAGTCGTCAAGGAAGAACTCATTTTATTTGTCCTTTGTGTGCTTTATATAGCAGCTTATCAAATTTTAAGTCAAACCATAGTAAGTAGATACTCAAATCTAAACCACAAGTTAAAATATTTCTTAAAGGCTCATAACTTCATATCTACCTGAAGAAAAAATACCTGAAACATTTGAATTTCTCCGAATAAGCATACCCATCCCTTAAGAAAAACTAGCTAATTTCCTTTGCCCCTACTTCTGCTCCAAAAGTAACCTGACATCTCAGAATTTGATACTAAACTACACCAAGTCCAGATTGAGGGGTTGTAACTGCGTAATCTGATGGCAAACTCAATTATTCTCCACCTTTATCTCAGACATTATGAAACAAGAACATAGTGAGCCGAGAAGTTCCATTCTCAGCAGAGTACACCTTAGCATCTATTTATTGCGTTGCGTCTCCAAAAGGCTGTAGACCAAGAAATACAAAATTTTGGTAAATTTGTGCAATTATTTCTTCAACTCCATTAGAGCAGCAGAAACACTGTCCTTAAACTAATGAAGAAAATAACCCATTACATCATTTGATCAACACTGACATTTTAACAATGTCTTTACCTCATCACTTGGATCATAATACTGCTCCAGATATGGATGGGCTAAAGCTTGCTCCACTTCAATCCGCTTGTGAGGATTAAAGGTCAACATTTTATCCAACAAATCAAGTGCTAAGAGGAAAAAAAAAAGTGAGCAAGAGTTTAATACACACCCTAATGCACAAAAGCGTTGTAAACACCAATATTACACAGAAAATACACTCTGCCCTAAGTTTTGCACTAATTTCAATTTACAGCTGTAATTCCCCAGCTGTAGTAGCAGCAACAGAAGCAGCTGATTCCTCCTGTAACTTGGGCAGAACCTCCTCGCTCACCGATCTCATCATCTCCTTGGCTACAGCTGCCTCTGGCACCATCTGCTGTAACAGAGGTAAAACCCTTGCAAAGGCTCTTCTAGTGTCAGAATGGATGTCAAGTGAAGAAATGCATAAAACCCCACAGTAGAATCTGGTTTTAGCTACAGTAGAAATGGAAGAGATCAGGATTTTTCTTCACTCAAATAGATGCTTTGGATTTTTGTGCCAAAAATCCAAACCAAGATAGAGCTTTTCTGAGATGAGTAAGTAATCACAAATATGTTCTTATTCTGAAAAGAAAGCTTGGCTGTTTACTGAAAAAAATATCATCCCAAAGTCATTAGGAGTTCCAGATCATCACAATGAACTGTTCCAGCAAAACTGGCTGCCCAGAAGATACTCTCCAGCTAAGATACAAATATGTTCATATTCATGAGATTCAGGCAAAATCTGTCGAAGACAAGTCATAAAGTATCCATAGAGAACTTGAAGATCCAGTAAGACAGAGAGTGAGGTCTGATGAAATTCTGTACAAATGTTACAGGTCAGAGTTACCGCAATTGTTCAGCTACTTCAATTGTAACCCAAGAAAAAGCCCAGAACGAT
This sequence comes from Columba livia, assembly GCF_036013475.1. Taxonomy (NCBI): domain Eukaryota; kingdom Metazoa; phylum Chordata; class Aves; order Columbiformes; family Columbidae; genus Columba; species Columba livia. The sequence continues at coordinate 8,111,804 of NC_088618.1, forward strand.
TATAGCAAGAAGCCCAAAGATACCTGCAGTATATCCTGAATTCCATTCCATTTCTCTTCCTCACCACATAATTTATGACACAGAACTTAACTACAGGCTTCTTATTGCTACAAAGTAGCTGTAGCTTTGCATCAGGAGGAGATACATACCCAGCACTGCAGAAGAGACAGGCCCTATCACTGCATCCAATGGCAGCTTGAAAAGCTGCAAACTTGCACAGCAATTAACATCAAATATTTTGATGCGGTTTTCTCAACACTGGAAACTCACATGCTCACTCCATGCTAAAGCGTGTCCCGGACAATGCTTTCACTGAAATGATTGACAAACAGCTTTTTGGAAAACTGCTGTCAAAGCTACTCGAGATGAGAAGGCGTTGCAGAAACCGTGCAAACCGTGCGTTCCCCTGGCAGCTCAGCACAGCAGCGCGGCTACAGCTGCAGCCATCAGAAGCTCACGGTAAAAATTCTCACATTGATAAGCACTATTGTAAAAGCAGAATAAATCACTGCTGTTTCTCCCAATGGTAGGGATAATCAGCTCTACACAGTTCCATCTGCAGAAATCAGCTTTTACAGGGCAGTTCAGTACCTCATCATTTTCACTAAAAGTAAATTATCATATCAGTTTAAAAAAATAAGTGACTTATGGTTGTGTCAGAGCAGGGAAAAGAGCACTGGGCTGTGAACACATCCACCCCTGAACTGCATGAAGCAGAATGTTAAAGGCAAAACAAAGTCATATTTACCCTTTACTAAAGCCTTGTTAAGAAAGGCAGCAATTATTATATTCCTTGTTTGTATAACTTTTGCTCCACTTATCATAACTGAATTTTTTAACCCATTAAACGTTAACCTGTCATACCGCCTAAGGCCCCACACTTGGACTGAAATTATCCTGTTTGATCTGCACAGACTATACTGAGTTTGGCAATAAGCAGCTTTCTCATATCCCATTTTAGAAATGAAGTTTGAGATTTGTTTGATGCCTCTGTCAAAATCCAATGCCTGTGTCCAGTACCTGAGTAGTGGATCGTGCTTTCAAAGATAGTAACAAGAGTTAGGATGTACATTTTACATGTAAATTAAAGACCAAACACCACAACATGTAATCTCAGGAGTAACTAAAAATTGCTTTAAAAAGATAAGCTAGTATGAGGGTTTCACGCTGGTTTCTGATTTTATATTAGATTTACACAGCCGTTTTAGCAGACCTGCATGTTCTACTTCCAATACAGATCATTTCCCTTTCTGAAGATGTGATACAATGTGATAAAGTATAAAATACCTTTGGGGTCAGCGTTTGGAAACAGCCTGTTCCATGGTACCTTATTTTTGTGTGGTAGAGAAAGCAAGTAGTTTCTGGCCTTTAAATTTATTATACAATTCAAATCTTCTTGGGAAGGGGATCCAAGTATACCTAAAAAAAATTACAAACAGTACTGCATTCTATGAAAAGCACATTAAAACAGTTATATCACATTTGCTAAAACTCTAACTTAGAGCTGCTGGGAAGATTTTGGACAAATGCTTTGAGAGTATAGAATATCTTGGAATTTTTTTAGAAACCTTTACTAAAAAGGCTTAAAGTTGTTTTTTTTCTTGTAAAGAAACAGGTGCATTTGAGTTTTCTAATGATCAGTAATCTGGTTAAAAGATAAAATTAAGTGGTACATCTACAGATTTTTAAAATTGGCCTGGACCTAAGAGTACATTTAAGCTTTTTTTTCTTTAAATAAATTGGTAAATATCCTCTAGTTGGCCCCCAAATCAACAATTTGTTGTAGAAATCACTGCAGCAATAGCGACAGGGAACAGATGTTACTCCTGCAGATCCCTACATTATGCGTTGACCAAGAAGAGAAAGACGGCCGTGGAAATGCCCCTTTTCTACAAAGCTCACCGAGGATGTGGTTAAGTTGGTCAAGGTAGTGTTTTCCTGGAAAGATGGGTCTGTTGGAGAGCATCTCTGCCAGAATACAGCCTACTGACCAGATGTCAATAGACTTGGTGTAACCCTGCAAGGAAAACAAAACCACATTCTTGCCAAATGAATTTTTGCATCACTGCAGCAACATGTTACTTCAGTAAATTTTGAAAGTTCACGCACATCTTTATTTTCAGATGAGTCACGCTTGTTCATGCTGTTTGATTTTTCTGTACAGAATGAAATAATTAAGAACTGTATATCGAAACCGCTACTTTGAAGGGGTAACAAGAGCTGAAGTATGCAAGTGACACTTTCTGAGAGGATTCTCTAAGTCTAGCTCAATGTATTACCAACTGCAAAGTTTGAGACTCCCTAATTTTACAGCAAATGTACACTAACAAATTTTGGAAACAAGCTATTCTTCTTAATTCTGTAGCTCCTAACAGCATGCTAAACACACGTGAAAAGTGCCATCCTTCTTCCTAACAGGATCTAAATACCACACCAGCAAGCAGCCTTCAGCATCCAAGGCGTCAAAGGGCAAACCAGCTTGTTATTTAGCTGGTATGTAAAACACAACAGTAAGTAAGTAGTAAAGATGATATGAGAAGGCCAACAATAGTGCATGTGATATATGAAGAATGGAAGCAATGGCCATATTTTCATGTGTCCAGAAAACCTGTGTTAGCCACAAGAAAAGCATTACCAGTGCCTGGGTAAGGCAGGGCCGGTTCAGCTCAGGAGCCCCCGTTCTCGCCCAGCAGGGAGCTACCATCAGCTGCTCCTACAGTAATGCTGAATCCACAGCACCTCAGCGCCGGCTTCTCAGGACCCCATCACTTGACTGTTGTTTTCAAGGCACTGTCATTCTAAAAAATTCACACTACAGGCCAGGAAAATTCTAAGTTGGCCACCTCTTAAGAAACACACACAAATACCTTCCTGTAAAAGCTGCTGATAAATGTAAATGGATATCCAGAAGTAAGGTTAAGTTGCACTGTGTTTATGGCCTCCACATGAGTTTAAAACACAAGAAGCAGGAAAAACAACTTCGATTGGTCAGATAACTATTTTCTAGAAGCACATTTGACACACTGTTGCCACAACAAATAAAACACAACCACCAGTGAAGCCATAATCCTACAGAAAGAGTCTCTGAGGAATTTAAAAACAGACACAGATGTCGCATAGGTATTTTGCAAGTAAGTGTAAGGCTGTAGAAACTAATGCAAAGGCTGTGAAAGATATCCATTGCTCACACCATACAAGGACCAGATACACCTTAAAACAGACACAGAAGAATGTAAGAATAATTCCAAGTGTAAAAAGCCCAAATCAAACAAAACCAGAACAAAAACACAAAGCGATTATTTCATTAACACTATGGGAATGCAATTAAGATTGGCACATAATGATCACATGCCTTCAGAATTAGATTCATTCTCATTATACATTCTAAACCTAAATCAAGATGTCAAGATAATATTAAGGCAACATTTGCAAGCCTTGACGAAGACAGTAGTAAAACGCTCTCATTGTCAGTACTTCTGTCCTGTTCTGTGGAGGAGCATTTGATGTAAAGACGTCTCGTGACTGGCAAAGAACTTGACACATGGCAACTCACACACGATTACTCAGCTGTAGCAGCCAATAATTGTATCTGGAATCTCAAAGTTATTGCAAGCCAGTAGCTACACTGCAAATCCTTTGCTGCATTTTCTCAAGGCTCTGCATGAGTGAGCCTAAAACCACGGGGAGGTGGAAGCAAACCTGCTACTCACGGGTGAATGACCAGCAAAAGAAGCACCAGAGCAGCGCTGTGGTTCTCACCTTAGAATTCAGCATGATTTCAGGAGCCCTGTACCAACGCGTGGCCACGTATTCTGTCAAGAATCCTGTGTGATCATGATCTGGATCTGCAACACGAGCCAGTCCAAAGTCACAAATCTGGTTTTAAAGACATTTAAAAAAAGGGCATGTTAGACATTAGACATACAGTTTCCAATACTACAACATTACTAATTCACTGCTCCTCAACACATGATGTAACACCTACAAATGGGGGGATGGTAACCTCTATTTATAGAAAGAAATTATTGTGCAAACCTTAAGAAACATGTTTTGGACATAAACACAAAGAATATCGGATTAGACCATGCAGGGGCCAGGAAAAATAAGCTGTTTGGGAGAAAGAGTTGTTCCTGGTGCACAACTGATGTTGCACTTAACACCTTCTCTGCCAGATAAGTGGCAAAATATATTGCTCCAACCTGTTATTGGGAACTCACCAGAAAATAAAAAGAGATTAAGATTTCCAGAAAACAAAATTACCAACACATTTGTAGCGAAGTTCAATACCCTTTTTTACAAAAGCTACCATCATAAATGTATCTCTGCAGGAGATCCCATCCAATCATGAGATAATGGTAGAGTGGAGAGATTATAGGTGCTGAATAAAGCATGAGTTCAAAAAAAACAAAACCGAAAACAAACCAACCAGCAACAACAACAACAAACCCAAATGCCATGCAAGAAAATATTTTTCAGCCTTGTATCAGGAAAATAGTTTTATCTAACCGTGGAAAGAAAAATAAACTCTGATCTAGACTAGTGAGTTCCTTATTCTGGAAAGGAGGCTACAGGGCTTTCAGAGCTATTTAGTGCCCCCTCTCCAAAGAGAAACTAATGCTCAAAATGTGAAGAAAGAGAGTGTTCCAGAGAACAGCAGCTGTTCCTTTCTTACCTTCCAGAAGGTACATGGCAGGAGACACATTCACACGCTTTTGCTACCACTAAGCAAATACCAGTTTATGATAATGATCAACTTCCACTCAAAGTGTATTTGCATGAAAGAATATGTACTGTCAGAAAAACAAGGCATCAAATGTAGGAGTAGCAAACAGGAGGTTCCGCTGATACATACATCTTATAATAGTTTACTCTTTGATAGTTGTGTACACTGATTATATTAAAAATGCGAAGTAATAATATATTGCAGTCAATCAAAACGGTAATGGATAATCCTGCCAAAGATGCAGAAGCCTCACAGTGCCTTGCCAACCTACTCCTTTATTTTCCTGGAAGGACATGCCTGTGAAACAATTGATAGATCAGTTCAGAGTGATTCAACCCACTAAAAGCTGCATCTGAAAGAGAAGATTCAGCAGCTGACTGTTAAATAGAGGGACTGAAGAAAAGGCTGTTATGAAATTCATAAGCCAAGCTGCATGAGATGACTCCTCTGATTTTAGCTACATATTAACAAAAAATCAAAAAACCACCAAACACAACACACCAAAACACAAACAGCAAAAACCCACAACCTAAATCCTTAGAAAACAAAACCAGAAAGAACCCTTTTAAGCACGTCAAGGTTCTCCCTGGCTATAGACACAGAACAGCTGCCTTGTGTGCAATTGGCAGCTTACATAAAGAGAATCAGTGCAAATAATCAGAAGAGACTCCTGTGAAGACAGAGGCAAAGAAACTGCAGAGGAAAGCTTCATGCACTTCAGAAAATAGTTACGCAGGCAGACAAAACTGTTGCAACCTCTTCCTCCTCACCTCAGAAAAAAGCTAGATAAGGCTATAGGCAAGGGACTTGTGCAGAATTATACTATTACACATAAGCAAAGTGCTACGATTTGTTATTACTAAGAAAAAATACAGACACTCACTCCCACAGTGAGGTCCACAGTGAGGAGAAAGAACCGAATTAAAGAAGGTGCCTGTGAATCTTTCAGTTCAAGTAGAAAAACGCACATGGAATGGAAAGGAAGATTAATGACCAAGAGAGCTCATTAAAATGACAAAAAGCCCCTGCTGACTAGAGCAGAAACAGGTTAAGCAGAAAAGAAGAAACACCATTAGTGAGAAAGACATCAAGGCCGAAGCTGCAAGAAAGGGGCTTCTGGCCGCTGGCAGCCCTCTCAGCAGCTGCAGCGCTGCCCAGGAGCACCAGCAGGACAAGGGAGGAGCTGGAGAGGTCACAGTTCTGCCTCAGGTCCTGGGTGCGAGGGACAAAGCACAGAGCCTGACCGTACCCTGCTGAGGGCAGACACTGCTTGTCCTGCGGCAACAGAGCACGTTTAACAAAACAGCCACCCTGTTCAGGGAAAACCAATAAATCCAAGTCCACTATGCCTGTTCAAAAAATAATTGATAGCAGTCAAAGCATGAGAAGAAGGTAGGCTTCTCAATCAGAACTGAAACAGACAAAGAATCTGCGAAAGCAACATAATGACAGGCAACATGTTCTTGGCATTTTGACATAACAGAGAATAAAAATCTGCATAATGAAAGACCCAGGTATGTCAGTCAGTGCTTCATGCCTTGGAGAGACAGAATAGATGCTAGTAAGAGAGAAGGAATTACTTCCCACTATATAAGTAAATAAATAAAATGCCGGCATCTTATTTATACATTTAGCTTCCTCTTCTCAAAAACAATGTTCTTGTAATCAGCATCAGGTATGCTTTTATTTTTTTAAGCAGATATATCTTAAAAATGGATGAAGCTACCAAGCAGGTGGGAACACTTATGAGGACCCCATACATACTACCATTTACTAAGCAAATTACTTGCCACCCAACAGTGCAACTAATACACTGAAATATTTGAAGTTGTATCATTAAGTAGTCTGTGCATGTATATATGTGTATAAAAGGAAAAGGAGAGGCTTCCATTAAGTGTAGTTGTTAATGATAAGATGCTAGTTGAAACAGCTGCATCTCTAAAGTAATTGGTAAAATCCTTAAACAAACAACTTGCAGTTTTTCCTCAAAAAAATGCCTCTCTCATCACCTTCCTTTCAAGCCTATCAAGGTATTCATATCTAACAATTCTTGCATGTTTAATACTTGGAAGTATTCACTATGTAGATAGAAAATCACAACTTATTGATACAGTATATTAATGTTTTAGACAAATCAAAGAAATAGATTCTCAGCTAGAGTGGTACACTGAAAACATTGCAATATACTAGTTGAGAATCTGTTTAAAATAACTTTGACCTCATTTTCTGAAATATTAATGCCACTAGCCTAGGAAAATTACACAGTCATGATAGATAGTTTATGTAACTTATTCCATTTACAAAACTGCAAAACGGGCCCAATTGTTGTATGAAAGCATGTGAAAATATTTCTAAAAATGTTAGATACTATTTTAGAGTATATTCCAGCCTGTGGTATGTACATTAATCTCATTCACAGGCAAGATGCCAGACTGCAAAAGAGAAGACCAGGATTTTTATTACCCAGGACTCTCACAGGACAGAGATCCCAAGGTAGTAGTTTTCATGGATTCTCAAATCTAATCTTTCACTGAAAATATGTAACAAAAGACAGTAGTTAAGTCAAAATTATGTACTTTCACAAGTTTTCATTCACCATGTGGTAAATCACATTTAAGGTGTCATTTAAGTCCATAGCACAGCCTAAGGAAACTAACAGCTTTAGGTTCTGCGCTTCTGCCCTGAGCCTTCAGCTGCTTCGGACAAGCTACAGGGTTCACAGACAAATTGTGTCAATAGAGACTCCTACATTTCCTTCCTGGAAATGGAGTCTGTGATCCAGGAGTCAAGATCATGTTCAAGGGAGAAGAAAGAAAGAACTCTTGTTATAACCTGTAGGACTCTGAGCTCCAGAAAAGATGGACAGCTCTCTCGTAACGCCATTAAAGAAAGAAGCCAGCAGCATTACCACTGAAGATGAACATAAAATCACACTTTTGGAAGAAAGTAAGTGGTTCATTTTCACAGTATGCTGTGGTTTGAGTTTATGTACAATAACCAAATTAGTAAGCATGCACACATACATAGCTGACACACAGACTTGCAGAACGGCCCTAGAAGAAACGAGTTAGTACAAGTTCAGCATTCATCAAGCCCTAACATGTACTAGTTTTCTCTCCAATTCTGCTGTTTAAACTTTAGATGCGGTGTTAATACAAAACCAGAGTTCCCTTTAGGTTATGAAAAAGCATATGCTCTGTCATACAGACGACCGCATTCTGCACCAGGCAGCACATATTGCAGCCACGTGCCATTTTTATAACCTTACAGAGAAACAGGAACAATACTCACTAAGGCCATATAGTATTATTTTGCCGTACAGCAAGCTTACCATCTTTTTCATTACTGTCTTACTTGTATTAAAGCATTGCCTTTTATTGTATTATTGCCTTTAAATGCACATAACACAGAGCTACACTCAAACTGTTCTGTTCTGCTGTCACACAGTCATTGTAGATTTTACTCCACTTCTTTCACGAAGGGGTTAATGCCTTGAAGGGATTTGATGTCATAACAGCTGCTGAAATCCCATAGCAGGAGTCAGAGATGACAGTCCAGCAGCACCATGCACTAGGAAACGCTGACAAGTGGCAGTGAGAATGTAAAGCAAACTGACCATGTAGCCAGTTTTCAGAATGGACCAGCGTATGAACAGCAAAGACTTTTCTTGGAATTGTGACAAACTTGAACAGGCAGCAACTGGTTTACATTTTGAGGAGTGTATTTTTTTTTTTAAATGAGAATGCTAGAGCTACTATGAAAAACAAAGTGTAATTAAGTGCAACACAGTGTGCAACAAACACAGTTGTACCACATCGGATCAGAGTAACCTCCGTAATCTCCCTCTATCAGAGACCAACAGCAAATACACAACATAACGTGTCAAAGGGAACGTAACAGTGCTGCTCTGCCAGTCTCATCCTCCATGGATTGGCCACCATGGGACTGTAAAACCAGAGGCAGCTTTCAACAGCTTTTTCTTCTATTAATTTGGTTGGTGTTTCAAGTCACATTATCTGTAATATCTACAGTGCTCCATGGTACCAAATTCCACCGTTTAAGAATTCTACAAGTTAACTACTATGTCCTTTCACTCTGAGCATTTTCTTCCCCCCACCTCGGCCTTTTTGGCAGGTAAAGACACTGAACAACTGTTCTCTATTCACCCTCCCTTTGCCACTAACAATTTTACCAAATTCTACTGTGTTCTTTCTCTCCCTCAAGCAGTATTTTCCAGCAGAGATCCAGGCTATACAGTTCTTCCTGATACAGAGGGAAGTACTTTGAAGCCCTGGTCTCCTCATTTTAAAAGGATATCATAGGGAGAAGTGTGATAATTACGATCACACAGAACTGAAAACTCCAAAACAACAGAAAGCTGTAGAATGGCATGTTTTCTGTTTTATTCTCTATTTCTGTTCTGATTTGTTTCACACGTGGTTTGCTTTACTGAACGCTACTAAGCATTGAGCTGACATTTTCCAAGATGCATAACAGCTCTAAGATCATCCTTGTGTAGTATCAGCTTAGTACAGAGCCCAGCGCTGGAAATGTAAATTAGGAATGTGCTCACTCTCCAAGTAATTGCTGCACATTTAATCAGCACTGAATTTCATGTGCCATTTTAGTTGCCCACTAATATGAAGTCCTTTTCCAACACTGAACAATTAACATTTTAAACACAGAGAAACCAAGACCTGAAATTTATAGTTTTGAGTTCCCTTTCTAGGTAAACATAACTCTGCTTCAGACAAGTACTTTCACCCAGCTTTCAAAGAGGCTGTTTCAAAGTCAGCCTCCAGATGGAAACAGTGATGCACTCATTAAAACAGCATAACAGTGAGTTCTTAGTCACTCAAATCTTAATAATTATTTTATCAAAACCAATAATGTTTTGGCAATCTTTCCAGGATAAAAATCACATTAATCTCCAGTAACACCCATGTGTATAGCAGGCAGATTATGAAGACCCTGGAAGCAAATAAGAAATTTCAACTGACCTTGAGATCACAAGTGGTGTTAAGCAGCAAATTCGAAGGTTTGAGGTCACGATGAAGCACATTGGCTGAATGGATATATTTTAACCCTCTCAGAATCTGGTAAAGGAAATAACAAATGTGGTCGTTGCTGAGGTGTTGAGTCTTTAAGAGCTTGTAAAGATCTGTCTCCATAAGATCTTGCACAATGTATCTGTCAGGCATCAGATGTAAGGCAGCAAAACAAATGTGGTGTCATCGTAGATATCAACATACAGTACCAGATGAAACTTCTGTAACAATTTGTCTGTTTCACAACAATTATGAATCTATGTAGCTGTTTCTTCCTTTATGAGTTCTGATTCAAATCAATCTTGTTACATGATGCAGCCCTTTATAAAATTAAGAGGCATCAACACATGCTCTTCTCCAATTAATCATCATAAACCTCTATTTCTTTACACTAGAGCCTGATTTTTATTGGAATCTTAATATGATCAGATTCCTATCCCGCTTGCCAGGAAATAAGACTGCTTTTTACTTTAATGAGTAATAAACTTCTGAGATACTTGCTTTCAGTTGCGTAAAAGCATGAAGGTAAAAGATCTGATCATTTCTGGTCAGGCTTCTATGTCACCACTCCACTTCAAAAATTTGGCTGTTGTTCTCCTTTACTGCTTCAGACAAGTACTTTCACTTTCTCCTTTTTATATATTTATTATGCTACATTGAACACAACAGTGCTTTGCTTACCAAAATTAAACCTAATATTTTCAGTCAGATTTTTTTTCCCTAAGATTGGAATGAACATAAAGAAAAGGTGGTGGGGTTTTTCTGCTTTGGCAGGAATAAGTAAAATCTTCTTCTCTCTTAATTCAATTTGGCTGCAAAACCCTTGGGGTGTATTTCCATGATCACTTTTCACCAAAATAAGATTTTGTGAGAACACCCTACTATTGCCATTCTAGTTGGGCGTTCCCATCCTCTCCTCTGGGCACTCAGACTGGATCACCCAACCAGGACATCGTTCCATGGGCAGCATCCACTTACGTTAGTCAAATGGCTGCAGAAATGCAGGCTCAGAACCCCACGTAAGACCAACTGAACTCAAATAATACACTGATCACTTACAAAGTGAAAACATTTGACCCAGATTCAATTCCATTTCTACCTGCCTTATGCCTTTTGTTGGGCATAGATCCACGAAACCCATAGGAACCAATGAACATGGACTCCGGGAAATTAAGCTGGTTGACTCTACACTAGGCTTGGTATCTCAAGTAGAGTCTCTAAGCTAAGTGTTCATACATGAGACATCCACATGAAGTCACCTACACAAAGCCAGGTTTCTCATGGAAGATCAATTAGTATAACAAAAAGGCCAGATTTGTATATGTTAATCCAGCATGTTTACCTGCCCATGTGCAGCTGGGACTTTCCACACATGCAGGCAGCTCTGCACAACCAGGGGTTGTGTTTCACCTCCCCCCGCGAGACGTATCCATTCTATTCTTTAAGAAAACTTTAGACAATTACAGCAGAGTCTGGCCATTTTATTTTATCCTCAGAGCAATCAAATAGTTCTAACAATAGCTCTATCAAGAGCAAATATATTTTTAGGATTAATGGCTAAACAAAATCATCTCTACAATGTTGAGTTCTTTGGCTTGGAACATAGGAATTAATTTTTTTTTCTTCCTCTGAAAAAGAACAAACAAAACTAGTGTTCACCTGCATATCAAATCTAGCTATGCATCTATAAAGCCATCAAACACCATGAACTTCCCTTCCAATTTTCAATAACAGAAGCCAAATTTTATTAAAATCTAGTAAGGAAGAAGATGAAAAGGGAGAAACAATCAAAACACAGAAGGCGGTAACCATCACTAACATTGCAGAATAACTTCAGAATTTTGAAAGGATACACATCTTTCATTTGTTCAATAGTTGGAGCTCGGATAATGTCATTTATTCCAATAATATTCTCATGTCTGAAGCGCAGTAGGATCTTAATCTCTCTCAGAGTTCTCTGGCAGTACGTCTGATGCTCAAAAGGACTGATTTTCTTTATAGCAACTCGAACTTTGTTGACGTTATCATAGGCAGAACTAGAAGAGAATCAATAACATTAGTTATAAGGAATATTAAGTTAATTCAATTCAGAAAGCTAGAATGTGAATTCAACTGAATATGGGGGTAGTGCATTTGTTTTACATTTATTTTTATGAAATTAAGAGAGGTGACAGCAGCACATATATTTTAATCTGATGAACAGACAAGACTGTTGTTGTATCACCAGCATAATCTACAAGTCATCATCTTTCCCAACTGACTTAGAGTCTGCTGATTCTCAGATACCTGAACAAAGAAAAGAAGAATTCATCTTCTTTATCAGCCTGTGGAACAAACAAGTTTGAGTCTTTTTCTATGTGCTGTAATCAATAAGTTGTTTGAGACAAGGAGTTCATCTTGTGTTAACCCATTCACTTGAGGGCGCAGAAAAACCTTCGGAAATCATCTTTCAAGCAGCAGAATCCCACATTCTATGTCTTAATTCCTGCAAGTAATCCAGCTGCCACAACCTTTTGCCACTCCATTGAGCTACACTGTTGCATCTCCACAAAGAACAGACATTGAAGAACAAAAGGGATGGAGAATTTGTGAAAACACCTTTCCGAGTACAACTCCAAAGATAACGGCAACAGAGAAAGGCTGTATCAGACTGCACACATGAAGCAGAAGCAAGCAGCAGGACGAGCAGGCAACCCGTGAATGTGACCCACATTAACAACACGCTGGCTGCTGCATTTCCAGTGCTGTGAGCTCAGCAGCTCAGAACGCATTCCTGGCTATACCAATAGAGCAGTATTTCTGTTTGAAATGCCTACACATTTATGAAGAATACCACAGACTAAGCCATGTAAAAAGGCTCAGTAAAACATATATAATTTTCTAAAATTTGGACTCAGGTCATTATTTAGTAAAAATCTTATGAATCCTTACAAATTTTGGGGTGTTTTCTATGGTCTTGCTTATACGAATGACAAAGCATCTCATTATAATAACTTCTATTTATACTGAAAGTATATGGTAATTAAACAAATAGAATTTAAATGTGTGTATATGATTCTTGTTACTTTCAAATTTATTTTTATTCACTACTGTATGTATTGTTTGGAAATTAACAAATAAGCTTACATTTAAACATTTCTGTTAGTGTCAACTATTTCATATAAAAATACAAACATAGTAGCCAAGCAGGCCTTACATTCCACCAATTTTCTATAATGGAGTCCCAGAACATTCTTTGAAACCTTCTTAACTGGCCTCACTCTGCTGAGATATCCAGGTATCTGGTGACTGTGTAAATCAGAAAGTAGTATGAAAATCCAATAAGAAAAGGAGACGTAAAAGAAATTCAGATACCTGGCCACGTCAAGGTTCTTCTACCACTAAGCAGATTTATGGTGCAGTGAGGTGGTTTTGAAACAGCGCTGTTACCACTGTATGCAAGTGCTTAACGTTTCTCACTTTCATTATCAAAAATGAGAGAGAATTTGTGCCACCAGTAAGATCTCCATACAGCCTGTGCATACGTAGCGACATCTTTTTTGCATGATTTTCCTGCAGAATCGCTCTGTAACTCCGGTCCATAACCACAGATGGACTGCACAATTTATTTGCCTCTAGAAGCAATGAACTCAAATGCTTCACCAAGTGCTTTGAAATTCCACATGCTAAGAGCAAGTGTTCATTACAACTGTTGCTATTACATATGCATAGATAACATAATAGCAGTTCTTAAGTCCCAAAATAGATAATAATAAAGTGCCATAAGTGGAACTTGGCATAGCCTTCAAGAGCACTTCGTCTTCAGTAATTTTCTTAGTTAATCACCTGTGGTGTTTACAATATACCAGTAAGGTCACAAGCAGAAAACAGAATCAGAAATAATTCTGATGCATGAACCACCTGTATTTGAGAAAGAAAATAAAGAGTCCTAGTGACCATTTTAGCCTTACAAACAAACCTCCTACCTCCTCCTTGGTATTGACTTTAGTATATTTTTTTCTCTCACAATGCAGAATCTTACCTCCTTTCAAAGTACTGGACACGAGCAGCTACGCAGAGCAGAAAAAGGCAAAATGCCAACATTTACTAATGGATGCTGCTTAAACAAAAGTTCCTAATCTCTTACAATATTTGGTGAATCCCTCAGTTATTGCTTCTCAAGCAAAGGTTGGTTATTGATGAAAAATATGCATCTTTCTTTGTACAGATGCAATGAACTTGGATCCATCAATTAAATACACCAAGATTTGCTCTCTGGTAGCTGTTTCACATATGCTTCTTGAAGGGTTTTCTTAGCAAAAGGTTTATGCAGTTATTTAAAAAAGGATGGGTAACTTTGCTTTCAGATGGTTCGACTACAAAACACATGATTTGGTGTGGGGAAAAAGCTGACTATTTGCAGTAAAGATGCAATCAGTTTCCTCTCCACTGTACATTCTGCATACAGTCCTTTCTCTGTGGGTATCAGAAGATCTCACCACACCAGTGTAGCTAAGCATGCGCTGCTGTTTCCACTGCAAAGCCTCAGCTAAGGAGAGCAAAACCAAAAATCACCTACTTGAAACATTAAAAGGAACACTGGATTTCTTTCTGTTGTCACACTTTCTGAAATATGAGCCTTTCTGTAACTTGATTAAACGTATGAAATATTATCTCAATTCCTATGAACAGGAAGCTAATAATATATGTAGTTAGTACACTTGCTTATGCATATTTTAAATATCATGCATAATACAGGTACACAGAGAATCTGTATTAAAGTTTACACCATTTCACATTCTCAGTCACAGCCCTCCAAGCAAATATGGCTTTGAGTAAACCCTTTAGAAAGAATGTGCTTTTTCAATTTGACGCATGCTACAGAAAACTGAAAAAGCTACATACATATCACAACAAACTTCAGTAGAACTGAAGAGTAGTGTTTTCTCATGCACATAAGCTACAATCAGACATATTTGGCCTATGAAACCAGATAGCAATATCTGTTTCACTACCTAGGAAACACCATAAACTAACAGAATCAGGTCAGTCCAAACCATTTCCCAAAGCATTTCCTGTCTCCATCCAACCAGCATCTACCATCAGCACCACATTTACCCACCACCCTCCAGAACTCTGCTGCAGAAATATGCTGCTCACACACAGTGTCATGTGGAGTGTTCACAAATAAAACAACTACTAAAAGTGCAAATCCAAACCCTCGATGCATTAACTCACTGTGGTTAATATAACAGCTTATCACTTAACACAGGATTCATCTTGCTTAGCCTTAGCTAGAATTAGAGATCTAATTTTACAACTAATAATCACCCATGCTCCCCCTACAGACCAAAAAGGAATAGCTCTGCATATACATCCCATCCACCACCCCGCACATCCTAAATTTAGATGATTTGCATTCTGGAAGTGCTGTCCCGGTGTGCACAGTCTAACCTCGCTGTCTAGACTTTCGGCTTCTGCTAAATCTCCCAACAACTGTTGATATTTTACTGAAGCAGTTAACTGGGACTCCTTCTAAAGGCAAGAACCTTCTATTATCTAGGTGTTTTTTCTAGAGAAGAAAAAAATCTGTAAAGTGGGAATAACAGTTCACATACTAACAACTTTTAGAGTACTAATTTACAGATTTTAGTTTCTAATCATTAACCACATGTACCAATCATTGCACACAGAACTTTCCTTCAACAGCCTGCCTGTTATTCACATTACGATTAATCCAGTTACTGACACTTTAAATATTCAGAAAGAAGGATTTGTTTCCACCCCAATGACGTGCAGCCTCACAAGCTGAAGCAACCATTCAGCTGTGAGTGCTATTTATCTGTAACGTGATAAATTTAAACATAGATTGTGCAAGTGCCCAGTTCTAGTATACACAACATTCTTGCTATTTCAGGCTGTGGTTACCATCCTGAGACAACCTGCAACAGCACCGTTATTTACATACTTTTAAGACATCACATGAAAATCAATACAAGGCCTAGCAGTACAGTTCATAATTCCTAATATAAAGTTTTTTGTAAATACATAAGGAAGATTTGACACATAAAACATCTTTCCCAGATGTACAAAATAAACAAACGAGCCCTTATAACCCAGAAGTTGCACCTCACAACTTCTCAAGCCAGTGTTTTAGCCTCCTATTGCTGCGGTACCATCTTCCTTCTGAAAAAAGCAAGCCCCAGGTGGGGCTGCTTCCAAATGCAATGGCCAGAAAGTGCAAGGCGGTCTGCGAGCAGCCTGCAGAAAACTGCACACTGATTGCTCAGAGGAACCTCTGACATGTAGCCCCTCTCCCATTCATTCCTCCTGGAGGCAGGAAAGCTTTTCACCAGACAGATTGGGACAAGCGCCAAAGCTCAGCTCCTTCTACCCACAATGGCTGCTGCATGTTCTTCCATCCATTTCGATTCTTCACATGTTTCATTTTGGAGCAGAACTGGAACAAGTGAGAGCACGCTGCAGCTGCGGGAGGAAGGGAGCCAGCTCCTGGCAAGAGTTACACCCCACAGAGGGCTGTTTCTTCATATAACCATTGAAAAACAACCGCCTGCTCTGTGGGCACCCCCATCCTCAGCACACTCCTGTGCCACGCGGCTGGAAGGCTCACCCCACCATGGGATGTTCTTCCAGCACTTCAGGATTATTCACCTTACGGCTGTTCTACAGGCTGCTCTCAGCACATGCATATATGCGCATTAAAATACACGATCCTACCAGCAAACATCCTAATTACAACTCTAAATAAAAGACTGATTTGAAGTTTAAAAGGGATGTTTCATCAGTAGCTTTGTGTTGCTGTGGAAACAAGATTCCAAGGGCATATCCAGGGATAAGAGTCTTTCTGAAATTTTGAATAATTCTGCTTGCAACCAGGAGAGGAGAGGCAAAAATAATTCCCAGCAAACAAGCTGATCTATGAAGATCTTTAATCTCTCCATTCAGTCTACATTTAGCTCAATCACGGACATTTCTACAACATGCTGACGTTTATCAAGTTACAATGCAAATAGTTTAAACTTATTTTTAAGACTGCTGTAAAAAAACCCCACAGTATTATGATGTAGTAATAACCAGCAGTACCATAACAGACTGCTCACTATGATTTTTGGGGTGGGGGAAAGTAGGAAGGTAGTGCTATGGGTGCTGATTTGTGGAGGGGACTGTGTGGTTTTAGTTTGGTTTGTGTTTTTTTTTTATTCACATATTAACACTTCAAGATTCTTCAGAATAATTAGTTTCTGATTCTAGATGATTAAAATACAGGGAGTAGCTACAGTGTGTTATTCTTTTACCAAAAAAAAAAATGGAAAAAGGATAAAAGTAGTCAAAGACAGCTTCATATTTGAGGACATTCAGTAATGTGCCATTTTTATACCACTGAATATACTTTTTGTCCCCAACTGTAAACACGTATGGGTACTAGAAGTATGTGTACTTTGTCCATTTATTCATAATATTTTTGAAGATAAATAAGTATATTATTCATTAGAGCTTTTTTATTAGCACTAACTTACTGAATCAGCACCTGGTTTTAAAAGGCATATGTACCTATTCATATTAAAACATACTTGCCTTGTTTTACTAGACCTCAGTTTATGAAAAGACAACCCATCTCTAGCTCAGAGTTTTTGTTTTGATTTATTAGCTTTCTCTAGAATAGGTTCTCAGTAACGGAACATCTCTCTCCCAGGCTTCCCAGCTGTGAATTCAGGAAAAAAAGCTAATCAAACAAGGACATCTTAATAAACTTTTACTTTGCTCCATTAAAGTTTTAGTTTTACAGACTAATTCCTACTATGTAGGACAGTTAGGAGATCCATGAAAATGGAGAGCTACCTAAATATTAGATTATAAAAACCAAACAAACAAAAACAAAAAACCCCACCCAAAACAAAAAACCAACAGCACACACACAAAAAACCAAAGCAAGCCCAACAAACTTCAGCCTTAAGGGTCTAGTTGCTTTTCAAGCTACAAAAAGATTATAATAACTTTAAGAACATGAGCACCATGTACTTTTTCATCTTACTCAGACAAAAGTCAAGTAAGCTGTAATTCCGCACTCTTATCTATTGCTATGCTACAGAGACTCCCCATTGATCATTAAAAAAAATAGCTGTATGTATTATTTTCTCGGTCTTCAGAAAACATGCATAAGCACTACTAGCCTATAATCATAGAATTGCTTAGGTTGGAAAAGACCTTTAAGACCATCAAGTCCAACCATAAACCCAGCACTGCCAAGCCCACCACTAAACCATGTCCCTAAGCACCACATCTACCTGGCTTTTAAACTCTTCCAGGGATGGTGACTCCACCACTTCCCTGGGGAGCCCGTTCCAACGCCTGACACCCCTTTCCGAGAACAAATCTTTCCCAATATCCAATCTAAATCTCCGCTAGTGCAACTTGAGGTCATTTCTTCCCATCTTACCACTTGTTACTTGAGAGAGGAGACCAATACCCTCGATGCCACACCCTCCTTTCAGGTAGTAGTAGACAGTGAGGTCTACAGAGATTCTACAGGTTAAATAACCCCAGGTCCCTCAGCTGCTCCCATCACACTTGTGCTCCAGCCCCTTCCCCAGCCCTGTTCCCTTCTCTGAACTTAGTCCAGCACCTCAGGGGTTTTCTTGTCATGAGGGGCCCAAAACTGACCCCAGGATTCGAGGTTTGGCCTCCGCAGTGCCCAGCACAGGGGGACAGTCACTGCCCTGGCCCTGCTGGCCACACCACTCCCGATACAAGCCAGGATGCTGTTGGCCATTTTGGCCACCTTGTCACTCTGCTGCCTGATGTTCAGATGGCTGTCAGTCAACACCCCCAGATCCCTCTCTGCCAGGCACTTTCCAGCCACTCTTCCCAGAGCCTGTACGCTGCCTTGGGTTGTTGTTACCCAAGCGCAGGACCCGGCACTTGACCTTGTTAAACCTCATAGAACTGGCCTCAGCCCAACAATCCAGCCGGTCCAGATCTCTCTGTATGGCCATCCTACCCTCCAGCAGATCAACACTCACACCCAATTTGGTGTCATCTGCAAACTTACTGAGGGCACACTCAATCTCCTCGAGATCATTGATAAAGAGATTAAACAGAAGTGCCCCCACAGCCAGACACGGAAACTCACCTGACAATTTTTTTTATTTTTGTTTTTATTTTCCAACCAGGGTCCCTTCCAATCCCTAACATTCTGGGATTCTGTGTGATTCAGGGGGAAAATAAATCTAATTTCTAAACCGGTGTCCTTTATCACAAGTCCGTAGCGAGGTGCCCAAGTAATCAATGCAGACTGCTCCATCATGCTTTTAGTTAACTTCTGAAGCTTACTGCGTGGAAATGTAGCTGCACTGCCTTCACCTTCACCACCTCCTTTTTCAGTCCTCTCTCTCTCATAACATTCAGTATCAATCCTAGTATTAAAGATTGCTGGCATAATTATGGCAACTCTTTCCGCCCATGACAAATGTGAATAATTACTCATAAATGTTATTAACTCTTTGGCAGTTTCTGATCTGCTACAGGTTATTGCCCTTCACACCACAAATTTTTAAGGCACTTTTGTAACCTCCTATAGGAAATTTGTTTTCATATATCTACTCAAATGATTCTAGTAGGTTACAAAAGCATTATTTTATTTTTCAGTATTTGAAAAGGAAAATCTGATGGAACCTTCCAAAGCATTACAATTTAAAACTATTTACTACGCACATAATAAAGATTTAATAATCTAATTCCTTAGATCATTCCTAGTATTTTGAAAATAAATAGTTAGTCATGCAAAATGGAGCCTGTTAAATAAATCACTTTTGCCAGAAACTCAGTCAATTCATAATCCAGGGTGTGGCAGACCAGATGATTTGTGCTTTGTTAGCACCTACTAAGCAGAACCATGGAAAACAGCAATTCCAGAAATGCACCTTAATATCTAGTATTAGAAAAACAGCCATTTCACCCAAGGTTTTGTATTGTTTGGCTAAAGATGTCATTTCACTTTATGGTGTTTTGATCAATCTTACTTGCTTGAAAAAAAACAATCACTTCTCTCAGTCTCTTCTAATATGTATTTTTCTTTCTATACCTTTAGCTGTGAAGCCCTGTGACTTCAAATCGCCATATATGCCTGCTTTATTTTATAGTACTTCAGTTCAAGTTGGTCTTCAGAAAACAGACAACTTTTACATAGTCTATTTTTTCCACATCTTGCCTTCCCACTTAGCTTCCCCGTTTTAGAGGTTTACAGGTTCTCCACTGCCAATATTTCCTTCGATAGCATCTATGCCAAATTTAACATTTAGGCAAACTTCACTGTTATATTTCAAGGTCCTCTTCCTATCTGCAAAATAAAACCTCCATTCCAAAAGCACCCATCGCTTTTGATAAGATATTATGACATTAAGTATCACTAGCTTTATTCTCTCTATATAAACTTAAAGACAACTCCTGTGGGAATCAATTTCAGGCTAAAATTGTAAGAGCTCGACAACATCTGAGCCAACCTAAGGGCTCCATGAATTAAAAGGAGTGGTTGTGGCTCACTCCCCTTTTTGTGCCTGACAACCCTGCTCCTTTCTCACTTTTTTGCTTGGAGCAGTTGCTTTCTTTGTGCCAGTTCAGAGAACTAAAGCAGCTCAAAGTCAAAGCAGCTTATGAACAGGAACAGTAAAGAAGTCTTTACCTGTATATTCCCCTTCCCCTCCTGCGTCAGCACTAGCACTCGACGGGTTTTGTGTCAGTCACATCAACTTACCACCTTTACGTTTTACTTTTTATGAAGCAACTTCACCTAAACCAGGTTCCCACCATGGCTAACTCTACAGCTCTGTAAGCACCAGCACAAGAGCGGAGGAAGGAATGACCCAACACGAGGCACAGAAGGAAAGGTTGCTCCTTTAGAAGCACCACAGCCCGAGATCAGCACAAATCAGTCATGCAAACCACAGCATAAGCGTTGAGGTCCCACTGTCATGAAAGCTCAACCTCCACACGACCTGATGAAGCGCCAGCTTCCTCCTCCTGTGCTTATGGCCTCTCAAGAGGCAACAAAAAGCCACCAAGACAGCAATGGTGGATCAGTTCCACAAGCAGTGTCACTCCAGAGTGAAGGAAACAACTGCTGCCAGCAGAGCAGCACTGTGAATGTGTGCAGGAATCATCGTCCTTCCCTAGAGAGAGGGGAGAGAGCTGGGAGTGAAACCGCATTAACAAATCCCCCAGTGTGGTTTACTCTTCTGTCTAATAATGTTCTAATTTGACTTCAATCCCTAATCAGCTTTAGAAAAAGGAAAAAATCCAGACAATTATGATATTTTTTTCAGGAATTAACTTATTTGATTCCACGCTACATAAATCTTCAAAAGAGACAGTTCACAGTATCCCACTCCAATGGAAAATAAATAAATAAAACACTGAACAAGATCATCCATGTATACTTAGCAGAGGTTTTCCTAAACCTGTAGAAAAATCAGTGCAAAATCAAAACTATCACAAAGTGCCAGAGAAAGCAAGCTCTACTGTCCACCCTACCATGGCCAGTTCAGTACTTTGCTTGCAAAACAAGACAAACAAGACAAACAAAAACCCAAACCACCAGCACTGACAGTGCATCTCACCACTATCAGAAGTTACTTCCCTTCAGTATCCGCTTACAAGGCATTTTTTGCATGTTTTTTCTATCTTTTTAAAAAGACATGCCAACAGTAAACTCTAGCCCCTCAACATACTAACAGTCGTGTTTTGTTCAGGCAGGGTATTGGCATTAAGACATGTCAGCTCCCATAACTAAAAGGAAGATATTTCACAATTATGAAACACTCAGAAAAATCCAATATAAAAGTCAGCCTGAATGTCACTTGGGGTACTTTGCACCATCCAAATCCCAATAAAACTGGGCAAATTCTGGACTGAAGCAGTTTGGGGAGTATTGATTTGCAGTGCTCAAATGACTTCAAGTTTTACGCAGGACACATCAGCAATATCTGGTGGAGCAAACTGCCTTCTCTCCAAACAACTGAGAAGGCACCGCAGTAACAGCTGCTAATTTTAAGGAAAACTGCAAAGTGAAGTAATTGCATATTATAAACTGTAAGTCTAATTGCAAGTTGCTGGTACTTAAAACGTCCCCACACCACAGGCAAATTACTTTCTATCATGTTAACAAAAACTCTCATTTGCATTCCAATCACCACAGAGTATTTCAGTATTTTATGAAAATTCTCTTAAAATACAAAAGAAGAACCTTCAAGAGACGAGATCTTCTGTTAACAGAACTTGTGATTTTAGGTACTGCTAAACAAGATAAATAGTAAAAACACTTGCACAACTCCACTAAAAACTGGACTGTCATGGAAGATTCTGTCCAAATCTAATAGAACAATATTCTATTCAAGCCTTTCTACAAGCCGTCTGTCTATATATACAGACACACAAACTGTTTCATCCACTGTTAACCTAACGCTGCCAAGTCCACCATCAATGGCAAGAAAATATCAATTATAAGAAAATAATCTCATCAAATAACCCCCATTTGAATGACATTTATTACTACCTGAATCTTATTAATCTACCTGGTAGAAGCTGACTAAGCAATGCATATTTGGCTTTCAATGTACCTTGCAAAAAGATGAGTTTGATAATAGCTTCTTTATAAGCCCAAAAGTTTTAATAACGTAAAGGAAAATAAGTTCCCTTCTGAAAAAGAGATTCATTCCAAAGCAAAAAACTCTCTTTAATAACTGACTTAACAATTAATAGAATCTAGGTTTTACACAAATAAACCATCTGAAACAAACTACGCTTTGCTGCATTTCACATATCCTATTAATTTAATTTACCTTACAAAACAGTATAGTTGTACTCTATAATACGTTTATGGCTCCATATGCTTCATTTGAGTGATTTGGAAATCAAATACAATTGAAATAGCTTAATAAAATGTTATGGGGCTTGTTTGTTTGTTTCCAGACATTATGTGAAACGTTCCTAAAATACCTCACTTTAAGTGCACGTAAAAGTACTGTCTAGATTAGCAGAACAACATCCAGCTTCATCCATGAGCAGCACCTGCCCACAGCCAAGAAAACTAACCATGGACTGGGCTGGGTTATTAAGCACGTAGCCAGCAGGTCAAGGAAAGGGATTACTGTTGTGAGGCCACATCTGGAATTCTGTGTCTGGTTTTCCTTTCTCCCAGCACTGGAGCAAGTCCAGCAGAAAACCCTTAGGATGCACAGTGGGCTGAAGGACCTGACATACAAGAAAAAAATAGAGAAAACTGGATTTCTACAGGCTAGGAGGGGAAAAAAATGAAAAAAAAAAAAAAAATGTGGGTGGGAAGAAAGCATCTAATTACTGGTTTAAACTACATAAAGGGTGATACAGAGAAAAATGACCCAGACACTTCTCAGAGGTACAGTATGGAGGACAAGAGGTGACCATCAAGTTGCATCAAGGGAAACTCATGTTTTTAAAGGCAAAAAATTCACTGGGGAATTGGTTTAACACTAGAACCAGAAGTTGCCCAGAGGTGTTGTGGAATCTCCACCCGGGAGACTTTGGAAATATTGAGTGGACAAGTTGAGCAACTTGATCTAATTTTGACATCAGCCCTGCTTTGAGTAGGAGGTTGGACTACATGACCTCAGGAAGTCCCTTTCAACCTACATTATGCTGTGAAAGATTCCACAGCAAGATGTCATAAAATATTTTTATTAAATATCCAACTGATCAGTTAATTTCATCACTAGATCAGAGTTGAAAGCTATGACAAAGCATCAACATAAAAAGCATTAAAAAAATTACTGTTGGCAAAGAACTAGTTTTCAAATCAAGTTAAGCTGTACATCTACTCCATTGGCAAGTATTAACTCCTCTGTGGGCTGTAGATCCCCACACCTAAACAGGGAGCTCACTGAACAGAGCCTGGTGTCCTACAAATACACATTTCTCATCTCCAGAGTACCAATAAATCCATCCGTGAAACTGGGACATCTGTCACCTCTCTTCGGGCAAGTCAGACTTCTCATACGTGACCTCCTGATACAGCGTCTTCTTCAGCTGAGCAGCATACAGGATTTCTTCACTGTAGCAAAATACCTATTTTTAAGAAACTTGTAGAAACTTTCCATCTCTAAGACCTCTACCATCTGTCAAATTTGGTAGAAGGCAGGCAACAGGTTCAAGAATCATATGTAGGAGTACAGGAGACAGACTGATGCAACCACATACAGATACTATAACCACATGAGCCTTATTTCCTTAATACATCAGGCTTAAAAAAATAACACAAGTTATCCCTCTCTGTTTCTGTGGGCTGGACCAGGCTATGTTAAGAAAATGTGTATTTATTTATAAAATGCAAGTGCCCCTGAGCTGCATCCCTCAACTCTTGAGCTAATATCCCATTACTTTGGGTGGACGGGAGAAGTTGCTACCTCTCATCTTCCATCAATCTCACAGACAGTTCTGATACAACCAGAGCGAGCAAGTAGCTGCTGCCCATCCCTGCCACCTGCTGCACAGCTTGCGGACCTCCTGTCGCATCCCAGGGGAGAGAGGGAAAAGCAGCTCTAATTGCTCCTTTCATGTTTCCACCTCAGATTAAACAAGTTTGGGTGACTGAAGGGAAACACTGACCTGGACCTCCTCCCCAGAGGACAGAAGCTGATAAGTAGCCACCAATTACACTCCCTGATAAGAAGGATCTGTGGGGGTTGGCTAACTTGTATCAGCTCCCCATTTTCCTCATGACAAAGACTAGAACATGTTAATTACTGGGTATGGACACCCATACCCAACCTGTGTTCCCTAAAAGCACATATAAATAGGAACATCAATCTCTATACTTGCTCTGTGATTACAGTGTACTTTGTCCGTATCAATGCAACTTACAGGCTGTTTCTGATCCTTGCCACAGAGCAGCCCGCCCACCTGACCCTCACAGGGATGCAAATGCTACCTTTTTGTGTAACGCTGGGCAGTCTCAAAAGAAAATATTACACAATCAGCAAGCTCATCAAGTTTTCTATTTTCATCTTTTAATATCTACACCTTGCAGATCATTCTATCCCTGATTTTTTTTTTTCTGTTTCAAGCCTCTTCATGAATACCCTTCTCAGATTTCATTTTCAATTATCCATCTTCTACAAGTAGGGCTCTTCTGTGAGACAGTAGAAAGGAGCAGAACTTTGAAAAAACTACTGCCAAATGCTTAAATATTGTGTCCAGTATTACTTTAAAGTCCCTCTATTGACTACCTGAACTTCTATTATCGCTCTTCTATATCACATCAGTAACACAAAGATGTCTTTGTAACAACACGGTCAAATTCAGGCCAAGAAATTCAAGATTTGAGCTTCAAGTTTGTTTTCTTCCAACTGTGTTCATGTTTGTTACTTATTGCAGTTATTCACAGCAGTAACAATACTTCACATTCACATAAGCCTGATTATAAAAAGGACTTCCAAAACCCAGAATATAAACCAACATCCCTATCACAATCCCATTCATCATTTCTTTCCCAATAGCTGACTTGTTTTAAGCTGTCAAATGACCATCCTTAACAAATTTCCGCTGACCAACTTGATGAAGAGCAATTCACACCAGAAATTTAAAGCTCAACACAGTCCTACTATTTTGCTGTGTCAGTGTGTTTAAAGTATGGCCTGTTAACAGATTTTGTTCGTTTGTTTTTTAAGAAGAAAAAAAAAGCCCACCCACATTTGGGAAGGAGGAGACAATCTCACAAACCTTTCACACTTATTGTGTCTGAAAGGCAGCTCTGAAATTTTCAGACTTAGTGTGAGAGTCAGTCCCAGCTGAGGTTGATAATCCCCTATCACTGACAGAAAGGGCAAGTTACATGAAGAGTTTCCCACCAAAGCCCTTCAAAACAACTCTTAAGCAAAAGAGAGAGGGAAGAGAAAAAAATAAACACAACATTTGCATATATTTGAACAAATTAATTCAGAATAACAAACATGACTGTATGACTAAGTTGCTCAAAGACAGTCCTACAGTCCTGGAAAGTGCTGAAGATTGTGGCTAAAACTTGGTTTGCTCTGTGGTCATCCTCTAGTTTCACATGCAGAAATTCTGAAAACAGGTTAGAAAGGAACACCAGCACGGCTATCCACTTATTACCTTCTTCACCTCCAGCAACAAAATTGCCAAGTAAGATGCAACCCTGTATCAAAAAGGATGAAGGATTTTGGCAGAGTTTAACTGGAGGACATCAAGATGGGGGTTTGCCTGATGCCTTTTCTGCTTGCAAAGCTGAGAAAGCGCAACCACAACACAGCAGTAAATACACTGCTAAGTTTATTTTTACTCTAAACCTGATTAGGTTAAAAAAGAATGCACTGGAGAAAATAGATCAATGCCTTTAAGGGTTTTCAAATCCAGATGAGAGAACATTCGCGTACAGTCTATTCAGCCAACATCTTCCTCTATTTCCTGTGCTGTTATTTTATGTTGCGATCAATATTTCTCAAACATTATTCTCTCTGCTGCAAAATCAAAATGGAAGACTGACCGTAACAGCACTATCCTAAGAATACTTAATTTGCCCTTTTATTAATATAATTAAAATAATTTTATTGTTTTCAGCTCCCTAATCCAATAACCTAGTCATACAAGACTTAGGAAAAATAAGGAAAAGAGTGAAGGATTTTAAGAGTAAAGTCACTTGTTTTCTGTATAACAAGCCTTCTGGCACAATGCACTTGCAAATAACCAGCATCTCCCAAGTTGTACGCATTAGCTGTAGGTCTAAAACAAAATCATCAAAGCTTGCTTTGCTTTCCCTCATTAAAGTGCAGAAATTTAAATGGATTTTGCAGTTGCAGGAAACATCTCCATCTGCACGCAGCCTGCCCTCTACCCCGCCCCAAGGGAGAGGCTTCTGCAGATCCTCGCTGCATTAGCAATCAAAGCTAGATAAGAAACATGTAGTGTTAAATTGCATAACCTATACCTCCGTTGATTTATAACTAATCTTATTTAATCATAAGAGCTTGTATGTTAGGCACTACAAAACCTTACAGTTGCTATGGCATTTAACTACAACAAGTGCATCCAACACTTGCCTTATCAAGTATAACAATATAAACTGAGACTTTGTTCCCTGTCATTTCACACCCAAGGCAGAAGAGCAATAACGAAGTGCACAACATGCGCAATTTAGTATTTCGCATTAATAATTTTAGAGTAAAAAATACAAGAGCCAAGTGCATATTTCAACTGAACTGGAGATTTGGAATTTTTGTTAGTAATTCTGTACAGCATTCATAGCAGAGACAATATATTGGAGCAAGTTTTTAAATAAAAGATAACCTTATATAGTTTTGGAGGGGAAACAGTTTCAGTATGTAACTTAATAACGTAGCATTTGGAGGGGCAGAAAGTGGCCCCATCTCCCCTGTATCTGCTCACTAGCACAGTGATGCCAAAAAAGGGCATCAACTGCCATCCTACTGCTCTTTGTAATCTCTGATCTGTGGCGAAATATTTCAGCTTTAACACGTTGTCTGTTAAACACACTGCTAACACCTCGTTTCACACGAACCACACTATACAGAGTGTACATCTTGGAAATACTGCTGCCAAGTACTTTCCTAAATGAGACTGCAAGTGTAAACCAGTGCAGTTAGTACTGAGATTATCTGCACTGGTTTAGTTGCCCTAGCCCAGATGATAAAGTACACAGTAATCAAGTACAGCTTGTACCATAAACTACATTAACAGGCTTTGGACTCAATACATTGTTGTGATTTCTAGCACTAAAACGATAACAAGGATATTTTTACACTGTAAACAGGATTGCTGATTTACATTTTGAAGGTTCTTCCCACAGCAAAAAAAGCAAAGGCCACAACTCAAAACTTCGCAAGCGGCTCACCTCCCAGCTCAGATCAGGCCTAGACTAAAGCTTCCACCCTGAAATACAGGATGACTTCATCTTAACAGGCCAGCACAATTCAATGACTATATGCAAAAACTTAAAGCTATAAAACCTGTAACATACAGCTGAAGGCTGTGAGGAGCCTTTGCTGAGAAATGCACTGCTTTACAAAAGATGAAGCATCAGAGAAATAAATTAATGCTGATAAAGCTTCCATGAAGTCATAGCCCGTAAATCTCATTTAGTACCTCTGGTCAAAAGCACGCTGAAGAAACAGATGCAGCATTGGAAGAAAGTTGACAAAACAATAACAAAAGAAGTTTTTCATCTGCATCCCATAAATTACTTCAGAAGTAAGGCGGTTTTTAACCTCTTTTACTAATAGAAGACAGAATAAGAAATCCTAAGTGAGGCCACTGAGCACGTCAGATTTATAACCCAGACGCTACACGGAGCATCATCCCAACTCATTTAGATTGAAAAGAAAAAAAACAACAACCCATCTCACGCTCTCCATCCGCTTAGTTTACCTTTTCAGTCTTTAGTATCTAATTCACCCAAGTCTTTAAGAGTGATATCAACCAAAGCAAACACACGCGATCGCTTTTTAGTGAGACTTGGCACAAAAAAAAAACAACCAAAAGCTAGAAAGGCTGAAGAGAACTTTCACCTGCACGCATGTTAATATAGACACTAATCTGGCAGGCTTTGCGGCACAGACAGCACGTCCTAAGAAAAGCCTGGTAGGGGCAGCCACTCTTATGCACAAATTCACTCTTTTTCTCAGCCGTGAGCCCAGGGCCAGGCAGGCAGGTGAGCCCTGAGGGGGCACAGCGGGCCGCGGAGCTGCTAGCAGGATTTTACCTTTCCCCCTTTTTGACCGCCTGCAATAGCACTACAGAGAGGGAGAAAATAAAAGAGAGCAACCAACTCTAGAGACGGGGACGAAAAATATCCAAGGAAATAAACGCACGGCTGAAAGGAAACGAGACGTTGAGCTGCACCCAAGGATGGAGGAATTTTGGAAGCGGGGGGAGGCGGCAGCGAGGGAGGAGAAAGGGGATGCCGGAGGGACAAGCCTCGGGAGCACGGAGGGAAAAGCAGAGTTGAGGAGAGCGAGGCAGAGATGCTGGAGCCCCGGCCTCCCCTCCCCCGACACACGGGCGGGCCGGAGCCCGCGGCCGGGCCCCGCGGAGGCTGCGGCCGGGCAGGGCGGCGGGGAGGGAAGGAGGGAGGGAGGGAGGGAGTTGTTGAGGGCAAGGGCGCTGCCCCAGCCGGGCTGGCTGCCGGCACTCACCACACCATGCCGTAGGCCCCCTCGCCGATGTAGGAGAGGTTGGTGTAGCGCGGTCCCACGTCGAACACTTGGCCCCGCACCATCTCCGGGCCCCCGGCGTTGGCAGAGCCGCCCGCAGCCCCGGCCCCCGACACCGCCGCCATGTTGTCCGTGCCGGGAACCGCGGTGACTGCGTGGGGGGGGGCGGAGGCGGGGGGAGGAGGAAGGAGGGGGACGAGGAGAAGGATGCGGGAGGGATGGAAAGAGGCGCCGCCCGCTCCGCAGCACAGGCCGCTGCCACCGGCTCCGAGGCCCCGTCAGCGCCGTCCCCGCCGCGGCCGCTCTGAGGAGACGCCGCCGGCCGCGCGCGCGCACCGAGCCAGGCCGGGGGGAGGGGAGAGGGGCGGGGGCTCGCGCGGAGGGAGAGGCGGGGAGGGGTAGGGGGCGGGGAAGGGGGCGGGGCCGGGGACTGCGGTAACCGCAGCCGCTGGGGAGGGGGCGCGGCGGGCGGGTCACGTGGTGGGCGTGCCGGCTCTACGGGCGCGCGGCCGCCCGGCGCCATTAGAGGCGTCAGGTGACGGAGCCGGAGGCAGGAAATGGAGCCGGGCCGGGGTCCCGCTCCCGCCGCCCTCCCGCTGGAGAGCCGGGCGGGCCCTCCCGGCAGCGGGCGGGGCTGTGCAGGGCTCCAGTCCCTGGGCGCCCGCCCGCAGGAAGCCCCGGGCGCCGGGGGTCCCGCACGGCGCTGTGACACCGCTACCCGCGGGCTGGGCGGCCGAGAGGCGCTGCAGGAAAAGCGCTTCTCCGTAGCGAGCCCCGGCCGGGCCCTGCGCGGCTTCGGCTGCGCTGCAACCCGCTGGTGTCACGCAGCGCAAGGTTGTTATATGTGAAAACTGAATTGCTGTAATAAGGGCAAGTTTGTTTCTGACATTTCCTAACTTCAGTGCTTAGTTTTGCAAGCCCTAGTTAGCAGATGGTTTTTATACAGAATTACGTTTTCCTCCTAGTTGTTTCCCATATAAATAAACTTAGGGCTTGGACAAGAGGTGAAGGTGCAGTTGGTGGTTTGCGTTGTGCCATTGGCAGTGTCTGTCCCGTTTTCCTGCAGTAGCTGTTGCTTGATCTGGACGTCCACAGAAACTGTGCACAAGGATCTTAACCACTTCTGATTTTTTGGTTTTTCCTCGCAATTTAACCTTCTTGACAAAAAGTATTAACCCTGATCTGAAACGCTGCTGCTGCCTGCTTTAACTACTATTGCCAGCACTGCTTGAGGTGTGCTGTATCTTCTGTTTCTTTGAAAATGTGTTCAAGTACATATCTTTATACACCTTAGCATGCTTGTGTCTCCACGTTTATACCCATGCCAGCCTGTCAGAAGACCCCTGTGTGGAATCATCTGATTACCCCTTGACTATCAA
This sequence comes from Columba livia, assembly GCF_036013475.1. Classification (NCBI taxonomy): domain Eukaryota; kingdom Metazoa; phylum Chordata; class Aves; order Columbiformes; family Columbidae; genus Columba; species Columba livia. The sequence goes on from NC_088618.1 coordinate 8,142,168, forward strand.
GCTTTTCTCTTAGAAGCAGTTATTAATTTTGCATTCCAGTTTACAGCGCTCAGACAGAACTTGTTACCTGACAATCCCGTTGCTCACAGGTTCTTACTGGTTGTACTTTGCCCTCTTGTTACTCTCGATTCTGCTGCCATTTCTACTATTGACATCTCTGCTGACGGTCCTGCTTCTTCATGTCTGTCCTTGCCTTGAAGGCGTCCCTGCCTGTGCTCTGCGTTTTCCTTCTCCCAGCTGCCAGCGGCTCGTTTCTGGCGTTCCACCACCTTCTGGCCCCGCGTGCTGCGCTCCAGCTTCCTTCGCCATCCGCCCAACAATCGCAGTTTTCCGTAGCTGCTTCCAAATGCTGTACAACCTCCTGATTACAACTGGCTAACGTCCCCCGGAGCCTCAGGATGGATGTTTGACCAGAAGTCGAGAGGGAAGAGTTTCTGGTTCCAGTTGTGCAGCTGGTTGCCCAGACTGCAGCTTGAGGACTCTCCCTCCAGCCCAGCAGGGTCTGGCTTTCAGACACAGCCCCAGCCTAGCTTGGTGGAGTGAAAGCTGGCATAGGTCACCAACATCATCTAATAAACTCCCTCAATGATACAGCTTGGGTTTTTGAGTATTTGAGTGGGATAATGCTTCCCATGTATTTATTTTCACTTTCTTCTCTGTGATGTGTCCTCCTGCACTTCAGCATTATTTTCTCAGTAATTTTAGAGAGCAGTAAACGTGAATAAATGTTTAAATTTTCTGAAACCAAGTAAATGTTATTTAAAAGGTTCTCTTAGCTCTAAAAATGAAGTTGTGCTTACAGTTCTGATTACATACATAAATAAATCTGTCATCAGCAAATGCAAAACAAATGATTATAGAGAATCTAGCTTAAACACAACCTGTCATAGCAAATTTAATTAAAAACTGGTGTGTATCTAGATTATTTTCTACCTTCACTGGGACGTGTGCGATCAAAAAGGAAACCAAGCAGGCAGACCAGGAAATTGCGGGAAGACGGTCAGCTCCTTGAGTGCTGTGTTTAAATAGGTGTCTAATCCAATTAAACCCAAATAAGTGGTCAGATTGCTACGGCATGCTTTCCCAACCATCTCCTGTGGCAGAACTGACTGTATGTATTTCAGCAAAGCACTCCCGTTAACGAGATAGACCACGCAGAAGTGTTATCAATTGCTTTTTAACCTGTTTAAATACACTGTCATTACCTGCACTTAATGTTGGGTCTTTTACCTCAAAAAGGTGACATTAAAACCTCACTTCTGGAAAGAACATTAATGTGCTTTCACAAAATTATTAGTTCCAGGATCAAAATAAAGGGTTACACTGGGGGAAAAGAGGTGATACTTAGTAAAAAATGATAGCAGATGGTGAAAACCCTTTTATTTCAAAAAGAAATCAAATCACCGCTGAGAAGAGTTTGTCCAAGCAGAAACACAGTATCTTCAGGTTGAAAGCGATATTAGGAAACAGCCAAGCCGTACAACCGGGCAGTTTAAAAGTGCCACGGTTTCGACGATCTCCATATCAAGTTTGGGACTCCCATGGCTGAGTTCATCCTACAATCAGGGTCTAGAAATTCTCTGTCCTGTTACACGTCTACTTGAACTGTTAACTTCTGTAAATAGGTCCCTCAAAAAAAGCAAATCTCATGCTATGAAAGGTCCTACAAGTCCTGGAAACAGTATTAGGTTTAGTAACAGGTTTAGGCAAAGGACAAACACTGTGTAGCTGCCATGCTGTGCCACTCTATTCAATTTTTTGTGCCAATTTAAAACTAAAGCTACGTTTCCCAAAATCATTATCATATTATTTGTATTATTTGCGTGGGGTCACAGAAGATGCAGGTTTCTTGGTAGCTGCTGTAGGAGTGTGGCATTTGCTTTCCGAGTACCTCAGCATGGCCGGAACCTCCCCATCATCCCAACACAGTGTATTTAAAAACATTTTCCCAGCATTATTTAAAAGGACCTCAAGCCTCTGTGCGGGGGTGACAAGAGAGCGAAATAAGACATGTAAGATGTTTTATAAAGATATCTTTTAACTTCTAAGGCACTCAGGAACCATGGTGATGAATGTGACACAAACTTAAATTGCTTAGATATGAGCTCTGATCCACAGGGAACTATCCTAAGATTCATTAAGAGCATCAGATGCTAATAACTTTTAGTCAGTACCTACCTGGGCTTGATTTAACTGGTGACATGCGGCTGAAATCCCTTGAGACTGATTCTCATTTCAGTGTCGGCCACAGCATTGACAGTGCAAAGTGATCTCAACGAAAATGCAGATCTCGGTGCAATCTTACTCTGTTGGGAAGTTAAAAACAGCCTCTCACTCAATTGCTGGGCAACTGATGCCAAAACAAAGTTACTTTCCCCCTCCCAGTCTTTCCTTTTTTGCCCATTCAGCATTCTGACTTCACAGGTAGCTTATGGTGGCTTATACACCGCACTTAACACCAGTAAACAGATTGCTGTGTTTGTTTTGTGCACGCCAAGGGGAGCACGAAAGATGATTAATTGCAGAACTATACTGTCAGTAGCAATCTTGACCTTGCACTGGGTGTCGTCGTCACTGTCAGAATCTGTCGCTGTTGTAGGAGATATCTTGTGTTATCTATCATGTTCTTGTTAGATTTGCTGTTCACAAATACAGCTTGAAAATGCAGTTGCATTTTCAAAGTCATTTTTTGCATAAGTAGTTCACTAATATATTGTAAATATTTTCTAAAGGGATCCATCTTACAGCAACCTTAAAAGCTTATTATATAATTCTAACAATTTTAATGACTATAGTGACATTTTGCTGCTGTCTATATAAAATTAAGTTGCTTTTCTTTTTCAGCTGCAGTAGCAGCAGTAGCCAGGCACTGACCTGCACTCCAGTAATGGAAATTTCCCAGCCTCAAAGCACACTCTGTCTCAGTCAGCCGCAATAAAACTCTGAGTGATTTCAATATTGTTGTGTGCTTTACTTGTCCTCAGGTATCTGGAGCTGGTATCTCGAAAACCAAGCTACTCCTCATGAGCTTGCTTCGTCTTGCCCAAGACTTAGAATTCATTAAACAAGCTGTGGATTATAGGAGAATTGAACCACCAGATTAAAAGTTCTTTTACAAGACTGACAAAAAGCCCATACGTATGGTCAATATTTATGCAGAATATTACAGTGACTTTTGAGGGTGCCACTGAAGTCCTGGTATGTGACCACTCTTGTGCCGAAGCTTTATGCACTGGAAGCTTTTACAAAAAGATTGAACTAGTGTATAATATCAATCTCTTGGTCACTGTGTTTCTGGTATCATTGATTGCTAGGCAAATACAAGAAAATATAAAAAACAGAGATAAGATTATTGCAAAACCTCACAAGTCTGATGATTTACAAATACTAAAATATGCAGTCTGTTTCCCCCACTTGTTCTCAGTTCAGCTGCAGACAGGACAAGTGATGCCTCCAACAGAGGCAGAAGTCAAAGAATGTAGAAACAGGATTATTAGGAGTTTTGTTCTCCAGATATTGCAATAACTTCCCTTTTAATACTTCTCATAGCTAAAGACTTAGGGGGTGTTTATGATGAACAGGTTGGCTGATGTGAGGGCAGAGGAGAAAGAATGGTGAAGAATAAAACAGAATATGGCGGGGGGAGAATGTAAAAGTAAAGTAAGATGAACAGGTAGTGGGAATGAACCATGGGAACAGCAGGGTGGGAGCTGCAGGGGTGATGTCCCGACCCCAGTGCATCTGGCTTTGTGCAAGGGAAGCACTCGGCAGACAGACAAGTCCCTTTGTGGGGAACTGGTTTGTGGAATGGTGCCAGACCTTCTAAAAAGAGCTTACAGGACTTGCTTTCACGTGACCTTGTCAGCTGGGGTGATGTTCATCACAAATACACACGCGGCTAATGATTTTGCAACGGCACAGGTATACTTCCTAACTGCCTGTGTCATTGTACTCAGTCTAAATGATGGGCAGTGGCTGAGAAACAGTTGACAGGGAACAGTACAGTAGTGAGATTCTTACATTTTCATATAAAAGTCACTAGGGTTCAAAATTCAGCCAACACTGATACAACATCGCATGACAAGTGTGTGGCAGCCTTTATGAGCAAATTGAAGGCCGTAGCACAGTTATTCTGAATATAAGGTTCCACATACAAAGTGTCACACTTCACTTCCCTGTTGCTGGTCGTGGCAGACAACAAGACCTGGCTGGAAGCAGAGTGGCCTTTCCTCCTTTGCTGGCCACGTCCTGGCCTTGCTGATGCTGAACGATAGAACTGCAGAAGAGGCACCACTGGATTTACAGCTGAGACACTCTAAGAACCTGCAGGGAAACCCCCATCTCTGCTCTCCAAGCTGCCCCTGTGCTGGGGGAGGGAAGGGAGGTTATCAGTTTCTTCTCCTTGCATGTTGTTCAATCCGCTGACCTGAGATCCCAAAGAGACCATACCGCCTATTTTTTTGATAGGTACTGTATACATTACACACATCCGTTTCTGCACTCTGAAATTGATGAATCATCATTCCTTTTTAAAACAACCATTTCTTTTGCAATTTTGCATATCTATAGTAGATAAGAGCTGTGCAATGAGAGAGATTGCTTGAAGGACACAGTGTTACAGTATTTTGAAAAAAAAGAGCCAAGCCGTTAGAATCTGTGTTGCATTACAGGGGTAATGCAATACCTCTGAGCGCTTCCTGTTTATCAGGAGAGATGCAGTTTTCACCACATCATAAAACTTTCAAGCCTTTGTTAATAAATACTGCTAGAGAAAAAATAATATCCAAATAGACAACCCCCTGTGGCATCTGTCATTATAAACAAAAGAAGGTTTTCATTATATATATCAGGGGACTGTTTGTTTGAGAGAAGCAGATTTTGAGGGCCCCCCATCCACCTCCTGCTGAAGTCCATGTTGCATCTCTCATTACATCATGAGACTCCAGCACGTGATTTTTCTTGTGTGTAAATATCAGGACATTTGAATGAGCAAATGTAATTTTTACTATCAGCATTTGTCATTTTTGTAAACAATGTGGGTATACAGAGGACAAACATCTGCAGAATTACTGCACAGAGCTTTATATGAAAATGGCAAAAGTAAGATTTGCTTCTAACAACAATAATCTGCAAGTGCTGAGGTGCCTAATCAAATATACAAATTGTGCAGATGTTCAGCGCAGTGCTGTCTCACAGTGTGGCCTTTCTCACTTGACAGCTTTGTTGTCTCAATTAATTCTTCCAGATAAATCAACCTAGCCTGAAAACATAGAGCTGGGGTGCAGAAGGATGCCGACTTTTCAACACCAGCAACCTTGATGGTGCAATTTGCACCCCCAGCAGATACGAACTTTGGCAAGGGAACGCAAATTGTTGAGGCTGATTCAGGAGGTGGTTGTGATCATGGCTAGAGCTTGGTCTGCAGCTGACAGGCTCACAAGGGTGGGAGTTGGGGAGGAAATTCAAGGTTTCTGCCAATTCTATAGGGAATAAGCATGTTGATAGGTACCTACACAACTAAGCAGAGACAGAGCTTCACCAGTGGAGGAGGCTTGTTAAGTTCAGAGCAAACTAAAAGGCTTATCTGTTTGTTTGGTGTTTCTGGGAGAAATGGACAACGACTGTATACAATTCTTACTCCTTTAAATGGCAATAACATTTAAAACTCTGCCACATAGACTGTTATCAGACCAGGGGAAAGACAGAACTTCAGAAAGATGTTCCCTCCAGCCACCAGCGCTAGGTCTTGTTAAAATGAATTAGTGATTAAGACATTTGTAGCTTTTTTGATTTTGAAAGTTTTAACAATAGGAAAATTATCTGGCTCATATTATTGTTGTCCAACCTGACATATGGTGGTTATTACTCCAGATATGCAGAGCCTAATGATAAGAGATGCCTTTTATAGCTGCAATACATCCATTGTAATCAAGCACTACATCTATCTTACTGCATTACTGAGTCTCTGGGTTTTGTAAAAGTGACACAAAATTGTTGTGAGGATCTATCAGCAACCTGCATCTCAACTAACTATTCAATATGATGTCTCATTTCCCACTGATGTTAAGAGCCAAACTGAATCCCTGGCCTGGAAATCCTGAGAGAAAGACCAACAGCAATGAAAAGTATTTTTGACTGTTACGATAAAGGCTGCTTTAAAAAAAGAAAAGGCAAGAGAACACTGCTCTTTTTGAAGGACATGGCAAAATACCTGTAGGATGATGCTCTAATTTTACAGGTACCATTAATGGTGGCGGGATAGATTAAGTGATTATGCTCTGCCAAACAGTAAGTGTGGGAGAGCAGACAGCAGATGTCCAGCCACTCAGGCCTATGCCTTGTGCACCAGACCGTGGTATGGAAATGTGTGTGGATATTTAATTGTTATTCAACTACGAGTTGCCTGGATTTATGAGTCTGGGAAGCGCATATGCTGCAGTGAGAAATGAGTGTTTATTAGCACAGTAGCTGTGCTGAGCTTTTCTGCAGAGAGGCAAAGTACCCTGTCTATAGAAAATGGATTAAAAGGGGGCAGCGTACCACTCCCGTGTGCCGTTTACCTTTGTGAAGTGCAGCTGGATAAATGCCAATATACAGACACATTTCCATCTTGAACTCTGAACAGCTTTTACTGCTGCTGGGTGCAGATAATAAAAATGCAGCAGCTGTCGTCTTATCAAATCCCAATCTGGAGAAATGTATACGTAAATAAGGGACATAAACAGGACTTCTCCTTCAGGGACAGCTACATGTATACACAAGAATCAACCCTTTAACAGCTAGATTAAGAAGATGGGACCATCGCCCTGTATTCAATCATTTTTCCAGTGCTTGTTGCAGCAAGCTTCTGTGGTCACTCTGAACATTCCTCTTCCCTCCTTGGTTCCTCTTCCACCACTCTTACCCATGTCAACATCCTCCTGGGCTCCTGCAGTCCCGTTCATTCCCTTCTCTGCTGTGTAGATCACCTCCCTTCACCTAGGCAGGCAGGCTCCCTGATCAGGCCACGTTCATCACGTGCCCTTTCGAGGGGAGCACCACCTGGGAGGTGGAGTGGGAGGTGAGGCGCAGAACAGCAGCGAGGCATCCCCAGCACACCCCACATCCGCAGCAAAAATCTGATGTCTGTACTTCTCCCACTCACTGCAGTTCCAGTCTCCATTCTTACAGTGTCCAACTCTCCTTTCCTGGGCTGGTATGGTTTTTTTTGTTGTTGAATTCATTTTCTTACGATTTATTGAGCTGCATGAGCTCATCAAAGGGCCTGACAAGCACCAGACCCGTACAAAGAAAGCAGCAAGGCTGGGAGCAGAACTGTCATTTTTGATACCAGCAGTCCATTAGATTCAACTCAGCTGCCATGTGCTATCAGTCCCTAAATCTGGTTTCATCTGTGAAACAGGGAGGTTTGACTGCACTGCTGAGAAACCTTCAGGCACTTTTCTTTTGCCTTTGCCATCTTTTGCTGCACTTTTCTCTATTCTGGAAAAACGCAGGAAAAAATAACAACGAGGGCAGTTTTATAGTGACTTCCTTACCACCTCCTTTCTGCTTGTCCTCTTCCTCTCCTGCTTCTGCCATTTAGCCCTCCCCAAATCTTCCTGCTGTAATTCTCCATGCTCCCGGTGACCTTGTCCTATCATCTCACGAGCAGCTGCTGACCTCTAGAAACACACTCCTGCTCCAGGATCTTTTTCCTTGCAAACACACCGCACAAGCAGGACAGACAAACGCAGGCCTCCCTTCCCAGGACAAGCCTTCAAAAAAAGAAGTATTACACAATCCACAAGACATGCGCATTACTCACCAAAACAATCATGGGTATCCTATTTCTGCAGCCCTGCCTCTCAGTGCTTGTTTCTTTCCAGTATCGTACCGATATCCTGAAGCTGGAACCCAATGGCAACTGCATACGTATAAAACTAAAGCCTGCAACGGAGGGGAGATTTTGTACAGCTATAGTAACAACCAGAGGCATTCCTACTGTGAGGGACAGAAGTATCTTGCTGTGTTTGTTTTGTGATGTGGTCTGATCATTTATATTGTTGAATTAATAAAAATAACAAGGTAGAAGCTTTCCAAATGGGATCCATTGCTAACTGTACTTCATTGCACTATTCTTATTCCACGTACATTAGGAAGTGCGCATTATCTGATAAAACAAGACATAAGAAACAAATAAATGCCTTTGTATTGTAAGAAAAAAAAACCTTTCTAGAAATACTGTAGAAACATTCACATCCTCTATTTCTGTCTTTTATAAAAGGCAGGCTGTGTCTTATTATCATCAAGGAAAAGTAAACAAACGTAATTTAATCAGTTCTGTCGTTCCCTGATTTGCATCAGCAAGAATAAAAGACAAAGGCAGAATAGAAAACAGCAGCTTTGTGCTAAAAGTTTGAATGCACAAAATACTTCTTTCTCCAGCTGTCAACCATTAAAAAACGCTACGCATACCAGTAATAATAAAAGTGTCAAACAATTGACCACAATGGGAATCACAATGCTTCATTAAAAGCTCTAAAGCAGAGCAGAAAAGCTTCCAGCCATTTGTTAAACAGAACTAAATGCTACGATACTTTCAAAAAGCGTCAGAAGATGCTTTTATCTACTCTAGTCCGTCAGATAAACATCTCCTTCCTTATTTCTGCCCCGTCTCCGAGCTCCCACCCTTTCAGCAGTAACAGCTCTATCTGCCATTTGCTTTCCGTAACACAGAGAAGGTTTAATGTCCTTTCCAGTGATCAGGCCTTCATTCCATTTGCTGCAAGGATATCATCAGTTATTTTGTATTTACATACGTAATTATGGATTATTTGGAGAACCTACCCTATTTGTTCAGCTGACAGGCGATGTTGTGATAAGGAATTTCAGCAGGCGGGATATTTATAGACCCTTTATCTCTACGTACAATCAGAACTCAAATGTCAAACAATACCCCGAATGAAGGGTTGTTTCAGTTCAACTTTGCTCCATTGTTGCTTTTCCCTACTTTTTTTTTTTCCTCCCTCTGTCTGGTTACTGCCTAAAACTTGGCAGTGAGAGAAAAAAGGGAATGTGACTCACACTGACAACTTCATTTGCTGTAAGAGACCTCAGTAATTGCTCTAACCCACTTACAGGAAAGCTACCCCTCCTCTTTCCCTTTTCCTCCACCCCTAGATAGACAGAGGCCATATTTGTAACAGGAGCAGCCTGCCTGATCTCAGAGGTCATGCTATCACTTGTGAAGTAACCAGGACTTTTTCTTTTCACTTTGCTTCTTCTGGACTCCAGTTAACCCCCACAAGAACTTAAAGCACCTTCAGTTTAAGGGGCAGGTTCATGCCACGGATTTCTCATTAACTGAATAACCAGGGGTTCAAAGGACCCCCGGCCCAAACGCGGCAGCGTTCAAACGGCTGCTCCCACGACTTGCACCAGCTCGGCAGCCAGCGCCGCCGCCAGGGTGAAGCTGCCCAGGAGTCAAACTATTGCCGCCTTTCCCTTTCCTTGCGGGACGGGGGCAGGGGACGGTAAATAGGAACAGGAGAAGAATCAGCACAGACGCCTGTGCAGCACTCTACCAAAATATATTTTTGTTTTTAATTACATAATCAACATAATCAGAGTGGCATTCGTAGTGAGGGGGTGGAACAGATGGCAAAGACTTAGTTTTCAGCAAGACATTAATTGACAGCAACTCTGGTTTCTGCTAGAAAAGGGGGTTTGTTCTGCTCTAGCAGGGTTAAGACAAGTGCTTACTACATAGGACAAAACGCCGTTTCCAAACACAGAATTGTCTTTTTTTTTTTCCCCCTACATCCCTGTTGAAATTTCCAGGATACTCACTAAAACACAGCAACATCCTATATGCAAAGCCTTATTGAAAACACAAGTATGTGTCCTGGCAGTAGCTTGGGATCCTCCTTGCAAACACTTGAATGCTCTGTGGACATATAAAGAGGAAAGGGAATAAGACTTGATATGGTTAAGTGAGAGAGTTTTGTGCAACTTACGCTGCAAGTGAGGCTTGTGTAATACAGAGCAGTTTCACAGAGTTATGGCTAAAGCTTTCTTAGATGCTCTACATGAAGTTCTCCCTCCTCTTTCCTCTTTTCCACACACTCAGACTTAACATCTTCAGCACACTGATGCAGCTGAGTTGGAAAGAGCTATCCCAAAGGGAACTGAAGCAGAAAGAAGCAATGAGAGATATTTATTAAAACCACAGGCAGAGAATACATCACCCAGACACAATGAATAGGGAAATGGCACATGCAGCCTGAAAGTCTAGCCTCTATTTTCTGTCTGATAAGCTGGCTGGCCAGCCAGGCACACTGAGCAGCCCACAACCCCCCAGCTCTTCCCTCCCCGTGCTGCCAGGTGACGTGAGATTTGCTTTTTCCTGCCTTGCATTCACCATGAGAGGCTCTCCAGAGCCACACACCCAAGTCCTGCAGAAGCCTGTGGGCCACATTCCTCCAGGGATTACATCCATCCCAGCAGGAGAGAGGGAAGAGGGATGCAGGCCAAAAGGGATGGGCAAGCGTGGGGAGGGAGGAGCAGGAAAGGAGCTGCCTGCAGAGAACCTCAAGATGAACATCGGCAGGAGCAGGAGGACAGTACTGCAGCAAAGGGAGAGGGGAAGCAGCCATTTACTGTAGCAATATTATGTAAAACAGGGCAACAGGGCATCTAGATTCATCTGCTCTGGAGCTTGGAAATGAACCCATTATTCTCACGTTTCAACACTCATCCCTGTGCTGCCAGCAAATATCTAACAGCTGACAAGAAATGTCTCTGCCCGTTCTAGTGACGTGCACATCTAGCAGGGATGCTTTTCCACCGTTCCACGCAGGCAGTAGATGTTTGTGGGTCTGTGCTGTACCAGGGGGAGTGAATAATATGATTGCAGATTATTTTTTATTTTTTTTCAATGTGTGTGTGTTAAAAACGGGATGAGTTAAAAATTACATTATAAGAATATTGCAGTTGTGAAGTCCAACACTAAAAAAATGAGTATATACCTGAAGTAACAATGCCTGTTCCACCTTTCAGCTGCTACTTTAATTCAAAATACCAGGTCAGGCTCCCATGCCGTATTGCTCCCAGCTATAAAAAAAGAGAATCCTGACATTGTTATACTGGGCATAACTAACCTGCAGGATTGTACATGACTTGGGCCTCCATCGGTTTGTGTTGTGTTAAACTGAAATGGGCCGCAGAGAGGAACTCAATATCTTGCATACATCAGATGGCAGAGATTCTTTGCAGGATGATTTTCGGGCGAAGTGCCAGATATCACCAAAACTGTGCTTAGGAGGTGCAAAGTAGAGGAAAGAAAATAACACACAAAAAATTATATTCTGCTTAGCCTGTCCTCCTTTTGCAGGGGTTAAGAGAGAGATACGAAAATCAACAGAATTGCATTGATACTTACAGCTACTTCTTTGGGAGGAAAGAAGGGGGACTAAAAGCCCTTTGCTGATATTACCTTTAAAAATAAAATGAACATAACAAGAAGTTAACTCTTCAAGGAAAAAAAAAACAACAAACCAACAAAAAGAAAAGCGACCAACAGATGCACAGACAAGCACTGACTTCAGTGGAGCTGCAAGGCTGAATTTGGCTTGAATTCTGTGAAGTACTTTCAGAGCAGGAGCATACTGCATACAAATGAGCATTAAATAATTCGCATCATTAAGAGAGCGCTGAGCAGCTCATCTGGACTTTGAAAAAAGCTAAAGCAAATGTATATTGTTTGAATACCATTAGGGACAGCCATTAACTAGCATTAAGACATCTACAGTATCGACGCTTAGTGCTGTAATAAGAGACCCATCCTCCCTTCTAGGTTATTTTCTTTATTGATTTGTAGAATTTCTTATACACAAGCTTTGGAGTGCCACAGAGCTCAGCAATTCATGTAGGAATACCCATTAAAGAACTATACAATTACTTTTTTTTTATATCGCATCTTTTAATTTTGGTTTTATGGAAACATCGTCCTGTGTGTTTGGTGTAGATACCATAGACAATTTAAAACCCGATGTATATCAAAGCAACAAAGACACAAATAGGTAAATGGATTTATCCAGGGTGACAAAGAAGGACACAGTGTGACAGAAAGAGACTAAAGGTTTTGGATGCCCAGTTTAACCATTTTACTCCATCAGCTCTAAGCAGGGCTGCTGCAGGGGTAGGATAAACTACAGCCTCACACCGTATCTCAAACATGTTTCAGAAGTAGCACGGACAGTACAGGTCAGGTGAAGAATGCAAGTTGTGCAAAGAACCAAAGGTACAATACAGTTTAATGTGGTTGAAGGTATCCAAGTGCCAGAGCTGCAGGAGTTGATGAGTGATGGAATACTGTGAGCTAAATATGTGCAGCAAAGTGCATAGGGGGAGGCAGGGGCAGGCTACAGCCCACAGGCAGTTGAAGGGGAGCTGGAAGGAATCTTTAATGAAGGCAGAAATCATTCTGGGTGACTCAGAATATCGGTATTCACAAAGAGAATTGAGAACAGGCAAAAATAAATAAAGCTGAAAGCAAAACCCAAAGGCCAAATGCCTCTCAATAGCCAGAACACTGATATAATCTGAGCAACCAAACAACAGGTCCTTGTGAAAACCTCTCCCTGGCTGCTTCCTGCACAGCGGCCGCTCTCTGCGCTGGCGAAGGCTGCGAGCAGCTCCCGCTGCCCCGGCCGGGGCGCTTTGCAGCGGCTGTTGGGCTGACACCACTTTCCTTGCAAAACGCAGCCCCGGTGGTCTCCCCTCCACACCCCAGCCCTCGGCTTCCCCGTGACATCTCAACTAGCGCATTGTGTAACTTCACCGACTTCCCTTGAGCCCCGAGCAGCTCAGCTCGGCTTTCACGAGCTGCCAGCTTCTGTACATGTCACAGACACACACATCGGTCACTGACAGATTCCGAGATGCACTAGTTTTATTTATGAGCGGATTTATGCCAGCCAGCTTCCAGATCCTGCTGCCATCAGCCTAAAACGTATGCAGGCAGCATTTAACTAAAACCCCACGTTCTACAAGTTTTACAGTGAAGATTGAAAAACAAGATTTGTTTCAATTTTTTATGCAAAACCTTTTGCCTTTCTTTTTAAATTTTTCATTAAAGAGTAGTCAAAGAAGTTACATTTATATATATTGGAACTGAGATCAGTAAGACTGACAAACAGGAAAGACTTCCTGACACTCAGATCTATTAGTCAGTGGACCAGTCTCCCAAAGGAGGCAGCGGGAGCACAAGAAGTGCTTTAGCAGAGCCGGCTTTAAGTGCTCCCAGTGATGCAGGCAGCGCTCAAGGATTGCCATGGGACGCCTGCCATTAGCCCGCTAATGCACATCCTGCCTTGGCCTATTGCTACTTGGGAATAGCCTGTTGACTTAAAATTTCATTAACAAGAAAATATTGGAAGGCAATTTTCTGAGGGAAGGGGCGGGCCTTTGCAGCATCTCTTCCCATTGCAAAAGGTGGTTATTAGTCAGGGGGAGAAACAAATAATTTTTGTTAGTATTTGTATTAAGGTTTTGTTCATTAACCTTTCAGTAAACTACTTGAAAGTAAAAAATACTAAATTTCTTGGTTGCCCTGTCTCTTTTACCCTGCAGAAACCAACCACTTTCTAATCTCTTGCTAGCATTGCCAAATAAATACATAAACAGTAACAGAGTGACAGCCACCAGTTACCAAAAGGTTTAAGACTGAGAATACAGATCCACAATTTATTTAACTTAGAAAACAGACAAAACCAAGACACTAATTGGGATACAACAATTAAAATGCTACAATTAAAAAAAAAAAAAGTCTCAGACATTTTGAAGAGGAAGAACATAATGGGGAAAGAAAACTTGAACTATTTTTCAAGGGTTTTAATGTCAGGCCAAAACCAAACACTTGCTCCATAATCCTCCAGTTAGTGCATGGTGCACTGTGGAGCAGGAACGTTGTTTCAATGGTTCAAGCAGTCACTTCCAAACACCCTGTATTCAGACTCTAAATGGAACCTTAATACTCTAAATGGAACCTTAATACTGCATGTCTAGGGTTTGACGTTTACTTCAGTGTCCTCATCAATCAGCAATATAGCTAACGAATCAGCTTCTGATCTGCAGTAAAGGGGAAGGTCTGTCCCTGTACGATTTGATATTTCTAACATTTTTAAGAGATGAAAATCCATGGAAGAGTGGGAGGGGATTACTTTTTGTTTTCAAAAGCAGACTCACCAGTGCAACAACAAAACCTGCCTACACCGTTGAACTTGACATTTTCTTCAATGATTCTTTTCAGAAAAATATGAGACTTCAGGTGACTGATACGATAGAAAGGGGGAATTGGCAAAGCCATTTCGGCATCTAATTCATTCTCCCACCTCGAGTCCCTCGCCAGCAGGGGTTTCAACAGCAGCAGTGCTAAAGCAGCTGTGCTCCAGGGAGCCTGTTGAGAGCCAACACTAAGGACACGGTACCTTTAAAGACCACAGACATTTGGCCAGTTAATTCTGTCAGGGAAAACTCTTGACATACATCCACGCTTCATCCCATGCCGGTCATTCCAGCTGCTGGAACAGTTGTGTGGAATTAGCTGCATCAACAGAAAGCAATTGGGTGAAATATCTGATGTCAGTGGCCCAACTTGCATTACCTGCGCCCGTCTGTAACCCAACAATTAGATCCATCGTTAGCAGTTTAACTTAATTATAACTTAGAACTTTTTCAAGCACAGACTTTGCACAAGATTTTAAATAACTATAATTAGTTATATGGAAAGCCTGAAGTGTCTTCAGTTCCATTGTTCTTTTTTTTTCTTCTTTCTTTCCACACACTGACACCTGAACTTGGTTTCGTAAAGGAACTGGGCTCTAGACTAAGGTATCTCTTATAGCCTGATAAACACACCATTACCTTTTACATCTTATATAAAGAGAAACAAGGCTTTGGAATTTTTTAAATCTTGTCTACGAGGTGCAAAACGGAACATTCTTCTAAGCTATACTGGTTATGTCCCCCTCTTTACATGAACGACTTCTTCCCCGCCTCCCATATAAAAGGTTTTTTGCACTCTCCCCAAATTACTGCTGTTGGGATTACCAGAGATCTGGTATCGGACAGCGGCACCTCAGCCTGAACCACCCGCCTGCATTTTAACCAGTAAAAATCAAAACAGCATTAGTGCCAGAGACACAGCAACTTCTTAAAAGATAAGGCAAAGGAAGGAAGGTATTATGATAGAATCGTGGAATAATTTTAGTTGGAAGAGACAGAAATTTTCCCCACTCAGCTTTCCAGTTCCTACCAGCAAGATGAAAATATTACGGGAATGACACAATATGCAAGGGGCTCTTTTGAACAATTTGTGGCAACAGGCAACATCACTTTTCCCACTGCTTTTTGTTTCGCTTTGGCCAGAGGCAAGAGGGAGCCCTCTAGGGGCAGAAACACAAAGCCCTGTACCCAGCCCCTCCTGCCTCGCCCTGAGCCAGGACCAGTGTCAAGGGCTCGGAAGCTGGAGGTCTATGCAGAAAAACCAGGCTGGGTACAAGAAGTCACAGGCTCCTTGCTGGAAGTGCTTACTCTACAGCCTAGAATACGATATGGGGAATAAGTCTCTTTCCTACCTTTTGTGTCACCTTTCTCTGGGCAAATAGAACACCACCAAACTACAGGCTGAAATAGTGTAGCTAGTCTGGCCCACCACAACATAGCTAGAATTTTTTCTTTCAGGCTATGCAATAGAGTTGTTTTTGCCTTACTGTATGCCTCGAGCATACAATGAACTCTTGTATAAAATGAGCAGGCTTATGTTTGTCAAGGCATGTTCAAAATATTTCTTTCCAAGAGCTACTTCTATTTGAAGGCTAGATAACAGCTGCACCATTGAAACATTTCAATATTTTCTCATTCTAATGAGAATTTTAGATTATTTCCAAATGGCTCAATATAACAACATGAGAACATGGCAAACCCAAACTTCAAAACATTTTAACTCCAGGAAAAACCAACAAGAGCAAAAAATACACACCACAACCATCAGTCAAGTGACAAAAAGCATCTAACAAGATATTTAGAATTACAACAGGTAACAGATCGTTAGATACCCAACCAGAAAAGTTCAAAAACAGCTTAACACTTTTTAAAAGTTGTTGGGTTTTTTTTGTATAAGGGATGTTGACTGTAAGACATCTGCACAGTTACATATGTAAAACTGCACTATCAGTTTGGTGAAACAGGTAAATACCCATTACAGTCTCTACACATAATACACAAGCAACTTTCTGCATGACATGCTCAAGATTACGCTTGATTTCTTAAAAAAAAAGACAGTAACATGAAAGCCTGTAATCTACATTAGTGCTACTTGAATAGCAAACTTGATCTAGATGCAGAAAATGTTTTGTCTGGCCCTTGCCAAAGAGCAGAGACGTGTGAAGTCTGCATTACTGGGGGAAAGCCAGTGTTTCTTACAGTTCTCCTGGTCTCTGGAGAAGCTCTTCTGCTCACTCCATTCCCCAGGTGGAGAGAACAGGCATTCCCAGACTGATTTGTAGAGCTGAAGAACTAATTTCTGCATAGCAACCCCCTGTGAAGTTTCCTAGAGAACTTGGGTAAGAACAGCAAATACTAGTCAAGATAAACTCAGCAGCTCCGTAAGAATTAAATAGCCCTCATTTGTGTTGTAACAGTCACTAATTCAGGATGAAACAGAAACATCTGCCTCTCCACCACTGTTATTTCATTACTTTATACAGTCTAGGAAACAAGTGGCTACTGATTTTACGGCGCATTGTTTGAAAACAAACATACATCAAACGGGAGTGGTTAAGCAGGACATGAAGATTTGTCATCGCTTGCTCAAACAACTGAGGTGGATGCTGCTTCTGTAAAATGGAACCCACCAATGGCATCCAAGTTTAGCTTCATGTACCTTTAAATCCAAGCTTTACATTCATTTCCATGGGCTTACTGATTGCTTCTTGCTCAAGCCCACCAGCAACAGAGACTGCAGACGACTGGTATCACCGAGCAGAAGGTTGGCTACGAGCCCCCGTTGAACACACGGTCTACTGAAGACCTGCTAGATGAAAAAGAAAACAGCACAGCCAACAAGAACCAGCAATGTCCTGATTCCACCTTCTACTGATTGAAAGGTGACAGTAAAGCCAGTGTTGGGGACCACCAAGGAGAATCCATAGTGATGTCCACTCCTGTTCTCAAATGCAGCTGGAATGGGCTCAGATCTACAGGAAGACAACACCTTTGTGAGGAGGTGCCCAAGATGCTACAAGACTGATTTGGTTCAGCTCTGTGCTGTTATCAGCAAAGAGCAGCTGTATTTGCCTTCGGATTGTGGAGGTACCTGGACAATGGATTCCCATAGTTGCTTTCCACAGTCATGAAAAAGCAGCAGCAGTGAGCTGGTCATTGTGCTCCCTGGTGAGCTAAGTACTGTACTTTCTCAGAAAGGCCCTATGGAGGAAAGTAATATTTGGTGACAGGGTAACCACTCAAAGATGTGCAATATGACCACTGTGGATCCAGCTACTTGTAGTATTAGAATGCAAAAGACATTTAAGAAAAGAAACGAACAATGCTTCAACTCACTATACTTTATTAATACTTCAGAAACATCAGATCCTACAGTGGAGAGTTCTCATCCCCACCTGTTTCCAGTCACTGCTTTGAAACAACTTCTTGCAATATGCAAATAGATACATGAGGCACTGTGTGAATACAAAAGTGACAATACAAAAAAATCCCAACAATTAAACCTCATGCAATACATACATACATATATATAAAAATATGGTAATGTAGCATAATACACACAAGCACTATTAGAACAATCCGTGTAAATGAATGTACAATATGCACAGCATTTAATGATCAATGACAACAGGTTTCTGACCTGTGCACAAAACCAGTCAGCTTAAATAAGAGTTTTAAGATACTAGATAACTGGTTAAGCCACAGCTTATAAAACCTGCTGTACTGCAGCTTTTCTGCTCAGGGTCACAAGTGCAGATTAGCATACAAAATAAATAAGGACTACGATTCTACAACACTTGGCTAACAGTTCCTATTTCAAAGTCACTGGCCCTCTTACTTTCATTCAAGGTTCATTAGCCAACACAGTGGCAAGAAATGTGCCTAAAGCAACAGTTCTGCTCTTGTACTATTTTAATACTGATAAGAACACATACTTTTAAGTCAGCAGGAGTAGTTATGGAGGTCTAACTTAGCACTAAATAAGCACAGGATTGAAGTTATCGTACAGAGCAGACACTGCAGAATGACAGACCGAGGGTGAGGAGCCCCATGGTGAGCTGCGCTACCAATCTGTCTGCTCAGCCTACCAGGGCAAGAAAGAGAGAGAACTGAAGAGGTGAAGGAAGTCAGAACGCTTTTCCCCACTCTAAACAGTGTAAATGTTTGAAAACACAAACAATCTGCAAGAACAAGGACATACAGAGACAAGAATATTTCTGAAGTCCTGCATTCAGGATGAGAGCTACTGTTACCTGAAATAAGCATAACTATTCCTATGGAATAACATGCAACTAACAGGATTTTCTTCTTAGACATCCAATATTGGTCAATGCCAAAGACACAACAGGAAATCAAACACCAGCAACATTAATCATCCAGTATTAAGCAGAATGCCTTTTAATGAAGTTAGAAAGGGCAACGTGAAAAAGAGGAAGTCATAGTATTTAATTGCCCTGAGAAGGTCCCCATAGGATCTCTCTAGTTTCCTAGTGATTATCTCTTTATCCTTAGACATCCAAAAGGAACCATCATTCCTTAGATAAAAGGATAAATACTTCCTGCGGGGACTCGTGGTCACACCTTCCAGCTCCATTTGCCAAAGCGACAAACCTTCCACATGCCTAATGTATTGCCACACAAATGATAATGAACTTCAAGAAGTGATCCGCCAGATCAGGAAAGACCGTGGAAGTTCTCGTCCATGGAAATCCAGAAGCATTTAATCATTAATAAGTTCAGTACTTGCTATATTAATATCTCCTGGGAATCAGTAAGCAAGCTTAACAGCTGAGAGACAACTTGATAATCATAATCTAACTAGTCACAAAGCCCAGATACATTCAGTTCCTTAACACGTTAAATGTATCTTCTATCTTCAGACTAAAAAGCACGTATCAACAACAAGACACAGAACCCTGACTGAGAGGAATTTGTTAACAAAATAAAGCAGACATTACAAAGCAGCCAAATTAATTTGCTTAAAACAGTGGTTTTAAGCTGACAGTGCACTGCCAGTTCTTCTAGGTTGCCTTTTTGTTTTTTATTATTCCATTGTTTGCATTCCAAAAAGCTTGAAAACATTTCTTTTCCTATTGATTTTGTCCTCTTCTGTTTGACAAAAGCTGCATCTTGCTAAATTTTCTGTGCTGCCAACACAGCTGCCTTTTGTTGATTTTTGTACACACCAGCAGCAGCGTGCACAGCCTGGAAAACACATCAAACCAGCAACAGCGAACGGCTTGTGGGAAAGGATTCTGAGTGCTCAGGTTCTGATGGGTCACACCACAATAAAGGCTTAAGTGATACTTTGTAAGATTTTGCTTTCCTGCTCTATTCAGAGATAAGGTTATCACAAGAGCCTACCAGCCCATTTTACCGTAGTATTTTAAGAAGTGTCTATGACAGATCAGATCCTGCTCAGATCCACTCACTCCCTCATGTCTCCATTTGATTACTTTTCAGCTGACATGACTGAAATCAATAGACATAACTTTAGATAAAGTAAAATCCAATAAATATATTTAAGCCAACCCAAACATATGCAGAAAGCAGCTGGCTTAGCCCTTAGAGCTGTCAGCGCTGCAGAACACTCACCAGGGCTCCTGTGTTAGTGGCCAGTTCAGGAGGGCAGGCAGGACCAGCCTCTCGGGTTTGGTGCCATCCGATTTACGGGTCATGACCGGCTTGGCAGAAAACCCACTGCGTTCCAGCACAACTATTCAAATGCAATCGAACCTGCTATAAACGTGAGTTTAGACAGAACACATAACTTAGCATAGATTAGGAAGTTTTGCACTCGTCTGAAAGCTCATTTTTCTCCCTCTCCACTCCTGTCTGAACGACATTTTGTCCATCAGAAGTTGTTTGCTACTCAAAAAAAGGGAATAGACCATTATTTCCTAGTAGGATTTTGCTTGATGGCACAGGCTCAATTGTAAAAGGGACAGTAATAGAATTAAGCAGGGAAATTTAATTCAGGCCTAACTAGAGCTCAATCACATGTGAATCATCTGCAATCTGCTCTGTTGTGGCTAACATTTCCCTACCTGCTCCCTAAAGCATTTGCTTGATACTTCAGTGTAAGAACAGAACTAGCCCGTGGCTGGTGCTGTGCAGTAAGTACCTGCATTCACAGGAATCCGCTCACCAGAGTATCACTTACACAAAGAGTGAAGCTGCAATCTTAATTTAGACTTTAAGGTGCTCAACTGTCTGTGCCCTTTACACATTGAGGGTGGTTGCAATTCCTTAAAGATATGGCCTTTTGTGGAATGCCATTTGGAAACAGCTGCCTTCCTCGGCCACTTGTTTTGGAAGCCCCTTTTTGTTGGTTTTTAAAGGACTGCCTGGGAGGGAAGTTTCAACCTCAAACAGTGGTTTTAAACTATCAACTGAAAATGGGTTTTCCAGTGCAGACAGCCAACTTCTCTTGCTTTCTGATTTCTGGAGATAAGCACTTTTCCCAACATCCAACAAAAAGATGGAAATTTTAGTGGCTTTTCATGACAGAAAGCTAATAACACTGGAAATGCTTTTTAAAAAGAGCAGTATCTCATCTGACTTTGAATTCGGATAAGTGTCTATTAAATGCTATTAAAGTCATCACTGTGATTAACACTATTCAACTGCCAACTCTGCTGTAACCACTCGGTGCCCAATTACTCATCTTCTGAGAGCTCACCAGCCGGATCGATTCATTAACGCGCTTCACGGCATTTGCTCACGGCAGCAGTTGCACAGTGACCAGTAACCGTGTATTCCGAATGCTGCCCCGCTTAGTACTACCTTATACATAAGGACATTTAGAAAAATCCATTTAGTAGCATTAGCTTCCAAGAGAGTGTTGAGGGGTCACATTAAGTCACCTCAGATGCTTTTACTGTGATTCCTTCCTTGGCTGCTTGAAGACAGAGTTACCTTATCCGAGTTTTGCCTTTTTAATGGGTGTGTTTGTAATTCTTTCAAGCACTGGTATTTCACTCTAAAGAACTGACATTTGTAGCGCTATTTTCCAGCCCACTTGCCTTTTAAAATAGGCGTTAATAATACTTAAATGCATTCCTGTCTCTCTCTTTCACTCCTCCATCACTCAAGAGGGTGGATTTTACTTAATCTCCCTCTGTTCTAAAAATTTTCCTACATTTCTATCCTCTGTATTCTCAAAAAACCCCAAACCCCAAAAAATGTGATTTGTAAAATTGTAATCTTGTCTCTGTCAGACCCAGAAGACTTCACTGTCTTAGGTATGTTTCATTGTAGGAGAGAATGGGGAGGGAAAGAAAGGTAGAAGTACGAATTACCCTTAAGAGATGTTGGATACCCACTAAGCAGCATGACTAAAGCTAGTTTTCAGTGACGCACAATGTAAGGATTTAAGCGTGCTCTGTTTTAAAAACACAGGCTCCTTTAAAGAACCATTTTGCTGACACTGGGTGATAAAACGCAGTAGCAGACATTCATTTGGAGTTTAGTAAAATATGAAAATACTTTCATTTGTCCTGGATCCTCCAGCTAACTTCTACAGCTTCGAAGGTTTTGGCTGGACTACAGAATTGGTTTTGCTGCAGGCCCCTGAGAAAGGCAACAATTAAACAGGCAAATTAGTCAATCTGACATAGGCAGACAAGCGTTAATACATGGCACTGAGAAGGCCCAGAGAGGCGAGATGATTCTCTCACCAAAATTACATATTATTTTTAACCAAAGGAGGGAAGGAAAACAGAACAGCCAACACAAGAAAGCCAGGAAGTTTTAAAGAGGAAAGATAAGAAAAGCTAATGCAGCACATTAGTACTGCAAATTCAAAACGTAGCACCACTCCATATTTTGGACTATTTAGTTGAACTTCATAACGTTCTGCTGGAGCCCCTTCCCCTCCCTCCCCACCACCCGCACTGGTGACACTTGTAACAGTGTTATGCATTGTAGCTCCTGGCTTCTAAAAGTAATATCCAGGTCACAAGTGCAACAGAATTTGGAGGCTGCCTTGCCATCCCCAGGGTAAGACCATCCCGATGACCATTTGCAACTGAACGCTCAAAATGCACTTAACATCTATTCTTGCATCCTGTGTCATGACTGATTTAACTTCAAAGTCAAAATGTTGGGGTTTCAGTTTAAAAAAAGGAAATTTTGAGGATAAGACATCTCCAAAGCAATTTTTTCCCCAAAATCGTACGTGAAATTTTACTGTAGATGACACATTAAGATTTATTTATTCCACTGAGAGGATACAAACTGCTGGTTTTGACCTAGTTACAACTCTTATAGACCTGACTAAATATTTTAAAGCTAGTAAGAGGGTCTTGGAAAATTAGAGAAATATTTTGTATCTCCCCTGAAATCTGTACAAGTTCCCAAAGACTATTCCTCTCCACTTCCACCTCCAAGAAATGAGGCACTAGGTCATTCAGAATGAAAACATCTATGCAGAATTTCTTCCCTACAGTATACCTATCAAATTTGAAACAAATCAGGATATTCTCACACAGCTGTAAATATCCATTGAAAGGCTTAAGACTTTTTTCCTCCATAATACAAATCTGCCACAGAAAGGTTGAAGTAAAAGGATCATTACCAGGAATTTGGCTCATTCAGTTCCCTCCATGTTTCAGGAAGTTTGGCAAGTTTCAGAAACTAAACCATACTATGAATTTACCGACATTTCAAACTTCAGGAATACAATAGCTTCCCCCTCTCCTGATAAACCTCAGATAGCAGAAATCAAACAATTTTGTATGATTCTTACTATGTTAATAATGAGAACTCTTTCCAAGACACAAAGAGGCACTAGTGGTTATAAGAATTTAGCATGACACTGAATGTCTGGGTTAGAAATCAAAGAGATGGGTGATGGTAAATCGAAAGGGATTACTTGGCAAGTCTGAAGGCTTCCTTAGCTGAAGTAGGTTCACTACAAAAATTAACCAGGTTGGCATCACTAAAAGATCTCCACAAATACTTTTGGACAGCAAAATAAAGGATAGAAAAGTGCTTGCAACCTTCTCAGAGGAAAAGCTCCCATTGTTGCACAGCAAAACAAGGGAGTCACTGTCCGAGCTGCTGTGTAATGAGATGGCAGCTCACTGAGGAGTTTCTATGTCAAACCGCACAATCAACCATAGTAATCCCGAAAAAAGAAATAAAAAAATCAAGTTGCTCGGGTAAGTGCATTGCTGCACACCAGCTAGCGGCTCAGAGACACTACAGACAGAAACAGTCCTGCTCTGTTCTTCCTTCTAGCCATCTCGTCTCTTTTACCTAAATCTTCTCCCTAAGCAACATTAGCATTCAACACATTTTAATCAACAGGACTGACACATTGCAATGCCATGTGCTTCTAAATCAGGCATACAATCTTGCTGCCACATGTAAAGCACTTTTTGTTTAGGTACAAAAATTACTAACACATTTACCACTGAGCCTTCATATCTTGCTGAGTCCTGTGGGACAGGTCAGCAGAGCAAGACAAAACACCACCAGAGGCTCCGGCATGTAATGGACATAACAGCCACACAACAACATACATGTTCATTAAGATTCTTTCATCTTCACCTTAGTTTCACATCTCCTTAGAAAGTTATTCACAAAGTATGGCCCAATTAACCATCTATTAATCAAAAACTGTTACTAAACTGTTTCTAGTTTGTGTTATTAAATTTTCTTGTGAAAGTCAGATGTGTATTTGTTTTTAAATGAAAGTCACGATGACTCATTGTTACTTCACCATTAAGTAACTCGCGCTCTATGCATGGGGCAGGGGGTAAGTCACAGTAAGTGTTGTGAAGCTTTTACTACAAGTCACAAGATTTGGCAACAATGAACAAGATGTTTTCTTGAAACCTAGTTCCCACTAAAATAATTCACAAAAATGAAACATTTA
This sequence comes from Columba livia, assembly GCF_036013475.1. Lineage (NCBI taxonomy): Eukaryota > Metazoa > Chordata > Aves > Columbiformes > Columbidae > Columba > Columba livia. Next base: position 8,166,319 of record NC_088618.1, read on the forward strand.
AGTGCATTAAACATTAGTATCAATGAAATTAAAAAGTCACATTCTAAAAACGCCATAAAGTGGCTCCCCAGAATACGACAGGAAGCCAGCAATCCTTGGGTGAAATATTTAAGGCACTTGAGGGTAGTCAGTTTTAAAAATCAGATAATAAAGACACAACTACTTCAAAATTCTAATTTAAATAAAAACTACAACAAAATAAAGTAACACTGCAAAAAATTACTCCAACTGTAAATTCAGTAAATAAACAGATAAACCCTTAGAATAAAAAATAACATTCTCCTTTTGTTATAGTACACCAAAGAGTGGCAGAAACAGAGCATATTTAACTGCCGGAGCATACATACTGTAAGCATCTCTGTCAAATACAACACTAAGGGTCCTTTCTTTTCAGGTTGCCAAATAGCCAATAAAGAGTGTTTGTTAGGGAGAAATAATCCACTGCAGTTAAATACTGGATTCCAGTTTATAAACCAGAACATTCCCCCAAAGCAGCTGATTTTGTATCAGTTTTGCCTGGGATATTTCTAGTTAGCTCTCTTGCTCTTTTTCTGGAGCATTCAGCTTCATTTTCTCCACTCCATACACACAAAACTAAATGCCTCTGAATAAAGAGACCACACCATCCTTGTAATATTATCTTTGGTACAAAACTGAAGCAAGTTACACAGCATAATGGCATCAGCCAGTCTCTCACACACCAAGCCTGTTCCTACAGACCACATGCAGCAAGAAGCTTTTCTGCGATGGCGACAGCTTCTCTCCTCTCAGTCTCCAAAGTAACATCACTATTAAATACAACATACAGCATTCTTTTTAAGCACTAATTTAAATTTTCACGCAGAATTCACAAATGGGTATTCTCGCCCGTTAGCTTATACGTCTTACGGCTTCTTACCACCTCCAGGGCAGAGGGATATGACCAGCAGCCCCAGGACACACGTTAGAAGTCTGCTCCCAGAGACGAAATTGCTGTACAAATCCCAACATCTGCTCAGTGTTTTTTGAAGGGAGGGGGATGGAAGGAAAAGACAAATAGGAACTCAGTAAAAGGAGTCTTGCCTTTCTGTTAACAGTATGTCCATTTGTCATTTTTTTCCTAATATGTTTTGCCTGTTGCATTAGAGGCTTCTTCAGTGGAAAGCAGTTCCTTACGTGAACTTACTTGAACGTTTGGGACTTGGCAGATTTTGTCACTGTGTGGCCGCTGCCTCACAGCTGAGGAAACTGAAGGGTGAGCTCCGAGCATCCTCACTGGCCCCATGGTTCTTAGGGTCTCTGAGACAGTCTGCCAAGATGTCCTGAGGATCCCTCAAGAACACCACTAGAACAGTGATGTTATCACTGGATCCGTTTTCCTTCGCAGCAGCCACCAGTCTTTCTGCTGCTTTGAGACCCACTCCTTTGGTTTGCATTAAATGATCTAGGACCAAGTCTACAACCTCATACGGCTTGATCACGTCAAAGAATCCATCGCAGGCTAGGAGCAAGTAATCTTCAGAACCAGTCAGCTCAAATGACTCTCCATCTGCATCACCAGAGATGTAGGGTTTCTGACATATGTCACCTAAGGCAAACAATCGAAACAAAGGCTTTATTACTTCAAATGTAAACAGTTACTTCACCCACCACTTGCTCTTAGCATCCTCGAGGACAGTCAGACCACATTCCAGAGGCATCTGATGCAGGACAAGAGGAGTGAAAAGCTACAGAATAAACATGGAAGGCCTTTGTTTCTTTAAGAATGCTTGAAACCTACCTAAATCCAGTGAGTTCCTAAGGAGTAACTCTAATTCATGCTTTCCTAATTTTGCAGGGAAACTAAGGAAATTCTTTTGAAGGTTTTTTTCCCTCTCTGAAATACATTTGTGCAAGGAGATAGTCAGGCCTTCATTTTGCAAGCGTGCCTCTTGTACAGCCTTCAGAATGCTATGAAAATGTACAATAATTCAATGCCAGAAAAATCTGCTCATTGTGTTTAGTTAATCAGCTTCATATGGACATTCTTAGTAAACATGGGTTGCTATTGATCCAAATAGTATTTACACATTTACACTAATTTGCTTCCGTGCATACATTACAGTTATCTACTGTACTTGCCCAGGATCTTTTCTTTTTTTGCCCTAATGGGCCAGTAGTAAAGTAAGCTCATTTAATAACATTCTGGAATACTACAATTAAAATGCCCTAATTTGCTGGATATGTGTGACTTGAAAGAGGATGCAGCAATTTGACTTAAGAACTGCAGTCAGGAGAAAGATATATTAAAGTGGACAAAAAAACCATAATATAACCACATAAAAGCTAGATGAAAATTTATTACTTCCTCCACTTATTACAAATTAAACACTCTACATTTGTTACTGTAGGACACCACAGTACTAAAGACATTTATAAGAAGTAAAAGACTTAGAAGTATAAAATAATTAGGACTGTTATGGCTAGTATATAAAATAAAACAATATTCTATGCTTATGGTAAAATCAGTGAGATTATGTAGCTGCAAGCTATGTGAGTTATCTAGCTGTAAGCTAGACTTATGGCAAAGACAGTAAGAGTGGTTTAATATTTGATTGATGCTGAGCAAAATGTCATTTATAGTAAACCTACAATTCCAGGTGGTGTGTTTTAAATCAAATTTAATCTGAACAATACTAATTCTGATGGTTTGTCTTACCAATTGCTCTGGAAACACCCAAGGTACCATTAACCCGCCAGCAGTCCATATAGGTTACGCAACCACCCAGAGTCTCAATACGTGCTCTCTCATCCTGCAAAACAGTAGAATACAAATAAAATAACAAAATACCTGACTATTTAAAATATATAGAAAATGCTGTACCCTTTAAGCCAGTTAGGATACTAGATCACCATTAGCTTTTGAATGACAGTCATCTCAAATTAATAAATTAATTTATAGCAGGCAGTTTTAAATTCACACTCACAAAAAGTGCTGTGAAAGCCTTTAATTACTACAAATTTTGAAAAGCCAGTCTGGGCAGGGACTGAAGTCAGGACTGCCAGTACCACCAGTACTTTCAAAGGGGCACAGTTGGAGGGAGAACCTTTTCAAGATACAGGAGCAGATGGAAAAAAATAAACTGTTAATTCTCCGAATCCTACCATCCAATAAATGTAATTGTGTAAAGCACCAAACACTTAAGAAGGCTTGATTACAAAAGGTTTCAAGCGAGATTCTTACAGCACGCACAAGATGAAAAAACAAGTCAGACTTACTTCTCTTTCTGGTTTGTGAGGCTCCATTAACGTCACAGCTTTTCCTTGCTGCACAAGCATTATCTGCGAGTCCCCTAGCCACGCTATGTGTAGCTTGTTCCCTACAATCAACGCAGTTACACCTGTGGTACCACTCCGCAGCTTCTACAGAACAAAGCAGGTATGTTAGGTGAACATTCAACAAGCCCTACTAGGTTACACGGCAATATTGTAAACCTAGGTTTAATCGCACTTAAATGCAGCAGAGTAGACCTGCCAATCATAATTCAAGTACCTGAAAAAAGGTACAAGATTAGAGAGACTTGAAATAAAGTATTTACACATTCTAACACATGCAAGGCTAGTACTGCCTCTCTTATGTCCTTCCTTCTCTGCTATTAATTCCACAATTGATCTCAGAGTCTAAGATGCGTCTCTGTGTTTTGGAAAGAGGATCTGAATTTCAGTAGTATGAACATTTCACAAACAAACACAGGTCTCCCCAAACCTTTTGCATTCTCCACTCTACCACTAGCAACTACAGACACCTTACACTGTGTGCATCCCCTTATCGTCAGTTATTTAAAAGAGGATGTCAAAGGCAGGAACCTGACTGTCCTAGATTTCCTGTAAAGATTAGTGAGAGTCAGACCTCATGAAGATGCTGGTCTCTCTTTTGTACCTCATTGACAGAAATGAAGATATTAACAACGACTACTTCTATATTCTGTTACTGCTATAATAAGAGTTATCATTAAACTGTATAATAAACCATCCTCCCATTATGTAACACTTGAAGAAAGAACACTCATCATACCAACTTGATTCAAAGCTGATCAATAAGCTTAAGCTTAATGAACTGAGGAGTCTGACTTAAATAGATTAGACAGAATACATTTTTCATCTTACAACCACCTGTGACACGAATGGTGGAACAAGAAAGAGGAACATCGTGACCGTATTATCAGGAAGAGAGAAACATCTTTTCTAGGTAAGAGGTAGGACAACAGAACATCTAGAGGCTGCCTAATTTAGGCAAAGAGGCAACAGAGCGTTCTCTCAAATAATTGTTATGTCAGGATCATTTAAATCACTTAACGCTTCTTCTCAGTCACTCTCATCTTGAACTTGCAAGTACTGTCATCTTGTTTTTCCTCACAAAAAAAGAAATAATTTGATCAAAGAACACCTTTACATGTAGCATTATTTCATAAATAAGCCAGTGATTCAAAGAAACTGTACTGCTAGAATTTTCTGGATAATACAATGTTGTCCAACAGTTCTCAGTGTTATTTAAATAGCATGGAATTAATCTGTACCCACTCACCTCTCTTTTGGCTTTGAAAAGAAACATTTCATCTGTCTTCTGGAAAGAGCATTTCAAGGCCTCAGCTGGATTCTTCACAATGTCTTCATGCAGCCCAACATTTACATGTAAGTGGGTTGCTGAATAATTGGCAGCATCCACTCCACCATGGCCATCAAATACCGCAAAGTAAGCGCGATCAACGTCATCCTTTTGTGGGAAGGGAGAGAGAGAAAGACATATCCATGTTCAAAACCAAAATAACCCAGAGACTGGTACCAGCAAGCAAAGATTGCTTATTCTGGGCTTTCTTCTACATGTTGCATAGGTAAGGGTAATTTAAGTCAATTAACCTGTGTGCAAAATGGATGAAAAGGATGCTTTGCAAGGGAATTACTTTTCTTTGTTTGCTGTTAGTCATTTAATATCCTTGAAAATAAACTGGAATTGAAACAACACACAGCAAGTTACATAGTCCCACTGCAGCTTCATTAATTGGCACTTGCCTTTGTCCAACTGCTGTTATCCTCCCTTATTTTCTTAATATATCAGTTACCTCAGTCACAAGAACATTATAACACCAGCAACATCCGTCTCCCTATATAACATACGACATGAAACTCAAGGTCACAAAATCTTTCTTTATCAGAGCAGTAGTTAGCCCTGAGCAATCTGAGCCAGAACATCCCTGCTCCAGCACAGAAATTATAGATAACTTGTGGCAACAAATTCTTACCATTTCACTGATCACCCATCACTAGGTCACTGTGTTCATGGGAATGCTGAAATGTTAACAAACTGGCCTCCCCGAGTTTGTCCAGACTTACGGATAATCCAAACAGCTGATTGAACTCTGGGAGCAGAACGTGCCTGTCCTCCATTTTCCGCCGAGTGTTACGGATGGCGTGGATGGAAACGAGCAGGAATCGCTTCACTGGTCGCAGCGGTGGCAACTGCTTCTGCCACTCAAAGCAGACATCCCGAAGCTTGTTAAAGAAGCAGCGCTGCAATGACTCTCCATCTAGCACTGACAGCACAAAAACAAAATAAGCTTTGTTTTAGCCCATCTTTTGGCTTATGCTTCCTTCAAGTTTCTTTCCTCAGAGCTACATACACACATTCAGCATTCTGCCTTTACAGGTTCTGCAAGAATTAAAATAAGCTCCTGAGAATAACGTGGAGAGAAAGCTGCAATGTAAAACAGTATGACATTAAGGATAAGGGCAGCTTCTTTACTTACTAGTTCCCTTTCAAACCAGAGGCTTATCGAGTGAGTGATTACATTACAAACAATCATAACAAAACCCCCCAAAATCTGTCTGGAATATCAGACAGAAATGTTATGTAAAATACAGAACATGCAGTGGTAGGAGCGCATCCCTACTAAAGGAGGTTAAATAAATAAATAGCTAAGAGACTGCCGCTGTATTGGACACAAGGGCTGGAAAAGCAGTAGCCTCACTTTGGGTCAGGTTATGTCCCACTGAACCACTTACACTGAAATAACAAGGAAGTCTGAGAATGTTTGGCTGAGGTCAATAGCTCAACTCAGAGCTGAGCTGAACAGATTAGAATTTTAAGCTGTAGTCTTTATCTTTTTAAATACACATGGTTGTAGGAGCTGGAGGGACAGAAGAACATTTCCGTCACTTTCCTGCTTTCTCATTACAGAGCAGAATTGTAAACACCCATTGAGCATAGTGTGAAAAGCTCCGGCCAGACACTCAAATCCTTTTTTTGGATAGGTCCCAAAGATCAATTAATCCAAATGTATTGTTCATCAGACTGAGCGGTTTGGTTTGACATCGTGTCTAGCTTTGCAATGCAGTCTCTCTCAGAATAGTTAATAATTGAAAGTTTTGTTACTTGAGTAAGAATCCTGCCTCCATGCTAAATAAACCAACTTCAAAAAGCATTGAAAAGATCATCTATACAACAAAAATAATTTGCTGGCCACTGACATGTTTCCTATAAAACTGCAATGCATGAACTATCTTTCCTACTTTATCCTGACTCCTGCTGACAATGTTAGCATTAAAGCTTCCTCAGAATTCCTTTTCATAACTCCTGGTTCTCAAGCACTTATTTTCCTCAGCAAGGCTGGACGGCTAGCTTCAGATGCACCTGTGCGCCTGGAGAACTGAAAGCTCAGATTTAAACATAGATCTTTGATTAGCAGTCACTACATATTAGCCAAAATTACTTTTGGTTTGCTTAATACGTAGGTGTGAATGGGCAAAATTTTAAGACTTTCAAATATCAAGTCATCCCATATGCAAATATTATTAAATAGGACAGCATCTTAGCCTTGTTTACAGGTATTAGTTTACATATTCATGACTGTCTTGACTGTTACTGAACAGAAGACTTGGACACACATCATTGTTTAAATATTAAGCTCGTGAAATCTGACATAAGGCTCAGTACCTTAACACCAGAAGTTCTTCTGCAGTTTACCACATCAAACAGTGGTGCTCACATAGGCACACATACATACCTTGCTGTTATATAATCATTTCCTCTTTCATTCATGTGTCCCTTCCAACTCAGGACATTCTATGATTCCAAGAATGCTTTTTTTTTGCCAGAGAATTATTATTGCAATGCAGGAAGAGTCCATACTGTGCTGTAGCACAAGGAACATCTTTCTTCCTAGTTGCACAGTTAAAGTGATGTAACAGCAATTACAAAATAGAGAAAACAAATACAGTCCAAACGTGCAGAGAAATTCACACCTATAAAGTAGATATTCCTTGCTGAGATGAGGCAATGCAAGAACCAGAATAGTATGCAGATTTCCATAACATTTGACAGGACAACAGTGAATAGCCACTTGATCTAAATGACAATGGTGACACAAGAACAAACAACTGGAAGAGACACCCTGGAGAATCGCTGAAGGCCTCTGCAGAATGTCCTCACAAGCTGTTCTAGACCAGGTGCTGGGAGGCTCCATCCCAGCAGGGCTGGGCCCACCTGTAGCTCTGTCAAGGGGGTGTGATCTGGCCCCTGCCCATGCCTGGAGGCCGGTTCGCTCATGTCCCAGGGGCCACTGCTCATGCTGCCCTGAACAGCCAACACAGAACCATTTCTCCTGCGCCAGAGGAGGAGAGCCAGGGCGTGTTGTTCAGACCCTGGCCAAGCTGATATGAAGCCAACTCTACCCATGCAAAATGCTGGAAACTTGCTACATCTCTTGGGACATATGAGGGCTACAAACATGAAGGCAAGAGTTGAAAGATTCAGGGGGCAACAAGACTTAATTGTGTTGATCCTCCTCCAATTTCAGACTTGTAGACGAATACTGAAATAGTCTTCAGGAAAGTGTCACATCTTGGCCATTCCCAGAGCTCTGCTTGGAGATGAATCCTCTAGGGCACGCTGAATGGCCTTCCAGGTCATCCCAGTGAAATGGAATGGTGAGCATTTCCCCTTACAGGACAGACCAGTTTGCCTAAGACACCTCCACTCCACTTTTATCTTCAACTGCCTGCATCCCGCTCCATTTAAATTCTTGGCACTGGGACTGAAGGTTTGGTGAAGTCTAATGTGAAACACTTCAGCGTGTAAATGCAACAGGACCATCCGCTACACGAGGCTCAAACCCATTACTCAGTCACCAGGGTCTGCTCTGTCAGATTCGCTCAGATAAGGGAACATGCAGGCTTCAAGCAGAACGCACGTGCACCGGGTTTTTCATCCTCCAGCATCCCACCCTTATGGGGGAGGGTGGGAAGAGGAGAAATAGTCAATAAAGACAGAGATGACTGAGAAACTTGCCAAGAGAAAGATCTTGAGTTTCAAGATATTCAGGTTGCGGAAGGCCCACAGGTCCCAAAATCTGTTCCTCAAGAACAGACATAAGCAAGATGGATTATATGGATGAATATAATGTGTCAGCATGGTTGCATGACAGCAATTGTGACGATGTCAATGTCAAAACATAGTAATTAGCTAAGGTCAGTCTACCAAAGAGAAAAGGGCACTTTGGAAATATAAAAGGTTATCAACTTAAGATAGGAACAGAACCAGTTAAATTTAAGTGAAATTATCAAATGAGGAAGAGTTCTCAAGCAGTTCAGTTCAGGAAGCACAGTGGACACAGTCATTAAGAATTTTTGGGAAGAGAAACTCTCTTCCCTTTCCAGAAAGCCAACCCACGCGCTCGGCCCAGGGCTCCAGACACCACGTTTCCATCTTGCCTGCAAAACCAGCACAGCTACCTGTCATCCCACAGACACCCAGCAGGAGCAAATAAAGTTCTGAGCGCTGCTGACTGCCAGACAGCCTAACCAAATATTCTGGGAAACGTTTCAAAACACTGAATATTCCAACAGACAGCCTCTGGGTAAAACACAGAAAGAAAAGAAATATACTTACAGGTGAACCTTTCTTCATCTCCTTCTCCCTCTGTTTCCACATTTTGCTGCTCAAATTCAGTCAAGTCTGTTTGGAGAACTTCATCAACTGCAGCATGGATTAACGATGCTGCAAGAAGTGGTGAAACACCTCTGCTGGTAAGAAAAGGAAAGGAAAGCAAAATAGACTGCATTAGTTTAAATTGAGCTACAACCTCACTGTTTATGGTTGGTGACCTCAGAATTAGAAAGCAATAAACACAATAATTTCAGCTTCATTAGTAAATCAGTAGAAGAAACCATATGTTCAATATTTATCCATACAAATCTTTAGTAAGACCTTCAGTTAGACAACCGCTTTCTCAAAACTGCAAAGAGGAAGACACGTATGAATCATGTTTTCAAACTGCTGCCTCACACTCCAGTCACAGATGGTACCTCCTTCTCTTGAGCTATCTGATGGGAACTGCTACCTTCAAATCTACCTTCTGAATGCAAACATTTTGTTCCTACTCACTACACAACATTTCCTGCTTGTGGCCAACTGTCTCACCACCACAGACAGCATCAGGATCTCTGCAGTGTGGTACACACAAATCTCAAAAAAGGTTACTGAAGACTCCAGTGTCCCTGCACACACAAAAAACTCATGTTCAGTACTAACCTGCAGCCCTTTAACACCCAGTTTCTCCTGACTGAAGTTCCCCAAAGAAATCGCCCAGGAATAAGGTGCAAAGAGTTGGCATGGGGAAGGAGGCTAAGAAAAGACTCCAAGACTTGTGATTCAAATGAAGTTTCTAGGTAAGCATCTAGAAGACAATAATGCTACACGATCTACACACCCTCTCCTTTTTACTCAACACTTTATGCAAGTTCCATGTTTATAGGAAGCACATGCTTGCTATACTGCTTTTGAATCTGTAAACAAATAAGCCTCATCCAAATTTAAAATGGGGCTACTAGAAAATAACTCTTTTATAGTCACTATATTTCCACAGCAGGTACTAACAATTACTGTAAATAACACACATTCCAGACATTTTCTGTGAGCACAATGAAAAATAAGCGTGGATGTCTGTAAAAAGAATTTTATCCATTGTTCATTGAGTGTTTGATACCCACAAAGTATCAAATTATGCAACCAAAGCAAATAACACATTAAGGCACCTGCAGCAAGTCAAGGACAAGATTTGTTTTGCCAGGAAACATTTAGAAAGTCTTGCATAAAACTGGCTGGCTACAGAGTAAGAAATGGTGGGAGCAACTGGTCTCTGCAGAGGTTCAACAGCGACGACTGGTTTTGTGGGTACAGAAGACTGGGGAGTGGAGGATAGTGAGGTTTTAGGTCCCAGTGACAACAAGCCAAAACGCATTTGCCATTGTGTTTCTGACAGAGAGGCCTTGTCGTGCTCTCCCAGCCACGTCCGAGTAGCTCCTGCAGCAGCAAACAGCGAGCATTGTGTTAGTCAGCAGGCTGCGAACAGAAGCGTGTTTTATGCCACACATTCTGTGGCAGTGATGGGCTCCTTTAATGAGTCACTTTGGTACTTCAAACAGACGGCAGTGTGCCTGCAGCCCTTTCAGGGCTAGCTGCAGTCCTACCGCATCAAGGGGAGCCAGAAATTGGCTTTTTATTTCTTTCTGAGGCTGATATGTTTAGGGGAGTTGGTTCCTTTCCTATCCAAGTTAAAAGGAACAATGCCTGCTTATAATCACTCTGACACTAACAGACAACCTTTTAAAAGGTCAGGCAAGAAAGAAATCTGAAACGGATATGGCAGCTCCCCCCAGTCCTGCTTCCTGTTTGTGTTTGTATAGGTCGAAGAGAAAGGAGTAAGAAAACACAAGCCACATAAACAATGTCAGATGTGTAGCTGATGCTGCTGAAAGTCAGAAGCTTTAGTTAAAGTAGGTTTCAGCCCCACAAACAGAGACAAAAAGTAGTAAGTGAAACCACTATGCATTTAAACACACAGCGAGAGCCACAGCTTCAGTCATCTTCAGAATTTCTCTGCTGTGCTGGAGGAAAAATTCAAATCTAGCCTGGCTTTCCAGCTCGCCATCAGAAGAGGGCTTAATCCTTTGATTAGGAACTTGGCAGACTTCTGCTTTCTAGAGCTCGGACTTGCTGAAATGGGTCTGTAAAAAGAAGCTCAAACGAAAGGCAATAAGCTAAGTGCTATAACTCACAAGTCCTATATAAACCTCTGCTTACAGGATGCCTGTAACAAAGATAAGGTTTACGAGTTATTATGTCACATCCTTCAACTTTTTCCAGTTGCCACCCAGTTCCTAAAAAGGAAATTCAGAGATTCCTCAGTACCGACCTGCTTCATTCAGCTTTGCTTCCTGTGCATTTCCTTCCTCTCCACATTTTTCAAATATATACAAATAAAACGGTTGCTTATTGGGATTTTATTTGTTATGCAGCCAGCAACAACAACATTAAGTAGTTGATTCTGTCACATTGACAAAAGATAAAATAAAAGCCATTTTTTAAATGACCCTACCTATTCAGTTCAACCTCAGTTCCAAACAGAACATTCTGTCGATTACTTCACAAACTCTTAATACTAGTACTACCATATCAGTAAACCTGGTTTTTCTACTCAAGCTCAGGTAAATGGACGTCCAAGGCAATGGCATCTTCCATTCAGTTTAGATGTCTGCTGGTTCTAATTTCATCCTCTAGAACAGAGGCTTCAAGAGTTAACAGAATATATGGTTAAGGAGTAAGAACTGCTTCTTTAGTTGAGAGTTACAAGGCCTCACTTGGCTAGAAAGTATCTGGAAGCAGGCACAGTACCTATGGCAACCAGTGTAAAAGTAGAAGCCCACTGCAGTTACCGTAACCGGTTTCAAACCTTTTCTGTAAGCAAAGAATGTCACTTATTGTTAAAATCTTCCTTCCAAAGAAGCCCAAGACACCCTGCTGACAGGCTGAACCAAACATAATTTAATCTTCATGCATCAGAAGAAATACTGTAGTTGTTTCCTAAGCAGGAAAACAGCCGTGTTAGGAAGAAGAAGGAAGCTGGTGGGGTGTGTTTCCTGAAAAGGATCTTACATTCTCTTAACAGAGCCTTAGAAGAACCATGTCAGCCCCATTTCTATGACACATGCAACACTAATTACCTAGCGCCAACATACACAGATGAGTAGCAAACAGACTTAACATTTATTTGCTAACAAAAAGGTTGTGTTTTGACCACAATAAAAATATTCAAAAGGAATGAATGTGTGTTGTTACAGTGCAGATGAGGCATTGCAGCTTCACCACCAGCCAGTCAGATCACCAGTGGCTGGAGCACGGAGTTCATATCCTCCAGACACTTTGTGGTAAAATACAAGCCTCATTTTAAAACTCGAGTATAGATAAAAGTGGTAACTTCAAGAGCAAAGCAATACTTGTGCTAATAAAGAACACATTTAAATGTATTTTCCACCCTTCTCCTTGAAAAATTCGGGACCACTGGACACATACAATATTGTTAAAAGGAGCTATGCAAAGCTTCTGTTGATATACATACCTGTGGGCCAAAATAAAGCTACTCACAGATGCAGAAAGCAATTATGATATTTTGCATATTTCAGATTTAGCATAGGTTACAGAGCAGAAATTACTTCTCTTCTTGTTCACCTTGTTTCTCTTCTGCAATACAATTCAGTTCTCTATTTTATCTCACTTTAAAAGCCCAGCTGGCATGCCATCACAGCCACAGTGTATCCATATGTCAGATCAATCACAAGACTGTTACTGACACCTTAAGTATCAGCTTTCAGAAAGAAAAGAGAATATATGCAAATTTCTTCGGGGAGCAGAAACACTAGTAAGATCACTTAGTATTTGGTTTTATTTGGGGCATTAAATCCCCAGTACACTTGCATTGAGTGTTACAGACAATGTCACCAGTTCAAAGATGCCCCCATCTCTTCTTTCCTTCAAATTTAAGAGGGTATATTCAGAATTAAACAGCTTTGTGGGCAAGGAGAAAGCATCCGGATCAGAGGTCGAGCCACCACATCTTGTCCAGAGCCTCAACTATGACTACACTTCCTTCCAAAGGCTTGAAAACAGATGACACACTTTCTGTTGTGCTCTATGTCCACAGCAGCTCCGAGAAAGCAGAGCAGTGCAGGAGATGGCAGACCCAGAACACCCGCTCTTGAGCGGAGAGAAGCAAGCGCCGTGTAACCTGGTGGAGAGTGGTACAAAGCCTCACTGGGACATACCAAACACCCGGTGTTTATGCAAAGCCTTCTGAATTTTTACATTTTTATTTACCTTTTTTTTAAGGAAAATAATTCCCATCCCCCCACCCCAAACACACACATCCTCCCACAGTACTGTCAGGAAACCTGTTTGTATGAAGAGAAGAGCGTTCACTAACTATATTGGCCAAATTGTTGATCACTTGTCACCTTTCAAATTAAAAATGTTACATGACGTTCTTCCTAAATATTATTACTAAAGTCACAGCAACAAGGCAGCAGTTGCAGGTCAGAGGACCACTGTACAATCCTCTTTTCCTTTCAGAGTGTACATATAGATATAGATATATAGATATGTACACACACATATATGTTGGGAAACAAAGAGGTGCTATAAGTACTAGCAAAAGCTTCTAGCTAAGTCAGCTGCAGCTCACTTATATCAAGAGGGAAGACATATTTCTGCACTTATTTGCTACCCAGGCTCTGTAACACCAGATCGCACCCAGCACAGCTTTGCCAGTAAAGCAAAGTTTGTGGACTCAGAGTGTGTTTCTAGCACGTTACAGCTATATCAGCAAAGCGGGTCTAGTGCAGATCTGCAAACGCCAGCAGTTCTCCAGCAAGTGAAAGATCCTCTCGTACTGCCAAAACGATAGCAGGTCACAAGTTTCCTCATAAACAAAAGCTGCTTGTATTCAGTATTTTCTCCCCAGACTGTTACTTTTCTTTCCCACCCCCCTTTTTATTCTTGTAATCAACTACAGAATGTTTCCACTCAAGTGGCTCTGAGCATTAACATTTATTACAGCAGCACCCAGAGCTCCCAGGGTGACAGCGACCGAAAAGTACAAATTATATACCTGTTGAGAACATCTGACATCCTACAATGCACAGAAGTTGTTTCTTTGGTTAATGACATCAGATCTTTACAAGTAGATAAACAAGATGGAATCAAAACCAATATATAAACAATGCCACACACGGAATTCCAAACTTCTATCTTTCCATCTTTACATGAAGCAGCTTTTTCCAGATTTTCTTCTGAAACTATCAGAAGCAGCAGCTTCAGACCCAGAATCCATCTGTTGAGGCCCTTCAGCCACCATCAAACAATTTGTACAGAAAACGTGCAATGTAGAGTCACCTGCTACTTCCATTTCATTCTCAGCAGGAAGAAAAACCACCCAGCAGAACAGGAGAGGCTTAATTCCACAAAAAGCCACTTTTCAATTGAGCCCTAAACCTGTTGTTTCAAAACTGAGTATTTCTTATCTTGATGCCAAATTCAAACAGCAATAGAAAGGGTGTTTCACACAGATTATGAGAGAAAAAATATGCAATTCTGGGGAAAGAGAATTTTAGTTTTCCAAGCAGAACCAAAGAAACTGATACAAACACCAGCAAGCCAGCTCTAAAAGTTTCCTCATCACTTTGATACTTGATATTGATTTGATTTTTTTTTCAGTGTTTCATCAAGTTTTTTCTCTCTTGTATTGCAGGTTCATACACTTCCTTTTCAAAAGTAAAGTGATTCTTTCCCAAAATTACTACTGAGAGTATCTTTTAAAAGGGGAAACTCCCTGGGAGTTTCAAACTAGAAATATCTTCTGAAAAGCAATTTACTGGTCACAAAATCAGCAGTTTGTCCAGTCTCTAAATACCGTTGGAGGCAGATCAGAACTACCAAAACCTTTATTATCCATCATTTCCCTCAAGCTGCACATTGTCCTCCATCAGCTCCAGAAGCAGCAGTGGACAAACCACACACAACAGGCAACAGACCAGTTTTGGCCACCACCAAAAATTATCAGAGTCAGTTTGTTAACCATTTGCTAAATTAACTAGTAAACAGCAGAAGTGCCACATTCCTCTTGTGCGCTAACTTAATCAATGCTTCTAATTCCACAATTATTAATCATAAACCAGTGGGAACACTGGTGTTCCTGAAGGAGTGAACTGCTGCTGCTAATCCCACACTTGCTTTGCTACCAAGCACAACTGGGCCCATGAAAGCTGGAAAGTTTGTTTCCAAATTCACGGATGGATCAGTGATGCTGTAAGCATGTTCCTAGCAATGAGAAGTACTAGTGCATTACAATAACATACAGTAATTGGTACAAATTAGCAATAAGGCAGTAAATTCTATGGAGTTTATTAAAAGGAGAGGTCATGGTAGTCTGGGTATTAGTAGCTTTCACACATGAAGGAAACTAAAGGGAATTTTAAGAAGAAACTGGGTAAACCAAAGGCAAGATAAGATTTTTTTTTCCCCCCTCTTCATGCTTACATCACATAAAAACATCAAAATATCAGAACTGCTGAATTAACTATTCTAAAAGCAGGGAAATGCTGAAAATAAAGCTGCCAGGGCCACACCTTGGCTGCAAGCATTACAGTGTAAAACAGACACAAAACAGGATGCTGAGGCAACTGAACCACAGGGAATCGTTTGGGAGGGGGCACAACAGGAAGCCCAAGTCTCACTACTGTTATTGTCGTAAAGCCTCTTCAAACAGGAAGGCTGCTGGAATTTCACATTGTTCTATGGCTGTGTCACAGGATGGTCACACAAGTTTGAGCTCCTAGGAAAGGAGAAATTTCCGCATTTGGGGGTCTGATCTCACCTCATGTTCTGCTACAGAACAAGTTGGTAAAATCTCAGGGTAATTTCTGAAGCTTTGGAAGTAACTAATGGACTCTTTGTTCACATTGACCCATTTACACAGATTGTTGGAACACATAAGCTCTAACCCAAAAGCATATCTTTATTAAAATTCTGCAAAGCAAGATTACTTAAGCCTGCCCCAATTCTTCACAACTTCATGTAAGTATTTAGCTTTATACCAGTCAGGCAGTTCCACTGAGTTAAATTAATTGTTCAAAGTAGAAACATCTGCAAATCTTCCCCGGATTAGGAATTTAAGTGCAAGTCCTGCCAGGAAGCGAGAGTGGCTGGCCGCCTCAGCTAGTGTTTGCCTATGCTAGCTGTATTTGCGGGTTGTCAAAATAGTTCATTTTAGACATTCAAGGGCAGTAGCCTGAGGTATCCAACTGCTTCCACGTAAGAGAAGTGTGGAGCCTTAGAGAAGCAATAGCGTTCAGAAACTCCTTGTTGGACCTAACAACTGTTATTCCTTACCCCATTCTCTTCTCAACAGCAAAGCTGATTGGTGGTGGGGGAAGAATGTTTCTCTTTGCAAAGACACAAAGGTTTATGCCTCCGAGCAAATCGAAGGACAAGCTAAACATCACCATATGTCGTCTCATGAGCCAAGAATATTGCTGGACCTTTGCTGGCTTGTGCCCCTCAAGGCATGACACACGCATCCGTGTGGGTGTGGATTAAGTATCTCATAATGCAGAAATAAGAAGCAGAACTGTGTGCCACTCGATTCTCAATAACACTTTGATCTGTAGAGAAATCCTTCATCATTACTAATCATCGTATAAAATAGGTTCTGTGATGCCAGAGTGTTAGAGAAGTCTCAAACTAAGGAAATGCAGAACAAGCATCAATGCCAGAAGTCAGCAAGGTACCTCCAAATAACAACTTCATAGCGTTAAACCTAGTTACACTGACACTGTCGTATTTGAATCTGCATATTTTCCACTGAGCTGCCACCTGTGTGTTGGGGATGTTACCGTGACAGTTTAACCTTCAAAACTGCACTTTGAGTCGATTCGCAGTAGTGAATGCAGGAAAGAAGGCATAATTGGCCATTTCTCACACCAAGACTCTAGTTCTGGTCCTTAGTTACATGGACCATGAGAAGAGAGCCTGCTCTTTCAAAACACTACATTCCTGTCTTGGCTTTAGGCTCTACCACTCTTCTCCTCCACACGCACAAACTCAGCCTATCCAACAGGAAACTGCAGCCTGTTTGCAGCTGCAAAATGAGGTTTCTGTTCACCACAGGTGTCCAAGACTGAGCTGTAAGTCTGCTGGGATCCCTAACACTGGACACTTCAGGTGTGCTGCACTATGCCCGAGCACAAAACCTCACGCATAGGGTTGCTTCACTGGTTTGCCTGCGAGCAGCCACAAGAATTAATAAAAACGCTTTCCTTATGTATTTCTGTTTTCCGAGTACATTTTGTGAAAAGAAGCATAAATAAGTTGATTACTGCACTTTTATTCTGCTTTGCTTTCTTTAGCTATCTTTCCCTTCCTCTGTATTTATTTTTGCCAGCTCAGGCCTCAGGAAGCTCCGCAGAGCAGGCTGTCTAATCAGAACTGGCTGCGGGGCAGGTATGTGAAAAATGCAGCTTCTGACAGGGGAGGCTCCTTTCTGTGTAAACACCAGAAGTGACAGGTGAGATGAAAGCATTGCAGAACCAGCACTCCTGCTTCCACTTGTTCATCCGCCCACTAGAGAACAACAGAATGTTAGCAGATTTGTTACCCAGAAAAACACTGTTTTAAAAAATCACTACAGTTTGAAGAACCTCTCCCAAATCCCTACAGCTTCATACTTTCATCTCCAAAACAACTTTAGAAAACATCATTCTGGCCCACGTGTCAGATGGGTTGCCATATGATAGGTTTTTGTTCAAGGCTGGCATTACCCTGTTGTTTAAAGTGCTCATGCAGAACCACTCTTGCTCCAAAGAGCTCAGAGATTCAGTGCACATTTACAATCTTTTAGGAATGCAGCAGCTGTGTTTTGTTCAAGAGCAATTTAGTCAAAGCACAACTAAGTAATGCAATGATCATCTGCATCTTTTTCAACTACAGCCTAAAAAACTAGGGGGTTTTGGTACGCATTCCTCAGCTTTAGTTTTAGGCACACCATTTAAGTGAATGACGTTATGTCCAAGAGCATCTACGTAACATAAAGCACAGAAGCACCTTGATCTTTAAGGCAATTTAAGTACATAAAAATCACCCATACACTTTTGACAACAACAAAATCTATTAAGTGTTCATAAACTCACCAGACAGTAACTAGAGAGAGACAAGTAATTCAAACTGCTTTCTGTGTCTTTACGAAATTCCTCTAGAAACCAGGTAACATTCAACACAGACCTAAACAGAACCAGCCCCTTTAACTTGCTTTCTTCACTAGTTACCCCCAGTACCAGAGCACAAAGTCAGAGCTCTCTGCTTCGATTTTTCCTTTTTAGACCATCCAGAATCCTTGTTCATGACTTATGGTAACAAACACCTTAACGAGGCAGACCATGGTAGAACTCTGTAACACCCAGAGCCCGCAGGCCCTAACGCTGAAGTGCTTCAGGGAGCAGACATGGAGAGACAAGAGCATCGAGACACCAGAGGTTAGACCAAGGCAACTTGCTCCTGGTGAAGCACTAACTTGCCAAAACAAGTCACATCCAAATTCTTAGCAGCGTTAATGAGGAAATTTAAACTGATAAGGATGCAGGTTGTAAGATGTCTCTCCTGAACTCAGGGGATGACAGAAACATCACTGAAAGAGGAGCTGTGTTTTCCAATGGTGCTGTGACTACACTCTCAAAGTTTTGAGAGAAACATCAACTTGAGAAACCCACGCAAGCACACCCTGCTCACCAGGACAACTCCAGAGGGCTGGAACAGTGGCGAAGGAGCTGAATTCTTTTCTAGGTGGCTTGCTGCTTACACCTGAGAGCCCTCAAAGGCAGGCTGCAAACTCACCGACTCCTTCCCTCTCTCCTCAGACTTCCAAGTGGATCCGCACAGGTGCCCTTAGGGACTTGAATTCAAACTATTGGCACTTCACCACAAGAATCGCCCTATCAGGCTAATTACAGGATTGTAATTTAATCTCTCGTGCACCGAGAGCGGGAGAGAAATGTTTTTGAGAGCACACAAACATTACTCTAAAGGCACAGAGCTCGGCAGGAGGCCTGTGACAGAAGCACTGTGTTGAAAGCCCTACTCCCACGACAGTACTCACAAAAAAGGTTATGAAAGAGAAAAAATAATTTAGAAAGCTAAAATCGCCCAGGAGAGGTTGAGTGGATGTCGCTGGTGCAGCCCTGGCCGGGCAGCGGCCGGCACGTCCAGGCCCCGCGGGCCCTGCCCAGGCCGGGCGGTCTCCTCAGGAGGCAGCGCCGCCCGCACCTGCTCCGGCCCCGCGCGGCGGGCAGGGGGGCAGCCCCGCTCCCCTCAGCCCGCTCCCCGAGCCGCCCGGTGTCAGCGCGGGGCCGTCCCTCACGGCGGGGCGCCGAGAGCCCCCTGCCCGCCCGCCCGCCTCCGGGCTCTCACCTGCCATCCAGGAGGCTCCTCGCCCGCTCGGCCAGCGCGCCCGGCACCTCGGCCTTGCTCAGGGCGCCGCTCCCCGCGGAGCTCCACGGCAGCGGCTCCCCGGGGCCCAGCGGAGACGGGAAGTCCTTCAGGAAAGAGTTCAGGGGAGCCGCGGACGCCTCCACTTCCAGCGCCATGGCGACGCCGCGCTGCCCGGCGGCCGCCTCGCCGGGAGCGGGCCAGGCGCCGGCGGGGACGGGCGCGGAAAGGCCGGCCGGGGAGGGGAAAGCGGGGGGAAGGATGCGGGGTGACGGCTCCTTTAAGCGAAGCGCAGGGGCGGGGGCAGGTGGGGGTGTGGCCTGCGGGGAGGGGGCGGAGCCAGAAACAAATGTCTGGAATGCGGGGGCGGGGCCCATGGCCACGTGGCCGGATGGGCGGGGCCACCTCCCCGGCAGCGGGGCCAGAGCCCCGGGGGGACCCGGGGGCAAATTCTGCCGCCTTTCCCCACGCTCTGCACCCAGACACGGAGCGATCGGGACAGAAACGTGTTCACGAGGGACATCTTTACACCGAGCTCTCCCGGTGCTCAACGCTCCCCCAGCACAACCTTTGCATCCTAAAATAAACACTGACCCGTTCTACTCCACGTTATGAAGAACTACACGCCCTGACCGGTCACACACGGGGGTACTTGCAGCTGGCAGGTGCACAGGCACCCAAACTTATTCTCTGAGACAATCCCCCCCTTCGTTACTCATAATGCCTTTACATTTTCATTCCCTCTGAAATGCCCATTATAGAAAAAGCCTCACAAGTCCCCATTCTCTAGCCATGCTAGTTTGGTGGTTTTGTTTTGTTTTTTTACTATGCATAATTTACTGCAAAACACCTGTGCTATCTTACAAAACCTTATCACAGACAAAAAACCAAGATAATCTCACTTCAAGAGGCTGTTGGCTCATGTTCCATCCCTACTCTACTGAAATACTAGCAAACACGATATACTTCCCACTTTTTTAATATTACAAGACATCTCTCAAAAGAAAGGGGAAACATGGTGAAAGCTTTCTAAACTTGCTTATTTTTTATACTGAGATAACTTATTTTATGGGGTCTTCTGTGAGGTATCTATGACAAAGAGAGGGCCACTATTACACTGTTTTAAGCAGGCTGTTAATTCAGTGGTTGGATGCTCAGTTACCTGAAGAATCTGAGTGTTCCCAACTCCTGCTGAACCCCGTACAGGTTTAGGATTCATGACAGATTGACACATCAAGCACAAAATTAACTGTGTTCAGCAACAGACACTGCTGAGGTTTCTAGAGATTTCTAATGCATTGAAGTTAAGGAGATTCTTATCCCAGCTCTGCCCTTTACATCCCCATGCTCAACTACAGCAGCCTGTATCCTGCAACATCCCGGCTGTGATCACTCCCCACCAGCAGTTCCAGTAATAAAAAGTTTTAAAATAGTTGAATGATTTAGGAGAACGAGTGAGATCACGCCTTCAGTATTATCCATCCTAGTGTACCACTGCAGGCTACAAAGGTAAGAGAGGATTAAAAAGACTGAATCAATGCAAGCACCCTAAAAGCTGATGCTTTTTAGCAGTTGATGCTAAGATCTGTGGCTCTGAGACACTGCAGCAAGACCATCTTTAAAACATGAAAAGCTACTCACTCCAGGCTATGTGAAATGCAAAGATGGTTTGTTTTTACCAGAAAAAAAACATTTAATATTTAGAAGAAAACAACCAAACAAGAATTACAGAAAGAAACTTCGACCTATGGCTGTGTCTTTTAAGCAACACTATTAAAACATAGTTCATGTTTGAGCTGTAACTGCATAAACATTTGATCAGAGGAAC
The DNA here is from genome assembly GCF_036013475.1 of Columba livia. NCBI lineage: Eukaryota > Metazoa > Chordata > Aves > Columbiformes > Columbidae > Columba > Columba livia. The sequence goes on from NC_088618.1 coordinate 8,187,468, forward strand.
AGCCTTGGGGCTGTGGTGTTTTGACTGTGTTCTCTTGTTCAGTAAATGCACACACTGTGCCAAATAAAACAGCAGAGCTCTACGTTACCTTTTGTAGGGACTTGTCTTTCCTTCACGTTGCCAAGTTGCTCTCTGTATATTCCGTTCACTGTGGCAGCCTTGGTAGCACATACAACTGCAATGGCACCTTCCCATCCAACCGCGGGTGCTGAAACTGTTCTGAGGGTTTAGATGACACAAACTGTACTGGATCAGATGGCCAGACATGACCAGCTATGTGCACATGGAAGGAAAGGAGAGAGTATTATATATTTGTACAACTAGATTTTGTAACGTGGCACCCAGTGGTTAGATACAGCTCCATATAAAAACAAGAGGAAACCCTCCTTTTGACAACTTAGCAACACTGAAATGACAATTTGTGGTACAGACAGCACAAACTATATTTGATCGGGTATGATCCTCTAAGTGACTACAGAGGAAAAGAAGAGCGCAGGTACTCTGTCTGACCTCCAACTGCAGAAGGTCACAAGTAACCGGGGCCAATGGACCAAAAGACACTAACTTGGCTGCACAGACCATAATTTGGAAATCACTGCTCAAGGCAGATATTCCCCTTCACATTTGTAATTTCCATTTTGTATGTCTCTAGGCATTATTCTCTTACGCAGCAGAGTGACAGATTTGAGTTAGTGCTCTTGCTATTGCAGATGTAATTTTAAAAATCTGACAGCTACTAATCATTTATTATTTTTGAAGATTCAAAGTCAAATGAAACAAGTCCCATTCCACACCTAAAGACTACAGCAGCATAACAGTGATCTTAATCAGCTCTTATATTCCTGGTACTTGTATTGCTAACAAAGGCCCCAGAAACGGCAGAAAAGGGAAACTTCATTTCTATCAGCCACAGGTAACAGCCTAGGTAGACTTCTTGAGTCTCCCCACTGTTTGTGAGCTCTTCTTGCACCAATGAATTACAATCCAAAGCTTAAAGGCTTGCTCAGTTATTTTTCCAAAAGAAACTGTTTTGTGATTAAATCAAGGCATACAACAATCTAGGGTGTTAAACTTTTCTAATAGGAAAGCAATGAAGATCAAAAAATACTTTAAAATGAACTTGAAGGGAAATGATTTTTTTATAAGAAGTTTATTTTTCCGTTGTACGACCGTTATACAAAGTAAGCAGCCAGAGCTGCCATTTTGTCCTTGGGTTTCTTTGGATTGAGCCTTCCTCCAGGCCTCCGGCCTTTCCCTCTTCCTCGGCCTTGCCTTTTTCCTTGTCCCCCGCGGTGCATGGGGTGCCTCATGGCTGCGTGTTTCAGCTCCACCAGATCCTGAAACACAGGATCGCAGAACACGCAGCCTGAATGCTGGGTCTCATCGCCAGGCAGAGGAGATTTGGCTTTGTTAAAATCTACGTCCACAAGGGCCGCGTCACACAAGTCGCAGGTCTCAGGTGACACGCGGACTTTGTGGGCGTTCTCGAAGAAGTGCACGATCACGTTGCATTTGTTGCAGGCCATCTTCCACTTGGGACCCGACGTGGAGTCCAGCACCAGCACCCCGTTCTCACACTCAACGCACTGCCCGATTCCAAGCATGCTCAGGGAATGCTGGCACGTGGGGTGGGTGCACTCGTTACAGCCCATTCCTGGTGGAGGAAAATTGAAACCATAGCACGAGGAACCCTTTGGATTGCCACCCGCACGACCCAGTTTGGAGGAGGTGAGACACAGAACGCAAAGACAGCTTAGTATATTACAGGTTTTCTAAATCACTAAAGAATGGAACCACTCTCCAAACGGCACCTTGCATTTTCACAGACTCAGAATAATCCCTTGCTCAAAACTTCTGTAATGGCTTTCAGAATTGCCAGATACTGTCACTGTACATTACAGGCAGTTTGGACACACTAGTGATGAAATCCAGTCATGTTTTCAATTAAATGTATGGCTCCTAACTTACTGCTATCCTATACTTGCACTATACACTGTTAGTACAAAACATTTTAAATAAAAAAATCCTAATAAAAATATGCCAAAAAGCTCCTGATACTCAAAGCTTCAAAGCGCTACTTTAAGTAAGTTTTGGTCCCACAGCTAACAAACTAAATGCAACTTTTACCCCTTCTTATATCCTTCAACAGCTTTTGACACACCATCTCAGCATCAAAACACTCCCAAGACCTGGTCTTAATCTACAGTCCTATCCATACCAAGTACACTCCAGTTTGCAACATGTCAGAATCTCAAGTGTCTTTCACTGCACGCTGCTAGGAAGGTCACCTGCTGTGCATGCACATAATTCATTTCTTGCATGCACATAACAACAATTTCTTACTTATTTTATAAAACAAAAAGAAAAGTATTCAGAAATGAGGTAACTAATAAATCTTGGTTGGTGAGTTTGATGTTAATTTTAGGTATCTGTAATCTAATTTGAGTAGCACTGTATACTAAGAAACACGGCTGTATAGACTGCACCTAATTTATTTCAAGTGAGGCTGGTCCCTGCATGTTTACAGAATTCCTACCTTTTTTCATGTCCCGGAAGGGAGGATGGTTGTAACAGTATGGGCAGAGCGGGTAGCTCTTTCCTCTGGATCCAGATGACCACAGCACCAGCTCAAAGTCATCTAGGGGGCAACGCAATTCTTTGTAGAGTTTAATGGTACCATTCTGTGGGAGACTGTAGGTGTCATCACAGTGAGAGCAGTGCAGACGACTTGGTTTGGCCTAGAAATAGAATACAAATCTCCAGAAAAAAATGTAGTGTCAACAGGGTTCAAAACCTGCAGGAAATCTAACTATGACTGCTCTCTGGTTTGTTCCCCATGGAAAAATTCCATCAGGCTTTTTTTTTTAGAAGTGCACTCTTGACAACCACATATGATATCCAAATTCAATGACAGAAAAGGGGTTTCTACTCAATGCCCCCCCAGAAATTGAAATTTCAATCATAAGCATTAGGTGAACTTACCTGAATATACTTCATGAAACGATGGCATTTGCCACAGCGGGAAAGAGGTTTACCTGTGGCAGCTAAGGGTGAAAACGACACTTCCATCAGCTCATCCATACCTGCAGAAGAGACAACCACATTGATGTTAGAATTCTACTTCTTAAGGGGAAACCTTCCACAAACTCATACGCAGGACCTGTGAAGAAGTGGGAATGAAAATGTTTTATTCACAACATGCTTCCTTGTTTACAAAGAGTTTTTAAACACACAGCATTTTGCAGTCAGCATGCATGTGTGCACGAGCACACAAGGGTAAGTACTTCAGCTAGTCTGAAGTTTTTGAGAACTCATCACTATACGTTCACACAGTAAACCTGAAGTAGAGTTTTGGAGCTACGAATTAGTCCGACTCCTTTCAGAAAGCGATGTAATTTGACTGGAAACTTCCAGTCCTGACACAACTTTTCAGCAAGCCTAAACCTCTGAAAGGCACCTAATATACAAGTATTTTCTACTGACATCTTTGCAACAATTAAGTAATTGTAGGGAACTCCACGTGTAAAAAAAAAAAAATAAAATAAAATAAAAAAATACCTGCAATAGAATCAACAAAATAGTGAAATTTCCTCTTGAAAATGTCAAGGGTGTGCTCCAGGACCTGATGGTAATTTGCTTTACCCAGAGCTATCAGGTTGAGTTGCTTCTCTACAGCACTGCGAATCGTGGGAAGAACCAATTCTGCATCTAACCAGAGACAACAGCAACAGAGAAGCAGCAATGAAAGGTCAAAAAATGGGGGAAGGAAACTCTCCATACACAAGCTGACATCAAAATAAACAAACAAGATTTAATTATTACAGTATTTGGAATATTTTCCTAGATGCATTATTTCAGACAGAAATGCTACTTATGCAGTGATAATAGCCCTTGACATATTGAAGGGTAAAGGTAAGAGCACGGAAAGGGAAGAACACTGAACTGACCTATTTTGTAATAACCATGAACGAGAACAATGCCAAGGTTTGTAGGCTTTAGTCTCCGACCACTCTCCACTGTGACATAGTTTCGCTGGCAAATGTTGTTAATGTGGACTGGAATACTTGCATCAGTTCCTGCCACACAAAGGAAAACAATACATCCATCCTCAACAAAAAGTTTTCGTCAAATTACTCGTTTCTGACTTCTCTGGTTTTATGTCAGATTATAGTGCTCCCGAGACTGCTTAAAATTCAGATACCTTTTTACTGTTAACCAACTTCCAGCAGATAACTTATCTCTCTAGTAACTCTTGTGTCCTTTGCAGTTCTGAGAAAAGTCCGAAACAATTTAATTTAACAATTATTTCAATTCTTCCAATTAATTACTATTGGGAAGACACCTATTCTTCTCACAATCACTTATTCTGGAGAGACACAGTGGTGCAAGAGACGTTTGTTTTGACTGGACAAATTTATGAAAATGCACCAAAGGAAACAAGTCAGATTAAAAAAGAAAAGTTGCATTGTGGTAAATTCCATAATAAGATACATAAGGACTACTGGAGGCAGCAAAGCTGAAGCAAGCTGCAAAGGAAATCATTCCTAAGAATGGGGAGGCACATTCTTCCACACATCATCTCTTTCTGACAGAGGATATGTTACGGAAGGATACCGCTTTGGCCAGAAACCAGGCACAAGGTTCAAAAAGGCAAATAAATGTGAAGGAAGAAACAATCCACCACCTAAGAGGTGCTACAGGCTCTGTGGTTTGAACAGAAAAAAAAGAGATTGTTACTGTACCTGTTCAAATGAATTCTGAAAGGTTGTTACCAGAGATAGTGCAGAAGAACAATTCAGACTCTTTGCACTCTTGCTGGATGTATTAGAGGATAATGTAAATTAAGCAAGTTCCTACCAATGCCATGTTTTTCCATCAGAGTGATAAGTTCTGCTTCTGTCAGGTAATCAGGAGGACTGGTTTGCTTTTCCAACAGTTTTATTTCACTGATTGGAAAAAGATCTCCTTTCTCACAGTGAGGCAGGCTCTCTTCTAATGCGATGCTGTGCCAGGGCATAATTTCTGTGAATCCTGGAGGTAAAGAAGCAAACAAACAAAAATAATGAGACCTTATCTTCACAGCTTTCAACAGGCCATGGTTTACCTTTCTAATTTTAACACGGGCCGCATTATACAGATCAAAGTTAAGGAGCTGTCTGCCATACCATGCAGAAAATATCTGAGACTAGGAGTACTGAGGCAATCTTGTATCACAAGACGGTATCTCCCACTACACTGCATCAGATCTATTTTGTGAGCAACTTGAGTCAGGCTCATCTATGAAAAAGAGTAAATACTCTCCTTGAATGAAAGCACAGTGTCAGAATGGATAGGAAGAGGTTCTTAAAACAGAAATACAAATAGCAAGTGATATTATTCACTTTTGTACCATTCAATGTATTAATGGGGAAAAAAATATCTGTAGGTATCAAGTTATCCCCTGGTTAGTCTTACCTGGAGAAGTTACCACTTTTCCAACACAAGTGAAACGTTCAGGGCCAATACTGAACGCAATGGTGGTCTGTAGGTACTTGCAGTCAGCGCTGACAGTGGCAATGAAATGCCTGGTTATATACTCATACAGTCGCCATCCATCTCCACCTGAGGACAACCAACATCTTACACACAAAACTCAAGTCCTGCAGCTCTACGTAAAATCTGCACTAAAAGGCACCAGGTTTCCACAGGTATCACAGGAAAAACTGGTACCTAAAAGAAAGCAACATTTGAAAGTCCATCCCCTTTAAAATTTCCCGTCTGTAGAATCACCATGTCATATAGGCATGGACTGCATGCAGATGCTTTTGGAGGAGGACTGTCAGTTTAGCCAGCCTGTCTCCCAGTTTCGCAATGTGTTTGAATGAGAGAATAAAGTAGAAAACACTTTTCTTTTTTTTCCTTAAAAAAAAAAGGCAGATGAACACAAATAAAATGTTACACTGCTTAGTGTCGCTGGAGACCACACTCTAATCTAAACCCTCAAACTGGACACAAACCATAGAGACTAAATTAAAACACAGCTGAAGCTCGACTTTCAAGTACAGAAATATAGTAAAATGTCAATACTTGGAAGCTCCTATTCTGGGGCAGATCTCTCCCAGAGAAAGCAGGCATTAACTTGTTAAGTTGGCTATTCCTTTTTCTTAGGAGTACCATGGTCCCTAGGACCAAATACGGAATAGCAGACCAGCTCTGGACTTCACTGTCACCAGAAGTTTAAGGTGGGATACAGTTGCCTCTACCTAGTTCTGCTTCCGTCGCAGCTCTCATTGGCGTGATGGGAGGATGGTCTCCTGCATCGTGGCCTTTCCTCGGACGATTAATGCCTTCTGATAGCAATGCTTTTACCTGGATGAAGGAAGAGAGAGAAAACAGGCTGGCTGAAGTGGATAACATGTCTCTCTTCATAGGTTAAGAAGCTTTTCAGATCAAACCCACAACAATAAAACATTCATAAATAAAAGAAAGTGCATATATTTATTGTTTCTAAAGACCGATAGATCATAATATACCAAGTAAGATATGTTCTAAAACACAAACTAGAGGGTGGTCTGTTAAGCAGTACAGGTATTGCTTTGTGTACTCACAGTTTCTGCCCAATAAGGATTATTGGCTTGTTGTCTCAAACATCCTTTCAAGTCAAAATTTTCTGGATAATGAGTAGTTTCTGTTCGAGGGTAGCTAATATAACCTTGAGTATAAAGACGCTCTGCTATTTGCATGGCATGTTGTGGACCCATTCCTAAGATGGGATAGGAGAAAACAAAAATCAACTACACATCACTGTGACTGATTTGTTTGCTGCATCTGAAAGTATATCATATCAAAGCATTTAAATAAATCATAGCTTGTCCCTTCCATAAGACTTTCACCACCTTGACCTTATCCAACATGTCACTTTTTACAAGCTTTCTAAACTTGATCCTTCCCTCAAATGATGTATTATGGGGAGAGGAAGGTATCAAACCATATTTGACACATCCTCGATTATTTCACCTGAGAAGCCAAAATACTTTGCTTTAAAACAGTGTGAAAATCTGAACTTTTACACATACCTAAAGCAGCACTGGCCACTCGTAGCATTTCTACCGTGTTCAGAGCCAGTGGTCTCTGCTTCACCTTCTCTTTTTTACTCACAGATTCTACCTAAAAAACAGCATTTTCCCAGTAAGTTTTGAAGTTGGGTAACTGGCAAACACATAATTTCCGTTATGCCTATGAACACGTAACATACCTAACATTATCCATTCTTCTCATGGCTGTATTGTTTTCTTAAAACAGTAACCACCACTATATTTTTACTTTAGGAAATGTGACTGGAGATAATTTTACCAAATTCTAAAGTTACAGTGCTAAGGTCCCTTTGTGCTAAGGACCAGATTGGGCCTTACATCCTAATGCATTCTTGCAGAGCCTACCCAATACAGAAATTACACATGCTGATCAATACATTAGAACAGCAACCTAAGGCTTTAAGAAAGTATTTCTCACTTTCTTGTACAACTAGATACCCAGCTGGGAACGCAGCAAGATAACTTACTGCAACCTTCACTTCCCATCCACTTCCCATTAGTTTCAGTGCTACAAGGATTTAGCGCTTATTCCAAGTCTTAACTATAAGGACCCAGATTTTTAAAAGCTTCATGCAGTCTTTGAATCTTGATGGCTATAAGCACTTGAACCCAAACATACTGTCAAACAAGTATTGAAAACAGCAGAATTAGAAGTTAATTTGCTATAAAGACTGTACCATACACAGGATTGAAAATTTAACTACAGCAATATTGCCACATAAGTAATTAAATTCTGATTTATGCAATGTTTCATGGGAAATAAGAAGTCTGTTTGGAGAGATCTAAACAGTGTTTCTTAGTAATGAAGACTTTCTATCACAAGTCATGATCATTTCCAACGTGAACATTAAGAAGTGGCTTCTGCTGAGATGACCACACCGGAATAACATGAACTACAATTAAAAATTCTCTTGTCCTTTATTCTCATTTACACAAAGCCGAATGGGGTAAAAAACAAGAAATAGATATTCTACACCCTTCTTTAATAAACAAAGTGCAGCAAATGAAATATTAAATGGTATTTCCTTTATATGAAATATGCCTCTACTGACACTTGGTGAACATTCCTACCTTTGCTTCTTTTGCCGTCTTTGTTATATTCAGGAACATCTGAGCAATCTCACGATCGAACACCCTCACTCTGTCCCAGTCCAAAGTGAGAGAACTTTCCTTCTCAGGGTTCACCTAATGGACACAAATAAATCCCACCAACTCTCTTAATAGAAGCACAAGAATGCACATTTCCAACCATAATCCAGCAAGCAGATCCTAACAACACCTGTAGTAGGACACAGATGCCTCAAACATGCAGTTTTACTCTTTTTCACAGGGGCTTTTGAGAAAGATGGAGTACTTTGAGTCCTGGGGTCAGGGGAATGACTGGAATTATTCCTGCAGTTAACTGAACTACTTTTCTTATTTTAGTACTGAGAACAACAAAGGCTGAAATGGGCAGAACGTCAAAGTTTAGCATTTTGATTTAGCAAAATCAATAATTTGTATTAAACTGTAATTAGGTTGTGTTTTAAGACCCACGTACAAAAATAAATATGAAGCAAGCAATACAAGAGAGCACAAAACTCTGAAAACAGGCACCAATTATTTCCTAGTATGGCACAGAAGATGCATCAGAAAACAGACGACAGTAGACACCAGATTTCATATTTTTCTTATTTTAGAATCTAAAAATGGCAACTTTTTACCCTCTATCCCATATTTGTTTAAAAAACTCCTTGTGATCACAAGCAGTAAAACCACGTTGGCTTCCTCTCAGAGCGTGGACAGCAGCAAAGCTGCAAAACTGCCATAAGCCGCCAAAGGATTCAGAGGATTCAACTGCCAATTAACACAATGAGCATTTTATTTGCTTTAGAACTCCAATACTCAGCAATGCCAATGTTTGTTGGCAGCCTAATTAATTCCTGGATTCAAATTAACAACACAGTCAGTCCAAGAACCCCAGGGAACAAAAGAATACCATGTTAAGTAGACTTTTTGGCTGAGTCTAAGCTTAGATGGTTAGCACTGAAGAATTCTCCTAAGCAGCAGACAATAACCACTTTAACACAAAACTGACATCCTGGAATCTGTTCTTGAGAGCAGTGACATCCATGGGAACTGAATGGGAACACATGGGTAAATTGTAGCCATTGTCGATTCTTGTCAGCAGCTACAAATTTATGAATGAACAAAATGTAAATGCATTTCTTTGGTAAAAATATATGTTCCTCATATACAAACAAGCATTGTAAAACTTACTTTAGCTTGCAGCACCCAGTAAGTCTCAGGCTTAAATGACTGGATTTTGTCATGTCTTTCAACACAGAATCCAAGTGTTGGGGTCTGACACGGCCCAAAGGAGATGAGGGAGCTGTCTAAATTCCCGTATTTCCCCTGGAAATATTTAGTCTGAAACCTTAGAGAGGGAAAAACCAACCAACCAAACAGGAACAGTACATTAATATCCTCATTCCCATGAAAAGCAAGTTTTTCATTAACTTATACACACAGATATGAGTAATCTATTAAATCATTCAAGCATTAGGGAAAAAAAGCATTCTGAGAAGTCTCTCTTAATGCTAATTAAGCCACAGTTACTACGCCTCACTGAATGCTGTTTATTCCCAAAGAAATGTGGGAGAACATCATAAATAAAATCATACCATAGTTGCTGATAGTACTTTGGCTAGCTCAAAGCCATAACGCAATTTTTTATTTCTTATTCTTTGTCTGTGCATCAAATTGTTCAGTTTGGTGCTGAGCAGAATTAGCCACTAGAGTTCCGAGGCATATTTTGCAGACACAGCAGTATTCCTGCACCTTTCACAAAATGGCCTGTAATCTATGCTGTCACCTTGTAAACGCACAGCCAATTCTTAGATCCAGCTCCTGGCGGGCATCCACTGAGAGAGCTTCATTGCGATTGGGTTCTCCCAAGTGATTCATGGCATTGCAGATGTCTGTGTCAGTAATAGAACTGAATTTAGCTCTATAAACCGTCCTTTCGGTGCTACGAGGTTTGTTCATAACAGGAAGAACAGCATCAAGAACCTGGTGAAGACGAGAAGCATATTTTAAGAGTATTTGAAAGGGCTGAAGTCAGTGTTTCTAAAGAAAATAACCTTACTCGTCACAAAATATTTGCTGATAGGTTACTACTTCCTTAATTCAGTAAGATGTCATGTCAATATACTACCTGATAAGCAAGAGCAGTATTTGTCTATCCACTCAGAAGCATGTTAAGAATTAGCAAACCTGAAGGATTTATTTGTTAAACAGCAAATGCTGGAAGTGAAGTGCTATTCACCAGCACAGCTGCAGAAGCTTTTGGTGAATATGTATCAGTTTCTGGGGCCCAGTTATGTTACAGGGGAGTTTTAAAGAACTTAAAACCATTACTTGATCAAAAGTGCTTCTTTAAACAAACAAACAATAAAATACTCTTTATGTAGACTTCTGGAAATAGGATGTTAAAAAAATCACATCTTTGCACACCAGATGTTTAGTTCTATACCTTTTATGTGCAGAGTCCAAATTTCTGCAGTAAATCTGCACTTAAAAGCAGCCTCTATGCTAAAAAATGTCTAATTGCTTAATATACAAAAGATAATAGAGATCAGGTTTGATAAGGACAGCAAAATAATTGCTCCAGCTGTGAAAAACTCAAAGCACTGGAATGTCTGAACATTTGAGAGACCTTATTGTTCATCTGGGATGAACAACAGCTGCAAAACTGATTTATACTCAAACTGACCTGTTAGGAGTTCAAAAGCACAAGATTTTCCACCAAGGCCCTCCACGCCTTTAAAACTTCATTCAACTTAGTTTGAATGCTACTGTTTATCCACAAAACAATACGTTGACAGTATTGTATGTCACAAATACACTGTGGTATTATAAGTCTTAAAAATGGAAACCTTACTTCAAAACAGATGTTTTCTCCTTCCTTATCACAATCCAACCACAAGACAATGCAATCGCAGCCTCTTCCTTCCACCTGTGAGAAAAAATACCACAGTTCTTCAGCAACTCAAAAAACCCCCACCTATCTCCTCACTAACTGTATACTTTTTGTTTCTATCTTAAAGTACTAGAGATAATTTATTTGGGGCAAAAAGGATTGGAAGAGTCCAGCAGAAGTGATGGGATGGCTGCAGGTACTTAAACAATGGTTGAAAAGAGAAGGAAGCAGAATAATTTCGCTTCTTTTTCTTGATGGGATAAAAGTACGTCTCCTTGCTTCCTCCAACAGAGGAAGAATAGGAACAATGAATCTGTGAAGACGGAATATGCTCCAGATGAAATAAAGAAAAAGAATGCCAATGAGAAAAGAAAATATACGCCTCAAAGAAATTTCAGAAGACAGAATACCTGTAAAAACTTCACCATGGTTAGTTTGGGATTAGCTTCTTTCTTCTCTGTGGGAGCTTTGCTAAAAAGTTCTGCTGGATCCACTTTGTCCCAGCTGTTATATTTCCCTGAAAAACAGAAGTATATTAACTAGAGCTCTACATATACATTAAAAACAACATCAACAACACCCAAACAACAGAAAACAATATTACTCTGGAAAACATTTGGCTTTTAAGATACACCTTGAAAAGCTTTCTACCACAACACAACTTATTTCCTGTATACCAAGGGACCCCTTAGCATTACGTGAATTATGGTAACACTTCGAAATGTATGAAGGAAAAAAAAATACGACACGCCTTTCAAAAATTTTAACATGAGCTATTAAAACATCTTCTGTTTGTGCAATTGATTGAACAGGTGGAGGCAAGGGAGCTATTTTTCCTTGTTTTCACAGTGCACATGTAATGTGCACATTGCAGTCTGCTTTACTGTTCATACTTAGAGTCAGTTATGCCATGGAGCACCCTCTGTCACCTTCTCATGCCAACGTATTTGTTCGTTTCCATTTCTGTGAAGTAACTGTGAGTAATATGGCTTAGCAATTACACAAAAAAATGTTCCTCCTCAAAGCACTGTGTAAATAACTCAAAATTCAGTCCTCACAAAACTTGTGAGGTTGTTATTGTTAGAAGTACAGCAGTCACACACCCAATTCCACATTTCAAAGCCAGTCAGCGGCAGGGTTCCTTACACATGATCCTTACCATGGCTCTGTTTTGCAGTAATACGCTACGGTGCTTCAGAGAATATCCCTTCAGACTGCGCGCTCCTTAAACACTCTCCAATCTAAGCACCGAGACACTCTTACAAGCGAGCAAACTGAGTCTCTTCTCCCCTCATTTTCCAGGGACATAATTCAGGCACAAAAAACATAAATCGCATATGCCCAAAGTTGTGCAAGAGCTCAGCCAGAGAACTAGCAACAGAAACCAAGAACCGCTGACCACAAGTGATCTTTTCACCCTCCTTTCCTCCGTAGTTCTAACACCCTTCCTGAATTATTTCCACGAGTATTTTTCTATTGGAAGTCCTTCACAATTTTACAACCTGCATCAGTTAAAACATTTTGTGAACAAATACCTATGAAATCCAAAGTCATGACGTGACCACACACAGATGTCATCTTGAAATGGGCACTCTGACCTATAAATGATCCCGTGTACTCATGCACAGAGCAGGCGCCATTCAGTCCCTTGCGAGAGGACATGTTTCCTGTGAAAATAAGACCATAGATATCAACAGGATAAAAAAAAGAATTGAAATAAGATATTTGGTATGAAATGACATGCCATCTACTTAGAGAGAGGAGCTTCCTGATCACAAAATTCTCCTTACTGACCAAGTTTTTACTTCAGCTAATTATCACTTTAGACCTTTCTTAAAGCACAGTTCATTTTCAATTAAAACTACCCATCACCTCTTCCACCCTTTCCCTCCCACCAAGAAATCCTTATGAAAATACAGCTAGTTTTCTAGACCAGTACAGTTATAATTAACTCACTCTGTTTTCCACATGATTTAAGAAATATACACTATCACTTCAAAAAATTTTCAAAATGACAACTTGCTACCTGATTGGTACTTTCTAGAAACCACGTGCACTCCAGCTACATAAAATATCAAAACCAGATTCATTTATTCCTGAATTAAATAGGCATCAGCACATTAAAAATAACAAAAAAAAGCACCATCCAGTTATTTTACAAACTAAGACACCATTCCCAGGCGGCAGCTGCTCCAGGACAACCAAGTAACTGACCAGGGTGTTTCTCAACCTCACTTCACCCGCAGCAAAGTCTGGCAACCTCCACATCCCACACCTGCCCCTGTGACCAACAGTGTCTCCCCAGCCAGGCTGTGCACTCCAGAGCACTTCACAGAATCACAGAGTGTCAGGGGTTGGAAGGGCCCTGGAAAGCTCATCCAGTGCAATCCCCCCATGGAGCAGGAACACCCAGATGAGGTTACACAGGAAGGTGTCCAGGCGGGTTGGAATGTCTGCACAGAAGGAGGCTCCACAACCCCCCTGGGCAGCCTGGGCCAGGCTCTGCCACCCTCACTGAGAAGTAGCTTCTTCTCAAATTTAAGTGAAACTTTTTGTGTTCCAGTTTGAACCCATTACCCCTTGTCCTATCATTGATTGTCACCGAGAAGAGCCTGGCTCCATCCTCCTGACACTCACCCTTTACATATTTATAAACATTAATAAGGTCACCCCTCAGTCTCCTCTTCTCCAGCTCCAGAGCCCCAGCTCCCTCAGCCTTTCCTCACACGGGAGATGCTCCACTCCCTTCAGCATCTTTGTTGCCCTGCGCTGGACTCTCTCCAGCAGTTCCCTGTCCTGCTGGAACTGAGGGGCCCAGAACTGGACACAATATTCCAGATGTGGTCTCAGCAGGGCAGATGTGCCCCTGGCACAACAACGAGCACAAGCACCAAACCAACACAATTCTTTTCCTACCCCTGGACAGGATCTTGGCGATGGACTGCGCCAGAGAAGGCTTCTCCGCCACCATCAGAACAGTCTTCATCTTCAGCTGGTGGGACCCGGGGCACAGGGACAGCGGTGCCGTTCGGGTTCGCGGGAGCCCCGGCGCGGAGCTGCTGAGCTGCTGAGCCGAAGCCGGTCCGCAGGCTGGAGAGAGAGCACAGAACAGCTTTACCGCAAAACCGCGTCCAGCAGCAGTAACTACGAAAACCAGACGGGCGGCGACCGACTCCGCAGCTCCCGCCGCCCGGGAGCGCAGCGGGGCCGAGAGGCGGCCCGGGAACCGCTGCGACCGGAGGGGGAAACAACAGCCGGGGCCCGCCGGCAGAGACAGGCCGAGCGGAGCCCCCGCCTCGGCGCTCCCTGAGGGGCGAGAGAGCCGCCCGGTGCGCTGAGGGAGAGCGGGAAGCACCGCCCGGCCCCGCTCCGCTCCTCAGCGGGCGGCCATGGCCCCGCCGCACTGCCGGGTCACCCGGCCGGAAACCGCGGGCAGGAGGCGGGCGGCACCGCCACCTTGAACCGGCGGCCGCCTGCGGCAGCGCTCCCTGGCGGCGCGGAGGAACGGCGGGGAGCAGGCGGAGGCGCGGGCGCGTCCCCGCGTGTTTTATTCCAAGGGCTTTAACAAAGCCGGAGTTCAGGGTAGGAATTTATATTAGATACGTCACCGAACACAGGAACATCAGCAAAAGCTACCGGCACAGCTCCCTGACGAAAGCCCATGCACAAAGTTCCACAGCTGGAAGCACTGGACACGTTTTGCGCTCACTGCCCCACATCAGGCCAGCTGTGCCCACACCTCCTCTCGCTTTAGGTTTGGTTATTGCCAAAGGTGCACACAAAACAGATACAATGAAATTTCTCTAAGAAAATCCATGCATGCAAATTGTATCTACTTCATTCAAGTAACTTAAAGCAGAACACCTGTGCACAGTCCCCAATTCAGATTCTAGTTTCCATAGGCTTGAAACACTGTGACCAGTCCCTGCCACTAACAGCATCTCCTTCGATGCAAATGAATTTGTCCTGGGAGCGTCAGGAGCACATCGGGGCAGTTCCCAACCTCTCCTGCAGCCTTCAACTCTTCCACATGCCCTGAAATGTTTCTGTCAAGGAAAGTGCTGAAGAGGGAAGCCCCAGTTGAGGAGTTTCATAAGCCCTTTGTGGCAGAGCTCAGCTCTCTCTTTTTCTCTCTTTTTACCCCATAGTGTGCATTGATCTTTGCCAATGTCTACAGCACTTCTTTTCCAAGTGCTACTCAGTACCATGCAAACCCAATGAGAAAAGATTGGGAAGCAGCCAGGATCAGGGTGTATATCAACCTCACACTGTCTGGGGAAAACAAACAAACAAACAAATTCACCTTCAGTTAGATTAGTAGAAAATTATAGATATTAGAGTCAACAGTGAAAGAAAAATCAAAACAAACCCAGGGCTTTTAATTCTTTGGCAATACTGAAGTTAGAACTTGTTAAAACAAATGTGTTCTGCTGTTTCAATGCCTGGTTCCCTTTGACATCTGGGGAACATCTGGAACAATCAGGATGCAAGTTAAAACCAAGTCTTCAGATATGTCAGATACATATTTTTCAATTTCCTCTAGTAAAAGCCCTCAACAAATTCCAACCTTTTTTTTTTTTTTTCCCCGAATGTGCAATGTAACATGCAAATTCAGGCTCATACTCACCTGTGAAAGCACAGTCAGGTTTCTGCAATATGCAGCTGGGCACCTGGAGTCCCCATGTGCACTGTGCTGGTACCGACGCCTTTGGGGCCGGTTCATCAGGTCACACAACGATTTCCCAGCCCGAAGAAGCCCCTGCTCACTGGACAGTCCACGGACACCAGCCCTCCCCGGCCCGGTCCATGGAGCGCCTTGGGACAGCAGGTCACTGCAGCCCCTCCGAGCGCTCACAGCCAGGAGAGGGCACTTTTGGAAAGCCCTTGGCGGCTGGGAAAGCGTCGCCCCGTTCCTAATCCTCCGGCGTGGAGCGGCAGCAGCCCCACGGCTGCCGAAGGGACCAGATCACCCAGGCGAGTGGGGACCCACGGGTGCCCACAGCCTGTGCCACCCCGCGGCGTCCCTGGGCAGGAGGCAGGAGCGCTTTGCAACATCCCTCACTTTCTCCAGCGCAGCCCTAGGCTGTGGCTCAGGACCTTCTAAATTCACTTTGTTCCAATTTGCACCATATTTTCCTCCAGGAATCGGCTCCCACCCGCTGCGACTGCCCGAATTGGCCCCAGAGAGCCAGGTCCTACCGCAACCTGTTCACAAGGCTTTTCTCCTCTGTGTGTTACTGCTGTTTGGCCACCCTTTCTTTAGGAGCGCTTGCCACTGCACTGAGGAGGCTCTGAAAATTATCTTGCTTGACCCCACCACCCCTGCAGCAAGTACCAAGGTCTGGGAGGCTCTTCATTCTCACTGGGACAAACTCTGGGGAAAAAAGACCATGTTTGCCAGGACACCAGTTACCCGCAGGGCTGGAGCAGGCTTCATCCAGGTTATTCCGGTGGATGGTTATTTAAGCAGCCAAAGCTCTCACCCTGACCGAGATGTCCATATATTCCCTCTCCAGCAGAAGAGCTTGTGCAGTGGTTAGAGCATTGGACCTCCTTGTTCTACTACTGACTCTCTGAATCACTTTGGCAACTAACACCTTGGTGCCTCCTCCAGCCCCCAGGACTTGAGTAGCAACTTCCCTCTTCAGGGATGTTTTAGAGATTGGTGTGTGTAAAGCCCAATTTAAGAGCAAGATAGAAAAAACTACAGAAATATGAACTATTGGAGGGAGCATGGTCGTTCCTGTTTTGCTTCCCTGGGCTCATTCTTGACCTTAGAGTAACTTTTTCCTGTTTGTTTCCAAACATGCTTGAGAAGATTGCCATGAAATTAATAAGTATTGACAGGAGGGTCAGGCAGGCAGAAACACATCTGGAAGGACATTAGAAATTATGAAAATGCAGGTCAAATCATTAAATACCAAGTAAGAACTATGAGGCCACAAAAATGTGCCTGAAATCTTGACTACAAATCTGGGCTCCAGACACTCCAGTGCTCAGAAAAACGAGAGAGAGCTCACCACATACAGAGTGACAATAGCACTTGGTGTCTTTTGAGCTAGAGTGAAAGTTATGCCTGTGCCCCTTGTAAGAAATTTTTAAAATAATCTTTGAATCATACAAGGGAGAGAAAAGGGTGAATGCTAATTAAACAGGTTACTATTAGTTGCTGAGACACAGGCATGCACATGACTCATGACATATCATTAAATCTTGACTCTGTCTTCTCTTCAAGCAGTAGTCTTCTCTTCAACGGAAAATGCAAAAGTTCACAGATAACCAACACTTTGTGTTAGAAAACATCCAGGCTTCAGTCCCATACATATCTAACGTACATCTGCCAATTAGTACAGTACTGCTTGGAAACAAAAGATCACCCACTAAATGAGAGGAGTAAATATCAAAATAAAGACTGTGGAGTTAAAGTGCTCGTTTATCACATGCAGCATTTCTTCTCACTTTAAGGTCACCTCAAATTGAAGAAGAGATGTGGAAGGGTTCAATGTGAATGGGAGTGGATCCGTAGGGATGGAACAAGAGAAACCTAACACATGCATTTTGCTCAGGTTTGGTCTTGCACCAGCCGCTGTATAATCCAGCCCAGCTTTGGCATTGACAATAGTCCACGATCCAGGTAGGATAACACAGTCCATGTCCAAATGCAGTCTGCTATAACAAAAAAAAAATAAAAAGACACAAAGAAACCTGAAGGCAACTTGATGGCAACCATTTGAAACCCTTGTCCCCATGTGTATGTAATTGTACTGCAGACATACGAGTATGGCTGGGGCATGAACAGACCTCAGCTGCTTTCATGGGGTTAGTTGCAAATTAACAGCAATTTAGCAATTTAGCTGTGACCACACAAAGTCCCAACCTCCAAGCAAGTATCTGAGACTTGGTTAGCGCAGCCCATGTGGGAGCCTGAGTAGAAAGATCTGCATAAGTTACAATCTCACCACTTGGGCATCCATGTGCCCTGAGATCACCTACCATCAACAGCCTCAGCACACTTGTGCTCCCAGCGCTCCTGGGGGAGGTGACACTGCCTTCATGTCACACATCAATGAAGCCTCTGGCACAGGGACGCTGATGTGCAAGCTTCCCAGGAGCTGAGCTAGCTCCCCAACTTCTGCGCAGGGTGTCCCAGCTGTGGTTGAGCTTCACTTGAGAAAACTGGCTTTGTTCCACCTGCTCTGTGTCCAGCTTCTGATTTCCCACCCCGAGGACCTGCTCCTGCTGCCCACCCTCCCTCGCAGGGGCTCAGGCAGGGCTGGCACCGAGACCAGGCTAATAACTGCCCAGCTGAACTAGATCATGCACAGAGTAGCTCGTGTCTGCTCCATGTCCCTCCACCTATCCGTACACTGTACTCCCAACTATAATATTGCAACACGGAGACACTCAGGTTGACCTGTCAGAAAACCAGCACTGGTCTGGCAAAACAGACTCACGTGCGCTCCGGCTGTGCCCTGTCTGTTCTTGGTATTGACTGTATTTGCAGTTTTGAAGTCCTCGTTCAAATGATACAAATCTAGATAACAAAACAACATGCCATAAGCATCCTCATTGCCAAAAATAATACCTGAATGGAAGGAAATATGTAATTTATAATTCATAACCATACAGGAAGGTTTAGACAGCCTTGTCATGTTTATTGTATACCTAATTTTTTCATGTTTTTGCTTTCTAAATGTTTGAGTTGTGTAAATTAGGGGTGAGGTAAATTCTTGTCTGTCACTATGCAGAAATCTCAGCTGGTTTTTGAACCAGAGTTTTTACTGGGTGTGGAACTTGGAATTTCTGCTTTACATTGTGTTGAAGCCTCAGTGCTGAGAGTGATCCCCCAGGTGAATGCAGGTGGATCCAGCCAAAAACTCATCTTCACCCAAATCTCACATCTCACTTGACCCAGGAAGGGGCAGAATTCAGGACCTGAAAATTTGATCATATATTTATATGTTGTATCCTCCTTGTTGTAACCACATTTTCTGACGGCTTTTTGCTACCCCACATCTCTAAAGTCAAAATGATCCAAACAATCGTAGCTCTGCTGCTCTTTCTTTGGGAAGTACTAGCCTGTCTCCCCTCAAGTCTAGGACCTTACTGAGGTTGAAGCCTTTCAGAATGCAGTTCACAGTCATAGTGTGTTTAAAATTATATGTACATGAGAGCCTCATATAGCTTCTTCGTTCTCTTGGCGGTCTTCACCACCTCGCCTAAACCTAAAAACTTGTCTGTGAGTTGTGGGGTTGCTGTTTCGCTGGTTGTGGCCCTGGCCTTTGAGCTGTGAGTCAATTTTGCATTGCACATTTTGAACTAACACCCACGCTGGTGCTGAAGTCCAAATTTGCCTTGCATCTTTGCTGTTTGGAAGTTGCTTTGGGGCTGGACCCATGTCATAGGTCCCAGCACACACAGTCCAGGGAAAAGAGCCTCACTTCTCAACCAGCTGCTTGTCAGAAAACCTTTTACCTCTCCTACAGGAGACCAGCACTTCCCTTGTTCTTTACAATCAGAAGTAAAACCAAAACCACTCGAGTAGAAATGCAGTATAGAGGAAGGAGTCTGACATTTGGTGTTAGCTACTGACTCTCCTGCTTTGCAGCTCTAAGCAGGACCTTGTAGCCTACATGGGTAGGAACCGGCTTCAAAGTCCTACCAGATGCAGCCTAGAGAGCTCTGCATCCTTCTCCTGGAGCATTAACCATGATATATGCTGAGAAAGAGTCCCCAGACTTTTGCTCCTTCTGTAAAACTCATGTTAGTGCCTGCTCAGCTTCCCCACCTGCTCTGGGCTCTCTGCACATTTCTGCCTGGTCCCAAGGCAGCTCCAGCCATCCCCATGTCTTTATCCCCACTTCACAACACTTCTGAACAACTGCAGTGCAGTAAAGCACCCAAATGGGAAGAGCTCTGTAGTGTGAAATGCTGAGGGTTTGATTAACAAAACTGCTGCACTACGGCTCTTATATGCAGCAGCGTTGGCACCTTTGTGAAACATGTCCCATCAATACTATTTTACTACAACAATGAAAACCTCTTTACTTGTGTTTTCTTCTACAGCTGTGACTACCTAACTCCACCTGGCTAGTAAAGGCTGTACAACCTTCATTCAGACTACCTTCAATGAGTTTATTAGCCCAGAAATAACATCAATCAGCAATTGTTTTTGAGGTAGGGAAGTAACTTGACAGATTCTTTCAAAGGAGAATTAGGTTCCTAATTATCTGTGACCTTGCGTGTTTCAGAATCATTACAGCCATTAAAGGACATCACTTGTCTTTACTTTGACTGTTCCTGCTTCCTTTGCATTCTCCGACATTTTTCCTATTGATTTTCAAAGAAACTGATGGGGTCATGCTGTGGCCCCCAGCAGAAATGAATCCTCAGTAACTCCAGCAGCTCATAATCAGAGCACAGAATGAAAAGCCATATATTGCAGGACCGGTTAAACCCTGAGCCCTGCGTTGCTGCCTGGGAGATCGAGGCAGAAACAACATACATACTGCATTGGGGTGGACTTGCCAGTTAGGGCAACCGCCTGAAAAATGGGCTACAACCCACAGGAGCTGCTGGGGTAATTCAGCCTTCCTGGGACCCTCCGGACTGTGCTGCAGTTAAACTGATGCCCTGCAAAAGCAACAGTCAGGCACACAGCCCATATTTTCATGGATTTCCCAGTTGTTCGCTACAGGCACTTGGCAGGAGCTGCAGCTCTTGCAACAAAACCTTAGCAAAGTGGAGAGCTCTGCGCGGTGACAAGATGGTGTGACTGGTCCTGTCTGAGCATTTTGAAACCGCAGTTGTGTTTGCAGTTTGAGAGCTCTGGAGGTATCCCAGCACACAGCCTGCTGCATCACTGCATCACCTGGAGTTGAGGGCAGAGAGGCTGGATGAACCAGTGGCAATGTGGTGTTATACACAGATATTAGCTATGAGGCTCAAGCTGAAATCAAAGCACAACCAGCCACCAAAAATATTTCCATGGGAGGTGCCTGAGGTCATTTTTCCATAGTTTTCAGAATTACTCAACATCTCTGCAGAATTCTCTGGAAAATAGTGTCCAAGACACTCTCCATTTTTGAGCGTCCATGGGTGGAGTGATGGAAGGGGTTAACTGGGCGAGAGAAGCATGAGTTCTGGAGACATTTTCAGATACCTGGGGTACCTTCGGCTCCACACTGTTGACCTCTGACTCCCGGAGTTTATCAGCACGTTCACTAATCAGGGGTGTTTAATGGAACAGCCACACGGATTCCTGGCATTCTTGAGACGTTATGACCCTGTCAGTTGTATGAAGACTAAAAGTCTCTTGCTTTTGAACTCACTAGAGTTTGCACTGTCTTAGAAGCCTTTGATAAATACTTGCTGGATTTCTTACCTACCTGCTTTAAATCTGCCCAAGGTCATCATTCCAGAAAAAAAAAGGTTTTATTTTGTGAGCATTCATCACTTAAATGGATCAAATCAATGTTTTCTCAAATTGTGAAGTGGGAAAAAAGCATTGTGTGCCATGGTTATGAAAGCCAGCAGATAAAAGATTTATTTTCATGCTACATGTGGTGTTTTTTGTGTTTGCTGTCAGTCTCTGAAGACCAGTAAAAAGCAAATGTTAAATATGTTTTCCACAAAAAACAAACACACCACCTAACATTACTTAAATATATCTCACACAAGTACACAAAGGTTTTATCAACAGAGTCCACATGGGTGTTCTTCCTTCACAGTTCACACTAAAGAGTTTGAGCACAAAGGTCTGGATTCAGTTACAATCCCAGGTTCAAGCCTGTCCAGAGGAACATGTCATCCAAACCTTGTCCAGAATTTAAATGGACACAAATACAAATGGGTTGAACTCCCCATGAGTGAGGTACCCAAATCACTCTCAAAAATTACACTAAAATTTAACAGTCGCTTCAAACACTTTTTAAAATTTACCTCACGTCCAGGATATGAACGTGGGACATCGGTGCCCAAGTAGAATAGCTTGACTTTTGAGTAAGAAATACTTCTGTTGAATTTCTTGTGAATAAGCTTCACACAGAGCAAGCCTCGCTGGCATGGATAAGACTGGAAAACTCATCAGTGTAAGAAGGCCTTGTAATCAAGGCACTGGCAAAAGGCAAAGAAAAGAGCCTGGAAATATCAAGAGTTAACAGGTGACTTTATATGGATGGCTGTCTCTGCTACAAGGCTTTTAAAAGCAAACAGTTCACATAATTTATGAATGGTTTCATAGGAAAGCTCACATTTACCCCAAGAGGCCATGCCTCGGCATAGCAGACCTCCCAGGAGACTTTTCAGGTGACTCTTCCTTTATCAACCTCACTTTATTACTCCTAATTCTACTCTTCCGCTGTTTCTCATGGTACCTCTTGATATTTTTAAACCATATTTTGCTTTTGTTGCAGTTTCCTCTTGATATTTTAAACCATTCGCCTGCTGGCAGATTGTCATTAGATTGCGTTGCTCAGCTGAGCTACACCCACTTATTTCGAGATGGACGACAGCAAGAGCCTGACCCTTCACAGGGCAGGAGAAAAGCACAGAAAAAGAACTGAGGAGCTCAGATCTGCACACAGCGGGAGCTGAGCTGCTGCTGCAAAGCCAGGTATTGAGTAAAAGCATCTCACTTGCAGGCTAACATAATGCTAGCCCGTTGCTCCGCATGCACCGTCCTCCGTCCCACGGCTTCTACCTAATGTGGTGAAGAGTTGAGGAATTGGGACACACCATGAACAAGATTATTTCTGCTGCACTCAGCCTCACCAGCACCCACGTGGTGCAGCAGAGACCTTGTGTTTCGTGCTGAGCCTCCTTATGTGGGCTCCAAACCTGGGAGGAATTTGGTAGCAATCCTTGGGACACCTCACTCTCCTTGTCACCTCTCCTGACCTCGCAAGTGGGGGGCAGGGTGGGAGTGATCTTTGTATCTAGGTCAGATCTTAATCTTTTTTCCTTTATTGCAGAATCACTCCCTCCTATTTCCTCTCAGCTCTTTGTCAGGTTTGCCTTCCAACTGCTGGTTGAACACTTGTCTGTCATTCTCTCCTTCTGCCCTCTTCAGCCCAGGGCAGAATCATTTGTACTGAACAGGGTGGGACCTTTCTTCGTTTTCTGTGTCTCGCTTTTCTCTTTCACCCCATCTATCATATCCCCAGATTGGGCTGATGTAGTACAATGAGATATTTAAAACCACAGAAACTGTGCAAACCAGAATTTTTTTCCCCCTCACCTAACAGCAGAGCAGAAAACAGCTGGGGACACATTGACATAAAACTCATTTTACCAACAAGACTCACTTATCTGTCTCCAGCCTCATGTTCCTCTGGTCAATGAGGCCATGGAGCAGGTGCAACCATTCTGTCTGCACCCCAGCAACTGCTTCACCCACTGTACAAGGCCACAGTGGGGACTGGGCATGTCACCTAAGAGTGCCTGGGCTCAGGAGCCAAGGGACCTGTTGTCTTCCGCTCCATACAGTTCTGCTGTTGGGCATATCTCTGCTGCCTGACCCCTCATCCTACTCTGCATTGCATTACCATGAACACAACACTCAGTTACCCTTTCAAGGTGACTTGGTCCTGTGGTGGCCCACAGCCACACTTGGACTTGTTCCATACCCCACATGCAAAGCCCTGCGCAAACCTTCCCCTCGCAGCCCCGATTTTCCCCTGGGTAACTGGCAGCACCACACAGAGGCTATTGCTGATAAATCCCTGGCATGCACCACACAAAGCTTTCAGTGGAGCAAAATATAATCACTGATTTAATGAGTATCAAAATAAAACTCAAAAAAGCTACGAGAATACAGGAAATTACAGAGCAATGGCAAACGCAGGAGGAAAGCAGATTACCGTGAAGACCTTGAAAGGCTGCAGTGGTCAGGCAGGGACACGGCTCTTCCTGACCTCTCTGTCCTCACAGAAGGAGGAAAATGTGCCTCCTCTGCTCAGCTGAGGGCCCAGTCTGCAGACAGTCACCCATTCTGGATGACAACGCACACATTGATTCAGCCAACTAGCTAAAAGTAAAGCTTTCGAAAGAACTATCAAATAAATCCTAGAAGCCCCATGTATAAGAGCAGGCAGCACAATGTGAAACCGTGGCACAGGCCGGCTGTGACCTGCGTTAACCCGTCCAGGCTCTGGCACTTGAGAAACGCCAGCGAGGAAAGTTTTAGAGATGACTGCTAACTCATACGAGAACTGCTGCTACGAGCGTCCTCTTCGATCTCCCTCTCTCAGGGAAGAAGGGGCTGGAAGGGCAACCTCATCTGCTTTTCTTCTCCTTCTCTTCTTCCATTGTGCTCGTGGACTCTGATCCACAACATGCAGCAGAGCCAGGCCGTGTGCGCACAAACTCTTCCAGCTGCCGGTGTTTCAGCTGAGAGGTAGCTCTCCTGATTTGCCCTCATTTCTCATCTCCACAGCCTCCTCCTGCCTTTTAGAGATCATTGCTATTTGAGAGCTCAGTATCTTGTGTGGCATTCAAGAGGAGATGAGTTAGTTTTGAGCAGCAGAGCTTTGCTGAGCTGACCTGGCTCTTCTAATTTAGACTACACCATGAAGGGAGCAATCAACTCCAGCAAAATGAAGGGCAGCAAATAGATCAGAGCTGGGCAATGCCAGAAGAGGAATTAGAGGGGAATGATTCTACAGACACAATAGCTAACAGAGCCCTGGCTGCCGAACTCAGACTCTTCAATCAGACACAAGTAAGTCCCGTATTTTGACCATCTAATTCTTAGCTATTGCAGTTTCTGGAGAGTGCATACAGGGGCATGCCAGTTCTGAGCAGCAGGCAGGCTAGATGGTCAGCTTGGACCTCAGCCCATCACCCAAAAAATGCATGTCAGAGCAGGAAACCTGCAGACAGACAAGTCCTGGCTAGCATCAACTATCCCATCCCATCCCGTCCCTCTCTCAGCTTGCCCTCTAAGAGTGAGTTCTGCTCTCCTGATAGAGCCTGTACACTGCATGCACAATAATGCTAGGAAAGTACTGAGCTTTATTCCTTCACATTTGTTCTTTCCTCCCCTGTTGTTCTTATAGGCAAGAGGCAGGAAAGCAAACTCCAGAAAGTGTTTGAAACCTGCCAGTCCCTTGGAGGCTGAAACATTTTCCACTCACACAAGTGTTACTGGTTTAAGACTATAGGGCAAATTGCTAATTTATGGCAAAACTAGTGAAATGTTAATGGATCTGTACTCCTGCTAAGGCTGCAGGATCCTTTGGCTGATGGTGAAAGTTTAATCATCCAAGCTTAAGTGAACAATTTAGCTGAACAGTTGGTTTCATGCTTCACTTACTGAAACGCTCTGACCTGCGAGGTTCTCTGCTGCAGGTTGCTGTGGCTCGTCCTCCACGTGTGCCACTTGTGTCTGCTGCTCTGATTCTAGTGTGCACTGTTAAATTGGAATGGCGAGAGACTTTAAGGCAGACGAGGTGATAGCTGGGAACGTCAGTCGCTGCCCCAACAGCTGGTGCTCATGGAAAGCACCGCGATCCCTGTGGGTTCCCAGCACAGAGGATGCTCTGCCAGAGGACGGCTGGTTGGGGCCAGCTGTGCACTTGCAGGCAGGGGCTGCTTGCCACAGCTTCTCCGCTCCCGCACCTGCGGAGCTCTCCCTCTTTTGCCCCTTGAATGCGAAGTTATTTTTGGCTGTGTTTTGCTATATTAAATATTAGCTCTAGGCTTTCCCCTACGTACTGTGTAATCCTGTTCTGTGTGGGTTTTATGTATTGTTCTTTTGACATTGTCACTATTGCATATTAATAAATTAAACCTTCAATTCATGTTACTCTCTTGGGCCAATGTATATTGCTACGGGGTGAAAAGAAGGGATTAAACTGGCTTAAGGTGTTCTGCTCTTGTGCCACATTACAGCAGATGCATAAGAAGGATCAGGGAGTTTTCTTGGCTCTGAATTTTTATATTAATAGCAGAATTGGGGAGTAATAATTTTTATTACACTCTTTTAATAAGCTATTGATGCAGACACATTTTACACCTATGGGGAAATATAATTATGCTGGAACTGTAACATTGGATGTTCTCAGCAGAATATCACAAGGTGTTAGGAGAAGAATAAGTCTTCATGTGACGTTGAATGAAGTTTTAGCAAACCAGAGGGAGGCAAAGGTTCAAGATAGAGGAGTAAAAACAATTTGAATGTCTCTAGGTTTGGGTTACTAATTAGCAAGGACCGAACTCCTCAATAGGAGCATATATATGCAGGTGCATGATGTGATGCTGCATATAGTCAACAAGCTCAAATAATAATAATGCACTGGAAAAAATCGTTCTGGTGGGGTACACCTTATGCTGGAGCTTCAAGACGTGCTGCATCTCTGTCTTACCAAATGCAGTGTAGTGCTGTGGAAAGGTGAAGCATAAAATGAGAGAAGGGAGAAGCTAAAGCTGACTGAAAAATTGCCTTTGAGATGGGGCTTGATGAGGTAGATGAGATTAGAGTCTCTATGAAACCTCTAATAAAAAGCAGAACGACAGGGCTGAAAGGCACAAACTGGGAGAGGCAGAAAGCTCTGAGGTGAGCGGGTACTCTGTGGATCCAACACACATCGGCTGCTCCGCCAGCACCGCCTCTGCCTCTTCACTCCATAAGGAAACCAAATGGAGCTGAAGCCCAGAAACCTCACACCCCACTAGGCTACAGCAGGTTTCTTGTTTTGAACAAGCTTGATGGTTCTTACAACCATTCTTACTCAGGTAACCAGCTCCACAAGCCCTTCATTCACACTGCCAAATATATTCTGTCCATGGCTTAAACACCCTCTCCAGGAGATCAGATGTTCCTGTAGCCTAAAAGTTGTACAATATCTAAATATACACAGTGCCATATGTAGACAAATATGACTTCTATTTACTATGAGTATTGTTATTATTTTATATCCTGTAGCACTACAAATGCGACAGGCTTGTTACAAATATTAAAGGAAGTCAGTTCCTTGCTCTGAAAATCTCACCAAGAAAACTATTGCTTCAACTCTCTATTTTTTGGGGGTGTATGTGTGTGTGATTTAGCACTTGCCACCACACACCAGCTGAGATACAGGCTATTTCTACAAATAGCCTTGCATTTGCATCCCAAACAGTGACTACCATGTTATGATGCCTGCTTGAAGTCCTGTCAAATGTATCTTAATTTGTTAACAGTTTTGCTCC
Source organism: Columba livia (assembly GCF_036013475.1). Taxonomy (NCBI): domain Eukaryota; kingdom Metazoa; phylum Chordata; class Aves; order Columbiformes; family Columbidae; genus Columba; species Columba livia. The sequence goes on from NC_088618.1 coordinate 8,214,693, forward strand.
ATTAGGCTGACTCCGCTAAAAGGCTATAAAAAGTAATAGTCCATTTGTGAGTTTACTGCTATTAGCTACAAGTGTTAATTCATGCACAAAAAAACCTATACAGCTATATACATCCAGCCAGTAATGAAGTAGAGGAGATTACATAGAGGGTAAGGAAATTATTCCCGTTGTAGATTTGGTGTGTATTCATCTATAAACAGTCACCCCTCCTGCCTCAAGAAAAAAGTGATAACTTCTTGGTTTTAATCACACTCTGTCAGTTCTAATGGCTTCACAAACAACAGCACGGGGCAGGTAATTGGGCCCTTCAGCTGCTCAGTCATAACAGCGCAACTACTCAGGAGAGGAAAACAAATCCTCACCCATTCCAAAAGCTAAAATAAAGCAATTGATGGAGCCTTCTAATTTCTGTGCAAGTCCTGACCTACCTGTGCAAGGTAACGCTTGCATGTTAATGTTTAATTAACCAAATAAGAACACGTATCTCCCCAATGAGCTACTTGCTAGGGGACGCATAGACAAAACTATTGCATTAGAAAAAGCGCGGACTCCAGCCTGCCACTCACTTTCACAGCATACAAAGGAAGATGAGCTCGTTGCCACCTTCCACTGTCCTGTTTGTCAGTGCTTTCCCTTTCTCCAGGACACACAGAGAGGAAAATGAAGCCGGGCAGGTGCTGGACAGTACATTTTTCTGCAGGGGTGCCCGTTGCCTCCCCAGGCACCAGCAGAGCAGCCAACACTTTGCTGCCTGGGCACCGCCGGCCAGCACGGGGCAGAGCCTGAGGGGGCCACCCAGCTGCTTTGCAGCAGATCTGCAGCACCAACAGGTCTTTCAGCGATAACCCAGGCAGGCTGGCATCCCCAAGCACCGCTTCTCTCAACTAAGCCCTTAACTGAGCCCTAAAGTATCAGAGGCATCTTTTTTACTTGCAAGAACAAATTTCTGCATCAAGGAAACCAATTGAACACAATGTTTGCTAGACTTGTAGAGCAAAGAACTGTAGTTTTCTACAATGGTTCCTAATTATATGGCTTTTTAGGAGCCCACAGAATGAGGAAAGCCTGACAGCTCAGCATCCCATTGCTGCAGCAAAACAGCTGCTCCAACGCATTGCAAAACTGCATCAAGGAAAAGCCCTGATCCAACCAAGTCCTGCTGTGTGCGCACACAACTCCGCTTGTACATATAAGCCGTGCTTCTTGAGAAGCATTTTCTGGGTACCATTCCATGAACACTGTAATGCTAAGATATTTTTGCCTGGCTTTGAATAGAATAAATAAATGTGGCTGTGAAGATAATATGAATAGGAAAACAAGAGAACTTATCATAGTTAAAGCAAGAGTCAAGTGAGACCGCATGGAATGAGCCAATGGGGAAGCCGAGCAAAGAAAAATATTAGAAAAATGCAAGTCATATTTGGTGGAACAAGGTCTTGAAAATCTGAGGACATTTGCAAAACAGTGCTCGTTCCTGGGGGATATCAAGTACTTAAAACCTGCCAAAATTTGTCATCCGGGGTTAACTAAAAACAAACAAACAAAAAGTAACAATATTTCTAATTATTTTATTTTTTAAAAGTGGCAGCTCCTTGTACAAAGGTTTCCAGAAGAAGAAAAAAATCAGGCTGCGACTATGAGTGTCAATAAAACAAAAATAAAGCGATATGCATGCAAGACTCTCGTGCTGTATTACATAGAGCAGAGAAAGCCCAAGGGAGCTTAAGAGTACTTTGACTGTCCAATATACAGGAGCAAGAGGCACTAAATCCCATTTTAGCATAAATCTGGATAAAAGTTTATTAGCCCTGGGGAAATTATTCTCAACACAGCCTAGGAGAATGGTGAAAACAGGACTAGTTTTGTGACACAGTTATCTGCAGTGACACCAGTTTTCTATGCACTAGAGCCTAGGTCATGTACATATCGACGTTATGGTACCTTCTCCCATGTCAAATCTGCCTCAACTGAAACTGTTCTGGGAACACTTTGTTCAACAGTTAACCCCTGAAAACCAGCATTTGCTTGGTCTAAACTTCTTGTTCATTCTTATTTGAATTAATTTTAAGAGGGTGACTTTTAATGATGTTTTCATTGAGTTTCACCTTGTTTGCGTTACGTCACACAAAAATGCACGTCAGGAAGGTTCTTCATAATGCCATTATGCTATTAGTGTTAGTGGGAGAAATTGTGATGTTTAAGTATCAACAGAAATAGCTTCGTTGCTTTTCAGAAGAGATGGGAAAGGAGAGAGAAAAGGGGACAATCAGCTGATATGTCAAACATCCACATACAAATGATGATTCAGAGCAGGGTTATAATGGTACCAAGACTAATGAGACACTACAGATAATATAAGAGACACAAAATTGAGTTCACTTTACAATCTGAGTGTATTATAGAGCTAATCAAGAGGAAGGAGGAAAACAAATCACTGCTTATAGAAGCGGAGATGGGGAAAAAAAAGCCAGCAGATGACTCAGTGCTCCTGGGTCATTCCAGTTTCAACCACCCATCGACCCACCAGGAAAAGTTTGAAGAGCACTTTAAAAAAATGTTTTAAGTGTGCGCTACATTTTCTTGACTGAAAAGGCAAAACCAGGGCAAGGAAGTGGGATATATTTCTAGAACTGCTATTTGCAGCTGGGGAAGAAACAGAACAGAAGAGGGAGTCTTGACAGTAGCTGATTAGAGAAATACTTGTGCCTGCTGAGGGGAACGTGTGTTCACATCGGCTAATACTGCTCTGGTGATCAAACTTTTTTAATAAAAAATATTTTGCATGTACTAGTCTTTCAATAACACAAGGTATTTGGGTTTAAGTTTTAAGTTCACATCTCTTTCTTCATTGTTTTCCCTGGATGGAAATAACATTTGATGTTATTACCCTCTCTAAAGCGCTGCCCTGCCAGTGGCAAACATCCAGCAGCCTGTCAGTCAGAACATTTGAGAAGCACCCACCCAGGATTCACATCTGAACACTGGGAATGAAAATAAGCCAGACTCAGGGTACATCAAACTCCCTGTACCCCTGGAAACAGAATTCGACACAGTTGAAAACCTGGTGTTTCTTATTGCCTACCTGCGTCCTGTGCTTTCCTGAAAATATGTTCTTAAGTGCCAGAAGTTAGAAACTCTTTTCATGCTTTGTTTTCCAAATTTCACAGATGTAAAGAGACCAATTTGTAACTTCCGTAACAAAGTACCTGATGCTGTCTGATTACATTGGGTACCAGCGCTGGGAGACTTCGGGTATGAGGTTCTTCAGAGAAAACTGTTCTAACGCTTCTGTAACAGGAACTGATTTATTCTCTATCAAGTGAAAGAGAAATTCCCTCATTTATTGCAGCCTTTTGTAGACAATGCATTATATTAGCCTGTGTGTCTTGTCATAATGTATTCCAAGTGATATGTGATGATGGCAGATCTGTTATCCATTAAAAAGGTGCTGAAGACCAGCTTGTCGGAAGACACTTTTTTTCCCCCGGTTTTACTCCTCATTAGTTTTTGAAGTCTGGAAGTTGCAGAACAAGGTTCACGTTAAAGGCTACCACTAATACTATCACGCTGCTTTAGTGCTGAAGTAATCAAATATCTGAAAACTATATTCCCAATTCCTAGCACCACATTTTTATTCTAAACATTAGAAAAGCACACATATCCTGGGGAGAAAAATGTTTGCAGCTGACTGATATTTATCTGAGAAATGTGATTTCCTCAAAAGCAGCTTGATGCAGCTCCCTGCAGCGTGTCCCGCACCGCCGGGGCTGCGATTCAATATGTGCATGCTCCGCAAGTGGACACTGCTACAGAACTTCATATTCATGTGATGCTGCAAAGTGAGGTCAGAGTAAGACTCCAGGCTTCGTTTAGCAATAGGATTCCCTTTTTGTGAGCTTGGAAGGTATTTTTTGTTTTGTGTTTGGCTTAGGTTTTTTGTTTGTTTTTTGATAAAAACACAGGTAGGTAGAATTACTTAATCAGTTTTATTCTCTAAAAAAAAATTTAATGGATTTTTTTTTTTTTTTTAAGAGGAGGAATTGATTTATATTTACACATCAGTCATTTTCCTCTGGCTGAACTAAATCGGATGCTTCCCACCTCAATCTCCATGCACGAGAGTTTTGGAACTAAGTTTAAGAGCTTTCTCCTTACATCAGCTAACAAGACATCTTGGACATACCCACTTAGTCCTTTCTCAAGGAGTTCAAGATTCATAACAATAAAATTCTGCAAATCTATCACTTGTAAAAAAAAAAAACAACTTAATGCCAAAGTTTTCCAGTCATCTTCACATGATGTTTCTACACCTTCATACATCTGATGAAAAGTCTGTTGCAGACTTCTGTAGGATCTATTTGGAGAGACAATTCAACACTATATTTCAGAATTTGTGATGATTTAGGACTAGTTTATAAATCAAATGAAGGCTGACAAAAGGAAAAAAGTATATCTTGGTATGGTCTTGTTCTGAATGAGGCTACTGAGAAACACAGAGTAACACAGAAACGGAAACTTGTGGAACTCAAGAGTTCCCTGGCAAAGCCACAGTCCCCAGCTGCACAGAGGGCAGAACAGAGATACTGAATGGCTGATAGGAAACAGGACGAAGTTCATCTGGTAGGACTCTGAGTGGTCTCTTCCAAGTTCTTGGACAGTAAGTTTCTTAAGGTACACACGTACTCATGCAGTTTAGGGGCTTTGCTTGCTGCAGATAACATTTCCCTAAAAAAATAAATCCAGAAAGTATGCTATTAAGCATTAATAGTCAGCGTTATTCAGACTTCTCACCCCCAGAAATACTCACCTACCCCATAAAGGACTGAAGCCTGCCCATGTGGCTGTGTACAGCTATAACGGGAGTGAGGTCTATCATGGTGACAGAGGAGTTGTTCTAAGAGCTTTATCTGCTTCTGTGAAAGAGACCAAGCCTTGGAAGGGACCCTCAGAGAGCTTTCCTGGTCACACACAGCTATTCTTTGCTCCTGAAAAGCAGCTATTCAAAGACATCTCTCTGTAAGGACAGCCCTGTGAGAGCACACAGCCCCTTTCCAGTAGTAACATTCATTTACTAAAGGTATAAGAATTTCATCAAGTAGTTGGGCTTTTCTGATCCCTTAAATGATCACTTGCAAATCCCTCCAGCTATTTGCAAAGGTTTTTAAAGAGATGTCTTTAAAAAAAGTGAAGCACGATGGTAGAAGACCTCTCCATGGCAGGACTCCCAGATTTTATACTTCTGTTCCCCAGTAGTCACCCTCAGCTTTGCCCTTACCTAGAAAGTGTTGGAGACCTTGGCTCACATCTCTGAGCACAAGGAAGTTCCAGCACCGTTTTAGAGGCTGGGAGCTGACAGCAGGCACCACCTACAGATAGGACTGTTTATGCTGATGCGGGATAAATGGATGGAGATCTCCATTAATTGTAACCGCTGGAGTAAACCTGGAAGTGTTTTCTTGTACAGAGAGATAGCAGTGCAGGCAAGGAGGCAATGGGAGCCATGCTGTAGCTGCAATTTGTTCTTTGCAAGGAAGACTCCTGCTATTAATATCATTGCTATCGTACCAGATAATTCAGTAAAAGGCAGCAGCTTGCAGAAAGGCTTAGGCTAGAGTAAACTGAGGAGTACTCTTTTGATTACAGTGTGAGGTAAAGTCCACGGGGTGTTCTCATATCTCTGCAAGCTAAACATTCAGTGTACACCAGGACAGTCCTGCTATTTGTATTGCAGTAACACCTCGCAGCCTGACCGGGAGTGGGGCTGACTTTGCTAGACACAGCATAAAACAGCAAAAGTCAGGCCTACACCTGCCTCAAAGAACAGGAACAAGATAAAAGTTAGGAAATTGGAAAAAATCTGCTGTCCATCACGGAATTCCAGGACAGACCCTGATCCCTCCAGGGAAGGCAAGTGGCCTGCAATCTACCACAAAAGGCAGATGAGCATCTCCTGAGAAGACAGCGATGCTGCTTGTGGCCAGCCCCCCACCCATGGCAGAGGGATGTTGCTTATCTCCACAAAGCTTTGAACCCCTGGCAGAAGTGCAGCTCTTTATGCACCAGAGTCTTTCCTGATGTACCTCCTGTTCCTGCAAAGCAGCCCTGTGCAGCATGCAGGTCAGGGATGGAGAATTTCTCCCCTTGCTTGAGCTTTTTGGAAATGGTTAATTTACTGTAACCTAGAGAGGGGGTACTGAATGGCAGCCCAGGCTGGGCCTCAGAGCCACCTCAGGTTCAGGAGGGAAGGAAAGCACAAAGAACTGAGACCTCCCCAATCTGGCTTTCCTGTAGGACTTCAACATATCAAATTTAAATGGACCTCTCCTTGCCCCCGGCTGTTCCTATAGTTTAAATGCTTTAACCTTTAAAGGTAGCATTCAGGATCCATGGTACTTCAATGTTAAAGTGAACTTGGAGTGTAGTTTTGCAAAGGGGAAGGAGTTTACAGGGCTTATACCTCCCAGACTTGCATTTCATTTTGGCATGGGTCATATGCGGTGCTGGCTCTGTGTATAACCTGCCCATGGTCCCTCATCTCACCAGTTTCCTCAGTCTTGTCCTGAGAGGATCAACAGATTAGGAGCAAAGAGGATATAAGGCTTCTTTCACAGTGGTGCTGAGTGCCTGCTGCTCCTAGCAGTTTTGATAGGAAGGGCGCTCAGCGCTTCTGCACAAGGCAGCAATTCATCTCCATCAGTACTGCTCTTTGCCCTGGTCTTTAAAGATTATTTGAGACACTGGACAAGAAATGAAGACAAGCCTTTCCCTATCAAAAAACATCCAAACTCTCCTCAATTTTGTTGATACCAATATCTCTAACTCCAGCCCCTGTTCACCCATTAGAGTCTCTTAGCTAAGATAATCTCAAATAACATTGAGAAGATACATTTTGTTGTAAGGATACCTCTATATCAAGATGGAATCCGTTCTCTTCTTGCTCTGAATGCCAATAAAATAGATAGGTTTGGGGTTTCCAAGTAGTTACCTGCATTCCTTATACAACATTCATAGAGCAAAATTGTGGCAGCAATGTCCCTAGGACACAGCAGTCACCAGACAATAGGCGGCTGCCGCTCAGCCTGCCTTGCATTCGAGAGCAGAGCAGAAAGGTGAACGTCTCCATATGACATTACAAAACCAGGCTTCCAGTACGGCAGAGCAGCCAACAGCTTTTCAGTGTTTCCATGACTGTATAAGTGTGTTAATGAGCACGCATAGTATGCAACCAATCCCACCCTCCAGATACCCGACTTCAGCAAAGCCTCCAAGAGCAAATGTATTTCAGGTTTCTTGCTAATTCTTCTCTAAAATTGGAAAACAACATGTGATGCCTCCACTTAACCAGGCATAACAATTCAAACCTACTGCCACCAACGCTTTAGCAAAGTCCTGCTCCTGTCATACCCCCATGATTTTATTTATCACTTCTCTGGGCAGAGGGAGCCAAAGCAAGAGGTTAACTTCATTAGAAGCCAAAACAAGAATTATTTGGGGGTTTTAATGGCACGTGGACATAGTTTGCATGGCCCCAAAAACTACAAGACATTCCTTCTATTAATATGGTGGTGGAGCAGAGCCTACAGGTCTACCTCTTTCTCCAACCAGGAAACACAGCCATTAGACTCACAAGTGAAATACAGCAGGTAAGACACAGGCAAATGGCTTCTGAAATAAAAACAAAGATGTACAAAATCTCCTTCTGGAAGAGCAGCCTGAGCCCCAGCTGAGTTCCAGGTTAACCAACCCCCAGGGCTTGCCAGGTACCTCAAAACAGTCTGGAAGCAGCCGGGCTCTCAGGACAGAGCAGGGGCTGGATGGACTCAGCACTGCTGAGTGACTCCAGCGCCCGAGACAAGAGCAGGTCCTGCAGCCTTGGGATCCCAAGAACGCGCAGCAGTTGGCCGGAAATCAGAGCAACCTTAAAAACACATTTATTGCCTGTAGATCTGCACTAGAACACTACTAACAAGATAAATAGGTTTTCAAATCAAAGGTGGTTGATTGCATTCGCCCATGGTTTTCCTTTCCCTCTTACCACCACACCCCCCCCCGCCTTTAAGTAGCTTTTCACAAAATAATCTTCATCTTTCCTAAATTATTGTTCCCCTTCTTTCTCTCTTGTTGGTGAAATCTGAGCTGAGGTTTGAATGTTGTAGGACAGGGGTATGTTAGGAAATTTGATGCAAAGGACAAGAAAACAAAAATCAGAGGTATTTGATCTGAAAAGAGGCTTTGTCCAAGGCATAATTCTTGTGTGTTTAAGGACAGAGTAATAGATTTGGAAGGATAAGTCATATATCTTAGGATTTTCCTCCCTGCCCCCTTTGATTGATTAATTCCAGTCTCTTCAGATCTTTGCCTGTTCCCACAAACCTGGAATCTCAGGACTGTTTGATTAAGTCATGGTTACCATGACAATAAAAGTGCCTCTGGCCAGTTTGACCTTTGACTGGATTCAATTCACTGAGAGAAATGGACAGAGACTATAGAAAAAGCTTCAGCTTCATGTCCACTACTGCATAAAACAGGCTCTCCCGCACTTTGAGAGAGCAAGTTGGTCGTCCTTTTTAAAATATAAATTGAGCTGGAATGCTCTGGAAAGCACTTCTAAGGTTTTGGTAACCAGTTTCTGGATGAATATCGCTTCAGATAGAAAATGCACACAATCAGATGGTTGGAGGATTATTTTAAAACGTGGTGTTTAGCACAAGAAAAATAAAAGCTGAAATTGGGCTTCACATGCCTGATGCATACACATACAATTTAAAATCATGTCGTATCCATAAAATATTTTATAGGTATTTACAAATATCTAGCTCTTTGTAGATACGTAGACATGTATAAAAGCAGATTTCAGACTTAAGACTCATTTCTTCAGATGGCGCCCCACCCCCACGCTGCAGGCATTGTGTTGCTGTTGCTCATATAGATAATTATTCCTTTTCAAATACTTTCATTGTAAATCCATTTCAGCAAAAATAAGGGAGGGGAGAGAGAGAGAGAGATTTCAAAATTAAACCTGTTATGCGATTTGTAAATGGGCCTGACAGAATGACAGCCGAGTGGCCGTTGCAAGGCAACTCATGCATGCAAGATTGCAGATCCCTGGTGGGAGAGAAGCGGCGCCCGCGCGTGGGGGGGCTCCACTTGGGCTCTTCCCCGGCTGCTTCGCGCTGCGCCGCCCCCTTTATTTTATTGCTTTTTCTTTGCAAAGGAGGGAAATCTTTTCTTCAGTCCGGCTCAGAACAATAATTAAAGACAGCCAAAACGGGCGCTTGCTTCTGAAGGCGTTGGCTCCCCAAAATGCAGCAGGTTGAGATGGTGGCAGACGGGATCAATGGCATGAGCCATTTGGGAAGAGTGGGCTTCGCTGGACGCACCGCAGATGGAGCAGCCAGCAGCCCTTCCTCGGTGTATCCAGCCAAGGTGCACGCCAGCCAACGAAATGGCACAGAGCCAAATAAAGGGAAGAAAAATAAACCCAGGCACTATAAAAACAGAGCGAGAAAGGGTGTCTGGGCTGAGGTGATAGCTGCGTTGACCTTACTTGGGTAATAGACAACACTAGTTTAAAAGAGAGTTCAGAACAGGCAAGCTGGAACTTACAACCTAATTTTCCCAGTTTAAGTCCATTTTTTTGTTTGTTTGTTGCTCGTTTCCTGTCAGAAAGTTCTTCCTTCTTCTCACCTAGTTACCTTGAATTCTGAAGTCATGGGAAATAACTGACAGGGATTATTTGAGCCCTCTCACATAGGCTCTTGGATGCAGGAGCCTCCTGCTTTCCATGCTGGCTGTCAGGGCCGTGTTCTGTCAAGTGACACAATTTCAAAAAGTTCAGTAGAGAGCTGCCATTGTTATAGGAGTTTGGTTCCCAGAGTAAAAATTGGAAGAGGTATTTGTTTGGGAGGGAATAGGGAATGGAGGAATTTTTTTTGTGTGCCTTTCCCCCGCTCCACCTTTTTTGGTGAATGATAGTGGGGAGAACCATCAAGAAGTGTATACAGGGCTACAACCAACCTGAAGAACATCTCTCCCTACCGGAAAAGCATCTTGCCTTCAAGAGAAGTCAAAGAACATTTTCAAAAGCACCTACCTGACTTTCAAGGAAAACAAACTTCTAGAGATCCCGTGGCTTTGGAAAAACATATCTGGATCCTTCTACTTCCATAGTTCATAAGTGAAACGCTTTGATTTGGATGATGATGATGATTTCACTTCTGAAGAAATAGCAGGCACCCACCCCACTGGCTCCTCGACCATCCCTTGCTGCAAGATGGGAGAACGTTATTAATGCAGAGTTTGCCTGTTCCATCTAGGCCTTTCCCTCCCCTCAGCCCGTGATGCTGAGTGCTTCCAGTTGTGCCAGTCTGTAAACTCTTGACAGTATTTTGTATTTTCCTTCAGTCTTTCTCCCTCTCTGTAAGATTTTGCCAGCCTATTAGTGTTAGAATGTGAGTGTTTATTAAATCGGGATATCTATTTATCTATTGGTCTATCTTTATGCAATTCATATACACGCATGTCTGCTGAAGCACAGTCCTGGGTATAATGTTCCATTAGAGTGAAATGTTTACCTAAAGGAAACTGAGGAGTTCAGCTATTATAAACCTGGACACTGTCAGTTTACTTACAAGAATGTCATATACAGTCCATGGCCAGCCTTAAACTGAGACCCTATCACATCTCTCATATCTGTCCCTTTTTGTCTTCACTTGTGGCCCATCGCAGACATAGCATGAATTAATTCAGACGCAACAAGAATCTTAATATTAGTGAGTGGCATGATTATTGGTGAGACACTGTGTCCATGCAGGGTGAGTATTAGACCATTTCTTTCTGCCCAAGGGGATATCTACCCCTATAACCTCAGAAAACCTTCACACAGACTTTTACATCTGTCTTTCCCTCAGAAATAAATCTACACACAGCTACTAGTACTTTTTTTCCCTATTGAATGAAAAACTACATGACAAGTCCGCAATCCCCATCCATCCAAGGTGAGTAGTTATTTGAGGAGAGTGGCTGGATGAAGCAAGGATACCTACCGTCAGGAAAGCAATTTGGAAATACCTGCATTTTTGCACAGGCTAGATTCTCTGCTCTGGGAAAACACAATTTATTTTTAGATCCAGTAAACAGCAGGATGTTAGGTGATCACCCAAGACAGGGACTGCTGTGTTTAAAACCCTGCCAGCCAGCTGTACTCATCTCCAGAGTAACCCTTAACACGATCACAAACAACTGGCGTGATTTTAAACATAAGTGTCTGGCCGTGGCTAGCAATGACATTAGCAGAGAGTAGAAACCAGCCTCTTTCCCCTCTAGTCCCTGTTGCCAGAGCTGCTGATCGCACGGTGGCTCTCGCTGCCGGCAACACGATGCTGCCGCCCCCCCATTCTGCAGCCCAGCTCCCTCCTGCCGCACCCCCCGAAAGGCAGCAGAGGTCTAATGACCTCCCATGCACTTACATCTAGCAGATACGTTTTTGAAAACAGAATTGGACCTCACACATCTATGGCCACTTTAGAAGGATTCTCACTGCACCTTCTGCTCTCTGTTCTCTACACTCAAGTGGAAGAGCTGCACAAATCATCCCCCTCCCCACTCTTTTCACCCAGCTCTTCTTGACAGCAAGACAAAATTAAAGGAGCCAAAGGAAAGCTAAAGAAACAACTCTGGGTTCTATCTGCTCAGAGAACAATTTCTGTATCTGGTTTTGCTGCTGCTGCTAGAGGGCTGAGCGCAGTTTTACTATCACTTCTTTCCCCCTGTGCCCTCTGCTTTCCATGGCTCCATATGGAGAAGGATTTTGTTTGCTGAGTCAAATCAGTCAATGGGAGAATCTTTCCATTACTGCATCCCAAAGACTGTACCTCTTTCCCTCTGATGCTCACCCACTCATGAAAAAGGGAAACAAAAAAAATAATACCAGAGTCAGTCTTGGTTCACCTCTTCTTCCTTTCTTTATTGCTCTGTTACTCCCACCCACCAGATTTATGGACTATCTTTTATTGACTGGTGTGGGTTGAGTCATATAAGGACCGATTTACAGCGATGCGTTAGTCTGCATGTGTCACGAATGGTGTATGATCAGAGGCTGGAGACAAACACACACATCGCTGACACGCTACTGGGGCTTGCTCACAATTACATTGGTTAGCGTGGATACTCAAAATTGTGCAAGAGCGTAACAGGCTTTTTCTCCATGCTAAAATAAGTAAATAAAAACACTGGTATTGAGTCACAATCTCACACCTTAGCTGGTACACCCTCATATCATCTCCGTGGCAGAGAACTGAGACGATGTGATGTACCTCTGAACACGTAAATTGATAGCAGAACCCAAAGGCTAATCATTCCCTAGATAAGACAGTAATCTAGTGGAAACTACTTAGGGGGTTTTTAGCATTGATTCAGAAAAGCCACAACCAGATAAAAATCATTGCTTTGATATAAACTCAGCCTAAGAATTCTTAATGCATAAGAGTCTGACAGGGCAGCCCTCATATTGAGAAGTTTTACACCACATCTGTCTGCGTCATTTTCTTGCTTCTGTGCCAGGTGTCACACAGCAAAGCCAGCAAAGACTTCACCAAGTGCTCTGGGTAATTCCACAGGACTCTGCCCAGTTTGGATAAAACCCAGGTTACCAGGAGGTCTGGCAGTGCACAGTGACACCTGAATTACCTTCCTTTACTTACTCTACTTGTGACTTCTTTAAATAAATAGTTGCAGTAAATTATTTTGCAAAAGTAGACCCAAAAAAGACAGCTACAAACCATTTACATTCACCTAGGAGAGCACAATACAGATACAGCTTGCTCCATGAGCCCCTCTGCTTTGTTACAGACACCTCCTTTCCAGCAGCCACCTCTCAGACTTACTTTGTTCAGCATCACTTGAACCCAAATGGGTTCTTGGGAAATGTTTGACCTTCCCCAAATGAGAAGCTGAGGTTCCAGTTGCTCCTTACAGTACTTGTCTCTTCCACTAATCATTCCTCTCCACCTTCACATCACATCGCCTGCCCTTTGCTACTGTTCAGTCATTTCTTCCCTTATGCCTTTTTGGTGACTAGAAGAAAACAGCAGCAGAGGAGATGATTCATACAAACTAAACCAACGTTTGAACTTCCTTCAGTTCTGCATTTTTTTTCTGAAATAGAGTGGAGAAAGTCCAAAGCAGAGCCTCCTCAACCAGTGCATTCCCTCACTGCCACCTCAAGGTTACCCCCATTTTTTGGAAGCAAGGAGATTCACTGTTGACAAACACCTGAAGTGATGATTTTTCTGTCATTCTGAGGCCAAGAAAAGCCTCTGGCTTGGCAGAATCCAAGGTGGCAGATTTAATTATCTTAACCACTTCTTCACTAAATCTACGCTGCCTGCTAATCTCCTGCATCCCTGTAGAAAAGTCATGACTGAAGACTCAAGTTGTCAAAACATCACTTGTCTTTTCCACCACCGCTGATGGAAGCATGGCTGTGCTCAGCCGGAGCAGAGTTGAGCTGGCTTTTAGAAGGTCCCTGTTTCCAATTTAGCACAGCTCCCAGGAGGTATTACATTTCCTGGTGCAGAGCAGAAAACGCTTTGAGATCCTCAAGCACAAAGCCTTGTTGTTTTATTCATTTGTACTGCTGAGCAAATTCTCTTTTCAAGGCTTCCAGTGGGGAAATCTCCTTCAGTTTCTTCATAGCAGAGTCCAGATTAAAGCTACCTTTACCCTTTTAATGTCTAGAAAACACAATTCCTTCAAAAACTGGCTTTATTTCCTGTATTCCTAGAAGATCGTTTTAATTGCAAGAAGTACTCTGTTCTAATTACAAAAGCATTTGAGCTCATCCTCTACTCTGTTGGGCTGTTGGCAAAGCCCCTGGAAGAGCTCTCCAACCTGAAACTTCCAAGGAATCTATTAGGAAACCCATCGCAGCTTCCAGATAACACGCTGCCAGCTTTATTAAAAGAGCAATGCACGAGCAGGCTCGTACTCGCATTGCAGTCATTCTTGGCGCTCCCGCCGTCTCCTCCATCCAAGTATTCTGCGCCGCTCATTCCACCGGCTGCCTCTTCCTGCCATCCCCACAACTAACGTATGCAGGCACCTTCCAGGGTCACCTGGAGCACATGTATCTCATAGCACTTCATTAATTACACCTTATGAAGACTCTCCGATGTCACCCCTGCTTTTCCCAAGAGAGAAACCGAGGCAGAGCCGACCAGAGCGGGGCAGCCCGTGGGTCTGTCCCAGCGGGCCAGGGCAGCCGCTGTCTCGTCAGCCCAGAACTGCATCTCATGTCTAACACAGCTCTGTCCCCGAGCACCGTGTTGCCCTTAACTGACCAGATCCCACTATGTTTCTCAATTTTTCCCCAGATTACAGCCAGGGCAAGTTTGCTGCTGCTTCAGAACAATGTTTCTCTGATTACAACCTAGGCTGACAATTACAGTGATTTAAAACCAAACTAATTGCGAAGTACTTTGATCATGCTTAGAGCAACTTGTGGTTTGTAGGCTGCAAATAGTTGAAAGGAGCCCTTGGGTTCACAATTTCCTTGAATATAAATTTTATTTTGATACATAAGTTACGATTTTAATATTAAAATTAACCTTGTGTTTGTTTTGCCACTCATCCCATTTCTTCTTTGAATATTATTGCGGGTATAATTTTATCTCCCTAAGCTTAATATTTACCATACAATTTGTTTTCGCTTAAATTTAACTTTCCTTAACAATTTGCTTTTGTTTAGAAGAATTTTCTTAAGTATTTTTTTATTTTGGTCTCAGTCATTAAAGTTTTTGTCCATGTTTTTGGTGGTTTTTGTTCAAAGAACATGTGCTGGCAATGCAAAGCGCTTTCTTGCAGGGCAGCTCCAGGCCCAGGTTGCTGTGAGCATCTCTGCTGATGTTACAAAAGTCCTAGCAGCAATTAATTCAAGCCATGCACAGTTTTTGTTAACATAGTATGAGCAATAAATCCTTCAATTTCTCTTTTCTTTCTTTGCATTGCTAAGAGTATCGGACATTTGCTTTTGCAACAGCGACAAGCTGCACCAGTTGGTTGCAGCCAAAGCTCCTCTAACTGACCCTTGCCAAGCGCTGTACATGGATCTGCAGCTCAGACCACATTGTTTGCAGCGTTCCTTGGGTAAAACTATTGAGGTAGCGCAGACATGGGCCCACTTCAGTGAAATTTTGCATTTCCCTCCATTATATTCTGCTGCTTCTGCCCATTCCTGGCACCAGCCTCCATCCTGAGCTGCCCTGGACTTTTCCTGTCCCCAGCCCAGCGCTTTCAGTGCGATTTCAGGTACGAGTGGCCGGTTCAAAGGGAGGTGCACATGTTGGCCCCATCCCCGAACTGGCGCCTCTCTGCCTGGGAAACCTGAGAGTTTCTGTCCTTGCTTATGAACCGTGACATCTGCGCATTCCTCGGGCGCTGACCCCCGGGGGCCAGAGGTCACCCCAAGGTCAAGCAGTTTCCTCTTTCACCACCAATAGAGACCTTGACTAGAGGTAAATTATGTTGCAGTTTAAGGAAATAATTTGAAACACTCTTGTAATTATAATAAATTTTGCTGTTTACATTTTAATCTTCAACCCTTTCACCCTCTGGTTCTCTTGTTTAAGAGAAAAAGTGGGGAATTATATATTTAACAGAAAAACTCCTGCCATGGTGGACAGTTGAATAAATAGCTGGCGTTCCACTGACACAACAGCTCCACGGTCTTTGTCTGCCTTCAGCACGAGCGTGCACTTTTGTGCATGCAAGATCTACTTCATCTTCAGGTAAGTACGTTCATGCAGTACGAATGGAAGCACAATATTGCATTAGGAATGTCACGTGATTCCTAATTCTCCATGTTGAGTAACTGCAAAGTTGCTCGAAGAAAAATCTCAAGCACCTTACCCAGGCAAAATTCCAGTCGACTCCAATGAAATTGTTCAGTAAACCAGACTTTGACTCATGGCTATAGAAAGAGCAGCTGTTTCACTGAGCGTACATTGCCATCCGACCATTTTCTCTTGCTGCTCACCGTGCTGATGTGCCTGAAAAAATCTTTCATTCAAAGAAAAATGCTCAAATAATCAAAACTAAGTTCTGTCAATTTGCAGCTGGGTATCGTTGCTCCATCTGACATTTTCAAACAAGGCTTTGCACACTTACAACCATTCCTCGTTTACCCGATACACATTATCACCCAAAAACTAAACTTGGAGCAACACATGGAGAAGTAGAGCAATTACAGCACTAAGGTCCATGGTGATGTTAAGAGTCACAAGAATGAATACTTGAGAAAAACGGAAAACTACTTGGCACAAAGCGTGAGTTCTCAGGACTAAAGCACAGGGCTTTCCTTGCAACGGTACCTGAACTTCGTGCATATCACCACTGTGCATGAGAATGAACCAGAGCTGCTATCTGTTTGTATCAGGGATTTTGCCATCCTACCTCACTCCAAGGACCCTGTTTCTGTGTCACATAGCATAAGCACAACCCAATAAGGCCAAGGGAGCAAACAGAACAAGTGTAATTGAGATCAGTGAGCTCTAATCTTTGTTCTGTGACAGACAAGATGTGTCCTAGAGCAGGCAACTTAACTTTGCTTTAGCAATGACACTCACAAAGCAGATGCAACAATCATCTTCACAAAGTACCTTGAGATTTACAATTGCAAGCTGCTGCTCTTCTCAATATCATGTCTGTGTTAGGTATTATTACAGAGTGTCATGTGTTTTGAGAGCCTTGGATAACAACAGCTTATGAAGAGATAAACATTGTCTTCAAAAACAAAAGTAGGAAATACAGAGAAATAACATAGGCTAAAGGTACTCACTCACCAGCAGAGATGAACCTGCAGCAAGGAACAGTCACCCTCAGAATAAGAGTAAAATAGCCTCAACCTGCCAAACTTAAAAGCTCACCCCAGTGCAGCTGGGCTTGCTGGGGAGGGAGTTCCTATAACAGGACACTCAGTGCAGCTGGGTAAGTGCTGAGGGGGTTTGCCTGCTGTAATTAACAGCTCACTAACACCAGGTGATCCTAAAGTGTGGGCAAGACAGGCACATCACTGCTCACAGGAAAGAGAAAAGCCAACATATGGAATCACTGACCAGTCAATTTTTTTGGATCTTTATGTACTTGCTCCTGGCCTGGCTCGTATGAACGGTCTCTGTCCCAGCAAACTCCTGCCTGCTCGTTGATGTGGATTTCTAGGGGCAGCTTCAGTTCCTCCCTTCCCTGAGCACAGCTCTGTTTGGAGCAGCGATACGGCCCCGGCCACCCCACTGCTGACCCCAGCCTGCATTCATTCTGAGAGCTGTGCTTCTGGTGGGCGCACAGGCAGCTGCTTTGCTGTCCTCAACTGAAATAATCCTGTTCTGATCTGAAGGGATAACAGTGGCTGGGAGCAGGAGGGGACCTCTTCCTCTGTGGGAGGAGCGGCAGGAAGGTGTCTCTTTGCTTGATAGTGCAGAGAACAGCAAGACTCTGCTCTAAAACGTGGCAAGAGTTGGGAGCTGGCGAGTGCTGTCTTCCTGCTGGCAGGGCATGATCTAAGCCTCTTTATCCTTTTTTTCCTTCCTGCGGAGCCCTTTCCCAGCCAGCTGGAATAGGGTACCAATATCTCGCTCTCCTGTGTCGGCACAAAAAAGAACCCTCTTGTAGCAAGCGCTGCGGACAGTGTCCTGTGCCTTTGAACAGATACTCTCCCTTGAGACACACACGCAGCCTCCAGCTGAGCCAGTGAAAGCTGTACGCTTGTGTCCAGAAGCGGATTTTCAATCCTCACACTGATCCACACCAATGATTTCAACAGAAGATACTGTTGGCTGGATAGGAACTGGAAGCTCTCCAGACGTCAGTTCTGGGCTTTAGCGGAAAGTCTATTTCTTTAGCACTCTGGTGCACTTGTCGTACTGCACCAACACAGCCTAATAGTGTAATTTTACCTGCATTCAAATCCAGCAGCAAAAGTCCCACTGCTCTCAGAGGGAAACTGTTCCAAGCTCTTAATCTTAATTAAGTGTCTGAATTAGAAATTAATCAGCCTTGCATGTTCAAAGAGTTGAAAACAGTGATACTCTATGTCTTCCTGAAACATGATGAATGAACCATTTCTGAATACAGTGTATAAACAAGACTGTACAAAAAAGCATTGAGCTGGTACACAGATAGTGACATAGAAACTCCTCTACGCTGGATGTCACTGCTAAATCGGGTCAGTTCCCAGACCTGACCTGACAGTCCATACGGAGTATGGGAAAAGAAACTCGGCTTCTGCAGCACTTGCTTTTCATTCATAATGCCCATCTGTTGCTGAAAGATTTCCTAAAAGCAACCTCCACCTCCCAGTGCAGAGGACCTCCCAGCAATAGCTGGAGTTTGACTACAGGGACTAAGAGATGTTTCCCCATCCCTAGTTTCTATGAGTACATTAAATCAGATTGGCATCTTGTTTTGGACAAACCTATTTAGATTACTCTTCTGATGTACTGTGGCTGTGTCTATGTTTCTCTGATGACATGTTATCACAGAAATCATGCAGGAGTTTCTGTGGATCTTCCCAAGGAGTAGCAAGTATCTGTCATTCCTATCAGCAGTACACAGAGACTCAGCAGCCGCACGGATCCAGAGTCCCACTGCGCGGATGTACCTCAGTGGAGACACTGTCAGACTCTACATCGTGATGAAATGCTTTGCTGTTTGACTTCTGTGAGGTTTTGGAAACAAAATAAAGCAAGGGAAGGCAAGCGGAAACCTGTCAGTAAGTAGGCTGGACCACATTTTTGTCCAGCCCTCGGCTAAATCCAGAATCCCTCAGTTGCTTTCCCCAGAGGAGATTGTGTCTCAGTCAAATTTTAGAGACAGGTTTGTCTGGGAATTGAGCCACAGGAGTCCTGCCCCACATTAGCTTCAAACACGACACAAAAGGAAATCCAAGAAGCTGGGACTAAGGACACGCCAGATTATTAAAGCATCAAGGTGCTGTGATCATCAGCAATCTCAGTGCCATGTGCTAAGAATGTGTATTTAAGTAGATCCATGTTCTGAGAATCCTCTAATTTATTTTCCTGTTGACAGTTTACAGGATTCATGCTCAAAACTTCAGCTCCCTCTCCCACTTCCTCTCCAGAGTGGAGATCTATGTATACCACACACAGCTAAGCAGGTGGCATGGCTGTGGGGAGTAGAGATCAAGAAGTTTGCTTTGCCCAGCAATGCATGAGTACAGGACCGATCAGGGTAAGACTTGTCTGTGATTTTATCCTCTGAGAAGCAGGCAAATATCCCAGTGACAAACTCAGAGGAATCCAGTATTACTCAGACCATTTTCTCTTCTTGCATCCAAACATGGATGATCGTGCATGACCAAATTGTGGTTGGCTCGCCAGAGGGATGTTCTACTACAGGGAGATGGATGGAGGGATAGGAGAGATGGAGAAACAAATTCTGGCCCCTTCTTAGGAAAACAGTTTTAGAAACCTTCTCTTTCCTTCTGTGGAGACATTTAAAGTCTTTATTCTCCATGTAATTGTGTGAAAGATTTTAGGCTGGTCTGGAATAAATGATTCCATCCCTCCTTTCTGATAATTTGTTTTCTTCTCTTCCCACCCTAGTTTTGATTCTTTTACAATTGATTTCCATCTCTCTGACTTTCATTTTAACTTAGTGATTAGGAGTCTAACAGAGAGATTTTTATACCACAGGGTTAACGACTTAATCCAGTTTATTCTAGCTACTTTCTCTTTATTGAAATAGCAAAGTTAGCTGTTAAAATATTTGGGTAGATATTCAAGCAAACCCAAAACTCAGATGGTGACTAGATAATCCCATGGACCACAAGGAAGAATTGTGGGGATGAGAATGGAAAGCATAGCTGGTCCATCTTTCCAACCTGCACATTTCTGTAAGTGTCTGGTACTCAGACAAAAAGCAAAAGACGCTGCCTGCTGTCAATGTGCTGTCCTGGTCGCCTGCAAACCAAAAACTGGTTATGTCGGGATAAACTCTTTGCTTGAGCTTTAAAGCAGTCCCAGGAGTGGGAAAGGTCAGTCCCGGCCAACAGCCACAGGAAAAGCGGAGTGCAGGGTGTGCACCCTGGCACAGAAGAGCAGAGCAGACAAACCTCATCCTTCCTCTCACTCCAAATGGGCACTTCACTGTTTGGACGAGGCTGCTTGCAACAATTAAAGGGGTCTAACCCCTGTGGTGCTTGGACAGTATAAACTTTGGCCACTGCCTCCTTTATCGAAACAGCTGTTCTTCTCCTGAATCGGTGCAAGCTACTTGGGCTCTGATATTTCTCTCATTTACCCTTCCTGCAAGCCACACACTTCAGGAACCCACTGCTGCTTCTGTTCAGGCAGCACAGATCATTCATGTCTCTGTTTCCTGACTTCACCCTTTTTAGCTCCTGTATCCCCATCAAATGTAAAACTGACAGTGCTGTTAAGAACCAACATGTCCTGATGCACTTGACACCTAAAGGAGGAGTGAACAGCAAATTTTCGTAGGAACTGAAAAAACACAGCAAAGAAAGGAAGGATTTCAATCTCATCTCACCAGGACATACATGTATGCGAATGACCTGTTCAGCCAGTGAAATCATTTTGAACAACAAGACAGCTTTTTTCAGTCTGAAGAAATCGGTACGTTCACCCCAGCCACTATTTATTTTGTAAGTGTCCTGCATATAATGAAAGGAACAATCTTTCTTACCATCTGCCTTACTGAAAGGCACATTTTGTGTGTCGACCGGTTTCAGAGAGCTAATGGCAAAGTGCACATTACCAGCCCAGCAGTGAAAGCATTTGTAAACATCATCATCATCAAAGAGGCCTAGAGCTGCAAAGGCTGTTTTTTGCCTTGTGAGTTTATGTCTGTAAATGACTAATTGGTAAAGTTTTATCTGCAGAAGGTGGTTGTTGGTGGAAGATATTTACAAGAAAGAAAAGCAGGAAATAATTCATCTTGAGAAGCTGAATCTGATCTGAGATGTCCGCGAATTAAAATGGGCTTTAAAAATGAGTCTCTTTTCTTTTAAAATAGATATATAAAAATAAGATTTTAGTTTTAATGAAATGAGAAATCGAAATGCACATCCAGAGGGTGTAAATACACCAGAAAACACGTGAGAGTGAGACCGCGTAGATCTGGGAGTTACACCACGCAGGAGTGGTTTGGGATGGAGGAGCTCAGCACTTGCACCCACTTGCTGCACTTGCCGTTAATTTATTAAAAACAAACAAGATACCAGATTTTGAATGAAACAACAGCTCAATTGTGGGAAACAACCACTTGCATTTTATTGCTTTATTTAGTATAACCCTCCAAAAATAACTCTTCTTTGAACCAAACCCGAAAAGCAAAAAAAAAAAGGACAAAACACACAACAAAACTGGTCTTGCAGGCCGGGCAGCAGTTCTTTCCTTTAGGCCACGAAGTTGTTAAAATAATTTCAAATGAGTTTGGTGTGCAGTGTTCACTGCAGGAAACACCGCTCTACCTGTCTGAAATGGCTCTTACCAGGAACATAACGCTCACTACCTCACTGAAAAATCAAGGGGTGACTCTTTAAAACAGTTATATGACCTTTAAAAAGTACACAAAATAAAGGAACAACAAGGATGTTGGAATCCCCATTAGTTAAATGGCCTCCTAGGCTTTCATTTGGTTATGGATGTATTTAACTAATAGAAAACATCGCCCAGTCTGATTCCTGTCTTAGAAGCAAAATAGGGATAATTTAGTATCAGGAGTGATTAATGTCATTTACTTACCCGTTTTGTTATAGCTGTTACTGAATTTAAAATGCTACTCACAAATTAAAGATTTTACAACCATTTTGCTCCTAATTGGCTGCAGATCACAGATTTCCTTTAAACATAATGGCTGTTTAGGTGGTGGGGTTTGCAATGCACATTGTTTTTTTTACAATCGCTTTTGACATTTTGAGAATTTGTTTAATTTTGATTAATTTCGCTTAAATGAGACGAGAGCGTATGATCTCTTTGGAATGGTCTGCTGTTTCAAAGGGTGTTTTAAGTGCACAACATCCTTTACCATATTAATTCACACACTTTGCCATATACAGGTTGGCCTTTAAGAATCTGAATCAACGTAGCTTAAAGAGATGTTATCGTGATTATTATTTGGATCAGGACAGTTTGATATACACCTATTAAAAACAAATACTCTGTCACATAATGAGCCTAAAGTTTTTAGGGATTTTTTTGAACTTTTAATGAACAGTTTAATTCAAATGGAAACAGTGGAGAGTGCACATCCTCTTTATGAGCAGCAGAGACAAGCTGGTTAGTTTTTCCCAGCAGGCTAACGAACAGTCGTTTCTGCGATGCCAGTGACTTCTGCAAGTTGTACTGAACCCCGGACAGGGCTGCCAAGAGCCAGGTGAGATAGTGGAAAGACGTTACACTGCATTGGAGTCTGCCCCTGTTAGACAAAGCTTATGGGCATGCTTGGAAGAAACCTTCAGAGTTTGTTTTAAATATTATCAAGGTGTTCTTACTAGGTGGGTTTGTTAGTTTGTTTCTTTTTTTAATCACAGTTGATCTACACATTCCTTGTCTTAAATTTTTACATGGGAAAGAGAAAAATTGTCTGACCTGAAGCATAATGATACCTGTAGTTTCCTTTGTCAGGTCTTAACAGAGCAATTTTTCTCCTAAATTCTTGACTTTTTAAAGGATTTTGGTGCTGTTCATAGCACCAAAGTAGCTTCCTTCTAAGCTTAGGTCCAAAAAAGTGCTATCTCTGGTTTCTGCTACAGGTCTTCCTCTTAGTTGGAAGTATTCAATTGTAATTGTTGCATTTGGAAGAACTGGTGAACTGATTCAGCCCTGCGGTCACTTGCCCTTTTCTCTAGTTCCCTGTTAACGTTGTCCACACAAACCCCAACCCTTCCCAGATGGCACTGTTAATTCCTCCCAGTTTTTCTCTGCCCAGTGGAATTGCCCGGTCCTGAAATCCTTCAGCCATCCCCTCACCATCTGAACAGCAGTCCTTGCCTTGCCTTCCAGCACTGCCACCTCCAAACGTGTGTGATGTGCCACAGCAACCACGCATGGACAACATCTGCCCCTTCCTTTCCAAATTCAAACATTTGCTCCCTGATCATCCAAATATTGATTTAAACAGTCTTTGATGTCATTTGGGGAAACACATTTGAATGTTTTAAATGTGGACTCGGTCCACTACAAGGAATACTCAGGGGATTGAGACAAACAGGGACCCTTTGCACTCTGTTAGCTAATGTCATATTCCCTGTGGCATTTACTAAAATCATTTAGTCACAAAGATAACATTGTGGATAAGGAATATTTTTAAATGTTTTGAAAAGCCACCGTTATCTGTTTGATCTTAACAGATGACTTCTACAATCTAAATTCCAGCTTCACCAATAGAAAAAGCTCCTATTCTGTAAGAGAGTGTTTATAGTGAACTGTATCTGAATTTGCCCTGGGTTTGGTCACAGGCTCCTAACAGGTTTGAGCTCTCATTGAAAAATTAGTTCTTCTCGTGGGTTGTTATTTTCCAGGTACAGATTTCAATTAGCATGAAGAAGCTCTCCTTCCCACATAAACGTTCCCAGCTACATATTGGTGCATTTGAGCAGGACTTCCCAGCTTCTGGGTGTATAAACACCCAAATTTCATTGCTATTTTTCCCCCCTTGACATGAAAGGCACACATAAACATGCTCAAGAGCCAGCAGTGTTGACTGAAATATTTCTAAAGGGTCTTTTACACCTTAAGCACCCGCCACTTTCCTGTGGTTAAATGCACAATGTGTGTGAGATATTAACCAAAGAAATTCTGTAATTGCAAAGGTTATTTTTCAGGGCTTGTTAATTCATTTATTTTCATTTCCCTCTTGTGCCAACAAAGTCTTGCTTAACTAGCTCAGTATCTTTTATTATAAGTGATGAGGAATGTTAGATTATAATTAAACGTAGGTGCTCTGCTCGGTTAACCAGAGGTGCCTGGAAACTGGATGTGAACTAACAAGTGGTATTTTAAATATAATTGAACCACTAATCCTTGATGGACTTGAATAATTGGCATATAGCTCGAGATTAAATAATTTAACAAAATGCCAATATTAATTGTGTTGGATTTGTGAGAAGAGCAAATCACACAAGTTTTAAGGGGAAATTAATCTTGAAACAAAGTTTTTAATAAATATTGTTTAAAATTAAGCATCACTGGTGCTAGTGAGCAATACAGAGATTAAATTTAACTTTGGAAGCATTCACTAAGGATGCAAGCTTAAAACAAGGTTATATTGGTTAACGGCTAAAAGCAATGGAAATGAGTTTTCAATTCATTTCTAGCATGCAATTCGGTAGCCATGCCAAGCAAAACTGCGAACACTTCTTTCTGCAGCATTATATTTCGTTCTGAAAATACAGTTTATGAGATAGCCAAAGTAAGAGCACAGCCACACGTTCACCCTTCCAAAAACCCCACATTTAAGCTGAAGACTCACAAGCCTTTTGAACCAAACCATTTGTTTGGTAATCAAACCATAATTTTACGATTCCATGTGTGTTGATCAGCTTCTTTGGAATATACCAACTGCATCTGCACAAGTGTTTGCTGGTGGGGTTTCGGAGTTAAAAAAGGAAAAGCTGTTTCCAACATTGAGCAGAGAAACAAACAGCTCTGCTCACCCTGCCCAGAGGCTGCGCTCCCACCTCAACGGACACACAGCTATCTTCATGTTTAGCACAGATTTTACAGACACCAGAAGCAAGAGCAAAGCTTTATAATGATTTGTCTTCATATTAAATTCTAAACTCAGAAGTGAGATGTGACCCTCAGATAGATCTCCCAGAATACCCTGCTGATTCCTCCCGTTTGCTCAGGGCTCACAGAATCATAGGAACTGGCATCTCTGCTGTGGGGGTAAAGAGGTGGGGTTTTTCTTCAGTTACTTTTCTTGAATGTCAAACAGATGAGTGTTCTAAAATGTCTTGGAGATAAATATGCTGCAGATTTCAAGCAAATGAAATTCTAAACTTGTTTGTTAAGGTGAATTCAGTGAATGAAGGAAATAACTCCTTTTTTCATGCTCTCTGAACTGTAGGTCGTACATTTTATTTTGGTTTAGGCTGGAGGTTTTTTAGCTATGTGGAAAAAAAAAACCTAAGAAAAATTAGGAAAGAAAGAACTGAATCCCAGGTTTTGCTTCTGATGAAGTTTCGTGAATCACCGTTATTTAAAAAATGATTTTTAAAAAGGACAAAAACAAACAAACAAACAAACAAATGCACGCTAAATGTTCTTCTTGACAGTAAAACAAAGAGGGAGACCCTGAGGTGCTTCCAGGGGCAGGTTTTGTCGGTGCTGTGCACTCCTAAAAACCACGCTCCAAATCCTTCACAGCACAACTGGCTCCTCTCCCTGCCGCTCTGAGAGCACATTGGGGTTGTGTGGCACAGCAAAACGGCCCTTTTACATTTGTTCCAAAAAGAGATTAAGGTGCAAACCCACAGAATTTTGGAGATGAACACATTCTAGGTAGACATTTTATTTTGCGAGTATTTTGTTTTAAAATGTACATGCAAAAGCTTGTATAATGGTGAAAGAATGAACTTCCGGAAATTAGCTAAGCTTGAAAACAATTCTTTCTATTTAAAATTTTGTTTGTAACTAAGAAAACTGGGGTTGTCTAAAAAGAAAATATCCTGGAAACCTTCCTATTGTCTATTCTGGACAAGATAGAATTAAGTGTTTCATATGAGTGAGAGTTAATACAAAACGTTTGGGCAGCTTGCTCTAAATAAAAATCATTCAATAAGAGTAGGAAGCATTTGAACTATGATTTAAATAAAATGTAGCACTAAACTATCTATCCAGACATGGTCTTTAATTTTAATAGTGTTAGTATTAGATAGAAAAAATAATATCTTTGTATTTTTTCCACGTAGAGCTCCACTTAAATGATCTCATTCAAAGTAGTGCACTTTTGAACCGGTAAACTCATTCTTAATTTAGTGTTAGACTGATAAAGTAATTTCAAACAAATGTAACTCGGTGCCAACACACAATTTCAACAAGAAGCAGAATTACAACAACAAATATCAAACAAACTATTTGACTGTTTGAGCCTGTGTGAAATCTGAGAAAGGCAGAATTCTCCAACAATTATTATAGGAACTCTGGGTTGTTTGTTCGTTTGGAGCCTTTTTCTGTTCAATTCAGTGACATTCTATTTTACTGATGGTGCACTTTGAAGTTAGATTTTGTTTTTAAATTTTAGATTGAAATGAAGCTCCAAGGCACAGCTATGAATTTTCTTTTAAATGATGACTAAGAATGACTTGCTTTCTAAGGAGAGAACACAGCTATTTGCTTTTATACCCATGCCAAACCTCTGCAGTATTTCTTTGAGCTAACCTTTATCCCCTTTCTGGACTTGTATTGGTCTCTGCTAGAAAGCAAGTCAGCTGTAATTACTTACAGGTGAGTTATTCCATACTAATGAAATAGCTCTATGAAAACGATGTTATTGAATTGAAATGTAGATGGCAGAAACACATTGATTTATTTTGCATGGATTTTTAAGCGCTTAACAATCGCTCTCTCTCCCCTCAGTGCTAAAGAAATTAAGATCCAGCAGAGAGAGAAGTGAACATGAAGTTCGCTTGTAAGTTAGACTGGTATCGTTGTCGCACGGTTTGGGGGCAGAATGAAAAATCAACTTGGTTTAATAGTTTCCTAGGAAAATGCCTCATTCTTTAATTTCCCAAAGCCCCGTGCTGGGTGCAGCGAGGCACAGCACCCTCACCTTCCTCCTGACACCGACTGAAAGATGAAGTTGTTTACTCTGTTGTACTTTTTTTTAAAAGTGTGGGTAACTCCACCCATAACTCTGCAACTTCCCACTCACCCACTTCTTTTTAACCTTTTAAGCACTGCTCCTGACCCTCCATCCTCCCTGCCACTGGAGCAGACATTTTCAAGCCACATCCATTTTTATTGACCAGAACCAGGCTGAAACCTCCAGCTCCCAACAGCAATCCCCTCCAAAGTGCCCCCAGCAGCTGTGAAAATAGGGGCTCTTTCCACACCAGCCCCAAACTACCTGAGCCCTGGGTTGGCAAAGAGGAGCCAACTGCCCCTTGCAATTGTCTGCAAGGAGGGGGTTCCTCTTTTGGGGCTCTTTTTTCCCCTCTCTTTCCCTATACATATATATATTATTATTTTCTGGCGAGGGAGGGACAGGATTTTGTTTTGTTTTTACAGCAGCCATCCAGAGCCCTGGGTATTGATTTTCGGGCACATGAAAGGGATTTTTTACAGGCCTTCCCTGTGGAAGGGAGCAGCAGTAAAAGGTGATACCACCCACTCCGAAGGAATGCTGTGCATGCA
The DNA here is from genome assembly GCF_036013475.1 of Columba livia. Taxonomy (NCBI): domain Eukaryota; kingdom Metazoa; phylum Chordata; class Aves; order Columbiformes; family Columbidae; genus Columba; species Columba livia. The sequence goes on from NC_088618.1 coordinate 8,242,088, forward strand.
ATTAGGAGCAAGCTCCCAGCCAGGGGGTTAGAATTCAAAGCAAGGCAAAAGCTCCCCACCTCCCACAAACAACAAATCCATTAAAACTACCAAAGCCATCAATACTGATCAATGCATCCAGGGGCTATTAACTATTTCAGTGCCCGGGGTCTTTTTTCCCCTGGCTGCCTCACACTCCTCCTTCCATCCCTCGTGTGAAATCTCCCCGCTTTTGGGTCGGTAACGTTTTGTTCTCCCACTTCTCCCCTCTCCCGGAGCCGGCCGGGCAGTCCCGACGCTGCAACCGGCCTCATTAAATAACATTAAGTGCAACGGACTTCAAAGGGCTGGCCGGGAGCTGCGGGAGCGCCGGGAGCTCAGAAGCTTCTCCGGGACGGCCCCGGCCGTGTCCCCCCGCCGGCCCCGGGACAGCCCCGGGACGGCTCCGGCCGTGTCTCCCCGTCGGCCCCGGGACAGCCCCGGCCGTGTCCCCCCCGCCGGCCCCGGGACAGCCCCGGCCGTGTGCCCCCCGCCGCTGCGGGCCGGGTCGGTGCGGGGCTGGACTGGAGAGGCAGCGCGGAGGGGTAGGAGCGAAGTGGTTAATCAATACCAGGGCTGCAGGCGAGGGAGGGGCGGGGTGGAAGGGGGATAAAAAAATGCAGAAAGGAAGGAAATGGAGGGAGTGAGAATTAGACTCACTATAAAACCTCCTCATTCTGATTTACAAAAGAGGGAGGGGGGAGAGGTGGGGGACGAGTAAAGAGAGAGAGGGGGAGAAGAAAATGTGAGGCACCGAGCACAATGCCCCTCTTTCCTAGAGCGAGGATGGTTAGTGGGGTCTGGGCTAGAGATGTGTTCGACTGCGAGTCCGAGGTGGGATCCGAGAGAAAAATCACATCGATGTAAAACCTACGGAATTAAACTGATTTTTGCATTAGCTGTGTCTCTCTTTTTCTTTCTTTTTTTTTTTTTTCCTCTTTCTTCCCTCCTCCCATCCAATCCCTCATTCATAACTTGTATTTAGTGACTGTTTTTCTCATTCATGCTCCCCTCCCTCTCGGACACTGTCAAACCGAGCACAAGAGCCTGCTTTGTAGAGGGCTGAGCAGCAGAGATTTGAGCTCTTTGGGCTGGCCGCATTTTGGTTACATTCAATCACTTTTGAAGCTATCGATTCGATATGTTTATGGAAACACGGAAGGGCTTTTTGGCCATCTGATAGCTAGGAAATGATCCAGTTTATTTATTTTTAGCAAAAGAAACGAGGAGGTTTTTGTGCCTTTCTTATTTTCAATGCTGCAGATAGGAAAATGTCGATAAGAAAATATGGCACTTTTATCACTTTAAAACGACTGTTTCGTCTAAATAAAGACGTGGTTGGGAAGGTGAGTTTGGGGGCATTTAAAACTTTTAGAAATCGTTTCTGACAGCTTTGAAATTAATAAAACATTTCAGATTATGGCTTTTTGATGTGAATAGTGCTTTTGTTTATATTTTTCATTTAAAAAATCCAATAACAAGCTGCATTTGTTAAAAACCTATAAGAATCTAGGGAAAAAAAAAAAAAGAACAATTTGAATTTCAGTTGATATGTAGACATGTATGTGGATAGAGATACAGATACATAGAGTAATTTTAAACTGTTTTATTCTAGTGTGGCTGAATCAAAGCCCATTCAAATAAAACTTTTTTGTAAAATACTTGAGTAAAAATATGGGGATGGTGAAATCTCACGTATTTTAGGGCAAGTTTCAGGAGCATTCAAATCACTGTTTAAACAAAGAGTCTACTTTTTTCCCCCAAGTTTGTGTATTAAAAATGAAAATTGAAGGTAGTTGTGCTAAATGAGAAGAGAGTTACAATTTTAGATGAGCCCAGAGGTAACTTTGATTTCCAGCCTCTCTGGAGGAGTGGTAGCGATTTTCTTTTCTTTTTCTGAAGTTCAAACCAAAAATCCAATCTGTTCAAGTTTCAACATTACCAGTCAATGCTGCCCTGTGAACATTTTATGAATCTATTTGTTCCAGTCTCCCCTGGAGGTTTTATCAATTCATTTTGAATCCAGCCTTATAGTTTTGTCCACAGGAGCAAATGTTTGCAGCTAAGGAGTGGAAATAAAAGACAACACACAACAATCAAATCTACCCTTCCTGAACGTAGCAGCCTTCCACAGAGATGGATTTTAAAGTTAATTTTTAACAGCCTCGGTAAATATATTTGGAAACTTCTGTGAAATTTTTCTTGCCCTCTTCTCTTTGTTTTTGTCTGTCACCCACATTCACAAAGCACACGTATGTTCAAGACATAATTAAGAAGGTTTATATGAGTTTGTACATGTGTTTTCACACAGACAATAATGGTGAAGTGTGTTACTGGGCTGTTCATGCGGGACTATGTTAACCTTACAGATGGGATGAGTGTTATTAAAGAAATCAGAATTAATAGTATGAAGAAGCTGATTAAAATAAAGAACGCGTTACTGCAGTAGGGGTCTCATTAAGGAATAGTCATGCCTGTCTGCCACAGATTTAAGAACTTTCAGCCACAAGGCCTTGAACTGAGACAGCTCCAGTTTAAGCAAACGCGGCGGAGACTCCACCCCCAGTGACATCAGATTGAGTTACACTGCAAAAACACCCCAAGATCTGGAGAAAAAAAAAATCTGCTTTTCTCCCTCCCCTCCTTGATGTTTAAAAATGATAAAAACGCCATTCTTCTCCAGCATTGGACGTTCGCAAGAAGCCCTTCCTTAAAGCAAACTAACAGCAGAGCAAATGTCTTTTCTCAGCCTTTCTCTCCAGAAGAAGTGGAGAGCACAACTGCGCATTTGCAGCAAAACAACACACACACAAAACCCAAATAATTCCCCAATGTCTCCCAGCCCTGAAACACAAAAACTCAATCAATCCAGCATTACAGCAGAACAATCCTCCTCTCACAGAGCAGGAAGGAGCCCCGTGGAAAGCGCTGGGGACCAAGGGCTGCCCATGGGGAACTTTCATTCACTTTATTTGCAGTTTGGCTAAAATTAAACTGGCAAACCCATTTGGAGTTTGCTGTAAAGTTACATATTTTTCGCGTAAATATCCAAGGCAGTTGCCTTTCTCTAGGATATGTCATTTCCTGTGTGGTTATAATAATATATTAAGTAAAGGCATAGCAATGAATTTACATATTTATGTATGTATAGGCACTATGCATAGGAAAGACAGCAGGATGTTGTGTATATACAAGAGCAGAAATCGGCAGAAAACATTTTGTTACGAAGTTTGGGAAATGACCACACTGAAATAAGGAACATGCTTCAAATATTCTTGGCATTCAAAACAAGGCTGGCAAGGAAGGATTTACAGACAAGACAGTGTGGGACAGGAAAGCTTCTATGTTTGAAGATTCGGGGAGGTGGATGTCACACTCAGGACACAGGTCCCAACTACAAACCAACCCAGTTCTTACCTGCTCCCCGCGGGCTTTGTTTTACTCTGAATCGTGCAATGCTAAACATTTAGCAAGGCAGTCATAAGGAGACTCTCTGGCGACTGATAGCAAGCTGAAGGAATTAACTGCAGGGATACAGGGGCTCACCTTTGCTCCAGGAAGGACATCTTTCTTTTTGCTGTGAGATATCTACTTTTTTTCCAGCAGTAAAGTGTCAAACACACAAAGGAAGCGATATAATTAGTGCTGGTACCTACTACAAACTCGGATCTCTGAAGAGAGACCAGAGCAGCCTCTCAAATGTCTACCATTTTGAAATCAGAAAAACATTTTCTAACAGACAGAAGAATCCCTCTTGAATCCCCCCTGGCCCTTTTGAATTCACGCCCTGCCTTACATCAAACGCTTTTTTGCTGATTAACTGCACAATCAGGTCCCTGCAGATCAGGGGAAGAATGGAGAAGAGAAAAGCAACCTCTTTTCCAGAGAACAATACCATTATTTCAGCTCCATTGGACAGGAATGTGTGATTTCACAGCCCACTGCCCTTCTCTCCCATCTCCAAAAACACTGCCAGGGATCCACTGCCCAAAGTCTCCACCCATTAGTACCCAGATCCAGCCTTTACAACTTGAGTTCAATATTTGTGCGTGGGGGCTACACACACACATGCACACATATATGGAGAAAATAGCCAAATCAGAATCAACTCCCAAGCTCAAGAATAGATACAAAGGAAGTTTAGTTTATTTTTTTTAATAGTTAATATCCTTTTTTTCTTGTATAATGTATAATTATAGTTCACACACTAGTTATATTTTGAGGTTGGATTTGGTATGAAGGTAGGTAGCAAATGAAGGGGAAAAAAGATTTAAAAACTGAAATCATTCAACAGTTTAGAGAGAAATATACTTTTTCAAAGACAGATTGCTTAATAAAACACCAGTAAATACAGTTTTTTTAAAAGAGCTCTTTTACCTACAAACGTGTATTGCTTTTTCACAGCTTACCCGATTCCTTTGCTGTTAAGTTTGTCTCACTGCAGTATGAAAACATTTTCATTTTACAAACATCTGTTGAAATCGATTGTTGAAGAGCTGATTCCTTTTAATTTCAAAGGTGGAAGCAACTGCACAGTTGTGGGTTTGTAAGTTAACAATATGGCAGAATCTTTTTTTTAAAAAAAGAAACTCGCCAAGACACTTCTCTGTCAGAGAGACTGTCAATGACTCTCAGTCTTTGTTATTCATTTTTTAACGATTCCAGTGTTTTACAATTTGCAGGGCAAGAAAAACACTAGAGAGCTTCCCTCCCCAGCCCTTAAAGTTTGTTATCGCCTGATTTCAGCTCAACCCCGTGTACAAAAGGAAAAGCTCCTGTCATGAAAGTGCACTGAAGTGACCTGGTGTGTTTTAGTCGGTCACAATTAAATCCCCTGCTTGGCTCAGCCCGCGCAGAGCGCGGCTGCGGGAGGAGCGAGAGGGAGCGCGGCCGTGCCCGCTTCGCGGGGAGACCACCCCGGGGTGCGCACCCACCGACCCCCCCGACAAACGCTCCCCGACCACACCAATAATTACTCTTCTGAATCGGGCAAAATTAGCCATTTGGTTTGCCCGGGCAGAGCTTGCTTTTCTACTTGCGGGAAAGGGTCGAGCTTTGCAACCGAAAGAGAGACAAAATAGCTGCAACCTCTCGGGCAGAGCAGCCCCCCGCCCCCGACCACACCTCTCCGATCCGGGACCGCTGGGGATCAGTTTTGTTCCCCCAACACCAGCACTGCCGAACAAAAGAGAAAAAGAGAGAAAGAGAGAGAAAAAAATATTTGCTCAGGTCCCCCCTCTGTTCGCTTTTGATTTATCTGTTTACAACCGGGACCCCCTCAGCTGAAACAAAAAATCAATGAAAATGTAGTTGGAGAAAAGGCGGGCAAACTACTGAAAAAAAAAAAAAAATTTGTGAATGGAAGAATGTGTTTGTGCATTCATTGTTAAAATAAAGAGCGTGGCGTGACGTAGCACTCGGGCGCCAATGGGCGAGGGGGTAATATTTTTAAATATCCTCCCCGGGAGCCAATGGGAAAGGCGGTGGCAAAGACTAGCGCAGGGGCGAGCCAATGGCGGGGGAGGTATGCTAATGAGGAGTTGGTCAGGCAGGAGCTGAATGTCAACTAGTCAAAGATGGAGGCTGGAGCGGGGAGGCCATGAGGTTGGTACTGGAGGATTTGCCCACATTCTGATCGATCAGGGAGCCACGCCGAGGCGCGCCCGGGGCGGCGGCGGCCGGCGGCGCGGGGCGGCGGGGGGGACGAGGGGTGGGGGGTAGAGCCGCGCCGCTCCCGCAGCCTCTTTTGCGCCTCTTTTGGCAACTTTCCCCCCCGCGGCGCGGGGATCCGTCCCTCCCGCCGCCAGGTACCGCGCAGCGAGCGGGGCCCGCCGGCCCTGCCGCCGCATCCGCCCGCCCGGGCGGAAATGGCGGGAGCTGCGGGCCCCGGGGGGCGCGGGGGGACGGCGGGCGCGCCTTCGCCGCGGCGCTGACAATGGCCCGCGGGGCGAGCGGCAGCGGCCGAGGGGCGCCCCCCACCCGAGGCGTGAGGGCACAGGGGTGCGGGGGGGAGCCCGGCGGAGGGAGCGGGGCGGTGGGGGGGGCGCTTCCCGGCAGCGCCCCTCGCCCTCCTCCAGTGCGGGGCCGCGCCGCCGGCCGGGCGCTTTCCGGAGAGGTTTCCCCGCAGCGGGGCGGATGCGGGAGCCTTTTCCTCCCCCCTTTCCTAAGCGTAGCGATTTCCCAAGCGAAGTTCTCGCTGCTCGGTTTGCTTTCTGGCGTGCGATCGATACGAGCCGTTGAAACGAGTCGGCGGCCGGAGCCGCCTGGGACGGCAGCGGGGCGGGGGATCAAACTTGCGAGCGGCAGAAGCGGCGAACCGCCGTCGGTGTCAGCCGAAAATGGAGGGGAGAAGCGGGGCCGGGTGCGGGTTGTGCATCGTCCGTGCGCGAAGTGCTGCAGAAGTGCCGGGAGAGACGATTGCTGGCAGGCTTGGCTGCAAATCTCTAGATAGTGGTGAGCTAATATATGTATTTTTTTCCCTCCTCTCTCAAACATTTCACCTATGCAAACACTTCTGAGAAATTGAGCGCAATCCCACGAATCAAATCCTTTTAGCCGGAGCCGAGCCCGCTCCCGCAGCCCCGCGCCGAGGGTTGTGTTCGCGGGAGGGCTGCGCGTCTGCCGCTCCCGTTGTGCCACCAGCTCCCCTCAGAAAATACTATTCCCGTTTTTAAACGTAGCGTAACTCCTGTCTCTCTAGATACCATGTACATTTTCTTTGCTAAGAGATCTTGTTTTAGAGCCCCCTTCCTTTTTTTTTTTTTTTTTTCTTAAAACCCCCAAAGAGCAAGGCAATAAGTCACATGCTATCTCCAGTCACTATTTATATTGGCTTAATATTTAAATCTCGTAAAACTAATGCTTTGCTTAAATAGTCCGGAGTTTTTGCAATAAACCAGGGTGCACAGCCCAAAGTGTTTCTTTGGCATTCTTGCACTTTGCCCCAATTCCGCTCCGTTTCCCTCCAGTGTGTGGTCTTTGAGTTGTGTAAGGAAAGCTCGTACCCTCAGACACAGACCTGGTGCTCTGCAATTAAAAAAAACTTCCGAAAGTTTAAAGCACATTCTTTTTTCTAGTTTTCTTTGTCTTTTATTTTTCTTTCCTCCTTTATCTCTATCTTTTTTTTGTTCCTTTTTATTTATTTATTTTTTTTAACATCTCCAAACTAGTCCAGGTTTCTGGATTAGGGCTAAATTATTGTACAAAAAAAAGGAGGAAAAAAATAAAACCAGAAGATAAGAATGCTTCAGTTTAATATTCTAATTTGATTGGGACACGTCCAAATCAATTGGCTTTTTATTAACACTACTCTGAAAAATTGACAACTGGAATTCATTTAGTGCATTTTCTCACTCAGCCCAAACTCCCCCAGACTTGAATTAGTTTAATTCATTTTAGCATTTGGTGCGATTCTGGCTTGTCTATGGAATTAATGGAAAGTTGTTTTCAAGTTTGGATTTCTTTGCGTAGAATTTCTTTCCATTGTTTGAAGTTTGAAGTCAAAGTATTTTATAATTTCTCAAGTGATTCTTATTTTTAAAATAGTTACATTTTCTTGGTTTAAGTTTGAAATTGTTTAGAGAAACAGATGGTAAACTGTTTGAAACCTAAAGACCAAGCAGTTGACTTTTAAATGTTACTTATTGCTAAAATTATTTGGAATGTCTGATTTGTAAAGATTAACTGATGTTTTCTCCTTACTACCCCTATATTCTTTTTGAAAAAAGGAAAAAAAATTACAATAGTAATGTTTTAATGATGTAAGTAGATGATTTTTAAAGGTTTCTCGCTCTTAGATGGCAGCTGTTTTGAAAGCTTGTTTAGATGCTTGTGTAAAACAGCAAGACTTCCTTAGCAATTACAAATAAATAAAAATAATTTAAGCTACTAGCAAGCATGTATGTAAAAAATACCAAATATTTTAACAGACAATTCAGATGAAAGCAACAGAAAGGATATCAACTTCTCCATTGTGTCTTTAATCTAAATCATTACACCTACTTTTGTAAAATAGTGGGGTGCTGAAATGCAAGGACAATCCCAATTCTTGTCTTTGCTTTCACATGCTCTAATGCAAACCTTTACCATTGAGAAATTAAAAAAAAAGTCCCCAAAACAAGCTTATCTAAATTATTGCTGAAGTTAATTCAAGATGCAGTTGTGAAATATTAAAATCTACTTCTAAAGAATGACAATGAATCAGTGTGGTTGTTGAAGAAACTCCTTTTTTTTGAATGTAACAAATCTGTTTTAGAGTAAATCATGAACTGAAGGCCATCACTTGGAGAAGTTTCTAACTGATTTATCATTTATATTGGAAAGTCTCTGGAGTGTGCTGTTGTCCAGAGCCCTTTTTCTGTTGTACTACTGGCAATTATGATGAGCAGTGCAATATTAAAAGGGCATTGGCTGGCAGAAACATGACCCCCTTTAGCAGCCCACCCTCTTCAGAGTGGGCAAACAACCCTAAAATAGATGCCTCCTCCAGTGTATTTATGCACGTGTGTGAAATAAGGTTTTATACATGTGGGAGTGGTTTTAAATAAGGACAGAGATTCTGGGTTATACATTTTTATTTATCTTTCTATAGGAACGGGCTGGAATAATTTAAACACATCCTATTTCAAACATAAGCTCCAGACATTTCTGGGAGCTTTCAAGGCATCACATTACCTGCTTTGTTTACTAATAACTTGTGAGTAATTCATTATTTAATTTCTACACACTTCCATACAATATCTACATTGAATTTTTATAATGATTGCTTTATAGTCTTTCCCCTTATGGAAACGTTCCCCTATATGTTTAAGGTGGTCCCTATCAATGTCTATAGGGATTTAATGCTGTTGATTTGTTTCTAACAATCTGTGATGTTTATGCTGTGATTTTTGGGTGGTGACACAGAGATGCATGTGAGAATGAAGCACAGACACTAGGTATTTTTGTACACAAGTCTCATCATTTCTGTAACATTTTCCATAGCAAATCAAAGCACTGTGTATTTATACCATTCTATATATACACACACATCAGCCCTTTTCATCTCTGCTGGTCAAACACCATAAAATACACAGCACAATTGAGAAAACTTCTGTAGGCACAGGAAAGGGCTGGCACCTTCTGTGATTTATCTAACTTGCCTAGTTCAGATTCATTGACTGACCAGTTTGGGTTTTTTTACAGAAACACGTACATGTGGAGATGCTGAATTATGTCCCTTGTTCTTTTATTCTCCATTACTGTAGAAAAATATGTTATTGTATAAAACCTTTATAACGTACCGTGCTTAGATATACTGGGCATGTAGCAAAAGACTTGAATGGTTTGTTTAACAAGCCATACTAACAGTGGTCTTTCTCTCTTTCTCTTTTTTTCCTCTCTTTCTGTCATTTTTTTTTAAACTAACTTTTTGTTGTTGTGGGGGTTTTTTGTTTTGTTGTTTTCTGGTTTTTACCTTGTCTAATTACGATTGCAATTAAACTTTGTCATGCAGAGTTTTATTGGGGCTAAACATAAAAAGGTTATTGTGGTTAACACTGTAATGTAACAGTCCCTTACAAAAGGATGCAGGGACAGCTGTGCAGAACGTGACAGTGGCTGCTGGTATCGCTGGCTCTGACAATGTTGCACTACTGTCTGCACAAATAAAGCAGTGCAATAATATTGTCAAAGCATTTGGTTCCAGTCCTAATACATCCTTTATGATCAGTTACTGTTGCACACCCAGCCCCTGACATTATGGGATTCTATAGTTATTTAATGCATTTTAGCAGGGAAGCAGCCCCCCTATCTGATTTCTCCCCCACCGCAAAGGCTCGACTGGGTGTTAAAAATGACAAGATCATGTAGAAATTGCCTAAAAAAACCTACCCTTGTGTTTGTTTGTTTTGTGTTTAGGTTGAGTGGTCTGTATGGAAATTCCTTGGGTTTTGTTCCCCGTTTGGACTGCTTCAGTGTACAAAATGGATTGCCCTTTCTGCCACTAGCGTGGGTTTGTGTGTCCCAAGTTGTAAAATAAAAAGCTGGCCTATTCACATTTTAAAGCCCTCTTGTCCTCCTTTAGAGCAATCACCACCTTTAAAAAGATCCTGAGCAGGTTTGAGTATTTTCCTGCTACTGCTTTAAAAAATAGAGTTTTACGAACCTAAGAATGTTATTGTTGCTTATAGAATTCAGTGACTTTAATATATACACATGCATTCACAGGCAATTTAATTTTTGCTTCCTATTGATGTATTTTTCAAGTTCCATCGTATTTCACTTTTAGAGGAATTACTGTTAGGATTAAAGCAATATCGATACCTTCATTTTCATTAAAAAAAAAAAAAAATAGAAGGCACCTAAATAATAATCAATACGTTTTGAAAGACAATCTTTCCCTGCACTTCCCAATAGCAAAGTGGAACAAGTCTGAGAGACGCAGGGATGATGTAGGCCTAGGAACAGGAATATTGCATTCAGAATTGATCTTTAAATAACAGTATGTTGGTGACTGTCACTCTCAGTGTAGTTGGAGGCAGATGTGGTATTTTCGCTTGCAGCTGCTAAGAAAGGGGTTTGGAGGGCTGGGGGATGGGACCTTCCTCTCTCTTTTTTCTTCCTGAAGCCTTGAGCTGTTACCTTGGGAGCAAAGGGTGGGGGTGGGGAGAGCCGTCATATTGGAAATCAAATCTAGGTAAAGGAGCGTTTTCAGATTGCACTGCACATCCCAAGCCAGGCCAGGGTGTGCTAGCGAGCGAGCCATGGGAAGGCAGAAAATGGAGGACCACGTCCTGAGGGAGGGTGCGTGTCCCATTTTAGAGGGGTGGGGGGAAGCCGAATCCTCAATAAGGCACTCGGGTTCTTCAATGAACAAGGGAGCAAACAAAAGACACCTTTTCAGTCCCTCTGTTTCTGATGAGGAGCTGAAGCCTGTCTCCCTTTCACGCCCAGAGAAGGCCAAGACTCCGTACCCGAACTGGGGGCGCGGAGCTGGTGGTGGCTGAGGCTCCCAGGCCTCAGCCGAGGTAACCCGAGCCGGCATGGCTCCCTTTCTCTAGGGCTTTTCTTTTCATCCATCTCTCTGCGCTGTAGCGCAGTTGCCATTTTTATATGCGTTAAGGAACAGGGAGGGCTGTTTAGCTTTGGCACTTTCCCCTCCTCCTCCTAATTTTTGATTGATTAAAAAGTAGGAGAGAGTGAAACCTTAAAGGCTCTGCTGGGGGGGGCTGTCTTGCCCCTGGCCATCAATAGGAGCACAGGGGTGACCAGAGTGCAAGTGTGAGGGGCCCTTTGCTGCTCCTGGCCAAGAAGGATGGGAAGGAGGGTGAACCAGTGGGGAGCTGGACACCACCCTGGAGCAGGGCAGCACTTTGCTCTGTGGGTGCCTGTGGAGCCCACCAGCAAGTCGAAATAAGCGCTAGTGAAAGCCTTGGTGGGGCTGATGCTGGGCTGTAAGATGGCCTCTCAGCATGTGAGCCTGCCTTGTTTGGAGGTGGAGAAATCACAGGGGGAATAGATGTGTACTTGTTTTCATGTATGAAGTTATGTCTTTAAAAATAAGATAGTTGCTACACTTGAAAACCTCCCCTGGGCATGGGGGGTGTTTGAGGTGTGGGATACAGGGAAAGGTCTGTGTGGTGACGAGGACCTTATCAGTGTGCAGAAGGTGAGGGGACACCTTTTGAGGCCGCCTGGCTCCAGCCGGGGCGGTGGGGCCCACGGAGGACCCGTCCCTGGGCAGCAGCTCCCATGAATGCTCCAGGGGTGCGGGGGGCGAGGACGGGGTTCCCTGCAGATTTGTGTCTGGGATGAAAGTTACACATTCCAAACCCTCCCTTCCTCGCTCTCTCTTTTTTTTTATATATTTTTTTTTAAAAACCCTGCCTGGCTGAGGAATGTAACAGTGAAAAAAAAAAAAAAAGGCGGCACTGGAGGAAAAAAAAAAGGGGGGGGGATTCGGAAGCAAAGGCCCCTTCAGGAGTCTGTATTTGTGCAAGGGAAACCATTTGCATGTGTGTGGAGATGCCAGAGTTTGTCTCCAGTTGGGTCGGAGGGGGAGGGCGCGGGAGGAATGCGGGGAATCAGGTCGGGCTGCGGGGGGAAGGGCTCCGGCAGAGCCTCCATCCTGTTGTTGCATAAACTTGTTAAAAGAACCCCTCCTCTGTGGAGGCAGCACACATAGGGTATTAGTGTGGTGGAGGAGGCCAGACCTGCGCCCTGGCTACACAACCAATTGGAGCGGAAAGTGAAATCAGATGGTTTAAGTTTTCAGAGGGATTTTTTTTTTTCAGGGGGACTTTTTGAGTCATTGCATTGAGTGCTGGATCTGTGTTAAGGTCGCTCCTGCGCTGGCCGCTCTTGGGTGGTTTGGGGAAGGGAGGCAGCGGGGCAGGGGCTGCTGCTTCCCGTCTGGTGCTGCCCCGACCCGGCCGTGGACACGGGGGCTTGGGCCCCGTCGGGAAATTGCAACCCTGCCCCAGCCAGCAAAGGAATGGGCGGCTTGTGGGCAGCTGGGGCTGTCATGAGGGGAGTCTGTCCCCTGCCATGGGGGAGGAGCTATTTGGGGGACCCCAAGATCAGCCGCACATGTGCTCCTTCCTCAGCCAAGACAACCACAAGACCTTTCACTTGCCCTGCTGTACATAGATGGCCAGAAGTGGGATTGGCACTTCCAAGGTGATAGGATTTAGCTCAATTTTGCTCTTGCATTTAGTACCACAAGTCTCTTTTTTTCTTTTTTTTTTTTTTTTTTCCAATCAGACAGCAGAGCGCTGGTAAACACCATGCAGAAAAGCCGTATTGTGGGGTTACAAAGTCTAGGCTGTTTAAGGAGCTCTGTCATTCCTTTTAATGGAGCTCACTGACGCAGATCTGGCTTCTGCCAGCCGAGGAAATGTTGCAGCTGAAAAAAGGGTTATTGAAACCCACAAACTAAATATTATAAGCAAGAATCAAATGGCAGGATGTTCTGGAGTGTAATCCCTCCTGATTTCAGGAGAAGGGGAATGTATTGATAAGTGGCTGTGGGTGACAGAATCCCCAGGCTCGCTGGGTGAAAGGTGCTTGGGAAGGTGGTGTTTTCAGAGAGGATTATCAGCCCTTACTCTCTGGAGTCTCTCACACCTGGACAGGTTGACTCTTGCATGGAAGCAAGAATCCCCTTTTTCTCTGGACGGATTTGTACAAACTTGCTAGATAGACTGAAGGAGCCAGGACTGGAATGTTAAGAATTTTCTCTCTCTCTTAAAAAAAAAAAAATAGAGAGAGAATTAAAAAGGCAACTCTTCCCAGTTTTACAACTATGATAAAATTATTAAATAGGATGGAAAACTCTAAATCAGCCCTCAGCCTACAGCTGTTTCCAAAGTGTTTGCTCTGACCTTTGGTAATAGTGTCAATTCCGCTGCAGAAAATATATTGTGGACTATATAATGTATTTAATTGCAAGATGGCTTTTAAATGGTCTCCTGTCCTCAGGCTAGCGAAATGGCTGTGAGCAGGGAAACGAGGCTGGATTGGAGCTTTGTTGTCCTACTATGTTTTGTGAGGTTGCAACCGAGATGAAAATTTTAAAAACCTGCTTGCCCGAAGTGGCACCTTTAACCACAAGAGAAACAAGAAAACAAACAGCAATAAAGGGAAGGGGAAATGGCTCCCTAAACTAACCCAGGGAGAACAAGTCTGATCTCCCCAGGAGCAGAGGCCTCCCAGCTCCAGAGAGTCAGCTCACTGCTTTATTTATCCAAAAGCTTCATCGTAAGGACACTTCAGTCTATTTGTCCGCTAACATCAGAAAAGGGGGTTTCAGCATATAGCAATGACTCCTCTACAGTGAAAGATTCCCACACACACACTGCCAAAAAAAAAAAATAAAGCAGCTTCCATTATTGAGCAACACACAAAGATACAAAGTGTTATTTCCATGCTAGTCTGGGTGACATTTCCATTTACTTTCTATAACCGTGATTAAAGGCGAGAGAGGTTTCTAAACTTATCTAGAGATGCTGAGCCTCCTGGTGTATAAATAGCATGCATTTCATAATCTCGTGTTTAAACGTTTATTTTAAAATAACCCCCATATACATTCCAGAGAGTCTCCCTGCTATAGGACATAGTATGACCCAGGCGTTGCATATTGTTTGCAAACTGGAGGAACATTACTGGAGATTCAGTCTTTATTTTTCTTGTCATGTTAAAAAAAAAGGAAGACGGGAGTCCTGTGCACCAGTTGGAGATAAGGAAATTTTTGAGGCACATCTAGGCACTCAGCACAGATCCAGAGACATAAAGACAAAATAATTTAATTGCCTTTGCTTGGAACTTAACTTGTGGCTGACGTTTCTAATTACATCCCTTACCCTCTCCTGCCAGTTGTAGCTTCTGCAACTACTGAAATTCTTAAGTTATGTAGAAATTGTCAAATCGTGCTTCCCTCCCCGCTACTAATGCATTAGTAATGTCACTTGATGTGCAAATTGTACATTTCCACTGTAAACTCGCCAGTGGGTTTGTCTCTTGGGCCACTGGAGAAGTTAAATTGTGTGTATTAAGTGTAAGTCTTATTTGAGATAACATCGAGGCTGAAGAGTGGAAAAGACATGGTAATCAATAAACAAAATAGAGACTGGACGGGAATAGATGGAAAGGTAAGGCCAAGCCTAGTTGTGTCTTTTTTTATGTTCTCAGTCCAACTGGATGTCGAGGTTACAGGGATTGTTGAGAAGCAGAGTGGCAGGATTAAACCTGAGGTTTTGCCAAGGTAACAAGAATACAGAAGTTTGGTAAAACTCATTCTAAACTCATTCTGAGCCGCTTACAGCAATCTCTGTGAACATGGCCTTTTAATTAGTGCAAGCAAAGGTTAATACAAATAAATAATGCAGAAAAGAGATCCCTGTTTGCTTCCAACAAGCATCACAAAGGATGGGGAGAGGGAGGGGCTAGGGCAGATTGGAGATTTTGTTTATCAGTCCATTAGAAAAACAAACAATTAAGGGAGCTTCCCTTGTTCCCTTTTCTTTGGCATGTCCTTGTTTTTTGGCTGCTTTGGGCAAGTCAGGCAACATCAAAGGGGATGCAGGGCTGCCTTACACCAGCGTGCCAAACGCCAGGGATCTCTAATGGCAAAGACCAGATCAATGTGGAATGCATAAATTAGCCAGGAATCCATGAATTAGGGGATTGTCTCTCCATTACACTCCTATTTAATCCACTGGAAAGCAGGCTGAGGAAAGAGAAGCTTAAAGTGTCAAAATCATGACCTGGTTTGGGATGGCCTGGGAATGAAATTTCCTTCCTCTTCCTCAGCACTCTTAAGTGTTCCTTTGTGACAAATGCACTGGGGCAGGTTAACCGGGAGCCGGACTGCAGAGGAAGAGTCTAGTTGGCAAAGCAGCCCCGAGGCTGGAGGTGTCCTGCCCCTCCCTAGAAATAATTTCTGTGGCTGTTGGTGTCTTCAACACTAAGCCAGCCGCAGCTGAAGATTATGCTTTCCAGCCTTGGACAGAAAAGGTGCTGGGGAGAGGAGAAGAAAAGCCAAACAAAACGAGCTAGGGCAAAACACATGTGCGTCTCCAAAGACTGTTTAATCCGTGTGCATTAATGTGAAGCCGGTGCTGGAGGGCCAGCCCTGGAGATCCCATTTTGCTTTCTAATTTTTGGTGTGTCTTTAATCCCATGATTTCCAATGAAGGGAGGGATATTTTAAAACACTGGGCTCTCCAAGTAGGACAGCCCTAGAAAGGAAGTTCTCTGAGGGCTTGATGCCTGTTACTAAGAGGTTCAAAATACAACTATCAGTTAATCAAATAAATAGCACTTCTCAGCCTGTAGCAGCTAGGAAGCTAATTGACTGAGGTTATTAATAAAGAAGTTTACACAGAAGGACATGAGAACTGGGGACAGAGGTAGAGAAACCTGGATAAAATCTACACTGGAGTTAGACATGTCCTGGGAGAAAGGGGTAGCACCCATGTGCAGTTCCTGTGGGGTCAGAGGTTTACTCTGATCCTGCATCCCCACCTTCCCAGGAGCACACAGTGCTGTGATCCATAAGGCAGTGCTCTGCTTTCTAACGTTTTACCCCTTCCCCATTTGCAGGCATGGAATGAAGCTCCCTCCAGTCACCTGCCGCAAGACACATTATCCAGCTTCCTAACCTTAAGGATGAGACCCTATCAATATTGCCTCTGCTTTTGTGATCAGGGTAGTAGTGCAATATTGCTTATAGGGTCTTTTCTTTTGAGGGTTATTCTTCATGGAGAGAAGAAAACCACAGCAGGAAAAAATAATCCTATGTGCCCATCGAGTTAAGGGAAAAGTTGTGAAATGCCGAGTGTTGTTAGATAGGCAAGTAATTGTGCAGAGATGTTATTTGTGACAAATAATCGTGCTATTGTGGTGACTCAGGTTGTGAGTAATGGACATATTTTTGATGCTATCACACAGGATTCAAAACGGCCTCATGTTTAAAATGCACAAGCAGTGACTGAAACCGGAGAAACCCATCATGGCTCCATTTTAAAATAGTATGAGTCCCGAGATGTTTGAAGGGTGCCTATTTTACATAATGATGTAAACACCCACCAAGGGATGGGAGGAGATACATAGCCACACTTGCTGTTTCTGTGCTTGATCCCAGCCCGAAAACCAGTGTGGAGCGAAGCCGTGCACAGCACAAAGAGGCCGAGGCTCTAATCCCAACAACCTCGAAACAAAGCTCATGCTTCTGCCTGGCGAGCGCAGCCCGCCAGCTCCCGTGCTGGGCCCTGCTACCCGGGGCTGCTCCGGGGTCGGGCAGCTGCCTCCAGCCCTTCCCGGAGCCGTTCACTGAGGTACGTGGGAACAGAGCAGGGATGGAGGTGTTAAATCTCCTCTCCGCTTTGTGAGGGATCAGCTGGGGGCTGACAGCAGCCGGGATGGCCGAGTGGGTGGCCCTGCCTTCCATTTCAGGTGGTCCCCGCGGTCCCTTTCGGGACCTCAGGGGCCCAGGGAAAGGGATGGTGGGAGGGGACATGGGGCCGGATCAGGGCGCGGCGGAGCAGCCGCTGCCGCGGGGCTTTCCGAGCCGGTCCCCGGGCAGCGCGGGGCCGCTGCGGCGCGTCTCCCCGCGGCGGCCGGGCTCACCGAGCCGGCCCGGGGGCGTGCGGGGGAGGGCCCGGATCCCTACGTCGGGGCCGTGCCCGCTGCCGCCCGTGCCGCCTCCCTCGGTTTAACCGCCCCTCCGGCATCATTCCGAGGGGAGGCGGCCAGCCCGGGGACAAAGCCAGGAACCCCCCCCCGGGCTCTCCCTCCGTGCCCCGGCTGCAGGCCGAGGGGCGGCCGCGGCTGCTGGGCCAGCTCTGGGACCACCGGGCGGGCTGCCCCTCTTTCCCTGTTGCACTACTGTCACGGTCGCAGCGAGCAGTGCAATAATGAAAGGGCGTCAGTGCGCCGGGGAGCGGCGAGAGCCGGGGACGAGCCGGTGACAGCGTGCGGGGACGGGACGTCCCCCTACCCGGCTCCCGAGAGCCACCTTAACGGAGGGAAGGGAGGCTTCGGTTGTGCAACTTTCTTTGTTTAAACACACAGCGGCGGAGAGTACGCGCAGGGGCAGGGCAAGGTGAGCGGCTTCGCACAGCGGCCCCGCGGCCACGGCTGCTCTGCCGGCCGCGCACCCAGAGCCGCGCACCCCCGGCTGGCCCCAGAGCCTGGGGCAGGACACCCCTCTGCTGTACCCGGCCAACACCCAATAAATAAAGTGACTCCCACGTCCCCTATCGCTGCCTGTTCTTCCTGGTGGGGTTTCTTGCAGGTCACCACCCCTTCCTGCCTCTCCAGCAGCCACACGCTGATAAAAATCCCCTCGATGGGTTTTTGTCCAGCGATCCGATGTGCTAATCGCCCATTTGGTCTTTGTGGGGAGAGGCTGAAAACGCTAATAGGAAAACAAGCATCTTCCTTACACTGTGGAGCCTGAAAAACGGGTTGGAGTCATGACCTAGTGCTGGGTTCAGCAATAGGGGGAAGCAAGTGTGTGGGGTGGGAGGGTAAGGGTGGGCAATAATGGAGATGAGAACAGCGCTCTGCATCTGGGAGCTGTGCTGGGAAGGCCAGGAAATAGCCCTTTGATTATTAGTGGCCATGGTGAAATGGATACTTCTATAAAAGACAGCTCGGGAGGAGTATTTCCTTTAGCAAAGGACCTTTCCACTCTGGCCTTTTCAACCTGCGCTTCTCCCTGGCGCTGTTTCTGCTTCATCATGACTTTTTGCAGAGGAAGGTGAGTGGGGAAAGCAGGCTGACTGTAGGAGAGCGACGCAATCTAATCCCGATGAAAAGGCTTTTACTGTCTATGCCTTATTTCCTATTTCTTTTGGATTCTCTCTTCCATCTCTCACATGCACAAGCAGATATAAAAGCCGAATCCTTCCCTGTAGTTTTTCTCCCAGAGAAAAGTCAGCCCCCTCCCCAGCTTCACCTTCAGGCTTTGCACACACAAAATGGCTGCAGCAGCCTGTGGGTGGGCATGGAGAGCTCAGGAAGCTGCTTTTCTTTTTCCCACCCTGCCTGCCCAGGAAGCCCTTCTGCTTTTATTTTCTGTGGCATTTTGCTCTTGCATAGCTCTGTGCAAATCCAAGGGGGTCTCCTATGTGTAAGCTATGCATGGAATGGGAGCTGGGGAGGGAAATGGCCAGTTTGCATGAGAAGGGGACCTGTCGGGCCCCAGTGTTTATTTTTTTGCTGACCTTCTGGGGATATGGTCAGTGAGAGCTGTGACAGCTGCTGGAAGCGGCAGGGGCTTTGAAGATTGTGAAGGTTATGACCTCGAGGCCCCTTTCCTCTCTCCGTCCCAGGAGCTGCTGAGTCAATCAGGGAAAAGAGGAGGTGAAATGGGGGCTGCTCTTTAGCCATTTTTCAATCGGTGAATGAAACAGGAAAGGACAAATGCAAGAAGAAAAAAAGAGTGATTACTTCCACTTTGGTGCATTACTGAGAAGGGGGAATCTCTCTTTGGCAAAAGATTATAACAATAATGGGAAACCACTGTGCTCCTAAGATCCAGCACCTTGAATAAAGGATTTAACTGGGCAAGGAGCTGATGGCAGATCAATAACAGTAAATTAGAGGGAAAGCCTACAAACTCCTCCTGGTTCAAAGCAAGAGGAAATCTACTTCTCACTTCTACCTGATACCCAGCTCTAGATGTAGCAGTGGGAAACATTCCCAGTTGGCCCACCAGCTTCCACCATCTCCTTGACCCTACACTAACACATCTGCATCTTTGCTGAGCTCAGCTGAACCCTGTGGCTGAAGCTGCAGAGGCCACTGAGAACGAGTGCACCACACATGCCAAAATAAAGGGACAAAGTACATTGTGTGGGGCTTTATCCTTGGTGGGCATGTGCTTTCAAATGGCACAAGTTCCCTTGGCAATCCACACCCCTGGGCAGCCCGTGAGAGGGCTCTTACCCAGCTCCAGAGCCCTCTCTAAGCCCAGTGAGTGGGGTTTAAGCCTTTTTCACCTTCTGGATAACATGATTCTATGGATCTTTCCTTTTAAAATAGTAATCAGAACAGCAAACAGAGCAGCCGGCTTCGGTTGACCAATACACAACAGAGGCAAAGAAGGCAAACAGCAGGCTTTTCAGTTAGTTTACACAGGGGGCACTTAAATACTGTATTGGTTACATAATACCATTTGGGGGTTGGGGTTTTACACGTTCTTCTACTAAATATATCTGTGAGATTTGTTTTAAAGTGATCAACATAAATCCAACCACAGCTTTGAGGGGAAAACTCCTATGATTAGACCTAATACCTCTAGGTAGCTCATAGCGTATTTACTGAAACCTAAGACACAACAGATTTTTTTTCCCCAACCTGCTGGTCAGCACTGCACTCGGCTGCAGTGGAGGGCGTCTGCTGCCTCCAGAAAGGCTGCTGTGGACACAACCACTTCCCTGCAGGAAGCACAAGCTGCTGGTTTTTACGGGCATATCCTGCCACTGCTCCACATCCAGTCCTCAGGATTCATCCCAGTGCGGAATGAAGACAGGATACATTCTGGCAGTTATGACAAACTAAGTGCTGAGAAGGAAGCCGAGGCACACGTTAAAAAAAATAATAATAATCTATTCCTAACTGCAATTGATTAGGAAAAAAGTATTCAGTGTTAACTCCTCCAGAGAACCCCATTCACAGGGGTTACCTGAAAGTATATTCTGTTCCTGATAAGCCTTCCTGTAAGCATCCTGTTCCCATCCAAAGGGAGCAGCAGGTGGCCAGACTGCTCCACTAGAGGCTTGACAATGGCATTATCCACCCAGCTTTTCGGCTGAAGCCTGGCTCAGTCTGCACACAACTTCTGAGACTCCAGCTAAACCCTTTCGGGGAACAGCAAGCTTCCCCAGGCAAGGCCTGGATCTAACAGCCATGCGTCCTTGCAAAGGAGACATCCCTCTGCTCAGAAGTGAACAGATGGGAAGATGACTCTTGAAGCATCAGAGCTTTAAAACTGTGCTCTTTCTCTTTAGTGTGTTGCCACCAGAAGCTCCACGGGCAGAGATCTCTGCCATAAGGAGCTAGCAGAACAGCGGGTGGGTGTCTAATCGAGAATGGAAGCTCCTTGGGGCAAACCAAAATAGTCTCTGTGGCACTGCACAGAACTAGGTATGCTGTCTGGGCTTAGCATCAAACACTGACTCAGTAAAAATCCTGCTTACTCACCTGGGAGGCAAGTGAGCCCTTGTCTTGTAAACCTCCTTAGACACACAGAGTAATCAGGTGACAACGATAAGCTGTGGTGCGTAGTGCAAACTCAAATGTACCATTTTGCATGAGTGTAACAAGTCAGATATTTTAAAGTGTCACCCTGCTACTACTACAACAAATGGCAGGCCTGCCTCCCTCAAACACTGATCTGCTGAGAAGCAACCCCATTGCCAGGAGCTGCTACCACTTCACGAGCAGCTCACACAATTAAAATCAAAGGGAGTTAAACCAATTGCGAAAGCCACCATCACATAGCACTAGAAGACAAACTGGTTTGTTCCTCCACTG
The DNA here is from genome assembly GCF_036013475.1 of Columba livia. NCBI lineage: Eukaryota > Metazoa > Chordata > Aves > Columbiformes > Columbidae > Columba > Columba livia. Next base: position 8,263,127 of record NC_088618.1, read on the forward strand.
TGAATCCCCCTCATATTTCAGAACAAGTTCATGGTGACAGCAATCTAGTTTTACATAGCCCACCAGCAGAAAGTTCTGTTGTTTGGTTTTCCATTTACAGTGGTTACACTTTTGACACACCTCTAAATTATGATGAAAAATTCAAGTAAAAGGGAGGCTCTGCCCTGACAGAAGCAGAAAATGAAAGACTTCCTGATCTGAAGGAAAAGGGGACCTCTCAACAGCCCTGTAGAAATATGGAGGCCACCTTCACATGCAAGCAGTTACGAACACCATACCAGCAAAGCTAAGGTTTTCTCACTGCCTACCCCCAAACACCAAGGGATTAATTTAGGGCATTTATAGAAGCGTTTGGAGTAAGTAAAAGTTTTGGTGTTCCCCTGTTGAATTTCTGGCCAAATTATCTGATCAGAATAAATCCCTTATTCCTCTCCTTTCCCTCTTTTGGCACAGACATCCCTACTGAAAGGTAAATGTTTACAAGAGAAACACACCAAAACCAACCACTCACCGACCCCCCAAAAGAACACCTCACACATACACAAAGAAATTAAATGGAGGTGGAGGAAATCAGGATAATACTTAAATCGGGAAAAGTGAAGCCGAACTGTTTTTCATTTGTACCATGTCTAAGGGAGACAGTGGGGTAATGGGTCTTCTTTAAAGCCTCAACCAGCTGAATGACTCTTGACACTACAGGAGAAAAACCCTTCGCAGGTGGGTTAAAGCGAACAGCCTGCCTGCCTACCTCCCTCGTCTGGCACAAGAAATAAGACGGTGCCTCTCCAGGGCAGCCGCGCTCCCCAGGGCCGGAGCGGCTCCCCGGAGGGAGACTCTCCCGGGTTCCGTGCGCTCCCGGTGTCCCGACGGCACGGGCGGCATCCGAGCGGCTGGCGGGCCGGACGGGCAGCGCGGAGCCGCCGGCACTGGGAAAGGGTCTCGGTGCCAGGGACTCATCTCCGGTGCTTAGCGAGGGCCAGTGCACCACAGCCGGCCGAGCCCGACAGCTGCTGCCGGGTGAAACCGAGCTCCGCAAGCGGATTGCACGGGGATTTCGGAGGGTCTCTGGCTCGTGGCTCTTGAAAGGCCCCCGCTGCCAGCCAGCCCCGCCGCTTTGTTCGCACGGTTCTGTCCAAAGGGAAGGCGTCCAAGCCGAGGAGCTTCCCTCGCCGAGCTGGAGGGATGCAGAGGGCGGCCGCCCTTCCGTCGGGGGGGAAGGTGTGCTCAAAACCACCGCCTTTCCCTCCGTGGAAGGCTGACGGGAAGAAAAAGAAAAAATATCATGTCCACCACCCCTAGAAAGATGGGGAGGGGAGGCTCAGGGCAGTGCAAAGGGAACAGCGACTAAAGCCATTTCTCGACATAGACATCTCGAGCTATTTTTATTCGCTTGGAGGCACACAATAAGATAGATTGGGGGGTGCGGAGAGAGATAAGCAGCAAGAGAGACTTCAATAAGTATTGCTCAGGCTATTCACTCTCACGTTTCCGACTATTTCTGCCTAAAATAGCCCCGAAGTCCAAGCACATCCTTCCCTGGCTGTTCTCTATTGAACCGTAAACCCATTGATAAACATAAATGCCCCGAGGGACCAGCCTGGAGGGAGACCGCTGCTGCTCCGCTCCGCCGGGAGAGCCCCGCCGGGGCTGCCCGAGCAGAGCCGCGGGGTTCCATATGCAGCCGACCGGTTCTGGAAGCGGAAAGGCGGAAAGCACCGGGCGGGGAAGGGCTGAAGGGAGCGGGGAACCCGTCACTCCGCAGTGCCAAGCAGGGACCAGAGCAGCCCCGGGATGGGGGATGACTCCTGGCAGGGCACCCAGCCTCCCTCCGGCCGGTCTGCAGCGGCCATGCCCTTAGCTCCCTCCTGCGCCCGGTCGCCCCGAAGCCCCTGGGCGGGCGGGCAGGACCGCACAAAAGCTGCTGCCTTCGAGGAACAGGGTGGCCGTCGCCATTTTAACCTGCTCCGAATAGGCCCATAGGACGGAGGCAGCGGGTGATCTTCCGCCGCGCAGGAAGGACACCGGGGAGGGCAGGGGTTCATCTGCACACCCGGGGCAGGTCACCCAGCCTTCCTGCTGGCTGCTCGGACACCGGCCCCGCGGCCCAGCGCACTGCTCCCAAACAAGGCAAAGAAAACACACCATTTTCTCTTCCAGGTGGGACAACGAGGTAGTGACACATTGCTTGGGATCAATCGATTCTGCACCTAGGAACGGAGTCCTGGTCATCACTCCCAGTGCAGTCCCTTAAGCATAGCTCCACCTATTCCTATCAAAAGATCCCTCAGCTTTAGCTAACACTTTATTAGAATGGATCGTTTTCTAGGTTAAGTATTAAGCCATGCATTCAATATGAACCACAGTGTCTCAGAACGAACAACAGATAATAAATTTCCATCGGTTTCTTAAGGCAACAGATTTGAGAAAATGTGATCTAGTGTGAAGGTGATTTTCTGGCAAGAACGGTCTAGACAGGCCAGCTTTCCTATAGAGAAGAGCGCAGAAAACAGCCTGGAAAGAGGAGCTGTTCTGCATTATTGTTTTTCCTCCAAAAGCACCTTTTAACGTAGCATCCCACTCGGCATCAGCCTTCCCAGTGCCGCTCCGTGCAGCGTCCCTTACCCGGCGAGGCCGATGCCGTGACACGCAGCCGGCAGGAGCTCCGCTGCCGGTGCTCGGCTAGGGGGTCCCAGCCAGCGGCTCGCCCAGAGTAGGGCAGAGGATGCTGAGGAACCCTGCTCCCGCCAGCTCTCATCGTCCGTCCCCTCCACGCCTGCGCCCTGCCCCACGCAGCCCCCTCCCACCCGCTCTCCTCCCACCGTCCCCCGCCTACAGGTCCGCGCCCCTGCCCTGCTGGGGACCGCCGGGCTCGGAAACCCTTGTTCTCTGTCACTGACACGCATGTTGACGTTGTTCTGATATTCTCCACATTTGGGACCCTCCTCGTCACTTCCCCGTTCCCGCAGAACACGAGCCGCCATCCCTTAGTGCTGCGGGGAAACACCGTCCAGCCGGACTCGCCCTCTGGCAGGGCTTTCGGCTGGTGCCGGAGAGGAACCTATAAAACTTGCATTGTGAAACTTCCAGTCTCCGAAAGGTTTTCAAGGCTTTTCTCCACTACCCATCACAGCTCTCCCGGAGGAAGGTGTCCCTTCCGCTCCAGCTGTCACTTCCAAAGTCACAATTACCTCTTCCTTTTTGGGTAGGAAGTCGTGCTCTTCTAGCTGAGAATTTACACCTTAAAAAGCAAATTAATCCGTTCTGGCCGGTCCAATCACTCCCACTTGCTGAGCAGCACCCCCTTCCCCCTGCCCTCCAGCGCCCGGCTTTAGCCCCACGAAAGGCACCTGTCCTAAGGGGCGACACGAAGCAACTTTACCCCCAGAACCAAGACCAAGGGGCTCTGAGGCTGCTCTCAAGTCACCTTTTAATCAAGGTTTCAGTTAGTCACTCACGGTAAACAGCCGCTCATCTCATCAGGGCTATATAGGGGGGCAGACAAAGATTTTAACACCTTAAGTTATTTTGTCCCCGGAAACTGAAGTCTCTAAGCTCTACTGAAAGGCACCCTCAGCACCGTGCGTTTGTATTGCTGAGGAAATGCAGCACAACATAAACGTGTTTTGCTTGCAGCTTTATAGAAAATTGCCTCCAGCTCGCAGTAATCATCTCCACACCCGCATCCAGCGAAGGAAGAGGTAATGCATTCAAAAGTATAATATTTGCAAGAGAGACAGCCAGATAGTGCTCCCCTGGGTGCAATTTCAGGAGAAGCCTCGCATTCTGCACTTTCCGATGTCTATTTTAGCCGCACAGGCTTAATGTTATAACAGCCCCTTTTTTTGGTGCTGGAGTCACAAGCACACACAACACAATCCTGGTATAAATGCTGCTGGGCACGAATCACGAGTCTTTTCATTTTGAACAAGCGGACATGATACGAGTGGAGTTGCCCGGTGATTGAACAAGTGTCTATGCAATTATTTTATCACACCACACTCCGTGTGCCCATCGAAGTCAGTCACCGAGTTAGATCGGTTTGTAGTAGGATGGGAACTGCTGGAGGTGCGCTAAGGCGTGTTCCCTCACAGTGCCAGCAGCGGGACAGGGCTAGAAACCCTCTCACAAGCTCTACAGCAACACAGTTAAAGCCTCCACAAGCACGGAGACCTCTACACGTCCTAGATGAGGGACAAGCACTGAGGGCATCCGGGAGTGCCCATGAGCCCCTCGGCTCCCTCTCCCGGGCAGGTACGGGCGCGCTGCTGTGTTTTCTCGGCACAAGGAGGCACCGCTCTCCTGTAATTCCCCAACCCAGAGCTCCTGTTTGCAGCCTTTCGGGCTCTTGAGCTACTGGGCTTTAAACTTCCCATCTGGCCAGAGGAAGTCGGATGGAGACAGCGGAGGAACCGAGAAGGGACCCCCCCACCCCTCCGCCGGCGCACCGGGCACAGGGGGGCGGCGCTGCCCAGCGTAGCCCCGTTCCCGGGGTTCAGCCCTGCGGCAAAGCACCACCGCGCCCAGCCAGCGACAAGCTCCCCCACGGGTGCCGTGTCGCGCAGCGCCCGTCCTCCCCAGGGCTCCTGCCAGGAGCCGCGCTCTACCCACTGTCGGAGGCTCCGGTGATAAGCTGACAGCGACGCCGACACACGGGGCTGCGAACATGAGGTAGGACCTCCCCGCTCCCCTCCACGCCCCGCTGCGGCAGGCGAGGCTGAATAAAGAGATGACGACCGTCCCCGGTGGAGAGGAGAGACGTGGGAGGAACGAGGGGAGGGGGCAGAATACGGTGAGGACAGTTTCGGCTACGGGAAAGGGGGTTTAGGAGGAAGCCTTCTGCTGTCACCCGCGATCGCCGTTAACAAGAGACTGGCTAGTGGTACCCGGGATCGCAGAAAGCGCTTGTTCGAGATCATCTTTCCCCTGGACATAAGGAATATCGGCAGGCAGCTGATGCTGAGTAAGCGAAGTTGTAATGCCGGGCGGATGTGCAGAAAAATCTATGTCCACCTGGCGAATTAACCAAATCCTCAGCAATGACTGCGCTGGCAGGGAGGGGACCTGGATCCGCCAGCCCGTGGTGCCCACTGAGGACGGCTGGCGCGGCGCGACGTGGGCGACCCATGCAGCCAGCGGGAGCTGCATCCCCGCAGGATAGCGGGGAGAAGCCGACGGGTGCAGCCACCCAGCTGCAGACCGACCACTGTCTCGGCAAGGGGTGGCAGCTCGGCTTTCATCCTAACGCCAAAGAGAGTCCACGGCGGATGGCACAGGATCCACTTCAGGAAACAGCAGAGGAAAGTCGGGCTAGTTACATCGGTGACAAAATGTGTTCATGTAAGTATTACCATGGCGTACAACGTGTCTTACACGGGCGAGAGACAGATCGTTTCATTTTAGCTTTTGCGCTCGAGATCCCGCAAAACACAACGGGATCGTTGGAGATGACAGGAATACAAAAGAACTCCCCATTTAAAAGATCCTCTTGTCTTTCCTCCCCCACTGAGCAGAAACGGGTATTTAATTTTAGGATGCAGTTAATTACCTTTAATGTCAACTGTAAGCAAACAGACTTCAGCCTTGGCCGCACTTCATCGATCCTACAGAAAGATAGTGAACAGAAATGCCTACAGCATCGCTTTATAGCCTACGCTAATGTTTTAAACCTCCCCTTCAAATAACGGAGCAGTACATGACTTGGCAGAGCGCACTTACGCGAGACGCGGCCGCACAGGAGGTCTTACAGCAGTTGATCGCCTTAGCAGTGTAACGCGGGGGAAGCGGATGTTATTTGTTTCCCCCCGAAGAGTATAAATTTGCAGGTGATCAAAGCTACGCTGCTGAAACCTTGCTGTGCTGCCAAAGGCGCCCGATTCCCCGGGAGCGGCAGGCGGAGGAGCAGCGCTCACTAGCGGCCGCCCGCCCGCCCGCTGCCCCGCAACTCTCCGGGCTCTGAGACGGAGATGAGGAGCAAGACGCGCCCGTCCCTTCCTCCTCACAGCGTACCTGCTCGCATCCACGCTACTCAATTTTGTTTTTTACACAGAGCATCTAAAGGGCCGTTTCGCAGGCAGGAAAGAGCGGTCGCCTGGATTTAAGCGAGGAGGAAACCAACCCGAGTGATGAGGGCTCTCTGTGAGGCACATGCAAAGCCAGGGAGTAGCGGGAAGGCAGTTGCAGTCAGCCCGACCCTTCCAGCCGCCAGTGGCCGGCCAGGCAGAGAAGGGGCCAAAAAGGCATCAGCAGAAGAAAAACAACAACATCGGGTGCCTATTTTGTTGTATATTTTACTGTGGTTTGAGTTATACCACATTCATTCCCAAATGCTTCCATTTTCAGCTCAGCACACACCTCCACTACTCATCAGTACTCTCAGAAAATAAAACTTAGGTGAATGAATATATGACCACCATGAAGATAAAGCAAAGAGCCTTAGCTGCAAGTCCAAACTCAATGGTCTCCAGCCATGCAGAGCCAGCAGCTCCACACTATTTTTATAGGGTTAAAAAAACAAGAGCATAGAGAAACTAATTAGCTAGCTTTATAGCATCCATACATTCTGATTAATTAGTAATGTGTTTCATGAGGGTTTGGTACCCTTGAGATATCACACAGCTTCTAACACTTGTAACCATAATGAAGCAGGATACCATTTTCCCCAGGGATTGAAGACTTGTATCCCTCATAAAACAGCAGCTTGAATCAACATCAGAGCTGTCATAGGAGGATTCCACTGTGAACTTTATGCTAATTCAGAATTAGTACAATACCAAATATAGTAAAAGGCTTTTATAATCAGTTTAATTTGCTGAAATTTAAAGAAAAAAACTACATTGAACTGTGTAACTGCTGGAGTCTACTTTGAAGGTGCTCACTATATTCCCTCCTTGTCCCATGCACACCCAAAGTAATTCAGTACTATACTCAAACGAATTGGTTGACCATCTCCCAATCAATTCCCACACATCATTGAAAGTGTTGCAAGCTGATTAAGCAAACAGATTAGAAGGAGGTAACCCTTCCACTCAGTCTTTTACAGAGTAAAAATAAGTTACTAGGTATAAACACTCAAGGTCCTGAAGTTTTCATAAACATGGGAGCACTGAGATATTTGGAATGTTGGTGGGAGGAGAGGAGAAAGTATAAAATATTTATTCCTCTAAGTATTTAAAATAACTTTAGGACCCTAAAGTTTATTGCAGTTTGTAACTTTAAGACAAAATAAACGCTATATAATCTAAGGTAAGTTTGAATTGCCTTGTGGTTCCAATGCAAGGCCAAGTTGGTAAGGCTGAACATTCCTTCTTGAGGAAGCAAACCACCCCCTGTGTTTCCTACCCTGCAGAACAGAACTAAGGAGACTACAGGAAAAAGGCACTTCATTAGCTCTGAGTATTTCTGTTTAAGGGTAACTTTTTTGTTTGTTTGTTTCCTTAAAAAGCTTAATGACAACTGCAAACACAGGTGTTCCTGAAAGGCAGCTGATGACGCAGTCAGGTGTGTTTGCAGACATACACACTTGCCCCCAGAATCAATACGTCTAAGGAACTCTGTCATTTCACATTGAGCTAAATATATGTATGTGTAAAATGCAGTGTTTGACAGTTTTTTTCAAAGCAAAGAGTTTAAAGTAAGTAGATTGTCTTTAGTATCTATTCCCACTGAGAACAACTATAAATAAGGATCCCTCTAATTCTTTTCCCAGAAGCCTTTATAGTTTATTAAAGGAAGAGTAATAATATTGGTGCACCTTTTCAAAGAGTGCTTGTGGTAGTACTGAGCAAGAGGTTGGAAAGCACCTGTCAGTTATTTGAAATAATTATTTTCTGCTAGCATGATAAACCAAAATAAATAGTTTTCATTTAGCCTAGAAGTGTATAGAGGACTTTGACAAGAGGTATTACAAAATTTTATCACCTTGAAATAAAGGGAAAGAAAGAAGCAAAACAGTGTTCCCAACTTTCAGATCTACATTTTTCAGTATTTTATGTTTTATCCATTTTAGGCAGATAAGTCATACGGAAAACAAACAACAACATAAAAACTGGGATTCTCCAAGTCTCAAGTCCTCAGCTGTGGGGAGAGGACTGAAAAGTTGATTTGCAAACAAAATAAATAAAATCATCTGAATCAGTCTCTGAAATCTCAGTACTTCAGTTTAAAACATAAAATACATCATTAAACAGATACTAATGCAAGTATCATAAGTCTAGAAGTTATAAAGAAAGGAAAGCACATTCACACAAGCCATCATTTTTCACTGCTATAAGCTTTTGCACTTCCTACATTAACTTATGACTCACATAGTCTGCATTTAGCATGCTATAAGTACCAATAGTTATTTTAGTACTATATTAGACCTTTCCAAAGTGAGATGTACTTTAACTGACCTTGAAGAGTCCTTCAGTACTACTTTTATAGAGATAAAAATTGGGGAAAAAAAAAAAAATCTACTGTGACACATGCACAAGTGAAATATTAAAGCCAAGTGACTTTTACACTTTGGTCAGAAAAGTGAAGGACACTCAGGCCACAGGAATGTTGTTGAATATGTCTCTAAATAAAGCATTCACAGATACATGTGTGTGGGGAAGCTTGGTTCTTTAGGAACAGGAGGTACAAATATTTTAAAAACTGAGATCATATTAGAAAATAAGCAATAAGAACTACAAATCAGTTCTTTCTCAGCCTCACCAAATCAATTTGGTTCAAAACCAGAAAAGAAAGAGGAAGGTCCAGTGACATCCCATTCAAGCATAATAGATAAGACTCTCCCCCTTTGCTAGGGACAGAAACATCCAGGCCAAGATAAACATTAAGTGGGGACAGCACCTGGCACACAGACAGGGATAAGCTGCACAGCTCTACCCCTTCTTACCCAACTCAGTATTCCACAGGTGCACAAATACTAAGCCCATACAGTTTAGGCATAAAACATTTAGCTTTTCTTCACAGAGATCTCATCGCCAAATTTATTTATTCCTTCTGCCAACTGCTACCACTCTTTTTGTGTTTACTCGTATACCAACTTCAAAAAAAAGCCCTCCTTTTTAATAAAGGAAAGATCAGCTTGTTTATACAGATGGTTTGGTTTGTTTTTAAATAGTTACTCTTTATAGCTATAACTTCAATACCAATTAGTCAGGAATATCAGTGAGCCTGAAACATTCACCACACAAAAATTCACTTCTAATACAAACCAGCAAGAGCTAGTCTACTTACTCTCCAAAATGTCTGTAATCCTTAAATAACCACATGCAACTAAAATCAACAGAAAAACAGTCTTACCTTTTTCTTCAAAGAAAAATAATCAAGTACACAAAACAACTGTTACAGAGGTCCCTTGTTCCACTGGTGTGAAGGATCTTCACTAGTAGTAAACCCTTAAATAAAACCTGACACCAGCCTGTACAGCACAACTGCACAAGGCATCGCAGGGTAGGAAGCACACAGCAGCAGGTATATTTATAATGCTTTGCTGCAACTGCCTGTTGTAACTTCTCAAGACACCCCTCTCTCGTACTACAGCACGTGACTGGTGCTGTAAAAGCAGTAAATTAGTTTCCTGCTTCTTTAACTGATTGACTAATTAAGACCATAATCAGTAAACTATTTACACATGGAGACAAGAACATCTGAATTTTCTGACCTTTCACACTCGTTTTGTGAGCTTTTCTGTTTAAAGCAAATAGAAAATGTATGATACTTTGAATTTTTATCAGTATTTTCAGCAACACTGTGTAACAAGTTCATTCAAGAATTAGGTTTATTTCCTCTTTTTGCAGCAGGAGAGGAACACAGAAATTAATAACTTGTTCAATAAAGATTCCTTGCTAGCACTCCAGAGCATACCATTCTGTCAAACCATTGTCTAAGGTTCTTTTTTCTCTTCTTCTAGATTCATACAAAAAACCACCACAAGTATTTGCCCCACTATTTACTCATCTGGATTTTCATACTGATCTTGCAGAGTGACACACAAGTACAACATAAGTCAAATTCAACTGTTCTTTCACACCATATGGAATTTTATAAAATTCTAATATTAATTAAACAAACAGTAGCTTTCTGCAACAGTTCATAGAACAGAGTAGTCTTACCTTTTGACAATTAGCAGTATCATCATTACCAGAAAATCTGAACTTCTTGTAGAAAGTGAATAAATTCAGAGTTTCTCTTCTTATTCCAACACACCAAATATTTTCAATTCTTCCAACACAGCACATAATGAAACTCATAGAGGACATTGGAAGCAATTTTCAAAAGGCTGTATAGCTGACTTCAAGCCATTCAAAAGACATCATATTTGATAAACTATTTTTCCCTATCTAGATTTACTCAGTTTCCTTATTAATAATATCCTCTCACTAAGAAGTAGATATCAGCTTCTGAATTTTAATTATAACTGGAAAAAGATTTCAAAATACAAAGTTTTATTTTATTGTACTTGGAACTACAGAAATTTATTACTTCAGTTTTTTCATTTCCTTCAAATTCAAGAAAAAGAAGTAAAACAAATGACAACAAAACCTAACAGATGTTTCAACTAGTTTCACCAATTAAGCTTGAAAATTCAGAAAGAATTTTGCTAAATAAATTTCAATGGCTGAACCTGGCAGACGCCATTCCCCACAGAAGTGCTGCATTCCTAGAATGAACTAATGCCCTTCAGTAACACAGAAAGTCAGTCACTTAGGCAAGGCAGGACTTATAAGAGACCAAGGATTAGCATCTCCGAACATTGGAGTAAGCTGAAGCATTTTGGATCGTCTGTCAATTCAGAGCTCATCATGTTTTGCAGGGTCCACACCGGGTTTGATGAAGACTCCCTCCATTGCTTTCCAATAGTTGTGATGATTAGCAGTAGGCATACCATGAACTTCCCGCTGGCCTCTAATGGGGTGGCCATACTGTTCCCCGGTTATTGAAAGGAACACCTCAGTCCCCACGTGCTTGAAGCGCACTGCGTCCTCCCGCTCCCAGTAAGTCCCACTGCATTGCACAATCCATATATCGAGGTCATCTCCTTCTCCATCATCACCAAAGGCACTTACTTCCTGTTAGAGACACAAACTTCCTGAAGTGAAAATGTAAGCAAACACCTCCAAATACACACAAAAATATCAGCCAAAGTCAGCAGAGTTTAAAGGCAAGGAGAAGAAAGAAAAAGCATTGTTGCACTGCTTTGCCAACAGTTATCAAATCCAGAAGCAGTAACTTTCCACCACTACAATCTGAACAAAGTGCCAAACTCCAACACGTAATCCAAGCAAAAAGTGCCCACAGACCCCAATACACACTACAAATGAAATGAAAGAAGACTTGAGCACAGAGATCAGAACAAACCTTCTGAGAAAAAATTCAAAAGAAACAACGCTAATGCTGATGCAGATTTTCTCCGCTCAAGAAAGTTTGTAACTCTAGGCATTAGTTTTGTAGTATGACCATCTAAACATTTCAGAACAGTCTTCCCAGTAGCAATGGTGCAGAATTTAAAAAAAGAAAAAAGCAGCAGCAGATTTGTTAAAACTACTGTGAAACACCAATACGGGCAGATATTAAATTTTACCTCTGTCAAGAACTGAAACACATTATCCCAAGGTGCAAAAAAGCATATACTTTAACTCTGAATATGCATAGACATACTGTTTCTGGCAGCTGGTAACCTGATTCTTCAAGAACATGAGGAACTGAAACACTATCGTGACTAGCATGCACTATTTATACAAAAGCTTAAGATTTAAAACAACTTACCTGGTTATTGGAGAGTGGTGATGGGAAGTGATGAGTATGTAAATTTTTTCCTGTGTTAACATGAGTGAGTCGTATGGCTTGCCCACATTTCACTGGTGTCCCGCGCTGGCAGCTGCCATCACTCCTCCCTCGAATCCGCCAGTAACTGTTTGCATCATCTGAAGCTTCAACTCCTGTCACTGACTGTTGTCCGCTTCCTGTTTGAATAGAATTAAATGGAAAGAGACTTAACCCACTTCCCCAGTTCAAAAAGTTCTGAAAGAACTAAAGAAATTTGCTTTGATGTTCTCATGCCTTCATATTGGAAAGACGCTTAAGCCTCACAGCCCACTTACTTATTGCAATGGAAATGCAGGTACCAAATAACCTTTCAGATTCAATAAATTAAACATGTTAGTACGATGCAAACCGTCAAAGTTCACGGTGAACACATGAGAAGAAAATCTGATCCATGACAGATACTGTTAACACCATCCCACCCTTCTCAGAAATACTACCAAGTTCTTTGCGTCCCCAAACAAACCATCACCCTTGCTGTCGGAAAAGATGTTGGGAAGGGGCTCCTAAGGCCCTAGATACAGAACAGGGGTCACCTCAAGGATGAGAGGAAATCATCCCTGTCACATCCCCGCTCCAGGAGCTGCAGGACACAGCTGCCATGTCCTCCTGTGCCCCAGGCCTCCGCACCCTCCTCTACCTACCCAGCTGCCAGGTCTCCAGTGTACCCCACGACCCCATCCCTGGCTTGCTAGTCCCTCCGCATCAGGGACAAGAACCCCCGGGCACCTCCTCCTTCCCCACCACCTCCCGCTGCCGGCCCCCCACCGTTTCTCTGCCATCCCGCCAGCTCCTTGCTCCCCTCATCGCCTGTCCCCCGCCGCTACTTCCCCCACACAGCCCCTTCTCTGCCTCCCCTCACAGCCTGTCTCCCGCCATTTTCCCGCTTCTCTCACTGCCTGTCCCCTCAGCGCTTCCCAGCTCCTGCCATTTTTCAGCCCCACTCAGAACTCCCCGCCCGCCATTTCTCAGCCCCCGGCCTCTCAGCGCGGCGCCCCCGGCCCGGCCCGGCCCTGCTCACCGGAGCCGTACTTGACCTCGTGCGAGTGGAGCCGCACGTTGTGGCGGGTGTTGAGCAGCTTCAGCACCGAGCCGCAGGTAACAGCGCCCGGCGCCGGTTCCCTGCCGTGGCACTGCCCGCGCAGCAGCGCCAGGAGCAGGAGCGGGAACAGGCGGCAGCCGTCCCGCATCGCGCCGCAACCCGGCCGGCACCGCCGCCCTCAGCGGAAGCCGCTTCCGCACACCCTCCGTGGGCCCAGCCAATCATCCCGCGCCAGCGCCTCGGCCGGCCAATCCCCGCCCGTCCTCTGCTGGGCCTCGCTCATGCATTGGGTCACCATTTAATGACCTCACCACCAGGAGCCCTCCAGCAGGAGGAGCTCATTGGGCAGAGGGAAAAAAGTGACCAATCAGAGCAAGCGGCGTGGCCGCGAAGGAGGATCGCGGTGCGTTTACCTCAGCGACGCCGCGGGCGGATCCGCGGGCTGGGCTCGCGCACCCCCCAGTGTCTCCGCACCCAAGGCCGGTGCATCGCTACTCCCGGGCGCCCCAGCGGGGCAGCACTGACGGGAATCCTTCTGCTTCTCTCACTGGGAGTTTGCTTTTGCAGAGAACTGGTTTATGTCGCGGGCCGGGTTGGTTGCTATAGCCCTCTTGTCTAATGTGTAGTCTGTGCCACTGGAAAAATAGCAGCCGCGTCACTGACTGATTATTAAGGGCCTTGGGAGGAAACGCTCTAAGTAGGACTGGTCGATGAACTATAATCAGAGCCAGGGAGGAAAAAAATATCTTCACATTGGGTGTGCTGTCAGACATAAACCAGCTCTAAGGTTACTAGCCCAGGTACGGGTCAGGTAATGGTCTAGATACAGCCTTGGGGAGCCAGAATTGGCACAAATGGGTCAATCAGCCTGTGCTGTTGCGTTCAGGCCACTTCTAGCTCAGAGCTGGCAGGTGACACATTCAGGTCCCACCCTCCCTGTAGTTCTGGCTCTTACAGTTGTGTAAATATATACCCGTTTGGGGGACTTACAGGCAAATGGTAGTGAGCTGTCTTGCATGGTAATACACCACTGGTTCAGGAATTTCTGGATTACGTTAGAGCTTCTGATGATGGGCCATAAATACTGTACAAAGAAGGACTAACAATGCTTGCTGTATCATTAAGCTGTAGTGATCACCTGTTGCTTTTGGATCTGGAAGTTTGCCTGCTGTGATCCAGTCTCTTTTCAGTTCTTCTAACAAAAAGATATTAAGCTCCATTCTGTATAAAAGCTGTATAAACTATCATACATACTGTCCTTCATTGCACGGTTTTGCAGATTGAATAAATCTCCCCCCTCAAAAAAAATCCTTTATCAATAGGAAGCAACCACGGACAAAGGACACATAGTCCATTAGCTTTTGCCTCTTGAAACTACCCATGGGATTGGCCCATATATCACATCACAGTCAGTCTGGCGTAACACTCCCAGGAATACAGAGTAATTTAACAGAGCAAAAGGTTTTGAACTTCTTAGCAGCAAGGAAACAGGCAGAAGGGCACATGCCTTGGGATGTGTTTGTAACAATAGTGTTCTGTCTGTGCAACAGCAAAGAACTGCAACACTGCACTTGCACTTTCTATTATAGGATGATTTAGAAAGCATGTTAGTCTTGCTGGGTAGCAGAAACATCGTAAAATGCTCAGCCCACTCTCTCACCCATCAGCAGTACTGGATTTGCCAGGCTTTTTACTACCCATGTGGTATCACTCAACTGAATGGTTCGTTTTCTTTATGCTGGCTTTGGCCCATTTTATATACCTATACCTACATCTAGGAAAAATCTCTGACTTAAACATCAGGCTTGCATTTAAAACAAGTCTGAGTACTAAACTCAGTCACATGCACACTCATGTACACACGCAGACTCAGTGTGTTTTTCTGAGTGCTAAAAACTCATTTTCTAGTGCTGGAAGAGTAAATGTTTGCTCATAGAAAAGCAAAAGATCACTCCTTGATATACAAATGCCATATTTCTGTGTCATTCTAAGAAGCCTTGCTGTTCTAAGAAAGACAACAGTTCACGTTTGCTGCTGTTGTTATAAATGGGGCAAAACCAGATGTCTGTGGTTGCCATTTTAGCCGTGGAAAATCAATCATATGGGGCTTTAGCTGGCACCTGTCTGTCTTTCTGGGAGGTCGCTCAGTCTTGGTGCATTTAGTACCATTTACATGGTGCTCCCTACAATGCTTTTCAGTCCTACTTTAGAAATATAATTGGGTTAGAACGGTTGCCAACAAAGAACCCCATCAATGCCAAACACCCATGGCAATTAACAGCCACCTCATTGCTACAGGGCCCACTATTGTTTCTAGTATACTGCTGTAAGCTACAGGTAAAATTGTCTCAGAAATGACGTGACAGTGCACATTGGTAATAGAAACAGCAGCTTTTTGGATAGGAATCTCATTATGATTCTTGTTTATGCACACAAACAAAATAATTCAACAGTGCTGTAAAAGGAGAAAATGTAAAATGTAACTAGAATGCTTTCTGCCCTCAATCACTGAACCCTGTGCTCCTTGTGCACACTCGATTTTCAAGGATTTTGAAAACACCTACCATTTCCACTCAGGTGCACCTGTAGGTATAACCTGGCCCACCCTGAAAAACAAGGTTTAGTAGATTGGGCAGCGCCAAATGCTTTTATCATACAGGAATCGGAAATCTATGGCACAAGAACATTTCAGAGGGCATATGCTGACCAAATGCAATACATTATAGAAAGGGATTTTCCATCTTGTTATTTTGGCCTTTGCTGAACACGCGCTAAGCTTGCTGTTTGCTTTGCATGACAAAAGCAGTGCCTGACAACTAAGGTATATACCTATCAACAGGGATGAACTGTACTGAAATCAAGGGAGTAACAGCAGAGAATCAGAGAATACAAATAGCAAACAGTAGTAATAACAATCAAATGCTGTCACCCAGGGAGAAATCAAAATGACTAAAAAAAGATGACTTGCCAAAAATTTATAGAATTACAGTGTCTTGTCACTCAGCCCATGTTAAGGACTACAGACCCAAAATCAGCTATTCAGATTTTTGCATTCAGTAGATTTAAATATAAAGTAGGAATAAGCGAAGTAAGTAAATAAGCAGAAGAAGACACCTGACAGAAATTAAAAAGTGTAAACATACACATACTTAAGTTGAATAATTTTTCATCTGGGGGAAGAGTTGATGAAATTTTTATCGCTGTCTTCTGTTTCTAGTTTTTGAGGAAGGGAGGACATCCTGGAACTAGAGTCCTGGTGATCTGTGTCCAGTAATACTGCCAGCATCTCAGCTACCCCAACTGGTGCTTAGTCCTTCAAGAAGATGGGGTTTCCCTTCAAAGCTCCAAAAGGACTATTATCCATTTCCATTCAATCAGCTGAGATATTCCAGGTGCCCCCAGTGATGCTGGGAGACAACAATTGCTGTAAGTGATCTGCCAGATTAATTTACATGTGTAGTAACATTGCTGAGGAGTTCCCAATGTTATAATGGGTAACACTAGCTCTTTTGTAGCAGGAACGCTGAAGGAAATGCAGCAGAGAGAAAACAGCTCTCTGAAAAAGGTGGATTAAAGTTCACTATCAATGAGCAATACATCTTCTCACTGAAGACCAAAGGCCTGCTGGCTGCATCAGGGAGGACTTGAGTTTGGTACTTCAACAGTATGCCATAATTTGATGCGAGTGTCAAGTTAATAACAAGGTCATGAGTGCAAATTTTGCCTTCCATGTTCAGCCACCTCGCTAGCACCGGGTACCTTGTCAGGTGTTGACACTATTTTGTGCTGGTGTAAATTCAGATGATTCCAGAAAAAGGAAGGTGACAGGTATGGCACCCAGCTGGCCTTATGTGTTGTGCAGGGAAATCTTTTGACTCGTAGCAGGGAGGGGAAAGGGGAACACGCTGCCCGCCTTCGGGCTGCTCTTCACCGCCGCCCCCGCGCGGGACTCCCCCTCCCCCTCCCACAAAATGGCGCCCACGTGCCCGGCTGCTCCTGCCCGCGCCGCCGCGCGCCAACCGCCTGGGCGGACACTGCACAAGCGCAACGGCCTCCGCCGCGCGGCACGCTGGGAGTTGTAGTGCGGGGAGCGCACCTGGGCAGAGCGGGCACCCACCGGCGGGACGGGTCCCACAGCGGGTCTGCCCCCCCACCCGGTGTGCTCATCCCTACCCCGACGGGCGTGGGTCTGCCCCCCCACCCGGTGTGCTCATCCCTACCCCGACGGGCGTGGGTCTGCCCCCCCACCCGGTGTGCTCATCCCTGCCCCGGCTCCACACAGCACCGAAGTTTCCTGAAAGACTGAGGAAGCGCCTTTCTGTCTCGCCCAGGGCTGGTGACAGCTGTGAATTTCAGAAAAGGTGAGCACCTGCAGTCCAGTTCTCCTCGTAGTTACATTTCTTCACTTCTATTCAGGTTCACTCAACTCAGATGCTGAAAATACAGCCGATGAACACATTTTCCTACAACACTCTTACATGTAATCTACCTCAACTTCTACAAAAGCCCATTAATTTTCTTTTCCTTTCTGCACTATGCCTCACCACAGTGCTCTCCATCTCCTGCCCCGGCTGACTGACCAGGCAGTTTTGCACCTAGGCTACAGATTATCTTGGGGACTGCAACAATATTTTATGTCAACAGATGGCTTGTTGGAAGCATTAATTGTGAGGAACTGGTTTTGTGAAATACAGGAAACCTCTAAATCTGCCACCGAATAACTCAGAGTTAAGGGAAAGAAATTCAAGCTACATACCAGTGAAACGTTTGAGGATGGAGAGGACTCCTGCTGAATTATGTGACAAAGATATGGTAGGGCTGTGTTTTATTTCAGTTAAGCTGGAAGATGCAACCTGTGCTTAGCACACCTTGGCTTGTGCAGCTCCACCAGACACTCTGGCCAATATTCTCATTCGTGTGTTCATTGAAGAGGAGAGACCAGCCAGAGGAAGCCTGCCCTGCCTTTCAGCTCCAGGTTGAATTTGTGGGAGACTTTCCAGCAGACTGTGTAGGGGGTTGGCTGCAAGGGCTATTTTGGCAGCCAGCTGGGGTATGCAGCCTGCAGAGGAAACATTGTGCTGGGATCCGAGTGCGATGTGGCACAGTGGCAAGATTTGTGTGCTGGGGAAATTTTGCTTCCAGTCACAGGAAGGAGAGCTGGATAAACAGGAATGAAATTGGAAAAGAAAAGCCTCCAGGAACTGCATTCAATATTTAAGAAGGATGTTATTGTTAATAGCATTAAATGTGTACTATGGTTAAGAAGGCTGAGAAGCCAAGCTTTGGCTAAGATTATTATGTAGTGCTTCTCACCTGTGCAGAGGCAAGCGGCAGTGACAGTACTAGAAAGAAGAGAAAACCCCAGTTTGCATTTGCAAAGACAGGAGGTACTTGTTTTTCCTTCATGATATTACTTCAGAGTTGTGCTGTCTTCATCTGTTACAGTAATAGTCCTCATCAGTAAGCAGAGCCCTGGGGGAATGTGGGCAGGCTGAGATTCATCTCCCAGAAGGGGAAGCAAGTAGCAGTTGCACAAATATCCACTCTGAAATGCCAAGGGCACTGGAAACCCTTATGGAGCATCAAAACTTTTTCTGTAACAGAGACATACAACTATGAAATGATGGAAATGCTCACAGGAATTGCTCAAATGATCATTTAGTAAGTTCTCTCCCTGCCCCAAGCATCAGTTTGTTGTTTCTCCTACAACAGTAGGAGTGGGTGAGTGTTTGGGGGTAGCACTACAGACCAAGAAGACATGTGTTGTACTTTGATAGAACTTCATCTCCTTCCACAGGTGAAAATCACAGGCTGATAATACCACCCGTTCAATATTTCTAAGTTACTCAGTGCTTTCACTTTCATTCTGGTAGATTGAGAATAGCTTTTCTACAGTAAGAAAAAGCAGCAGTTCAATGCCAAGACAAACAGGATTGTACATATAGCCTGATGGAGAACTGGCTTACATCCAGCACTGAACAAGAGCACCTTAGAGGTTGCCCTTCCTGGAGCTCTCATCCGTTCTCCCTGCCCTTTCCCAGCACAGCATCAGGAGCTGTGGAGACTTCCTGACCCGGGTTCACTGAACTGCGCCTCTGAACGCACACCAGGTTCACACTGCCAGCAAGGCGAGGGAAAAACAAGCAAGTGGCTGCTACGGAGGTAACGGATTGAGGAATTATATATTCATGACGTTGTTGGGATGATTAATTTTGCACTGCAGGAACCAATGAGCTTATCCCACCTGCAGCTACAGGAGCAAGTCTCACCTCAGGGCTTGAGCAGAAAAGCTCCATCTTGCGCTGCTGAGAGCCGCGAACGCGGCGAGCCGGCGGTACAGCAAAGCGCCCGCCCCGCGGCCCTTCCCGGGCTCCACGCCGGAGCGCCCTAGCCGCGAACCGCCGGCCGGCGCCCGGGTCCTGCCGGCGGCCCGACCGCAGCCGGACGGGCCGGGCTGCGCTTCCAGCCGCGGCCGCCAGGGGCCGCCGGCGGGACAGAGCGGCAGCCCCGGTTCCCGCAGCACTGCGGAGGCGCCGCCGCTCGCCGCGGGTGAGCTGCCGGCTGGGGCTGCTCGGCAGCACCGGGGGAGAGGGGGGATGCGCGGCGGGGCGGCGAGGGCAGGGCTCCGCCGCCGGGGCCAGCATCCCCTCGGGGCCGGCGGCGACCGGAGCCGCCCACACCTGGCGGCAGCCCCGGGCACGGGAGCGGGCAGGAGCGGAGGTACGGACTGCCCCGGGGGGGCTGGCGGGGCCCCCTCTGTCCCTGCCGCAGCGGGAGGGCAGGGCCCGAGCTGCGCCACCGGAGGCCGCTCCTTTCCGGTTCTCCCCGGGGCCGCGGGGCCGCCGCGGTACGGCCCGCACCCCCATCCGGCCGCGCTGGATGGGGCCGGGGATCGGGCCCAGAGAGGCGGCACGGCTGCGGGATTCCTCCGGTGCTTCACACTGATGCTATTACACCGGTGCCATTGTACCGGGCACCGCGGGCGTGCAGCGGGGAAAGGATTTTGAACCCCGGGCGCAACCTGAGTCGATTAAATCAGCCCACGAAGTCCCCGACCTTTCTGCACACTCCTCATCGACAGCAATAGGAAGTGCAGGCAGGCTTTTGCTCCGCAAACAAAGGAAGGTTGCGGTGCTCTCACTGCAGGAGCAGGCAGGTACGGCGTGAGCCAGGCAGCCACACGCCAATCCGGCTGCTGGGCAAACTGCGAGACAGCGGCGGGCTGAGGTGGCGCAGGAGGAGTTAGTCGGGGGCTGAGTCACGGTTGGGTTCGCCCCCATTGAGCCTGTATTTTCCTGTTTGTGATCTGCAGACTGCTGACTGTTCCGATTTTCTCTCCGGTCTTTTTTTTTTTTTCCCTAGGGATGACCTCTAAGGATGCTTCAGGTGAAGCTCATAGTAACTGGAGATGACTTTGGCTATTGTCCTCGGAGAAACCAAGGCATCGTGGACTGTTTCCTGGCTGGTGCAGTATCCAATGTGTCCCTTCTAGTCAACGGAAGTGCTGCAGCAGATGCAGCCAAGCTGGCAAGGAGGTAAGCTGCTTTCTTTACCTCCTTTGTGGGCAGCCTCCCCAGGCTATCCACAGAAAGCCAAGCCTGTAAAATTAGTATTTTGTAGCCCCAATATAAACACTATCATAGCCCAGGCTGATATAAGAAAACATTTACTAAGACTCTTCATAGTAAAACCAGTGACCTGCCAACCATATCCATAATGGCTCTTTCTCTACTATTAGCCACTGCACTACACCTTTTTTAACTCGAGGCAGAAAGCCTCTTACACAACCTGACTAATAGAGTTTGTGTTTGTTGGACTTTCTTTTCCCACACTTCTAAAAGACACACCATTAGAAGAAAAGTCCATGCTATATACCCAGACCAAGCTGCTACACCTAAAACTATTAGAGCATAAAAGCAAAGGTCTTTAAATCTCATTTAATTTGATGCATTTCAGCCAGGCTGAACACAGGGTCAGCCAGGTTCATTGCAGAATCAGGGAAAGGTGCGATTCTGTGAGGGCTAAGTTATAAATCTGGGCAGTGGAAAACTTGATTTTTCCACCCCACAAACCTTCTGAAAAAGCACCTCAATGTTTCTATTAATTCTAGGCTTGATAAATCCATTTGTAAAAACTGCATACAGAAAAAGAGGGATGATACCTTGTACCTACCACCTTTGGTCCTTCATTAACTTTTCAGAGGTCGCTGGTAGAGTTGGCTCTGAAGCAAATCAAATGCTGTGTCGTTCTCATGGACTAGCCCAGCAAATCCTTTAATAGGAAGCATTACTTGTATTTAGAAGGTAAAACCCAGCTAATGCTTCAGCTCCAGTGTGGGCAGGCACTTGGAAGCAGGAGTATGTCCTGAAAAAGAGAGCAGCAGGGTTGAGAAACCATTCAGGAAAGCAGAAAAGGAAAGGAACTGTAATGGTACTAGAAGAACTGAGACCTTATACTCCAAATACAGAGGCTGCAGGGGACAGTTCCTTGAGACTTGCACTGTCCTTGTTCTCCTTGAGCATCTCTCCCTAATTTGGCTGTGATTTTAGGGGTACTTGGAAATTGCTTCTAACTTTTTAGGTGTTGGGCAGTGCAGGAAAGCCAGGGTGGGGTGTTAGTGGCAAACTGGTCTCCTGTTAAAAAGGTTAGAGGTTACACAAACACTGAGAGATGAGCTGCCTCTGGGATGATAAGGGGAGAGGCAGAAGGACACAACACTGTTGGAATGCCTAAAATCCTGTTAGTAAATGAAACAAATGATATGTAAAACATGGAGATAAAGCCATCACTTCTCTCAGACACAGAGGCACCCTGAAGCCTTTTAAGCCCCAATGCTGTGGTAATGTTGTCAGCTATTTTAGCTGTGGTCTTTAGCAGGCTTTTAAATATAGAATCCACCTGGCCTCATTTCCATAGCCAGAAAGTAGGCCATGTAATCAGAGGTTTAAAAACCATCTTTGAATCCAGGTCATGACATTTGTGCTAACAGCTGGTACTGGTGTGAAAAGCCAGGGTGGAGGGCAGGTGACAGCAGTGGCTGCAACCTGCTGCGACAGCTTCATTTTGGGGGGTAGTTTTGAAATGTAAATGTGAACGAAATGGATTTAAATCTATTTCTGAGAATATAAGCAGGGTGACTTTGGGAACATCTGTTAGCACTGAAGATCAACAGCCCAGGTTCTGCAGTTCCCTGTTTGTGTAACTCTCTGCAGCTGTGTTCAGCCCTGCCCACACATGGGGGAAGCATTTGCAGGTTTAGGAAAAGGGATTGGTCGTGTTTTAATGCCAGTCCCACTGCAGGTGCTGCTAATACACATGCACTTAATTGGCACCTGTGCATGTAAACGAACTCCTGTGTCACCCCCAAGATATTTGTTCCTCTGTTGTAAAGGCTGATGCAAACCTTTTTTAGATACAGATGTTTAACAGGTCATACTTACCAGAAGTGTCACTGAATCCTCATCTTTTGTGAAAATGGGCAAGTATCACTGTTACTTGACTGTCTTTCCACTGTTATTCCTGCTTCCTTCTGGCTTGGTGTTGTCTCCCACCCCACTGTGAATATTCAGGCTTTGCAACGTCTTGTGTTTTATGGGGTGAAAGTCTACCCTGTTTTTTTCTCCCCATGTTTGTCTTCCCCTACAGACATCGAACTAAGCAAGTTCTATATACAGACAATATATATATACACACATGCATATGTGCTTAATTAGATAGCAGACATTTTAGCCTTGACCAGTGGCATAAGTAGGGAGACTGGATCTATTATCAGCTGAGAGGAGAAGCCAGAAGCAAGTAGCTTGTTCTTTCCTGTGGTGCATTCCAATGTTGTGGAATTTGGTCTTTTGCACACATGGTGCCAGGATTGTCAGAGTGCTGGGCTGTTTCTGTGGCTTGTGGAGATTATCTGGGTGTGTCTTGATAAACTGTCTATGACACGGTTGCTTGTCACTGCAGGTCTTGAGCTCTCTCTCCTCATCTGGTCTTCAGTTAATTGGACACAGGCAAAGCTAATTAGCAACAAGACGACTTTTTGTGCAGGATAGTCCTTCTTAAGTACCTCATGCTGCTCTGCAGTGTTAGGACTCAGAATCCTTCAGAAAGGAACACAGTTCCTCTGGAATTTCATTCTTCCCTTCATTTTCACAATAATTCTCTAGACTTCTGGGTATACCATCTGTTGTGCTGTGTTTTGATCAGAAGCCTTGGCAGAAATGTGATAATAGTCAGCAGATCTTTGTACCAGCTCTGACTCAACCTAATTGCAAACCAGCAGAACCAAGCAGTAAATAGTACACCTTCCCTAACATCTAGGCTCTGGATCCTGGGCTTTTCTCATTCACTGTCACAACTGGGCTAAAAGGAGGGACCACTCACTGCAGGCAAAATAAAAGTTTCAGCAGAGGCCTGATTCACCACCAAACAACAAACCTATTGACAGCAACTGCTGGAGCAGTACAGAACCAGAACAGCAGGTGTGAGAACAGACTTCCATTGCATTGTATTTTTCAGTAACTCAAAACTTTTCTCATTGTGAGGTATGGACTGACTGCAGCTTCCTGGTTATCCATAAAATGTAACCTCAATTTTCTACTTATCGAGCCCCACCTTGAAGTCAGCCCATCTTCCTGGTGCTTATTCCAGAGCCTTTCCCAGAGACTGGAATGGTTATTTTGTTACCTGAAGTGAATAGGTGCCTTTTTCCTCTAGCAATATGGAGATAGCAGAAATAGAGAGAACTTACGTTGCTGCCATATTTTCCCTCCCTCCCTTTTATCAACCAGCTCCGTTGTGACTGAGTATTAGGACCAGATGATAATGTCCAAATACTGGATGAAGAGTGACATATTTTAGAACACAGCCTCAGTCTTCCTGGGTTTATTTTCGGTTTAAATGCTGAATATCAGCTACACAAAAGCTGAAGCCCCCACAACATCTGGGTACACTTAACAGAAAACTCTAACAAAACCACATTTAATTGCTGTCTATGTTTTCACTTCCTTTCCCATCAACACTAATTGCAAAATGTGCGTGTAAATTGCGACTTAATTCTGACCCTCCCAGTCAACATCTGACTAATCTAGAAGCGTCTCATGCTTTCTCATCACTCTTTTATCTGACTGTGAATCACAAGGCAGACGGTTCCACTGCTGAACTGTGTTTGGATTGTGGGTGGGGTCCAATCTGAAGAATCGCAGACCATATTAACTCTTCTGGCAGCAGCACTTTTTGCTGATGTAAGGTCATGGACACAGGAGCTTCAGTTGATACAAAAATATAATTAAAAAGAAAGTCACGTCCCTAAACTATGTGAAAGTACCAGTTCTTAACACTGCAGAAGCTTTGGAGTGTTTCTTCCAGCAGAAATAAGTCCTTAGCAGTAATGGAGCAAGACAAGATGCTGTTTCATGATGAAAGACAGTTAGATCTGAGAGTTTTCTGAAGAGTGTAAGTGGGGGAAAAAAAGTATGCAAATGCCAACATGGAGAAACTAAGAGGTGCGCTTCTTCACACGAAGCACAGCCTTGCTTTGGCTGGCTTCAGACACTTGGATGTTTACTGAAGCAGGATGTCTAGATACAGATATTTACATGAGATGCTTAATTGCATCACACTCAGACAGAAAACCTATGAACCAGTAACTTCCTTAGATAAGGATATAAACAGGATGCTGAAGGTGGGATCTGTTTACCCATCAAGGAAAAGGGTAAGTGCCTTGCTTACCCCAGAGCAAGCAGCCTTCAGCAAGATGATTGGGACTGGGCTCAGGGAATCACAAGTACTCCAACAGCCACTACAACTGCTCCCAGGAACACAGGGAGTGCATGGAGTCCATGCCATGGTCAGGCAGGACCCAGGGTGCTGTTACTCATCCACCCAGCTCAGAAATGTGCAAAGCTGGTGGGTACGTAGAGAATGATTCTGTATAATAACAGTCTCCAGGGGCCCTTTACTGCTAAGGATACGAATGAGCAGGGATTGCAACTGCACAAAAGCCCATTGCCTCAGCAGAGACATTAGAGACATTTGTTCAGAGCACTTGTGTGGCAAAACAAGCTACGTGAAAAGGAAGCAGTTTAGCTGATTGCATTTCCTCTCTGTATTTTATAACTAGGCTGGGCTTGATGACTCAAAAATCTTTCCAGACGGAAATCCTTGTTGCCCTTGTAGCACTTGTTGTAAAGGTGTATATATGTATATATATTTTTTTTTCCTTCCCCCCAACACATCTATGGGGTTCTTGAGCAAAGAACCACAGAGCCAGACTGGTTTTAACAGCCAACTTCTCAGTGAAACAGCTCGCTAATGGACTAACCTTAGTGGCTGCAGAAGCCACTGGCCTGAACCTCTTCTCAACAAGATCACAGGCAGCCCACCCTAATGCTCCATAAGGTACAGGAGCACACACTTGTAGACACTGTCCTCTGGCTTTATCAGGAGTGAACCAATTCTTGCTTTGTGTCTCTGCATTCTCCCGGGCAGTGGGACAGACTTGCAAACACCTAGACATGGGCCCTGGAGATTGTGGAACAGTCATTGCTGCTTAAAACATCCACCAAGATGAGTTTATAGAGATCAAGCAGATTCCTCAGTATTATTTCATGTTAGCAACATGCTGTTGCTGTGGTGCTTTTACTGCAGAAACAAAACTGTTGCTTGAAGCTTAGTGCCAATCCTTTTAATCTTAGGTGGAACAATTAGCAGTTAGAGTTGACTGGCAGGGCTCACCCTGTCCCGTCTGTAAAGGATTTTGGCCTCATACCCAATCCTCTGCCTAACCCACAACAGCTGAGCTCTGTTCTCGCTGTGGCATCACATGCTATACAAGCTGCTTGAACTGCTGGTCTCTGCTTCCATATTTCAGCCAATAAAACAGCAGATACTTTACAGCCTTTGAAAAGATGTGGGCAACCCTGAAGTATGTTTGTGTAGCAGAAACAGTCATCTGCCCTCTGAAAAAAGGGGCCCTTCCAGGATATTCCCATAACTTGACTTTTTTCCCTGCTTTTCTTTTTTTTTACAATACACCATGCCTTGGCATTGTTCTTTGGTTGCAGAAGCTATGTTTCAGTGGTGAGGCAGGCAGGAGCTAGAGTGTGTGTAGTAGTTAGTGGGGAAAAAAGCCTGTTGGTTCAGTCTTGAAGCCCAAGTCTCTGGTCAGGACAGAGAGTGATTGAACCCGTATCCCAAAGTACAGTCCAGCTAATTACTATAAGGCTTTAAGATTTGCTCATGTTTTCATCTCATTGCACTTCAGATACTCTTGAAGTGTCAGGACTGTTAGGAATAAACACCCAGCAGCAGAATATTTGGTGCTGGATAGGAGCATCATCTGGCCCATTGAGTCCAAAGGAAACACACATATTTAGGTACAGGAAAATGCTGGCTAGCAGCAGAACCTTGCTGTGCCCGCTCTTGTCCTCCTTCCTATATCCTTACAGCTCTCCCAGCAGGCTTGCTTCTGTGCATCTCCCACAGATGAGTATTTCTAAACAAGTTTCTCCTGTGCTGCATTTTGAGTTTTGGTTTCGGTCCCTGTATCCCAGAGCTGTTAAACAGTTCTTCCTTAGACGCCTTAGCATGGACAGTCTGTCAAACGAGTCAGGACAAACTCTAAGAGAAAACTATTAAGATATTCAGCTGGTGTTAGCCAAAGCTCCGAAACATGCGCTAAGGTTACAGAGTCTCCCCTTACAGTGAGAACAAGGCCAGCTCTCTCTGCACTTCCACATTCTGCACATTCCTCAGCTCTGGGGCTGGTTTCAGCCCAGGCGGAGAAGCGGCTCCAATGTTACGCAGTGCAGCGCTTGGCTCCTTGGTGTCCCACACCTGTCAGAGAGGCTTGTCTTTTCCCGAAAATAGCTTCCCTCGCAGCATTTGAGGCATTGCACAATTGGAGTTCATTCGATGCTCCTGGGAGACAACACTGAGAGGCTCAGCTGTTCATTTTTTGCCCTCCCACAATGCATGAGGAGAGTGCTCAACAAAAAAAGTCTTCCATCTGCTGATTCATGGTAACACATGAATCCTTCTTCTTGCGAACAGCAGTGGCTGTGGTGCAAATAATGCCATCAGCTGATGCTGTCAGAGTTTCCCAGAGACATGATAAAGAATCTGGGATGGACTTCTTCAAACCAGCAAAATCCCAAACCAAATGAACAAAGAAACACAAAACAAAGCCACAGGCTCTCCCTCTGCCTTTGGGATCACGCGGGGTACCCAGCAGGTCACAGAACGGAGGGGAAGCCGTCCTGCCTCAGCACCCCTTGTGCACTGTAGCTGCCTCCTGCCCTGCCACCCTGCCTGCCGAAGGGCCCCTGTTCCCAGTGGCAGCATCTTTCTGTTCTTGTATTAGCAAGGAGTTTGTGTGCACGTGTCATGTGCTCAGGCCTCATGTATGAAAACCAGAGGAACATTTATCATCTATTATACAAACAGGTCCTGCTGCAGAGAAATTGCCAAACCAGAAAAGCCAGAGAGGACCTTTCTCTCCTCAAGCTGTTGTGCTCCGTTAAGCAAACATTCCAGCTCCCTAATCACACAGTGGACTGGAAAGACATGGACTCGTTTTGTTTCACAGCGCTGTCTGTACAACTCGACTCATAACATGCTCCTTTGAGAAGGAGCAGTATCTAGCAACAGACTACACCATCCACTTGGAGCACAAGACATGGAAGAGCCAGGAAAAAGGACTTTTCAATCCTGGAAGGGCCAAAACCTGAGGACCTGAAGGAGCTAAATTACTCTGACTTGGTCCAATCCATCCTCAGTCCTTCTGTCTCCAGGAACTTGGCACTTCACTAGTGAGATTCAGCACAGAGGACAGAAGGGGAAAATCTGTTTTTTACACACTTTGCCTAAATGGAGATTGTTTTTGTTTTCCTCCTTGTGGTACAAAGGTTGTAACAGGGACAAACCATGCCCAGTTTTAGCAGCTCCATGCAGAAGTTCCAGGAAGGATTTACAGCATCACAGACTTGTTGCCTTGAAGTTAACTCTGCACCATGACTCAGACTGGGCGGCAGAGATTCAACATTACAGTTCTGTCATTTGCTTAATGGGTCAGCCAGAGGCCAGGGGTTGTCTTGGAGAAAGTTTCAAAGCATCATTTTGGCCACTGATTCTAGAGGATTTCCAGAAGTGCTAACAAAACTTAGCACAAATCTGAGCACTCACAGGTCATGTTTTTATTGTAGGGGAATCAACACCAGCACTGTGCAAGGCCGTGTGGCTGAGAGCAGCTCTGCAGATACGCTAGCTCTCTAGTTTCTTGCAGAGTGCAACTACTTAATGAATTGTACCCTTGTGATTCCTTAGCAAGGCTCTACACTTACACTGCCAGCCTCCCTGCCGTAATCCTTCATGTGGGCCAGAGCGATGCTGCTCTGTGCAGCCCAGCCCTGTCACTCAGTGATCATCTGCAGCAGTAGATAGAAACCTGGCTACTGCCAGCAATTTCAGCTGCAGCCTCTTGGACCAGGAAACCCTTAACCTCAGACAGTATTTACACTTGCAGCCTATGCTGTTGCCATAACAGCTGCCTTGGGCACTGTTTATATGTGACAGGATTCTACTTAAGGGCAGCTTTAGAAGTTGTCAAGTAAAACTCAAATGTCTCATAAATGTACCATCTTTAATAGTGTGAACAACTCAAGGGAATACCTAGGAAGGGCTAATGAAGTGCTTTAGAAAAGGCTTGCAAGGCCCAGATTTTTCTGTTAGTCGCTAGTGACTGCAGGGCAGTTACCAGCAGCATGCAGTTACAGCATTTAGTGCAGTTAGAGCATTTTAATGCAGTTACAGCTTTTAGCCTCAGAGTCTCGTGAACTGGCCCTTGGCAGACTGCACAGGTTGTTACCCGGAGATATTCTGCTCTGGTTAGTGTCATTCTGCTTTCCTTTCTGGAAGAACAGAGATACAAAGATGTACTGCAGTGAGTAGAGCACCGCTTTTTAGATCAGTCTAGCTCTTCCACTGAAATATCCTGCTTGGATCACAGTAAGGGAGGTAGAGGTGCAAAGCTTAACAGATACTTCATTCTTGTTACAGATACAACATCCCAATAGGCCTGCATGCCAACCTCTCCGAGGGCTCTCCTGTATGTGAGGTGCTCAAGACTAATTCTTCTCTGCTCAGCCAAGATGGATTCTTCCATGGGAAAATGGGATTCAGAACAGCTCTATCAAAAGGTCTCCTGAATATGTCAGAGGTAGGAGAAAGCCACATAAAAATATGCAACTTGCTTTCCTGATAGAGATCAGCCTGCACTTGTCTCAGCACAGAACAGCTGAAGAGCTTTCCCAGGTCTCAGTTGTGACTTGGGCAGCTGGAGCTGTTTTTGAGTCCTGGGCCTAATTCTGCCAAAGGCTCTGCAGCCTTTGAGGACTCAGTCCTCCCTGCTTCAGTGCCTGCATCCACTAATGTCCTGTTAACTATGTATTAGAGGGGGCAGAAGCAGCATTGGAACAGATATTTAGAAAGAACCTAGAGATCAGTAAAGGGAAAATGCCAGAGAAGTGCTAAGTAGGCAGTAGGCTTTTCATTGCCTTGTGAGAGGCTTTTGGTCTCTAGAGAAAAGACTGTTTTTGCCCCATGAGCAAGGATGAATGTGTTTAGGTGACCAAAACTGCCTATAGGATATGAACACCCATTTCCCCATTCATTTTAAAGGGAAATGAGTATTCAGATATCCTAAGTATTTTAGAAAATCCCAGTATCAGCACCATCCACATCACCAGTACCATAAAGAGACCCATGCCTAGGGGAGGTTCTGGGCAACCCAGCAGCACCCCATGTCTGTTTATACATCACAGCACTTCATGCCGCCCAGCAAGGTCTGCGGCAGCGCTGGGCGCTCCCCTGCTCTCAGCCTGCTGACAGGTCTCGCTCTGACTCTCTGCTGTGCAGGTGAAGCAGGAGCTAAAGGCCCAGGTGGAGCTGTTCCACGAGCTGACAGGTCACCTACCTCCTCACATGGATGGACACCAGCACGTGCACGTCCTCCCAGGTAAGAGAGGCCTCCTCTTCTTCCCAGCCCCAAGCAGGCCAGCAGCTCAGAGGGGAGGGACTTCCCTTGCCACAGGCTCCCTGTTTGGGCAATAAACCTAACCGTAAGATACTTGCTCTGCAATTGCAGTTTGAATGTTCCCACCTGGGCCCTGGGGACACAGTCCTGCCCAGGCCCAAATTGGCTGCTTAGTGACCTAGGTCGTCCCACAGCAGTACAAGGTACAAATGGCCCAGGTTACACCTTTTCCTCCAGGCATCCTAATTCCACGTTCCCAGCCACATGAAAGGAGGCAGACCAGGGCCAGCAGCAGACTGGCCAGTTTAAACTGGAATGCTCAAGTTTGCAAGTCTGGTAGCTCTTTCAGGTGCTACAAGAACTCCATCCTGTCAGCTGTGTTTCCACATCAATCTGTCTGCACATCTCAGCATGCTTTGGAGATATGAGCAAGTATCTTTTGTCCCTGTTTTGCAAATAATGTCATTGTGGTACAGAGGTGGGAAACTGAGTGAGTGAAAAAATAGATCCAGATTTCCCCACTCCAGCACTCAGCTGCCTCTGGATGCCATTGCTCTTGGCAATTGTCACCGTTTAATGCAGGGTGACAATAAAACATGGGAGATGCTCTCTGTTAACCCCCTCCCCACTAAGGAAAGGCAATAGGAGAGCAAAGAGAGGCAAAGAGAGAGAGGACTTGCAAGTTGGAAAAAGTTTAAAATGTTTTACTAATGCTACTAATGAAATAGAAAAAATAATACAAAATATACAAAACCAATCTTGAGTGCCCCGGCACAGCTCAGGCTGCTCCAGCAGCTGCAGGGCAGGCACCCGCAGGTCCTGGGTTGGACTCTGTAGCAAACCGAAACTGGATTCAAGGATGCAGGGTCTGTCACTAGGCCTCAGGTCACAGGGACAGCAGACAGGGTCCTCCCCAGATGCTGGCCATAGTTGAAGAAGAAGAATGAGACCCTTGTGATCGCCCACTTTTATATGGTCTTATGACATGGATGGGATGGAATACTTAGTTGGTCAGTTTTAGTCACCTGTTCAGTTTGCCACTCCTTGCTTATGGGACGTGCGTTCTTATCAGCGACCTTGCATACTATTGCTATGTCTACCAAAACATGTATCCAACTTCAGAAAAGTGCAGTTACTAAGAAGAACTTAGCTGAAAGGAGAATTCACTAGAAGATAAACTGGTCTTGTTTTCATCAAAACCAGGACAGCAATTTACCCTCACAACAAATCTGAAAATACTTTCAGCAGAAGACAAATGGGATTATATTTTCTTACACATGGAAAGGAAAAACATCTCTGTGCTAACAGCTTGCAGGAGACATGATGAGCTGGTTATCTGATTCCTGACTATAGTATCTCTGTTTTCACTTGCAGAGGTCAGGCACATATTTGCAGAGGTGTTAGAGGAATATGGGATTAAATACACACGAGTCCCTATAGAGCCAGGCCTTCATAACTGTGACTGGATCCCTCCATCCCTGATGGACTTTTATCTGGGAGTAGAAGAAGATTCTTTTAATACAGTGGATGTGTTTACAAGACATGGAATAAGGTAAGACAGGCATTACTCATCCTTTTTGTAGTAAAGCTTTAAGATCTTATTGGCTCCTGATAGGATCTTTTAGAATGGAACACAACCTTTCTCCTTCCACTTTGGGGCTCACAGAAGGTTCAGGAGTACAAAAGTGCTGGAGGCACTGGGTCCTACTAAGAAGTTTTGTTTGAACAGGGATGACTCACTTCTCACCTGAAAGGGATTGTTCTTTTCTGGGTATGTTTCTCAGCCTTTCTAGAGGAGCAGCATTAGCCAGGCGGGAGGCTGAAGTGCTGTATCAACACTGGAATTCTAAAAGTATGATCTAGGGAAAGTTTTCAAGAAACAACACTTCACCTCCCAGGAGTAGTGGAGAAAGGGTTTTAGGTGGCAGGAAAGAGACTAATTAGAAACAAGTGTTTGTTATTAAGAGGAGAAGCTCAGAGAGCTTGCAGTGCCACAGCAGGGATCACTGCTCTAAGCAAACAGACTAGTCGGTGTCCTGCATCTCGGGGGCCAAACCCCAAAAGCTCAGCCCTTCCCCCCAGCAACACACTTTTCTTAAAAGCTCAGACAGTGCGTTATGGATTAAAGACACGTCATCTGAGACCCTTGCAGTCACCTGTCCTTTGGGACAGATTTAATTTCATTCTCAGTCTTCTGTAAAAGTTCTTTTCTTGGATTTTTTTTCTTTGTATTGATTAATCTTAACGCTAGCAGCAGGAGGCTGGAATTCCACGGTGTTCTTTCCTGCTGGAGCACACAGACCGTACCCCCATTTTTGAGTGACAGAAGGGCACAGCTCAGAGTGGTTCATCATCAGAGAGTGACCCTCCTTGTGCGGCAGGTTCAGGACAGGGACAGTGCAGGGGTTCAGCCGAAAGCCCGCATGCCCCAGGGCTCCCCGCGCTGCCGGAGGGGCAGGGGTGCTGTGGATCTACCTCCGAGCAGCCGCTGTTCCCTCCTCCCATCGCTCTGGCCGCCAGGAGGAACCGGCAGGACCACCCCGGACCTGCGCATTTGTACCGGTGTCACCGTCCCCTCTGCGGGGCAGGCGAGGAGGGACCGACTCTTAGAGAAGAAACGTGTTACACGAGGAAGCCCTGGAGAATGAGAAGAGCGGGGACAGCTGAAGTCACAGGGAAACCAATTCTGCTACTCAATTTCAGCATCTGTGTGAGGAGGTGCTGAGTGCCCGGAGGTCAGTTCATGACACTGGGGAGCACAGGACTGCCCTTCCTGCGTAGCGACAAGGCGTTAGCAAGTCAGTTTACAGTTTAAAAAAGTTAACTTGCTTTTTTTTTTCCTAAGTCCTGCAAACTCTCCTCAAGAAGCACTGAATGTTCAGCTGAGCTCTTCCTTAGTCCTGCAGGTGAAGACCCCAGTCTTGGTTTCTTCAAAAACCCATCTCATTTTGCCCTCACAGACACTTGCAGAGCCCTCCTGGGCCTGCACACACCAAACTGAGGTTTGTAGCCAGACTTGAAGAAAGAATCATGTTCAGCTACATAAGAAAGAGCCTCTAGCTGGTACCCTGTCAGCTCTGTGGCTGTTAGTAGTAATGTTTTGTCTTTTATTATGGTTCTTTGATACGCTCTAGCAGAATGATTTGTGGCAGAGTGGTTCCCATTTTCTAGAATTTTTGTTTGTTTGTTTCCACTTAGTCGAGGGTTATTATGTGGAAAAGTTTATTATTCAGGTTTTAATTGGCCTAGCAATAGTAAGTTATGTTGCTAATAATGCATTTCTCAGTTTAGCTGTGCTCTTCCCTTTCTGCCAACTAAATGCACCTCTAGGATCACAGATGCCAAGCAACCCTTGTGCTTTGACACAGAATATGTAAATATAGTAATAAAATTGGTACTGGGGCTTTGTCGGGACTTTCTGTCAGACTGAAGAACTGCTGCTTTAATTAGTGTTCTAGTTTTGATAAGGAGAGAAAAAGCATTAGTGACTTGTGGTTCTGGTTTTATTTTTGTTTATAGTTAAGTTTTACATCCCCTCCTACCTAAAGCTGTAGGCACATTTTGATTCCTAATCCACTGGACATAACACACTCTTTTCTTAATACTCATCAGTATTAATATCAGTGTTCCCTCCTCCGGCTATAGGTGGCCAGACATTTACATAGGTTTGAGTACCATGGGCAAGAACATGTCTGTCAGTAACATCTGGAGCGCCATCGACGCTGCCATCGCGGATTTCACAGCCAAGGCGCCCTCACCCGCACACCCGCCACCGGAGAGCAGGACAGTTACCATTGAGCTGATGGTGCATCCAGGGTACCCGAGCGTCCCGCCCGTCGGTGGCTGTGGGGAAGGACCAGACGATTTCTCACAGTCCTGGGAGCGCCTCCACGAACTACAGACATTAATGAAGCCAGAGCTGCAGAGCCACTACAAAACCAGGAACATTCAGCTTTGTTCATTCAAAGATCTTTAAGTATACACACATACGTTTATTTGTACTCTGAAGATACGCAGTTGCTCACGTCCAGAGAAGCCAGACCACAAGTACCAGTGTAAATAGCTGCTGGTACAGCTGACAGGAGCTGGGAACGGCATTCTCTGCTCAGAGCAGCCAGATCAGGGGTTTAGCCCAGTGGTCTGTGCAGCCCTGTTGCACATGCAGCCTCTGCCAGAGTCATTACAGCTCTTCCGATTTACATTGGCTCTTGGCATTAAGCCACCAGAGGAAAGTAACAGCCACAGCCCTTCCAGAGAGGCTTTTCTTGCCCCCTTATATTTTTTTTTATGACATTGCAAGAACAGCAACTGTTGACCCATCTGCTGTTTCAGTAACTGCTGCATGCGAGCGCTCACCACCAACTGTTCCTGCGCTGCCTCCCACGGGCCCCGCGCGGACGGCTGCGCACCAACTGCGAGCAAGTCTTCCAGCGGAGAAGGTCCTTGATTTGTCCATTGTCCTTTCGGTCATCAAAGCATCTGAACTTCAACAAGCCCTGGTAACACTGATACCTTTAACTGTGTTCTTAACTGTAGCCCTGTCACTCACGGATAATGTTTACATGGGAAAGAAGTAATTTAGATTGTTTATACTAATTTTCTGTGCAAAAGTGATCTATTTAACAATACTTTTTCGTTAACCTTTAATATTAAAAATGTCAATAAGATCATAATTCTTTAAATGAAAAATAAACTCAGGCCTTTTCTACTGTAATGCTCCAGGAGGCTTTTGAATTTAGTTATGGCAGAACAAACTAAACCCACTGTGACCGCCTGCGGGCCAGCTCTTTCTGTCACTTAGTGGGAATTGTCTGAGCTTCCCTATAAAACATCTGAGGAAGTTTTTGTTCTGTACAAATATGAAAAACATCATCGAGGATGCTTTAGGAAATATTTTTCTAGGTTCTTTGCTGAAGTGTCACAGAGTGAATTTGATGGGTGCCAAGTTTGTTAAAATAAAAATGACCCACCGTACTGTGCAATTGCTACATCTCAGCGAGCTGGGGAAGAGCAGAGTGAAAACCAGCTGCAGCTCCAGAGCCGTCAGAGCCGGGAGTGCCATCTAGTGACTGGGGATCCTGGAGTCACAGCGCTGGTTATCTGAGAGCAGATCTCAGCCTTTCAGGTAATGGGACTGTGTTTTGATAGGTATTTTTTAATCTTATTTTTAGCATTTAAATTGCTCCACGTTCTAACCAATGAATTTTCTGAGCAGGACGTTACTGTTATGCACCTTTTGACAGCTGTGTGTGTTTTGTGGCAGCCGGACACTGCGAACACGACAGCAGTCTTACCTCAGTTCTCTATTGCAAACAAGCTAAAAAAATAATTTGCAAATGCCATACTTTTAAATGAACAGCATTAAAAGGCCAAATTTTCTTTTAAATTCAAAGTAGTTTTAAATGGAGAAATCAATAAAGAACTACTAAAAGACTTCTAAACAAGGAGCTTTTCAATTGCGTAAAATCTGCAGAGATAACGAAGAAAGTTTCTCAGTGGTTCTGTGAAAGCTTTAAAGACAACACTGGGTTCAAACTGCAAACACGTTCAGACCACAGTGACCCAGGAATGTCTTTGTAGCAGGATAGTTAAAAAAAGAAGTCTAAACCCCAAATCTCTGAAAATAAAACCATGCCACAAAGCCTTTGAGAGCAATTTTTATTAGGGTAGCAGAATGGAATTGCATAAAGCCTGTACCAGTACTCCCGGGTGTCAGTTCAGCAGTGTGTTGTTTTTATTTTGGGTGTTAAACTGAATTCAGTGAGGCTTAGGGAACCAGAGAGAACAAGAGCTTGATTTCCTGAGTTAACATAGGACTTTTGTTCTTTGACTTTTTTCTCTCCTCAAACTCTAACCGTACAGTACAGCATTCGATCTCCGTCCTCTTTCAGCGGGCTGCCCACAAACACGAGCCATCGCTTCAGTTACCTCTCATAGCTGAGAAACTGAACTCTGGAGAACACGCAAAGGGCTGACAGCAGTATCTGTGGGACCCTTGCAGATGGGACTGGGACGGCTGGTGCAGCTGAGTTGTGCACCCGTGGGAGCTCCTGGATTACACGGCCCTTCCCCTTCCCTTCCAACAGCCCCCGCTCGCACTGAGGCAGAGAAACGCCGTCCACAGCCCGAGAGGCTTACAACCAGGAACTACACCGTGTGGTAGCAACGAGCGATGCAAACTAGCACTACAGTTTTGTTTTAAATAGAATTTGGAGAATGGCAAGTCGCGTGCCAACAGACATGATCAAAAGGTACAGTGACTCGTGATGCAGAAGTTACACACCTCAGTTTGACAGGTAATTTGGCATTACTTTATTATGAATCCGAGTGAGCGTGAATGAAACAAAATCAGTACCAACTTTCTGCAAATGAAGACACAAAGATGTGAAAATTTGGTAATTGACAGTGCTCTCACAAGCCTGAAAACACTTAGGAAATGCAAGTTTCCGTAAATAAGGTGAATGTGGTTTAACGTTATTTACCTGCCAAAGAATCTGTCTAAGAACACTTAAACATAAAATTTCTTAGCTCCCTAACTTATAAAAAATTTACTTTCAACAGAGGTGAGGTACTGGGCTGTCATTGTGTACACTAAGTCGGAGATGAAAGCCGGATGAGAGGGATGAAAGAAGAAATAGCAAATATACAAGACATTAGAACCAAAAGAGACCTACCGCTTGACACACTAGCTCTGAAAGGTTGCAAAGGCAGAGGCTGCATTAGAATCGAACTCAGGAGTACAGACAACCAGCTGGGTGTGAGGGATTGTGTAACTCCCCACACATCAAAACGATATGTGCTCCCAGACACCTACGGATTTCTGGAGATAAATCCATTTACTCAGTGACATACCCAGGCCTGACGGGCGGGAAGAGTCGGCAGTTTGACTGTGTGGCAGTTTAAGTGCGGAGCTACGGTCACGCTTTAGACTGGGGAAAAAGACAGGCAGGAGAAAAGCAACACAGACACAGTAACGGCTGCTCGGTTCTGAACAGAAAGGGCTCTGCAGCACATGCAACGGGAAAACAGCTCTGCCTCATCAAGTTAGAGTGATAGAATGATACTTGCAGTGCTCATTAAATCATCTAACCTGTGCAGTTTTAAAACACAGGAACAGTAGCAGCGAAGTGTCCTCATTACAGGTTATTGCTTAATCCCGTTCTCATACCATTTGCAGTGAGAACTGTACAGCAGCTGGGCTGGGAAAGGGCACGAGCGCCATCCCATAAACCACAGATGCTTCACGTGCATTCTGATGAAAAAAGGTTCTAAGATGACTTGCAGCGCTGTCAGATTTAGTACTTGAATTCAGAGTTAGCATTTCCAAAATACCGATTTTTAACTCAAAAAACAGTTTATCACTTTGGTACCTCCTGGTCCCCAATCTCCGCAACTCTTCTGACCTGCTGCAATGTTGTTCTGTGCACGTTTCCCGAGCTGCTCTGCATAGCTTATTAGGAGTAGAAGTGAAAGAAGTTTGTCATCACATTCCAATACTCATTTGCTACAGATTTTTTTTTCCAAAAGGACATAAGCCATATTTTAATTCAATGACGCAGACAAAAACTTGGGTTTCCCCGTTTAATAAACATTTTGTGGTAACATCAGCCAGATTTACATAAGACCTGGACATTATTTCTGATTGTTTTTGTGGGGTTTGTTTTTAATTATGTTACAAACTGAAGTTAAGGGGAACTTGCAACAAGTCCCACAAAGCACAGTGCAACATTTAAAAAGAAAACAAAACTGCCAAACACTCAATCATTTCCTGCCAGAACTGGGATATTGTTTCTAAGACATCGGTTTGGGGAGGGGGATAAAATTCAATGAAGAATTAAATGAACTTAAGATAGTGGGAACTGCAAGGAAAAATAAGAAATGACAGCCACAACCTTTTCAATTTAAGGGCAGAATATAAGTCTAAGATATTTCTGATAAATTCTGACGAGAAAAAGAAAACAGCATACTTTAAAGTATATTGAAGCAGTGATTTTTAAACAAAGAAAGCAGAACTAGAACATCTTAAATTTTAATCCTTTCTTTGCAGGTTACCTAGCCCACTTTTGATTAAGAAAACTGTAGAAAGTTAGTAACAGCCACAAGTTAACACCGAAAGGTGGCACTTGTCAATTTTCCAGAGAGTCCTGCTTTACGGGGTGTCTCAAATGCACTGCTCCGATCTTCTAGCATACGTTGCTGACATCAATTGTGTCAGATTTTAGTCCACTGGTCGCTTTTCACCATATTTCTTTGTAAACTCTTCAGCGTTCTTACAGAATTTTTTACGGTCCTTAGAGTATTCTTCAGCTAGGTCAGCCCGGAGGGGATGCTCGGGCTGTGGATCATTCACCAGCGCTATGAGGGACTGGATTACTGTCAAGAGAAGCGTAAAGACCGTCAGAGACCAAGATGGTTAGTTTTTAAACATCCAAACATAAGCAAAAGTCCCCAGTAAGTAAGAGCTTTAACTGCATTTAAATACATCCCCGTAAATCTAGGGTCTTGTCAAAAGCAGAGCATGAATAAGCTACAGCAATACACTAAAATTTTGTTCAATGCCTGTGAATGAACACCAGAAAACCACGTTTGTAAACCAAGGCAACGTAAATAGACTAAAATGCACTACAAATCATCTCCCACGTACCTGGCATCCTATCTGAAATATTCTCCTATGGCTCAGAAAGAAACTAAGTTTCACAGACAAGTTCATCTAAAAGGAATTGGGTAAAGATGGAATTTCCATCATGAAGCATTTTTTCCTAGCACCTGTGACAATGATGCAGTTGTAACTGTGCCTGCTTTTGGAAACTATTTTTTCAACTTATTTCTCTATGACTCTTACTCCCCTGGAAGCAGCAGACAGTTCTTCCCTTTATTCTAAACCACCAAACACATTCTCTAGTAGCGACACACCAGGCAAACAAATGGAGAAGAACTGCCAGGCGCTCTTCACTCCCCTGTTTACAGCCATTTCATCAACGTTCCCCTGTGACTTTCAAATGAAATGTCATTCCTAAAATAACTGAACTGTGCTTGACAATCACGCAGTGAACCTCGCACACTACAACGACATTTATTGCTGCATTTTCCTCACACGCTCACGACCATTTAAAGCCAGACAGGTCACAACAAGCAGTTCTCATACCCATCCCCTGAAAGGTAAAAGCAGAACTGGGCAAGTCTACAGAAGGCAGGAACACACAAAAAGCATTTCACTGTACAACAATATGAATAATATTCTGTTTGCGGTAAGTTTGGGCTACGCAGAGTAATACAAAGCAGCACCCCAAGAGTTTTAAAGCAAGTACAGCAAAACTCTGTTAACTTCAGGCGTTGCACAGCGGAGCACACAGAGAACACCTGACGCCTGCAGCAGCTGGCAGCAGGGAGCTCACAGCCCAGCAGAAAGCCAGTCTGGCGTTGGTTCTGAAACTGCTACTTAGCAGTTGAACTGGATTCTCCCTAATGTAAGTTCTTACAACACTTATCGCTCCAGTAGATGGTACAAGA
The DNA here is from genome assembly GCF_036013475.1 of Columba livia. Taxonomy (NCBI): domain Eukaryota; kingdom Metazoa; phylum Chordata; class Aves; order Columbiformes; family Columbidae; genus Columba; species Columba livia. The sequence continues at coordinate 8,302,516 of NC_088618.1, forward strand.
GCAGAGTGGCTTCTGTCAGAGCATCAGCGTGTCCATGCTCACACTCACAGGAATGGGGAACATTCCTCGAAACAAACACTCAAAATCCAGAGAAATACGCCTGTCGCTATAATGCTAAACAGGAACATTTCCTGCTACAAATCAGAGCTTAAACTGCAACAAGCTATCTAAGGAATGCAGAATTGATGCTAGGGTACTCCACAGTCACCTTCCTATGACAACAGCCATCATAGGAATGACTACTTGTGAAACCGGCATCAATACTGCAAGTGACAATCACTTTTTCCTCAGTAAAACATGCTAAAACATCACAGAAAAAGTGTTACTGTGTTATTAAGGTTATTTAGCACACAAGCCAGAAAAAATTAGGATTGTCACAAAAGGAGTTGCCTCGATATCCACAGCATTTTAAAACTACCCTGTCACAACACTGTTGTAATATTAAGCATAAATTAATAAAAAGTACAGCAGTAAGATGCATGTCTAGTACATGAAAGGTGAGTTAATGATTTAGGATGAACCTAACCTCCCCACTTTCTTGACACCTGACTGATCAGACCTATCACTTTGATGCTGTACGAAAGCTGCGTTATCTCCTTGAGAAAGGCACAAGTAGCAAACAGACTGAAGTTTATTTTTCAGTGGAGAAGAGATCTGGAGAAAAAGGAATAGACACTTATGTAGGGTTGTGATTATCCTGTTGCAGGTTGACACAATGGTGCAGTAACAACAGAAGCTGACACTAAAATGCTGAGGAAAAAAAAAGACACTAGACCACAAAACAGAAGAAATGGAAATATTTGCAATTTTTTGGCATCCAGGGTTTGTTCCAAATTCTGATTTTAGCGCAGTTTTGATTCACTCAGATAAAAAGGGAATTGCTGTGCCTCAGGGACACACTCTCTCCTGCAGGCAAACAATCACTTCAATAGTTCCAACTAATGCCAACCTGCACTTCAAGCCAGGCAGAGACATGTTGTTCCTCTGCTTAACTAGAGAAGGCTCATAAGATTAAGACAATTGCTACGGTGTCAACAGAAACCTTCCACACACCGTTTCCATTTTATCTCTCCCAAGGATCTTTGTCCTGTATAATCTGGGCTAGATCAGTAATAATTCATAAGATCTTCACTAACCTGTTTGAGTTCCACAACTTCCTTTTGCTGCCACCTCTGCTCTCCCCACATTCAACTGCTTGATCTTTTCTCAAACAACTACAGGCCATTCTCCTATTTTGTCTTTGGGGCAAGATCACGCAAACTCTAAGTAGTGTTATTAGTGTACAGAAGTACACAGAAAAAAGAAATCTTAAGTACAGCATTGCTTACTATCAGGAGTGGAGTTCAACTGACAACAGCCCCTTTAAAGAGGAGTCTGGAAAAAGGAAACACTTCCTACAGAGCGAGACACTTCAGTGTCACTGAAGCTCTTGCACTGGACTAAACTGCTGCTCATTTGAATTAATATTATTTAAAAATATGCAGTTTTTGCAAGCATGTTTGCTCCTTCTATACATACAATAATAAATGCTTAATGCTTAATATCAAATTACCTGCCAGAAAAAGGAAGTTCTCACCCCGACAACTAATGGAAGCAACAGCAAAATAAAAAACCTACTTAGATTACCATCTGCTACAGAACCTGATGGAACTTTTTTCCTTAAAATATCCAAATTATTATCCAAAGCCACTCTACACAGTGAGTGTCACAGCAGCGATGTTATAAGATCTAAGAGTTAATTGGTGTTACGATTTCATGTTTCGTTTATGACTCCCTAGATATTTCAAACCATATGTTCAAATCACTGAACCGCATGGCAGAGATGATAAAATACACAGAGCCTTGAGGTTTTAGACCCTTTCTTACCAATATCCAGGAAGGCACTGAACATGTCTAGGTTATAAAGTCACTGTTTACAAAGAAACAAAATAACACGCCCCACAAATTACCACCAGAATGTTAAAGCATGCCGAGGACACCACCTTAAGAAACTCTTCAGTCGGGAAGAGCTTTGTGGTTTCGCGGGCTGGAAATGCCACGTGTCAGTGTTGTTACTTTACCTTCCAATAACAAAATGAGATTCCAGAAGAGCTGCACACTGTGCTCACAACACGTGATTTGTGACACAAACCTTCGACAATGAACGCACCGTAAGGGCAGTGACCAGCTGAGAAGCTGAAGCACTATTAGCTTTAAATTGAAACACAATACGGAGTTTCTCGATATCCAGTTCTTTCTCCACACGGAGTCCTACCTTGGTCAGTTTTGGTTGCTGGCTTCCAGTTTTCAGCACTAATTACTGGCAGACAAACCTGCCCCTTTTCATCGATGTTAGGGTGATAGATCTTTGTTTTAAATGTAATCTTAGGAGGTTTGAATGGATATTCTGCTGGGAAGTTGATTTCGATTCTGAAGGCTCCTTTATCATATGGAGGATTGTCCTACAACAAGAAGGCAGAAAGTCAATAATCTGGCATATTCTTATGGATACAATTAAGAAAAAGCATGCTCCAGGCTTTGACCTATCAAATGACCTCTTTAAAGACCCTTTCTTCCACCACATACTGCCACATCTGTGTGTCAGGAACGGCCAAACCTCTTGGGTAAGAGAGAGGCAACACAACCTCTACGACATTTGTATTCACCCTGGAAAAAGCAGATTACAGTTGTTCTGAAGCTGGCTGACATCTCTGCTGGTAAGAAAGCACCCAATCCCATTTACTGCAGCCTCAAGGTCCTATCTATTAAGTAGTTTTATTCCCAACTTTGTATTTCAAAAAACATTGTAAACCCTTTCTGAGATACAAGCAGGAAACCTGACAAGGAAAATGGGTTTCTCTAAACCTACTTATTTTATGTGTCTCACAACACGGTGGTGTGAACAGCAAAGCAATTTGATTTGTCAGATCTCCCTATATGTTCCAAGAACATTTTTGTGCTGACTACACAAAAATCTGCTGAGCATTCATTGGTACTAAAGATAGACATTCACTGTGCGTGCTGATGAGAACATTCTGAATTGGTAAGCAGTTCTAGCACCCACTCTTATCAGATCATTTCTGAAGGAGCATGATGAGAGAACCGTGAAGTAAGCAAGGTAGCTCTTCATGCTAAACCAAAACATGAGCCCAGAATCTCATTTGGAAAATCTGTTAAGGCTATTGATACTGCTTCGAATATTAACCGTAGAAGAAAGGCAGAAGAAAAATAAACCATTGCTACATTTAAAGCTTATGAAAATACCATTCTGCACTGAAAACAGTAACTATGGCATGAAGCCCTTCCAAACACTCCGGGAACAAGAACCAAAAGATGAGAGTTTCCAGTTGGTGTAAAGCACAATCACACACATTCTTCATCAGCAACCAGACCATTCCCTGCAATCAAACCCACTCCAGAAGTCAAAAAAGGTTTACCGGTATTTGGGTGTGGGGAGCATTCTATTAAAGTATTATTCAACAGAACACATTTAATTTTAGTTTCATCCATATGCAGACGTCTGGTTGTGCGGTTCTAAGAAACACAGCACAATTCCTGTAGTCAAGGGAAGAGGTAACTAGAGTGGTTTTAAAAATCACTTTTTATCCAAGCAGTCCTGAAAACTTTGGAAGTTTAACAAATAACTTTTGGTGGCGGTGACAATGTAAGCAGTGAGTGCCCCTTCCCCAGGGCTCGCTGGTTCTTGCCTCCCCCACACGCTGGAATTTGTGAGGATGTTCAGTCAACTGGAACTGGCTTAAAAATGTCCAATTTCTGCTTGACTCTCAGCCAGAACACTATAAATCACCAATAAATTGAACCAGAAACGTATGTAAAGGGCTGCTCATGTTTTAAGCAGACAAAACACAGAATATTCAAGCAATTCATTTCCAATTATTTGTTATTTTGGCACTGACAGGGAGAAAAGCAGAATTCTAAGTACGGGAACACAAGTGACAATCATGCCTCTCATTCACCTGGAGTATTTCTGCTCTGCACAAGTTTGTCCACAGCGAGCACTTCTGATTGAGTGAAATGAAATTCGTGATACACCAACTCCACCTCTTAGAAGAACGAGGAGCCCGGCATAGCTGGTCTCATTTGAGAGTTGAAATCAAACAAATAGTATACCCTTTCAACACTACGTACATAAACTACCTTATTCTACAATTTAGAAGAGGAAAATAAGTTGACAAGTTGTCTTCAATTTGCTTCAAGTGAGCCAACACCCTTAAAAACTAATACATGTTCCCAAGAACAAAATACGCTACATACAACAAAAATTTTTTAAGCAGTATCTTCCACAATAACTCTGTATGAACACTCTTTAAAATACTAACCTTTGTATCTTTCACACCTTCATTAAGAAGCTGACCTAACTAATGGTTGGTTATAATGACCAGTAACCGGTCAGTCCTATTAAAGTATGAGTAATATGTCTTTAAGCAAGGACATTTTCTAAAATGGAAGCAGCACGTAGAACTTCAAAAACTCGGCAAAAAAACTTGCGACCAGCTTGTACACCACTTCTTTAACTCATCATCTTCAGCACTGCAATAGCTAAAACAATTATGCTACTACTAAAGCATCTTCCACAGTGTATCCTCAAAACAATAAACTATACTGCTCTTTGAACATGTACACTTATTAATTACTATAGGAAGCATAATCTCATGACAAAATTCCCTCTTAACTATACCAGCAGTGAATTTGAGGCCATTTCCCTTGAAACGGGACATGTTACGACCCCAAAGGCAAGTATGAAGCACTGCGGTTCAGTGTCTCAGTGTTTGAACATCTGTGAGGTTGTGTACCTCTGCAAAACAGACACTCGGCTCATACTCTGGTGAGCAGAAACTGTTAAAAATAGATGCTGCACACCACATATTGCTGTTATTAGCAGGAATAAACAAGTATTTTGATGTTTTGCTTTATTAGTCATATTTACCCACCTTACACTGCTTCAAAGTATTATGAAAGCAGTAAACTGCTACACACGAGCCACAAATATCAGAGTGGCTTATTAAAGCATATTCTTTCTCAGATCTGTCAAATTTTAATGTCAAATCCTGCTTGCTTTATTTGGAAGAGCAGCCTCAACCACTCAAAGGAATTACTTGCAGGAACATAAGTAAACAGCGTAAACTAAATGTATTTTAAGTGCCTGCGTGATGTGAGTTGGGGAATGGCCTCCAAGTGCCAAGCAGAGGCGCTGCTGAAGAGATGTTTCCAAGGCTTTTTATTATAAGACAGATTTACACGGGCCTGGGGACCCAAGGCAAAGCAGGACTGCTGGCCCTATTGCTGCAGACTTCAAAGCAGCTCATGTACTGCAGGGAGCAGGGGCCATGGCAGTGGAGAATGAGGGAGGTGAAAACCCAAGTGATGATAAACAAGGAATTCACTATGCTGTGTTTCCTGCTTTCCCTTCCTAACAATTCCCTTTCTATTTGAGTAATGCAGTGGTTATCTACTTAAAAACTTTCTTAAAAGACTGTAGTGCTTTTAAGAAATAAAAGTGTGGGGTTTTGTTTTCTTTTCATTAGTTAACGCCTAAATAGAGAGACTTTGTTTTAAAGAGCTCACTTGTGAAAATCCAAACCTTTTCCTTGCATCAAACTTTTTCCAATACTCAATTTTATCCTAGAAACAAATGTAGTCCATTAAATTAAGGAGCAAACAAAATATTTTATACCTCATTTTTTTTTTTCCTATGATGATGTAGATTTTGTACTTTAAGCTGAATGTAGCTACAAACTTCATTGGCTTCCCTCTTCCAACACCTCTCCCAGGTAACCCAGCACCACCGGAGCCCCCAGGCCACACACCCCGGCAGGTATCGATCAGAGCAGTCTAGAACAGCTCTCAATTACACACTGATTTCTCTTCAGATCAGTTATAAGAACCAGCTACTAACATTATCAGACTTTGATAAAACAAAACACAAGAGACACTCAAATAAAATGAGACAGGAAGGTTGAATTATTTGCCCAAGACTACACAAGATGTCTGAAGAGAGGCAAGAATTAAATCTGGGACCACACTTCACTGCCCAAAGTATGTTTAAGATGCTGCAATATGATCTATATAAGCTTACATTATATTATAACCAACTAGCTTCTGCACAAACCCACAACTCTGAAAGCCAGGTTTTATAATGAGGAAATATTTTTGTCAGGGTGCAAAATGTATCTAACAGTCACCAGCAGCACTACCACACTGTGCATTTGTGAGATATAAATGATCCTCATTTTATTTTAAAGCTTACTAGAATAAGGAGTAGTTTATACTCACAGGAACAATAAGCCCTTGCCAGGTCAATAAATTAGCTTCATCAACCTGGATATTACGGAAGTTTTTCATTCCACACTTGCGGATTTCTTCGAGCTCCTGAAAAGCAAACAAAGTGTAAGTTAATATCAGTGTTAAGAAAGACGCTCACATTCATTTTTCAAAATGTTTAGAGGTCAACGTGGGTTTCTTTAATGTTAATGTTTGAGGTTTTAGTGGTGGCAACCCACACAAATAAGAAAGAAAACTTTGCACCTGTGAGAAGTAACATTTTCTGAAACAAGGTATTAAAAAGCCTTATTTTTTCAGATGTCAGGATAATACAAAAATGCCTTGTTATTAAGGTCATTACAGACACAATGAAGTACAAGTATTATAAACGTACATTTAAAAATGTTTCTATATCTTAAATGCAAATCAGTGCCTTTGGTAACAGACTATTGATAACTCTGTGAAGCACAAAACAAAGTACATCTTAGAACTTGTCTGAAGGAAAATAGTGATTTGGAAGAATGACTTCATCGGAGTTTTAAACACAGATATAGTCACTGAACAGACCAATTATTTCAACTGAAAAATAATGAATACCTGCACGACCAACTTCAATTGATGCGAACTCAGAAAAATATCAATCTAAGCCAAAGTAGCCTTATTTAGACCAATAACTTGAAAAGATGCAGCTTTGTCTGTGTTTTTTACCCCAAAGTTAACAGTACATATTGAGATACCTCTATAGCTGGATCACTCTTGAACAAGGAATCTTTCTGCACCAGTCAAACAATTTTCAATGGTTAGTGATTCAGAACAAGTATTAGGCATTTTTATATTTAAAATTATGTATAAGCCCCTAGTATAGCAACTGTTTCCTGGAGTATTTCATAAGACCTAAACCGAAACACCTCAAGGTTCCACTTTTTTTCCCCTCTGTAACAACTACAGCCCTTTGCTGTTGAATTTGCTGTTTTATCTTTAAAGAGAACTTAAAAGAATTCAAATTCAAAAGTCATCCACAGTGAAATATAAAACTTCTCGGTGCTTTCAGAACTGAAGCACGTGCCTGCGTGTCTACATGGGTCAGGAAAAATGTTGCTTATCCAGCAGCAGCATTGCAGTCTGCCAGCACCACGCTCTTTGCATTTGCAAAACTAGACTGCATATTATTATGATAAAAACACCAACTACAAGCAAAGGCACTCTACACTGAGAAATGAAAAATATTAGTTTTCCTGGAACAAGTGCTATACTGTCCATTTTTGGTTTTTTTCTAAAACAGCTATATATTCATCTTAGATCAAACCTTTCTGCATCTGACTGGCAGAGATTTCATACGTGCAGTAATCTCTTGCATAAACCCAGCATCATGATAAAATGCAATCCCAAAGGGAAAACCAGATTTCCAAATGCACGTGAAACTAGAATCACACGACAGCCACGCATCAGGAGATGAACATTTACATTCCCACCCACTGCACCTTGGAAGGCAAGAGAATGTTCAGAATACAGAAGTTTAACCTTGGAGCCTTGGATACTGAATTTATGCCCAACACGATTTTCATGACGCTAAACCTGACTATTTAGTCTAGACCTGTGGATTAATCCTCAAATTCCACTGATACTAGATTTATACAATATCACAGACAGTTTGGGCTTTTTTTTTTCCTAAAAAAAAAAAAAAAAAAAAAAAAAAGGTAAGAGGATTATCCTATTCTTTTAAAGCAGGAAAACATATTCAAAACCGCACAAAAATAATCCCAAGAAGCACATTTATAGGGATACAGAATAACCCAAAATACTGAAAAGAAAATAAATTATAGCAGCATAAGAGATGCTTCCCGACGACTAAAACTGCAAATCCCCGCAGTGCCGTCCAGCCGAGCGCCCAGGACAGAGTCCGAGCCACCCCAGCCCCACAGCCGCTCGCCCCCCACACGTCCACCTGTGAGGTCCTGGCAAACCACGACGTGACGCATCAAACACCGGGAACAAATTAAGCTAATTAACCAGTAGGTATTTAAGCATGAATAAACACGCATCACAAGCGCCTTCACTCTAAAACAAGGAAAGGACAATTTTCTAGCTCCTATATTAAAACCACTGTGCATATGGCAGAAATCCCCCCGACGTCCCAGAGGGAGCGCAGCTTCCCTGCAGAAGCTTTTAGCCCCGGTTCAGATGGCAGCATCACGCTGCTGCTGGCCCAGGGAACAAACACCCAGACACAGAACAACGGAGGACTATGACTTTATAATTCAGGTATGTTATTAAGCTAATAAAACAAATTAGAAAAGCATGGCTTCACATTGCTGGAAAATTAAACACCTACATTTTATAATTAAATTCAGGTTAAAAAGAGTTGGATGCTGAATTAAGAAATGCAAGAACCCAGTACAGAGATCATTACAAAACTGTAAAACTTTGTATGAAAACAAAGGGAAGTTTAAAACAAATATGGAAATTGCTCCCCATTTTCCCTGAAGTCCATCACATGAGACAGGGAATAAACAGTCTAGAAGACAGTAAAGAACCAGCTGAAAACTTCCCAGGACATCCTTGTCTTTAAACTGACACATGAAGCCTTTGCAGGAATTAGCTTTCAAAACCCAAAAAATGGTAAATTCCTATAGTACATCAGGACTATATCCTGTGCTTCTCCTGCTGCTGCCTTGGGTCCTGTGGTAGCAACTGACAACCAAAAAAGAGGGTAAATGGGTATAAACCAGGCAATTCTTTTCCTCATACACAGGCAGGACTGCAAAGGTCACAGAGAATCAAGCCTCCCTTAGCAGAGGACTTGCCTGAACTACCAGTTCCAACTTATAAAAGACATTACTTTTCTTATACCAGAAGCATTTAAGATTTCACATGCCACTCCAAATTAGTCAATTCCACATTAGACTTATTTACAAATAGCTTTTTTCATACTAGTATCCCCACAAATACAGCGCAATACTATACTCACAAGTCACACCTTTAGGGTTTTGTGTCTGTGCCTCAGGAGTGGTAAGAGATTGGACAGTCACAGTTTTAAGGGTGGGAGGTTTATTTTTTCTTTCTGGCAACTGCCAAACCCCATAATAAAGATGAAGTGCCTCAGAGCTACAGAAGCAGACACAACTGCAGTAGAAGTGTATAGTTAAAAAAAAGTGAATGAGCTACTAAATACTTCCAAATAGCATAGACTTAAAGTTAATACTGCATTTAACATGGGCTTGAGCAACCCCAAAGGGACAAGAACTACTTTATGATGCAGAAGGATATAGTCCAGATATATGTTTCAAAATAATACTTAAGAGTCTAGGCAGACAGTAAATAGATTAATTCATTTTCTTGTCCTCCACCCCTTAATTTTGTCAAGTAACATAATTAAAGGAGCACAGGAGGAGTGTAACTAAAGGTTAGAAGACTGCAGTAAGAATTTCAGTCAGTCTTCATTCCCCACTCTGCTACCAGCCTTGCGGGTGACCTTGCTGCATTGGTTTCCCTATTTGTAAATAGAAATGTCTTATTTCATGGGGCTCTGTTGAGACGCGACGTTTGCAGTTTGGGTATGATCAGAGACAGTGTTCTACACGGCACACAAACTGGAGAAAACATTGTTGCAGAGGTGGTATCTGATCTCCAAGTATAATGCTGAAGGCAGTCATAAAACTACATACAACCTCTCATATATCATCAATAAGGAGTAAAAATTCTGATTTTCAACATTGTGTAATCACTTGTGCTGTTCAAAGCAAAAATTAAATGTTTGACCTTAGAAAGAAAAGTGGCATCCGCTTAAAATGTAGTATTTTAAAAACCCCACAACCGCTTTGCCCACGCGTGTTTCAAGTTCTTGGACCTCTCTAAAAAGCCAAGCCAGACAGGAACATGCAGTGGAGACCAACACTTGTAAGAGTTCAATCCAATAATATACAGGAATAAGTGTCAGAGCTCATACTGACTTCAATAAGTTCTGCATCAAGCCCAAAACGCTATTACAAGCATAAAGAAAAACAAAAGTCTACTGAAATAACTCTAAACCATGTTTCTCCACTGTTTACAATTTATGTTCCTGTTTATAAAGAGGTTATCCAAGAGAAGTGTGACAAAGTCAAACAGGCTCCAAGCCACTGATAAGGAATGGCCCAGTTTTACTTTCTGAATCTTATACAGTACAGAGAAGTGTTACACCACCTTAAAAAGTATATTTAATTACAAAAAAAAACCCCAAACAAACAAAAAGCACACAAAACACAAATCCAACAAAAAAACCAGATTCTATTATTATTCTATTATTAAGTTTTGACTGCAATATTACAACCCTGTATACTCACATGCCTTTTATTTACTGAGTGATACTACTTATTGACAAACTATTTTCATTTGATTAAAAACATCTGTCAATCCCCTGTTTCAAAAAAGGAAAATGAATCAGTATTCTCACTTCTGTATACAGACAATCACACACTGCTCAAAACCACATTTCCCTTGTTACCGATAACTGGTGTTTGGACCAATTTAGAATTGTTTTTCGTATACCAAAGTTCTCTAAAACCACTTTATTTGGAAGGGCGATGGTGTTTACAAGACCACAGCACACTGGAGATTGCAGGTACCTGGGAGTGCCCTTGCGTTTGTATCTTATCACGGAGTTCAACAGCTGCAGAAATGTTTGACTACGCGCAATTATGGAAGCAGAGTAAAACCAGTAAGATTAAAATAACTGCCTACATACCTCACTTCATATGAAGTGCTATTTACGCTTCAAACGTATTTTCGATTTTTAATACTAAAGATACTTTTGAGCATCTAAGAACCAGGAAAAACCAGCACAGATCTGATAAATAGCTCAACTGTATGGCAGATCACCAGAGAAGGGAGCAGGTCCCCACTGGGATGGGGCAGCCCCCCAGGCACGCCCCGACAGCCCTGCTGAAGGTGTGCTCAGCACCACACATCGCTGCACCGCTCGGGAAGCACCACGACCCAAACAGCTTCCCTTCCACCGCTGCGCCACAAAGAGCGGCCACCTCAGTGGAGAACGGCTTGTTTGACACTGGTGGGTGGCAACTGTGAAAAACATCTCGTTGAAATCTCTGGCATGTCTCTTGGAGATCCATGTTCCACATCATACGTGTTTGCCAACAATTTGCTTTTTATGAGAAAGGGTCATGAAACAAAGTAGCTCCCTTAAAAGAGAAGCCAGAGATCCTTTCCTAAACATAAATACTCCATATCGGCCTGTTTTTACCCTGACAGATTGTCCATAATGACGTATCCTTGACAGAGTTGCTTTATTCCCACCTCTCACATTTCATGAGGAGTCAAGATCTGACAACTGGGACTCTTTGAGGAGGTGAACTGGCGGCTCACAGATCAAAACTCCACCTCAAATGTCACTGGATTATGATTCATTAGCTATGTTTATGTCACATTCTACTAACTGAGGTGTGCTCCTGGGAAGGGTTTCTGTAAATCAGTAGAGAAAACTTCAGTTAGACTATTTGATGATACAAAGCTCTGCAAAAGATAGGCCATAAATAAATTCTTTGGCCTATGAAATTTAATTTCCTCAGAGCCTGAGATAACAAGATGATCTTGTTCTTCCTGTAACTTGACTTAATGTTTAAAATTGAACTGTACAAGTACAATGGCACAATTTGTAATACTTCCTTCACAAGCAGGTTTTCAAACTGAAGATAGAAATGGCTTCCACAATCTGAAAAAGACACACATTTCTACCCAGAAGGTGGAAACTATACTCATGCTCCCAGTTTTCTACAGACAGCACATTATTATGGACTTACTACATCCAGTCTCTGAGCCACTGTGATTAGCATGAACGACTATGATGCATGACATGAGTCCAGAAAAAACGCAGTACTTCAAAATGTTGGCAAGACTTCAAGGAAATATGAATTGCTTTATTTCATGTGACCTATAAAAGGTTCAAAGTTTATTCTCACTTACCAAAGGCAAATCACATTTAGCTCAGATACAGTTAATGCTTATCCTAAATGATTTAAAACACGATTGAGTGACACACTGAAAAACTCTGTCTCCTTTAGTTATGACAACTCGTCATTCTGTGACCCCAAGAAAGACACAGCACAGACTCTTTGACATTACACAGCTCCAACGGTGAAAGACTTGTTAAAACGGATCTGTGACTCTGGAACTTAAACAACGATATGAGGTTGATACACACGAGAGTTTGGCCCTTCAAACCATCCTGCTGCAGCAGCCCAGATTACACCATCTGTCCGAGGGCTCTGCTTCGCTCCTACCTAGGTGAACGGCAGGACTCAAAGCCCTTTGGGCTGACTTGACCCTCCAAAAGGCACCAAGGCAGCTGCTTATTTAATACCCTTTACAAGTCGTGTGGTACAGCATTCACAGCTCCTGAACTGACACAACATGCACAACCCACAGACGTCAGGCAATAAAAACGAAAGTAAAAATGCAAGAGGGAAGTTATCAATGCCTCCTTCCTCCCTACACCACTCCCTCTCAAAAGTAACTGCCACACCATCGTTCTAGAAAAGGAGGAGGTCACATCACCAAAAAACATTTTTATGGCATGTTAGTGAAAGATTAAAGTTTTGGAAGTATAGTGGAACCGGGAGGGGGGTGTGCACTGAGAAGCAAAAGGCACTGCAGATATTAAGAACAATTCTTCTTGCCTTTCAGATTTTTATGCTATATTTTAAATTGAAAACAAAAAAATAATTGGAAATATTTTTTCCCCATCAGACTATTAGCGATGCGCTTTTGAACAATAAATGGATTTTTTTTAATATCAGGCAGAAAAGCTGCCTTACAAAGAGATAAAATTAAATGGTTGTTTACTATCTGAAACGAAGGGGAACCTTATTTAAGTATAAAGCAAGACATTTTGATTATCATGCTAAAGCTGTGGCAAAATATAACGGCTACCAAAAATGAAATAAAAATGAATGCCTTGTCATCAGGATCCTTGAGGACAATTAAAGGCTTATGCCTACTGATTTAATAGATGTGAATGACTCTGCACACAACGTATTAACCATTTAATTTTTAATCGCTCCAAAGCACATGTAAAACAACAAAACCAGCTTTATGAAAGCAGTGCTGAGGGGCTGATTTCTTCAGAAATGACCAATTTATAATAGTTAATTATGTATTTGCACAATTAAGGAAATGCAATTTCAAAACCTGCCATCTACATGTCCTAGTCAAACCCCAGCCCTATTAAGGGTCCTTGTTCTTGAAACCAGTTGCAAATCCATTATTAAAAGCGTAAGTTTAACAGAATCACCCATTTAGCTATTAAGTTCTAGCACATGATTACATTGCATCCCACAGGGACAGGTTTTTTAATAAGGCTAAAACATCACCTGACGGTTACAGGGTCTTTCCCCTGTGTTTCACAGGACTCGCCTGTGAAGTTCATTGATTCATGTTACAGGCACTTTGCCTGCAAATACTGTAGGGTATTGCCATAGCATTTTACAAATGATTAAGTTTTATGCCACTGTGTACGCACATCCTAAGCAAACCCCACTGTACACAGTTTGTAATGCTAATTGGCAATTACATACAACACATCAAATAAACTTGTATGTTTTGGAGGCAATGGTTATAATTTTCTTTCTAAGTAGTACATTACTCCTTAAGCAAAATGATAAGAAACATAATCCCAGGCAATATTTTACGGAAACTATACAGACTCTTGGTTAAAACCCAGCTGAGGCCGAGTTTACAATTACAAGCACTTCAGAGCAAATAGTGATGACAAGAGCACTAGCACGTCTGCAGCGAACGAGGAAACTTCTGAACCCAGGTCCATATTTCAGTGTGATAAACCTCTTACTCACACAAGGAAGAGCTAACTCTCCGAAACAACGAAAACGGAATTATTTCATCCCCGGGCGCCCGGGGAAGGTTCCTCAAGAACGAAGGAGCGGCGAACCCCCACCGCAGGCAGGGAGGGAGGCGAGGCCGCTTCCCCGCCGCCCGGCCGAGCCCTCCCCGCGGGCAGGGCCGGGGACCGCACCGCGGCTGCCGCAGCTCGGCCGGCGGGACGACCCCTCCCGCCGCCCCGGACATCGCCCGCGCCCCGGACGGGGGCCCAGGCGGCCCGGTGCCGGCGTTTCCTTCCCCCCTGGCCCTTCCTCTTTGCTTAGTCACCGCAGGAGCCCCCCGGGGGAGGGGAACGGACAGGGACGGGGCGGCCCGAGGCGCCCGCCGAGCGCCCCCGCGCAGCCCCGGGTGGCGGCCGAGGACCGCGGGGCGCCGGCCGGGCCCGGGGCGGCGACGGGGGAGCCAGCGAGGCCCCTCAGGGCCGCGGCCTAGGGACCGGCTGCTCCTGTTCCGGTCGCTCCAGCCCCGGGTGCCACCGAGGAGAGGAAAAGAGGCCGCTCAGGCCACACCGCGGCGGGGGAGGCGACCCCCCCGCACCCCGAGGGGCACGGGGGCGAAGAGGGGTGTCCGCCGCCACCCGCCTGCCGGCCCTTCCCGGCGCGGCGCTGCCTGTTACCTTCATCAGCCTCCTGCTGGCCGCCATCTTGGCTCTGCTGCTGCCGCCCCACAATGCATGGCGGCGGCGGGCAGGGCGCTAAGGCGCTGCGCTTCCTAGGGCGGGCCGGGCTGGCGGGGCCGCGCTCGCTCCGCTCCCCTCCCCGTGCCCGCCCCGCCGGCCGGCAGCGCTGCTGGGGGCGCTGGGCAGCTGGCAGCGCTGCCCTTCGGAGCCGGCCCGGCAGCCCCTGCAGCCCCCGGGCGCAGCCGCTCCTCAGCCCCGGGCCGCGCTGCTCCCGCGGAGCTCGGAGCCCGTCCCGCGGGGAGCGCAGGCTGGAAGGCCCGGAGCTGCCGTGCGGGCACACGGTACCCTGGGGGCTGAGGGCTCCGGAGCAGCCCCCTCCCAGGGCAGGCTGCCTGCCCTCGCCGGCACCCGGGGATGGCTTTTGTCCGAGGGTGTTTTTAATCATCGATCAATGCTTAAAAATTCTGCTGTGGCTCGGTTTATCTACTGCACATCACCCCAAATTCAGTATGATCTCCCAGGTGGGGAAAGAGGCAACAGTGTGTAGTTACAGTTTTTACTGAGTAAGCCCACATTATCTTCAGAGCCCTCCACAACCTTTTATTTCTTAGTTTCTTAAAATATTCTGAAAAGGGAGAGAGCTCCCAGAAGATGTACCTGCTCCTCAGAGTCCATCCCCAAACCACGTCAGTGCACCCCTGGCCTTACCTGAGGTGACCGGTGGCTGTGCCCTGCCACCCCCAGAGAAAGGAAAGCTGTGGAGGAGCAGATAATGTCACTGTCAGTACTAATCAAGACTGTAATTTGCCATGTGCTTTTTAGCTCTAACAGAGTTCTAATTGTAACTGCTCTCCAGCCCTGATCCTCCCCAGCTGGCCTCCAGCAACCAGGGCAGCAGCAGTTCAGACGTTTAACCACAGGCTTCCGGGGCCATTTCAGGTGCCCTTGGGTGTCCAAGACACGGGGCTCACAGCTACAACATGGGATATAAGTTACTGTACTACATGACACCTAAAATGCCACCGGACATCTGTGCCCAGGCACCTGACTTGCTCCCCAAAACATTCTCTGTTGACCCAGTGTACTCAGGAATTACTCCAAGATCCTTTCTGCCAACGTGTGGCCTCATTTCTCCTTCCCCCCTCCATCATGTCAGTTAATGCCCTCACCTGATCTTCACCTCACTTGTTCTATGGAAGTCACCTGAAAAGGTTCCAAGCTTTCAACTAAGCTTTACAGACTCAGAAAACCTGAAAAAGGAAATGTGGTTGGTGTAAGAGGCTTTCAAAAACTCATAAAAATGCAACAAAAGTTGTTAATGATGAAGCACAAGATGCTAGTACACAATTTAAAAATTGTTCCCTGAGCAGCTATTTGATAATATTTTGCATTAATATAGTGCTTATTGCTCCAAAACTCAATGAAGTAAGCCATATAGTACCTACAGGAACCAACTTACTCTTCACCTACTTCATACAGGTATTATTAAATTGTTTGTAAATAATTATATTATGATCTTCAAATATGTTTAATATTATGATAACTTTATCCTATTAGATATTCAAATATTATTGCATCCATTTTACTCAAGGAAAAGGGAGTCAGGGCAAGCTGAAATGAAAGAGGCAAACCATCCTGGTGAAGTAGCAGAGAGACGTAAAGCAAATGTGTGCTGAGGGGCTGGAGAAGTTGGTATGTACCTGCCTGGCACGTATGCGAAAAGAAAAGCTGCAGAGACTCTCCAAGCATTCCTGAGGTGCTGCTGAAACGGGACACTGGTGGTGAACGTTTAAAAGTGCTGACATCTGATAAAAGGGCTAGTTCAGGTTATATGCTTCTGAAATTCAGAAATACCTAAATCTGATACCATGGTAACTTGGAAGAGCGGTTCTTACAATTTGTTTTCCAGATGTCTACACATATGAGAACCAAGCAGCTTCAGATATTAACTCCATTTCTTTATTTGCCAAAACCTTATTCATATCTTATCTCCTCTTTGACTGCACAATTTTCCAAGATCACCGTATGTCTTCGAGTTATTCAGGCCCTCACCTATACCTGCCCTTAGACACATAACCACCACACACAAAAGACAATGCTAGAAGCACCACAGGGAATTCTGAATTTACTATCTGTAATTTTAATCCATTAATTTATAGCTTGTAAGAGAGTGTCAGAAGCATCTGGGATAATTATAAGATAATCCACATGTCCTTTGTCAAGAAAAAATACCACCCACACTATAACTAACAATAGCCCAGCCAGTTCTTAAGAAATCCTTGTTGAGTGCAGCTGTCCTCACAAATTGCCACTTAATGTTGAAATTCTTTATTACAGCAGGGTGTTTGAGAAGTTTACACTGAACTAGGCACACTTTACTACCTGCCGTCAGTATCCTGGATCCTTTCAGATCCAGAGCAGATCCTAGGATGTAAATGCTGCAACATACCTGGTTTATGACCATGGACTGTGCAACAACACTCACTGCGGGATCTCGTCTGGATGCCAGTTACCAGCAGTCATGACACTGTTGTATAATCTTGAAGAAGCAGCAGGAATTTCCTTTCAGACAGAATTTCAATTATACCTCTTACTTTCCTGTTAGCAACAAGACCCAGGCCATTAGTTCTACTGATTTCTGCAGAACGGTTCTGCATTTTTTAACCTGGTTTTGGTGTGGTTTCCAGGTTCAAGAGTGTCCAGAATACAGGTCTTAGTGCTTATCTTGCAATATCTTAAAGGGACTGGACACAACATTTATACCTGCCCACTTCCAAAGATAAAAGTAATCAAACTTCCACTGTTTTAAGGAACATCAGAAAGAAATTTATTCTTGCTTATTTACTGTTATGAAATGGGCATCTGAAAGAAAAGACAAAAGATGATGAAAACTGAAGGGGAGAAGGAAAGAGCAGGAATTTTGTTGCTGTATGAAACCTCAGTACCCTCACATCTTGCTTACAAGAGGGACAGGTCTACAGACCTCAAGAAGAATACAACAGAATTAGGGGAGGTAAAGAGAAGGGCAGACAGTGATTAAGCAGCTGGCATAGTGCCATATTAAGAGAGACTAAAATGGCTGTGATGCTTCCACCTGCAGAGGAGAAGGCTGAGAAAAGACATGATTTTGTAAGCCTTGATCATAAAGGCAGTGTCTAAGGTGAACACAAAGTTGGTATTTATCAGATCTTAGAATACTAGAATGAAGGTGCACACAGTGAGACTAATTGGGCATTACTAACAGCCAAAAGACAGCACCTTTTTTCACAGCAGGTAATTAGCGTCTGGAACTCCCTACCACAGGCTGTAGTAAAGGCAATAGTCAGCAGGTTCAAAAAGAAACTAGTCAAACTGGGTAACAGGTCTATAAACAGATAAAAAAGAGAATAGGCATGGAACCATTGTCTAACATCTCCAACTGATGACTGGTCATAATTATGGACACTTGGGAGTGTGCAATGAACAGACCGTGGGCTCGCACGCTGGTCCCTAAATAGAGCATCCCGGCTGCCGTGGACAGGGAGAGCGGTGGGCTGGATGGACCTCTGTTCTGCTCCAACAGGACACCCCTGACCTTCAGAGTTCCTTGGACATGCTGGTTTGCAGAACAGAGAGATATAGTTCAGATTTCAAACTGACTCTGACTCATTCAAAATACATTGAAGAGATCCACAAGAGCAAAGAAAAAAAACAACCTGACAGGCGGCTAGATTGATTGGTGCTTTCCATCCTTTGAGACCTGGATGAGGATGGTTTCTGTGAGGAAGAGCTGACTGACGGCAGGGGAGGACAGGTCCCCTCTAGTGTGACAGAAGTCTCAAAGGACGACACGATGAGAGCTGTGTCTCCTGAGACAAGTGATCTCCTGCAGAATGCAGATCATGAAGTGAGTTTTTGCAGCAGAAGTGTTAGCAATGGAGGAAAAAGGGATGGTTTTGACAAAGGCATCTGTGTCATTGTGTTGGCTGATAGACTAGGAGACGCAGAGATTCCTGTGAATCATGCAGCAGAACCTTATCCAAGAAATCTCACTCTAATCAAATAATTTGTAAGAAGTATTATTATTGGCCAGGAGCCTCCGCTTGTGCTGCTGCGTGGGAGGAGGTGCAGAACTGTAACACTTATGTAGAAACCAAATGCAGTTTATACATCCAGAATGCAAGTTCAGCTCGGAGACCTAAGCAGTCATTGAACACTTAAATTAAAAAAATAAAGATAAAGACAAAAAATCAGACCCACCAAGTTTTAGTTCAAAGTGTAACAGGAAAAGGAAATTCAAATAAGAAACAGCATATAATCATAGTAGCAAGACCTCCAAATAGCTCAAAAATGTTTGAAACTTCGCAGCATCATTCCTGTTTCAGCAGAGGATGCCCAGCAGCAGTTCTGTGCACACTGTGTACCTCAGTGGAGGGGACTGTGGCGCAGCCAAGGCAGGGCTCTACTGAGCTGCTTTGCAAAGCTTGCAAACCAACACGCAGCATGAAAAGTGAAAGCGTGGCTTAAAGGACATAAAATGGCACATTAACCAAGACAAGCAGGAGCAAAATTCAGCAACAACTATAACACCTCATGCTCCGCTTGGTGTTCAGGAGGAGCCTGGGCCACCACTGGATGTTCTGCTTCTCAGGTGACTGTCACTGACAGTGAAGGCTGGAGGAAGGAATACAGGTGCTGTGTATAGCAGTGCACAGAGAGCCAGATGTTGCATCTCCACACTGCAAGTACCCTGGTGGGTTGTCCAAGAGTCTGGTATTATGGAAGACACTCCTTTCTTCAACCAAGAGAAAAAAAATCCCACACAGTTGTTCTCACTAATTTTATCTTGAAGAAACCTAGCAAATGTGTGTTCTTTAATTTAAAAAAACCCCACACCTTTCTTTGACTTCAACTGTCTACATACAAATGTCTCCTCTCCCATGACATGTGTGTATAGTGTATATTTGTATTTCAAAAAAAGTGAATGATATCCTCTTCCAATTGAGCCAAGTAGTTTTTTCATCAACTTCTGAAGTGTAGGATTAATGCACCAATTCTTTTCTATCTCTAGATCTAAATACAGACATTTGTACCATAAATACTGATGTCTTAATTGATACTGCAGAGAGGAGTGGCTACCAAAAACACTTTTCTGCCAAGACATGAATTAAATACCTTTGGACACTACAAGGGCTACTTCTACTCAAAGTTTTCTTTAGTCCAGATTGTAAAAGGAAGAACTCTTTTCAGCTGGCACTAAGGTATCCAGTTTTGTAGCAATTCCACCCGGATGCGTAAGTTCTCCTGCATCAAGTTGCATCCGGAATCAGAGTCCTCTTTTATGCACTTCATAATAAAAACACTTCTGTCTTCTCTCACTGATTAAAACATTTTCCCTGTATAGATTTGTTTGCTTGAAAGCTTACACTATTATACTTGTTAACTTACATTTTTTTCATATATAAATACTTGCCTTATTTCTAGTTTATGATTGGGTCTGACTATAAATGCTGGAAAGGGCAGCTCACAGCTTAATTATATGTAGAGTATTGTTACATAAGTGAATATTTAAACACTTAAACTTGAAGATTCTTTAAGATTATTATTTGTTTAGACCAGTGGAAGGTTTACTGTTCTTATAGCGTTGCTGGTTTCTCTGCATATTTCATTTTTTGTCTTAAGATTAAAGTTAGTTTAATTTTTGGTTTTTGAAAACCTGGGTGCTGGACATTGTTTTAAGTAAGGCTTTATTAAAATAACACAATCTGTTTCTTGTATTCTTTCAGCATTTGCTTTTAACACCACTGTTTAGTGAAGGACAAACTTGTAGAACTTTATTCAAGTTATTCTGCCCTTGCATTGTGTTTGGTTCCAGGGCTAACTCATAAACGAAACTCTTTGGTGAGAGGGGGATTTTGCAGATGTAACGTGACAGGTACTACCAATTTCTGGGGATAAATCAATTTTTACCTCCCAGATGCTGGGACAGCTGTGGGTCGATTATATCATATATATTAACACTGTCCCAGGAACTGTTCCAACTTCTGTCCTGTCTGCACAAGTATCTAAAGACACACTTGTAATTTAGAATATGCTTTTTAAAATATTTTCAACTTGTGAGCCACAGCTAATGTACAGGGAGGTACAGAGTACAGGAAACGTAAGCTCACCGCTGGTGTAAGGCTGCTTATCTTTCTTAATTGCTGGAGGTCTTAGACATAGCCCATAACCCCGGCTCTAACATAATCAATCTGCTCTGCAATTAGAAGTAACAGCATTTCTTTCTAACATTCACCTTTTAGGTTTCTGTAATGGAAAAAAAGAAGAAAAAAAGAAAAAAGAAATAAAAGACTTGCTATTAAAGCAGCACAGAAAGCAGCTGTTCCAGGAGCCTGAGTGCAGAACTGGGGCTGAAACCATGAGATGGCAGCAGAGCCCAGGGAACGAGAACCCGAGCGGCAGCTGCCTCTGCCTTCAATCCCCTTTCCGTCCCAAACGGCGCTGCCTTCAGCGCGTTTGACAGAGAACTCTCAGCAAAACCCTTGCTTGGCGTCTATGTACAACATTACTTGTTGTATTTCTCACAGCTGCAATGATCTGAACAGTAATCAGATCTATTTTACAAGAGGAGATATTTTTTCCTCTCTCTTTTAATTTCTGCACATCCTTGTATCTACCTCCAGCTTGGAAAATCTTGTTTAAAAAGCACACCTCAATTCTGAGCCAAACTTGACATTCTAGCATTCATTCATCTGACATGAGCCAGTTCAGGAATAGTTCATTACAGAAATTCAAGTGTTCTTAAAAGTGGTGGGTTTGTTTGTTTTATTACTGGGGAAGGAGCAGTTGGTTGGGTTTTTGTTATTATTTTAGTGCTTACAATATTACAAAGGAAGATCTAAACTGCAACATAATGGAAGGGACCAAATTATAAGGCTGAAGGCACTTAAAAGTGAGAGTTAAGAAGCTCTTTTTACAGGAAATAACCCCAGATACATTGTTTCCAGTCCTTAAAACATTTTGATACTTCTCCCATACTACAGAGTGTGCCTCATAGTGACCGAAAAAAGGTTTAAATCTCACCACCCTAATAGGGGAGAGACATCATGTAGAGACATCATCTTGTACCACAATAAACTTCACCAGAGGTAGCATGAGCTCAAGTGATACAGAAAGGGTTCAATGCACTATGAAAAGGCTGTTTGTCTAGTTGTACGGCAAAAGGTTTGGGGAAAAAACAGATAAAGGAATAATCTCGTGGTCTAGAGCTCGCATGGGTCCTGGAAAAGGGCTTGGTGAAGTCAGGGGTGAAAAAAAAGGGCAGGAAGTATCAGGCCTGTGACAAGAAGACAGACCCCAAAAGTAGGATCCAGCCCTTGAGGCTGGTACGTTTAGAGCATGCTGGCTGACAAAAAGATGAATCTGTATTAGGTATGCACCTTCCTCTTGATGTTCTCCGGATATGTTGTCACCTGTCACTGCCCACAGGTAAAGATATGACGAACATTGTTTGGTATGGAAGGTTTAGAATGGGACCTCCTTACAATAAATCTCTAAAGAAAATAATTCCTTATATCACTTAATTCCCACATCGTATGACCAAAAGCACATGCCCATCCAAAATCCTCCATTACCTAATGGGTTTAATTCTGGTTATAAGCCAGGGGACAAATGCCTTCAGCCCATGTCTCCATGGGTGCCTGTCCGGTCACAGGAGATCCCATCCTTCCATGTATTAACAGAAGAGACAAACAGATACAACAGTTAAAGCAGAAGTGGACTTTTGTCCACACAACGGAGACAGCAGTAGAGTGGGCCAGAGGAACTGTTCTGCCACCTTGGATCTGGCTCCATGGCTCTGCATGCTCACTTTATGGAAAGGTCTCTTCTAGAGTATGTGGAATAGCAGGGTTTCCCACTCAGCCGGCGACTGTCCCTGCTGCATTCCCCAATTCAGCCGCCCTTCAGAAAAACACAGAAGTGGCAGGAGCCTTGCTGGTGCAAGAGGTGACTATCAACTGCTGCTGTCACTTCTTCTCATAATGCACAGAAGTTCAATTATTAAAAACTTAAGAAAACTCTCTATATTAGGTCACTGTCATTTCCGGTTCTTCATCAATACATATTGTCATAATTTTCCTTCAGATCATACTAGTAACTTAGTTCACAAAGCTCCATCACAACAGGGTTCATAACTGGCCTGTGAAAAAGTGAGGATAAAAAGCAGCCCTGGTCTTTTTTTAACAATGCAACTCATCCCAAGATGAGAGCACATGAAGAAAGTTCTTAGTGCTTCGAACAATCAAGTCACAAAGTAGGAAACCCATCTGAGTTCTGAAACAAACTCACCACACGTTACTGATGATCTCTGAAAGGGCTCCCAGGTGACGAGAAACATGGTAAAGACAAACATATTTTTTCAGCAACATTTACATTGCATCCTATGTTGCAAAATAGCCCTCCAAATTTTAACAGAAATAACTATAACTTACCTTACCCTAGTAAAGAAAGACAAAGAGCCCAGGGAGAACAAAGCTTCCATGGCTTATGGCTTTTAGAAATTACCTGCCAAGTGTGTAATTTTAAAGTGATTGTCTTCCATTAGGGCTACAATAAACAGCATGGTGGAAAATTCAATCTGATTAGCTTTTCTAATGAGCTGCAGGAGGTTGTGGAGGCCAGAGCAGAAGAATCTTAAACATTTCATCACTGATTACAAACCTGCCTCCAAATTAATCAGATAATGAAGTGCATAGATTTAATGAACCTAATGCTGATCAACAAATTATCAGTGATCCTTGTAGGTTTTTGGCAGGCTAAACACCTTCTTTTCTAAGATTTCCTAAAGCAGGAAGGTTATAAGAAGTATGTGTTCTATATGTAGTTTTTATGCAATAACCAGTAGATGTAAACTTTATAATTTACACAATTATTTAATTTACTCACAATGTGTTCAAGTTCCTGTTGGGTCTCCAGGAGGGCTGTTGTTATCACAGATGCAATTTAATTGAGACAGTGGCAATTAAAAAGACGAGTTAAACCTTGAGAACTTTTAACTACAATCTCACTGGAACAAATGTAGCTCTCTTCCTGGGAATGAGACCAGAAGAGGTTTTAGATATTGTCTATGTACCATGTTCAAGCCCACATTTCTCAACCCAAGCCATCCCTTTTGGCAGAACTACTGAGCACAGCGAACATTCACACCGCGCCGCGCTGGCCTGCTGCTGTTGGCTCTGCATCCTGCCCTCCTCCCGCCGCCACTTTTCCCTCCGAGTTTCATTCATGTTGCATTTTGCAAGAGAAAAACTGGCCATAGTGCCCCAAAGCAGTCATATCTAGCTGGGCGAGAGAACAAAGCAAATAGATGCCAATGGTACACAACGCTATGTTCAGTTTTCGCTCCAGTGCTCCCTGTGGGGTGACACCTTTGCTGTGGCTGATCTGCCCGACATCTATTTCTTGTGCAACACTGACCTTGCACTGGGTTTGAGGCACAGGAAGAAATGGTTTCACTTGCTGTTTCTTCTGAGTTTTGGAATACTCCGCTCTTGGGATTTCTTTTCATTTTCTGCTTAGTCACCAACTTAATACTCACTGAAAGATCAAAGCCGTGACCATTAAAATCTAATATAGTGCTCTTGGCTACTGCCGGAATCAGGGTATGGACTAGGTAGACCTTTGCTCTGATCCAGTATGGCAGGTCTTATGTTCTTATTATGACTTAAAATTTACTTTCCCCAAAGGGACGTGCCTGTAGAAGTCCATCTGTCAAGTGATTAATGAGAAGTGGACATAAAAGAGAACTGAATATGGCTAACTGAATACATTACAAAAATTAAACAAGTATTCCTGGTGAATGAATACTTGAAAGATCTTAAATAAAAACCCAAAGAACTGGAATTTGCCACCTCTCTAGTATCTGTTTTGCATTTTAAATGGTTGCACCTTTGATGAAACATTTTTTTAACATTATGTATTGCCCTTTTCTTATGAAAACATGTGTGTCTTTTCCTTTCTATCTGAGTTGTTTTGGATTAAAGAAGAAGAGGCAATTACAGCAGTATCAAAGAAAGAGACAGAAGCAATTGCATGGATCAAATTATTATCTCATTGAAATCCAGGGGCCTCTTACTTGCAAGTTCAGTCAGACCAGGACTCATCCTCAGAGCTTGGAACAGTGGCAAATTTGTTTTAAATCCTCATGCATTACTCATCTGTACCCAATATGATTTATCCTGCAATGTTAGATTTTTGGTATTTGAACAGCTTTTAATAAAGATAGCTCTGGCAACCAAAGCTACTCTCAATAAAAATGCTAAACTTTATTTGTAAAGTAAATTTTATAGGAAATTTCATTGTTATTTCAATTACTGACTTCAAATGTTGAGTCACTGTGAAAGCAGAGCTGATCCATGGTCTACTTTTTCCAAGTACTTTCTTCAACAACATTTGTTATTGAGGAGTGGGAATAAGCTCAATTTTATGGCAAAAACCATTTAATACTTTATTCCCGACATCAGTGTGTATGCTTTCAAGTGGTGGTATGCATGTGTTGTATATATGGTATCTTTACGATTCTGATAGGGCACAATCAAATAGGTCAGCCAAGCCAACAGATATGTGATCACATCTAGAGGCGGAATGGCATAACACTGACAGGCCTATAAAATAGCCTAATTTTTCTGCCAGCTGCAGACAAAGCATTGCTTACTATGGTTTTGAGGATGACACGTGTCTCTAAAATGTCTTTGTCTAAGAACAATTTTGAGCATCAGCTGCCTCATAGCTCTGGGTTTTTGATGACAGATTTCATTCATTGTGTTAGAAAATAGGATGCTGGAGCATCAGCAAGCGTTTCCAAACCCCTAAAAGAGCAGGAATTCTGCTGAATGCCAGCTTAAGTGAAATGGAAAGATAGCGACATCAAAAATAAACAAAGATGAAAACTGTGAAGTGCTTCACATCCCACTCTCTGCTGGTGATGCTCAGCTTTCCTGGATTGCAAGCCCTACGCATGCAAGAAATAGCCCAGAGAACCAAATAAATAAATCTGAGAGCCAAAAAGTAAGAATTAGTTTAACTATGTTATTCACGGTAGACCCAGATTATTACTATATGTTTACCAGAAATAAATTAACCTGAAACTCACCAGTTTCAGGAGGCAAAGGTATATACAGAAATAGGAGATTGTGTTTATCTTCTGCAAGTCATAGAAAGAACAGTGTTTAAATTTGGGCTCAAGGCAGCAATTTGGGTTTGTCTATTTGGTTTTGCTTTTTCTCTTCTTTCTTGAGAGGAAAAGCAATGGCAGCTATATGTATTCAAATTTTAGTCTCACTGAGCTTTTCCGTTAATTTTAGGAGCACTAGATTTGGTCAGGAAACTTCAGCCTTCCCAACAGTACAATTTAAAGAACTATTTTAGAACTAAACAATCAGTGAATTTTCTGCAGACCTCTGTTGATTCTTCCAGGCATCCCACCCTGTGAATCGCAAGTACTTCTGTCTGGGCATTTTTCAAAGCCGCCTAAAAATGCAGGGCTGGATGGATCCTCGCGATACCACCGACCTGACTCTCTGTAAGCTGTGACCAGTGCTGATCCTCGAGACACAACAAGGGGTTTTCCATATCCCACCTACCTGTACAAACAGGGAAAGAGAGTGAGGGAAACAGGGTAATCAAAATCAGCTCAGACCTGGAAAATGACTGTTTGGTTTAGTCTGAAAATGCTCCCTCTCTGGGATTCCACGTCCTCCCCTGGCTGTTATCACCCGCACACACTCAGAAATGAAGCCCTACTGTTTAACCGAATACCCTGGCTGTGAATTAATATCTTATTCTGTGTTAGTGAACCTAAGGAGTGACTGATTGCCCTTTTAAAATATGAAACAAACCTCATCACTTACATGTTTGGAGACCTGTAGCTTCCTTCATTACTTTTCTACATTTAATGACGACAGTTCTTTCAATCTTTCCTCCCAGGTCATGTTTCCTAAATCTCTTATCACTTCAGCTCTCCCTCTCTTTCTCTTCCCCTATCTGTCTTCCCAGTTTTGATCTTTTCAAACTGCGGAGTCCAGAACTATTGTAGGCACAGCAATCTGGATCAAGTCTCACAAGTACTAAACCAAGCAATTACCCTCTATTTCCATATGTACTTTTTGCAGACAGACAACTCTCCAGGCCATTCAGCTACTTCCCCGCTACATTCCTGTGCATTTATCTCCTGGAGAACCAAAGCATTGCCACAAGTAACCAAGAGGAAAAACCGTTCTTGATTTTAAAGTTAATTAAATGGCTGAGAATTAGCAAATCTCCATGTGTCCCAACCCTGAGCAGGCGCAGCGTCATTCCAACCGTGTGCTATTGTAAAACGTAAGCAGGCAGTCCAGTGGAATCTGTTTACTAGAGCATTAAGATGGGTCAAAGACAGTTCTTGGCGGGCTACATAAGCTCATGGGTCAGGTGTTCTGCAGTCCTGTTTTATGTCTTGTCTTTTAAGTGTGACATTCTTGGGAAGTTCTTCAATTACAAAACTTCTGTCGCTCTTCTGCATGTTGTTCCAAGGTCTGAGAATCTACAGACTGAAAATCTAGGTGCATGCTTTTGTTTACAAGTTCTTGAATTCACACGTTGGCTATTGAAACTTACTGCTAGTAATTCCAATTCATTTAACAAATCTAACACTTCCACATGGCTCCCAAACTGCTGCACCTCAGGTTCCTCAGGGCACACAGTTAAAACTGGATGGGAAGTCTGTAAATGATGCAGACAGATACTGCATTTATTTGTAAGGGTAAATCTTCGAACAACAGAAGATATGCAGCACACTAATGGATCAACGTATATTCTTTATATGAAGCTGAGAATGGAGGCAAGTCTATGAAGTTGTTTTTCTTTGTAATTTTCTAAATTTCTGCAGAACCCTGTAAAAAGCAACACCATAAACAGTGGTTTCTGACAGGAGAAGAGTCCCCTACCAAAGATTTAAACTGTGCAGGAGTAAGAATAACTTTCAGCTCACTCATGGATTTTAATGAAATATTTTTATAATATCCGTATGCTTTGAAAGTTGTGAATTTTTTTTTTTTTAATTTGCAAGAAAATAAGAAGTTTTCATTTTCAAATAGAAAGCAGGTATCTTAGGTTAGAACAATGCAAGGTAAGGCTGCCTGCAGCAGTCCTTGCTCAGTTCTTACTCGGTCAAAGCTTCCATTGGTCTCTGATTGAGTATAAACTGGGCAATGACTCCAGGACATGGCTCAGATGGAGCCTCATCCAGACATTTCAAAACCAAACACACTTGTTAAGGTTATTATAGAATTAATCTTTCGGTACAAATTCCCTTCATTAAAGGCCCAACAGTGTCCCTAATAAAATCACTGGAAATCTTCCCACTGTCTTCATAGAAAGCAGTTTGGGGCATTCAATGGACATTCACAAGCAAAAGCTATTGCTACAAAAGTAGGTTTGGAACTTGAAAGAGGCTTTAAATTAAGTAGAATAGAATAGAATAGAATAGAATAGAATAGAATAGAATAGAATAGAATAGAATAGAATAGAATAGAAAGAAGAAACAGAGATGCTCTTTGGATAATGTGAGAACAGTTTATAATAGTAATAACAGTAAATACATGGAGAGGGGCAAATTTACCGCTGTCATCAGCTTGTCTGACTCTTGATTTAAATGAATTTCTGTCCATAAACTCCAACCTGACCAGATTTCCTGGCCAAATACTTTTGAAAGCTTCCAGAATATCTAGTCACCCAGCCGAGGAGATGCTGGATCAACTGCTTGTACAAATCTGAATGCCCCAGCTGCCCCATGTTCACTAATCACCTGGGCCTGCCGGCACCCTGGACCTGTGGCTGCTTTTTCGGTTGTGCAGAACTGTGAAGGAAGCAACTCAAACACACTTTAGCTGAGCAAAGCGGCTTGTATGCCATTTTTCGAATATATAGCTCTATAAATCTCAGTATGGCCTTTTGAACTGTATATTACTATAGAGCTGTGGGAAACCCCTTTTGGGAGAGAAGTGGCACAGTTGATATTTATCACTACAAAGTCTATTGCAACACACTGTCTTTTTCCTTTGAAATAAAAGCTTTTGAATTACAGATGATCAAATATATTCACACCCCAAGCGAAACCAGGATATTTCTGGCTTTTTGCCAGTATCGGCTTGGGTGTGAAATATTTGACATTTTGCATTAATTTTTTACAGTAATAAAAGCACTTTCTCAGCTAAAATCTCTTTTGCCATCCAGCAAGTGCCACTGGCTTGGAACTAGTTTAGACGCATACAAGTAAATCTATAGGTCCCATGACTGGAGAGAACAGCATTCCTGGGCATTGTGCTACAGGCCTGCTTATAGATACCACCGCTGTACAACCATCAACCACATCTAGAATTCAAGAGATTAGCAACATGCAATACTTTGGGATATATTTAATAAAGGTAATTGCATTAATCTATGCGTGTGAGCAGTGAAACGAGGCTGCTGCTGTCTGTGTGCAATGCGGCTGAGTTAGCACTGACACAGGCACCTTACCTCAGCACTTCCAAAATCTCTAGCTCTGCAACCTGAATGTTGCATTAACTTATCTTCCTCTTTCATGTATTGACATTTCTTTCCTTTGGGGAAGGAGGCACAAGATTTGAACGAACTGAGAAACAAGATGTTAACTTTGTAAACGGGATCAGTCGCAGAGCGAGTTCTCGGTTCATCTCAAACACCCGCAGCCATTGCAGTATTGCTGCTAACAGGGTAACGATTCCTGTCTCCAGGAGATGAGGAGTCACCCCGTTAAACCCGCTCTTGTACCCTTGGGGGAACAGAGGCTGCAAATCCACGAGGACCCACCGAGCAGAGGCTGAGAGATCGCAGCGCTGAGCTGCCCAGCCCCTGGGGACACACGTGGAGAGAACAGACACTGTCTCTGCAGCACTTCGGAGACGTTCGCTTTCTCTTTGCTTCCCGAGAAAAACTGTCAGTCCTACTTCCAATGTCTCAGCCACACTGGCCTTGGCTGTAATTAAACAGGAATTAGACAGGAAGAATAGAAATTCCTCTTCCTGCTACAGCAGTGGCTTCTAGCATTTGATTCATCTCCGAGCAGAGATCTGTCACTTGGAACTTCACGGGACAGAAAGGATGCTGCCACTTGTGGGTCTTCACTTTCAAAAGGGAACATTTCTAGGTATGAGGTCTAGACTCTCACTTCCGACTCATTTGAAGACAGCCATTCCGGGCCTGATTTACAAAGGTATCAAGGCCCCTCATGATGTAGACAGGAATCCAAGACTCTCGAGTCATTTAAGCCCCTAAAGCCATGATCTGAACAGGCGTTTTGTGCTTAAACTGCTTAGAAATTTTTTTTAATCCCTTCTGGATTTCTATCCTCTTCCAATAGGTACTTAAATACCATTGTGAATCAGGAATGGTTTCTGCTGCGGTTTAACCCGGGCCAGCAATTCAAAACCACAACAGTCACTTGCTCACTGTCCCCCAGCCCCAAACAGGGGAGAGAATCGAAAGGGAACGGAGAAACTTGTGGATTGAGATAAACACAGTTTGATAAAATAACCAAAAGCTTTGCATTTGGAAGCTACCTAACTTCCATGTAACTCGGTTTTACAAACATATTTCTACCAAAAAAAAAGGGGCTAGGGAAATCCCTATACTTTAAAAGTGTTTAATTATATGTGAATGGATCTACACAGGCATCTGCTGGCCAGCAGACATTCCTGCTCATTTATGATGCCGAGGGTTGGGATACGTGACCCACTGGGCAGGAAATGAGCCACACACAGGTTTCCCTCATTCTGCCTCACATAGAAATGGGATAAAGAAAACTTGGGGGGCAAGGGGAAGCAGCAAGGAGAGTGAGACACAAAGCGGTGACACTTGTTCCAGGTGTCTGCCACACAGCTTTTACCAGCTGCCACCTCTACCCAAGGATGGTTTGCATGGGCTGAGGATGCTTTGGGAGAGCTCTGGCCCGCGTGAACACCCCTGTGTGTGGAACACACAACTGGGAACAAGAAGCACTGTATGTGCTCCACACTGCCTTGAGATGCTGAAAACCACTTTTAGGGGACAATTTACAGAAAAATAAAAAAGTTTACAAACTGCTTTATGAGACAGTTAAATGGTTCTTGAGGGGGGGTCTTTATAATTGAATTATAAGAACAAAAGAAATCTGAGGAGCAGGCAGAGGCCTTAAGGCCCAACATGCTTGACCTCATTTGGTTTAATTGCACTGCTGGCTCTCTCACTATAACCTTCACTTGGAGAACAGTCTCTGGAAATCATTTAAACTCCTTGCTTCAGTTGCCTTTGTTAGCGATTTAGTCAATAATTTTATTACCTCTTTGCTAAGATAGCTCTGAGTGCCCCCGTCCTCAATTAAAAGCCTCTTAGGTTTGAATCTTTTAGAAATATGAACATTATCCATCCAAGATCCTTATCGGAACCTTCTATAAATTTTATAACTTCCTCCTAGTCATCTCGGAGATGGTGTTTCCACTGTGAACAAACCAGCTGCCTTTGCGGTGCCAATCCGTGAGGAGCGCGGCGGAGCCGACGGCGAGCTGAGCTCTGCAGAGCTTCTCGCCACCAGCGCGGTGGCAGCGGGAGGGTGGCCAGGGCTGCGGGTGTCACTCGGTGGGGACACCGAAGAGGTGTCTGCAACCAGGGCCAGCAGAAGTGCTGCAGCACTGGGGGATCAGGACTGGGTGCACCCCTGCCACCTTTCATAGCATAGCCCAGGACTAACAGCAGGGTTTGCCCTCCTGTGTGCTGCTAGCGGTTATAGCAACGTCAATGTCACAGTCCTCAAGACTTTTCCCTCTTTGTGTTATACATATCAAATGTTAAATCTTGAGCAAGCCCTTCCTGGGAACCTTAGCTTCAGACTGATTTTTTTTCTATATTCACCTAACTTCTTTAATATTTAGGTTATTTCTCCTTAAATCGGTTCTTGTTTTTCAGGGCAGTTTATATTCAGCCAGTGATCTCCAGGAATCACAAATTTGGTGCAACGTTTTCAACTCCAAGCAATCTGAAATGAACACTTGCAAAGCTGGAAACAGTCATTACCCATCTGGACACGGCTGTGGTGTTCAGTTTTCTGGGGTCAGAGCAAGGAGTAACAATGAAATGGGCACCATTAAACCACTAAAACTCCTGGTAACTTGATTCCACCAGGGCTCAGGCCTGCTGTGAGGGGGCTGTGGAGGATGGCCTCCTTGGGAGCACGTTTTGGAAACACTGGGCCTGATCCTGGCCTGTTTCATGCTCTGAATCCTTGTACAAAGTGGGTCCCACTGTGCTCCCCAAGCAGATCTGCTCACCCGACTGTAAGGACAGCGTTAGGCGAAGAGACGAGTGGTGTTAAGTGGATCCATCTCACAAAGAAGCACCTGAGCACTGAGTCAGCTGTAACACTGTCCTCTATCCTCAGGCTAAGTCACAACCTTTCTGCCTCAGTTTCCCTTTTGGAAAACTTTGAGTAATTGTGCTGGACACCTCAAGGCGGAGGAGGGTCAGAGAAATTAACGAGCTCTTTGTAAAGTGCTTTGAATATGAATGCTGCTATGGATAGTAAGTGCTAACCATCAATTATTAAGTGGGAGTCAGGTTTCAGGAGCTTTATAACAGGGAAAGGTTAAGCAAGTGTAATAGCAGAAGACACATAATGAAGCTCAGTACTGCCCTGTAGCACTGGCTAGGAAAAGCCAGTATCCACAGTAAAAATTCCAGCTCTGTGGCCTATGCAGAGTATTTCGCTCTGCTGCTATAATGATGACACTTAGAATTAGACCGACATAACCTACAGAGCTCTGGGGACTCATCATCTCTGAGATTTCACTTAATTATTGGCAAACTCTGTCATTTAGTATCCCAAGCAGGCTGCACTATGTATAACCAACACATCTAATTTGATTTCATCTCGAATTGCTCCTATGAGTGGTCTTGAATGGAACCGCATCTGGTATCTTGGCAACGTCTCTTCTTCTCTTGGCGAGAGCTGTCCTTGAATCTATAAAATGGATCTCTTGCAGCGGGGGGTGTGTGCGTGTGCATGTGTGCACGTGTTGCGGGGGATAAACCCCCTGAGAGCACACAAAGGGCGGCTTTGCTTACATACATGTTTGATGTGTTTAGGGTTTAAATATTTTTTTCCAGACAAAT
The DNA here is from genome assembly GCF_036013475.1 of Columba livia. Lineage (NCBI taxonomy): Eukaryota > Metazoa > Chordata > Aves > Columbiformes > Columbidae > Columba > Columba livia. Next base: position 8,335,466 of record NC_088618.1, read on the forward strand.
TATATCCATGAATCTATGTGTAAATCTTTTCTCACAGGGCAATGGATTTAAGAAGCACTCAGTCTACTTCATCCTGAATTGGAGATTGTAAGAAGGAATTGGTTGCTCATCTGTATCGACAAAACATTGCTTTCCTCTTTTTGCAATATACAATTAGAAGGGAGGGTGGGGGGGATCAAATGTACATTTGAAGGAGAAGAAAATAGTAATTATAAAAATATAGTCAGAAACTGATCTTTCTGTCTAACTTGATGAAGTTCAGAATTTTGGCACGTGGGACGCAAGGATCCCTCGGCTTCCCACGAACTCAGCATTTCTCGGTCCAGCCTGCTCTTGCCCCTGGCAGCTGGTTTGTGGAGAGGAAAACTCCCCCAAACTGCCATGTACAGCATAGAAATGGGAGACCATTCACAACCCGCTACCTTCTTCGTGGCTTTGGATCTTGAACTTTACATGGGGATCAGCCCAGCTAAATTAATAAGTGGTTTCCACAATGAAGATGTGCCTTCCACTGCTCTTATGGGGGAACACAGGGCAAATGTGCAAATAGAGCGTATACATTCATGTGTGACATTATTTCAGTAACTTCTCTCAGCTTCTGTTAGTCCTTGATAAAATGTCATTTTCTGAATTACAGGAACTTCAGCTGCCACTTAAAACTTGTCCTCCCCTTTTGCTATAACAGACTTAAATCATTGGAGCTATTCCAGACACTGCAGTATCCTACTTGTCAATAAGACTCAATCCTGCAAAGCTGAAAGCACACAGACTTTTTTCTATTTGTTTCCAGAGATGGAGTACCTTGTCACATTTGTAATATAAACAGCTATAGAGAACCCTGTCCCTTTGCATCATAAATTGAATGTACTGAGGAATTACATTTTGGAAGAAGTACGGCTCTTTCGGCTATGAAAACAGAGGGAAGCTTGGGGTAAAAATGAAGTAGCAACTCAGGTTTATTTTTATGCTCTGTAACTCAGAAAGTATCTCACACTTTTTTTTCAGTCTTCTCTTGGTAATTCTCAGACTACCAAATTAAAGTTTTGGTGGGACTTAGGTGTAGATTAGAATCCTGAACAACTACTTGGTAACTTGATTAACCACTTATTTGACAAACTGATATTCATAAAACTTCTGTTTCCACAGAAGAAGCCGGTCATTTTCTATTCAAAAGAAAGCTGTAGTTATTTCTTCTTTTAAAGACAGATATTTCACCAGAATCTAGGATGGCACAAACTGCCTATGTGCAACAGATCTTGTCTATTTACCCCTTTACCTTCCTCAATTCCCTTAAGTGAAACCAGCGTAACGCGTGCATTTGTGAATACATTGTGTTTGAGCGGTCAGCGTACCTTCATCAGCTCTAATGAAATGCTCAGTGCTTCCTGGACGGACAGGATATGAATCGGTTAATGTGAAGAAGATGATCACATAGCATCATCATTACAGAACTGTATTAGCGTTCTGCTGCCTGCGGAGCAGCTGTGGCGGCGTGTTCCTCTGCACATTTCAACAGGCTGAGCCAAAGAGAGGTAGATGAATGCAATCCTCTGCTCGGGCACATAGGAGCTAATTAGGAAAAGGTGTGATCTTTGATTGATATTTTCTTCTGTAATTATATCCCTCACTCACAGGGCTTCTTTCTGACTGTTCCTCCCAATAACAGTATGCTTCTAAGTGCAGAGTGAGAATTGCTGTTGTTAGTTGCACTGCAGGTTTGGTCAGATGGAGAAACTTTGTATGACCTTGCAAATAGACAGAGAAAAAAATGCTGCTAGTATCATGCTATTTTGGGTGATTTAATAAGAGAAGTAATGTTTGGCATCAGGCTGGAGCTGGCGGCAGTGCCGGGAGGTCTCGGAGTAACGCGCTCCAGTGCGGATCCTGCAGCCTGAGAGCGGCACTGCCTGTGGCGCCTCCAGTTCACACCCCGATTCCCCCGCATTCCAACAAGGCTGCACTAACTAGCAAAGAAAATGTTTATAAGCATCTATGAAAATAACTGATGTCAGGATAAAACTAATGCAAACAAAGGGACATATGCCTGTTTTAAAGTATAAGTAGATCTGGCTTTAATCTTTGTGAAAACTTTTGCTCAACATAGGCCTTTCTTCAATTTAAAGTCTAAAACACAATTTTTGGTTGCTTTTAGATTCAAACTATTGTGCTCGCACTGTGTAATGAGACAGTTTTTTTTAAATTCCAGGGCATTCTTTAGATTAAAACCAAATTATGACTGCCAGACTAGACAATCTCTCCAGGTCTCTGCCAGCCTTATGGCTCTAGTCACCAGTCTGGAAAAGTCTCTGCTCTCATTCCTATCCATGTAGTTGCACTGTCTTCATTTTATACAAAGAATCAAAAAAGGGATCTTTAGCGTTCCTTCGCCCTCCTTCCTGCTTCCCATCTCCCTCTTACTTCCATCTCTTCACATTCCCATTCACCTGCACGCCTTCCCAGGCCCTGTCACTGCTCCGTTCTCCAGGTCAGTGTTCCCATCACCTCCTTCCTTGGTTTTTGGGGTCACAGAAGGAGTGAAGATGTGCAGAGGTGGAGAGAAGAACCGGAGACAGCTCTGACGTGTGGGAAGAGAAAACAGCCTGAAGAGGGGGACCCAGGCTGTGCTGGCCTTACCATAAAGCGGAGCCTAAACTGAAGTTTGTGAAGAGTCTCATGGGAGTAATTTAACACAGGATTGCCGGGGAATGCCAAGAACGTTTCACACTCCCTCCTCCCTGCCATCAGCAGGTATAACATGCCAGCACATGACACACTCACAGCCACGAGACTGCAGAGTTCCCCTCCTTATTTTAATCAAACCTGCAATAACCCTTCGGTATTTGGTTTCCAAAGAAAATGAGGATCATGCAGTCATGCTGTCTGCCTGTTCCTTGTCCCAGTAATGTTTGAACTGGATGGCCAGTTTCAAGAAAAGCTCTTTCCAATATACTAATTTCCCACTTTTTTCATGAGAGTCAATGTCTGGACAGAACATGAAAGCTTTTACCATAAGAAGTCCCTATGCCTCGTAGCAAAGATCTGGAAGAGGATCTGTGGTTGCCCATCCTGCTCTGAGTTAGACTCAAACGTATCAAACTCAAACATTTTCCTCCGTGAATGGTTTTTGAATCTGTTCTTGCAAACCTCTAGCACCCCCTGGCAAACCCAGGGCTGCCGCCTGAGCCTTTGCCGTCCTCCACGCAGTGCGGTGTGGAGGACAGTTCTAGAGAAAGGTAAATCAAGAAGCTTAAAAGGAAACAGAAAAAGGACATTACTTCTGAGTAACACCACCAGGTATCAGCTCCGTATCCTGAGATAACTGCTTCAAAACACAGCAGCTGTTTACAGAGGCAGCCCCTTTCAAAATCTAAAAGACTACTTGGAGAAACCGGTCCCAATAGTCCCATAAGCACCGATCAAAACACAGCGGTGCTGGATGTTGCCAATTTGTTGGTGACAATGCTTTGTGTCACTACCCTCATCTAGGAACACAAGACAGAAAACACAGTCCTAATACCTACTTATCTCCAGTAGCCTCTGCTCCTTATGTCATTTCATTTTTGGTATAAATCTGCTCTACATGCCATATTCTTTTGTGAGAGGCAGGGACCTGGGGCTAAATGTATATAAATTTCACCAAGATGCATCCCGTAGCCTTGAATCTAAGCGAGGAAGTATTGCTCCATTTTGAAGTGCATTGAGATGAGAGCACACAGCCAAATGCCATCTCCATTAACGCTGTGAAAAGCGTAAGGGTGCACGGAGCACAAGGGCACTCGAGCCTGCAGCGCAGCAATCTCGTGAGCATTTCCAGCTCCGCAGCAGCTCAGTGTGCTGCTAACCTGCACCGCGGCTGCCAGCCCCAGGCTCATCGTGGGAACCCGGCACAGGACAATCCTCAACAAGCACCAGGGGAATGTGTCCTGGGCTGGGATGAAGCACGCCAGCTCACAATAAACCTTCCTGCTGCTTGCCGAGGAGCCAACCGCAAACATTGCGACAACAATGTATGAAAGACTTTGTTAAACATTTTGGGAAATGGGCTGCCATTTAGAAGTTAATCCCAAAGATGTGGGGATGCACATACCATCTCTGTTCCACCTTGACGATTCTATGCCTGCAAGAAGATCTGAGAAACTTCCCTTCCCTTCACCCATAGGAGAGAAGTGACAGGTACGAAACAAACCACAGCTGACATTGGGCAAATAAAGGCACTGGAAATCAGCTCTACATACGCTCCCTTGGCTTCAGATTTCAGTTAAAATCACCTCTTTCTGTCAATAGGTTGGGTTCTCGTTTAAGTGACAGTGATGTCTACAGGGCCAGCAGCTCAGCCTGTGGCTCAGCCTCGCTGCACGAAGCCTTGTCCATCTATTACTGGGTGTTTAAGAGCTCAGGTTTTGAATTCTTGCAGGTCACTCAAGGAAATAAATCTGATTTCGTGTTTAAAAAGTTTTGCTTGTAAGAGACAGATAGATTGCAAACAAAGGGCTGGCTCCTGCCCCTGTTGAAGGCACGGGGTTGAGGCACCACAGTTCATTCCTGACTGCTTTAGGTTTTCAGGGACCAAGAATGAAGTAAGAGCCAGCTGTAAGGCCAAAAGCGAGCACCGACTTGCTGTCAGACCCTCGTGATTACCTCTGGGGGGAGAAACGCAGCTTGTAAAAAAACCTGTGTGAGGATAACTGCACCTTCTCCTTCATGAAAATGAGCAAATTCCAGAGTGTTTCTTCTGCCTGCTATGCGATTTGTTTCAGCTTCATTTCACGTGCTGTCTCACACAATAGCCTCTGGGGATTCTCCGAGAAAAAAATCTAGCTGCCTCACCTCCTATGCCCAGCTTCTGCCTTCCTGCAAGAAAATTATTTGCTGCTTTCCTAAGAAACCAGCTTCACTTGTCACCGTAGTTAAGGTTATGTCAACACTTCTATTATAAACTCCTCTTGTCAGGAATTTACAAGTCGACTGTAAAAATTCCCTTTGCACTTAATTCTGGCATAGATGAAAAAGCCCCAGGAGCACATTAGAAAAAAATCAACATTTACGTATTAGATTTTAACACTTTCGAAGAAACGAAAACTTCAGTGTTAATGCAGACGCTGTATTGTCAGACAAAGACCTAAAGCAATGGCTCCAGTCAGTGAGTGAATCCTCTACTGAAATAAGTCACCTTGGAGTGCCCTGCACTCCAGTGTTGCAAATAGGGGAATGTCACTGAGTGCTGCCACCAGAATGAGAACAAAAGTCCCCTGAAAAAAACCTCATCGACTTCTATTGCAATAATTAAAATGCAAGCCATCCTGTTTATTGAGGGATACATCCTGTTTCTTGGACCAAGGAGCTGAGTTTAATCTACAAAGGTTTCACAGGAGTTGAGGAAGGATTATTTTTATCTGTCTAAAATATTTATCTCACCTTCATCCTCATCTGAGCCCCTCATAATCACCAGCCCATTTAGCTTTTCTAGTGCATTACTGTCGTTTATTTTCATTTCAGAAACAGAACAGTGATATGGAGAGAGGTTAAATGATTTGCCCAAGGTCGCAGAGGACAAGCCGGTGCTGCAGGAAGGGACTCACGCCCATGCCTGGGATCACCCGGCAGATTCTCCGTCCTCTCCCCGCTTGCTAAGGAGTAACGGCCATTTATCATCCTTAATGCAGCCCTGAGACTGCAGGTTTTTCTGTCTTCCCTGGGCTACTACTTGGCAGGATTTAACAGTCATAAGCTTCAGCCTCCCTCTTCACTTCCACCCTTGATTTTTATAGGTTTAAAAGGAGCTTGAAAAGGTCTGGATTTGGTCTGGGGAAGTTTGGAGAGTCCAGGTATGGGCTTCCCAAGTCCTCTGTGTATTGGAAATTTTGGTGCTCACATATTGAAACAGAGACAGGCCAAGATTTGCTGTGTTAGGCAGACACGTGTGCTTGTATATTTTGCCCACTGAAACTCAAGGAGTACATGGCACTAAGCTAAACTCTGTGTCTTGAGGAAAAAAAAAAGGAGACGGCCAAGAGAAGGAAAAATGAGATCGAAAACATGCTTAAGTGTTGTCAAGACAGTCTTAATTCATTTTCAAATGCTACAGGAAACAAACAACTGAAAGAAATTATAACTAATCCAGTCAGAACTAGTGCAGCTTCAATAAGACCACATTTTTTAAAGTATGATTCCTGCTCTGTAAACTCTTCCACATATTTAAAGCATGCAAATATGTACACCCATGTGCATTACCTACCTTTGCAAAGTTATGCTCGTGTTTGCAGCCCTGAAAGCCACATTTTAAACAAAGACTCAGATCTCTGTCTTTTGCCTTCCTTTCTCCGTACCAGGAGGCACACAAGGAACTCGGTTTACTCCAGTGACCGCTGAGGAGGGCAAGGAGTGACCCTGTGACAATCCAGGCCCAGTTTGGAGATAATGATCGTGTAAGTCTGGAAAGAAAAGCACTGAATTCTCTGTAACAGAATCGGACCCAAGAAGCAAAAAAAGGAATTTACAAAGCAAGATTTTCTGTAATATGGTCCATTGGCTTTCGATAATAAAAACCACATTGTAAATGGCCAAGAAATTAATCTTTAAAAGGCAGCTGTAGCCCATGTGTATTAACTATTTTTTCAAAGACAATTCCTCTGGATTTTTTTAACCTTCTTTAATACATGTTTTCCAGCAAGCAGAGATGTTATGCTCTGTGGGCAAAATATAATGTGCATTTAAAAAACATTTATAAATATGTATACACCCTATGGATTCACATGGCACTTTAGGAGCTGTGTTCTGCTCTGCCTTGAAATGAAAGCAGTCTTTAAAAAATAATTATAAATATACTAAGGTGTACGTCCAACACAATGCATGGGGATTTAGCCACACAGATTTCATTAGTGTTAATGAGAGGTGTGCAGCTAAAGCCCTGCATATCAAGACATCATGCATAAAGAAAAGCCTGTCTAATTATGTATTTACTTATTAAACTAGAGCAGCTCTGAAGGGCATGCATGTTTATCTATTTTTATTTATTCCTTTTTGAAAGAAATCAAATGCACGCATGCACACACATCTATATTGTGTAGAACACAGAATTTCTAAATTTTGATAAATTAATATATTGAAAAATCAATTAAAATTATTCTTCAGCTATTATTACATTTTGCAACAGGCAAGATTAAAATGTCCCTTGAGATCACAAACCAGAAACATGCAAATAATGTGACTATGTGGCATGGCACGTTCGTGCTAGAATAAACAGATGTGATAATAAAGGCGTTGGTGGTATATTTTAGTACAGTTGAGACTGTGACAGGCCGTACTCAGAGCTGGGAAATTCTCAGTTCACCTACCTCATTTTCTCAGCTCTCACTTTCGTCTTTATAAAACTTCCTTCCTTTTCTCAACAGCGGGGCACGCAGAGGGCACAGTCCGTGCTAGGGAAAGCTTTGTGCTCAGTGCATGTACACGGGGCAGAAGCAAGGTATTTTTCATCAGTTTTGTAAATTTCTGGAGATGAACTGATTCATTTTATGCAATTGTTTATTTTCTTTTTTAGATTTCAAGTGGGTTCCTCTGCTGAATAGCTACAACATGCGTTTGCTGCCAAGTTCAGGGTCTGAAGATGTTTCTCCAATGTATCATTTGAACACTTCGATGCCATCTACTAGATCATTGTGTTATGGGGCCAAGTCAGGGCCAGCAGGGTAAAGGCAATTTATAACCCACATAGTGACATCAATCTAACCTAGCAACCTCCCTAGCAACACGGCCAAAGCATCACAATGTGGCCCCTATAGCTCAGATGATATGAAGATAGTGGCATTGTTAGGGTGGGAGGTTGCCACTTTGGCCTAGCAACAAATAACAGCCTGACCTTGGGATCTATTGAAAGCTGAGAAGCCAAGCAGAACAGAGGGAGAACCACCAAATGAAAACCCGCGGGTTCCTGCCTGTTTCTTTTATGTAACCTAAACAGATTCTTCAGAGAAAAATATGGCAATGCTTCCAGACACGCTGCATGCATGTATATTCAACACTGCTTTTCCACATGGCTGTCTAAGAGCTGTTTAGCTCTTACGCTGTGGTTTGGAAATCATAAAACCTGAGTGCAGAAAATGGACAAATACAGAAATCACTACAGCCAACTCAGAGTGGTGACAAATAGGTCACCTAGGACAAATAGGTTCCTACTAAAGTGCACTGATATGTGAGGGTCCACACTTGCAGGTATTGCACATGGTGATCAGGGAGCTGCATGCACACTGGGGCCTGGGTTCACTTGAGAAATCCAGCTGTAGCCAGCTTAAATCCAGCATTTTGCCATTGAAAATAATGAAACGGACATAAATCACATTCCCCTCTCCCTTCTCTTTCTTCTTGTTACTCATTCAAACGAGACCCCTATACGTGCCATTGTGCCAGTTCTCCACGTGCAGCTGCCGAGCAAGGTAGGATTCCTCTCTCCCGTACATACATCAGTGTAGGGCACCCTCTAAAGACACTGGAGCTGTAAGGAGTTGGACCTGACCTGCTTCATGTTTCCAGTTTCTAACGATGATGCCATACTCCTGGTGTTTGCAATTGAATACCACTTACAGCATCTTGACACCTATAGCAATTCAAATACAACTGAGAGAAACAAATGGGAAGCATGGAAAAAGTGATGCATCTGTTTCTGTAGAGGTGGCTCTGAGTCAGTGTACGGTGCTGGAGGTTACCTGACGCTGAGCTTCCAGTCACCATCCGGTCTTCAAAAAACATGTAACAGTATTAGCCCAGCAGTTCCTACGTGAATCATAACACTTGTAATGTCAAAGCTACCCTGCACAGTGACCGCGGTGGGGATAATTCACCTCCTGCTCCCTGTTTGCTGGCTCTAAGCTTCCAGCTGGCCAGTGCAGAGCAGCTCAACTTGCAGCTGCCTTCACCCTCTTTAGCATTCAAGATAAACAGCTGACTTTGGTTTGCAGCAACAAAATATTGCATATAGATTTTCAGAAGAATTTTTTCTTTTGTTAAATGAAGCATGTTTGCACATATGTGTGGTTCTGCATGTGGGCGTGTGTATACACACACATTTACACATAATTACACATTTGAAAGGGGATTTTAAAGGTTTTTAATGCCTTCCATTTTGTGCCTTGTTTCCCCCTTGTATAACACTTGGTATCACTTTCCATTTACAACTTGTCTTGAGAGAGTAGCCACAAGGCACAAGTAGTCAATTGTCTACGTGCAGCAGACTTTAACAAAGGGACTGATAGAGCTGAACTGGAAATGGTATGTCTGTACTGCAGTCACTGCTGCAGGAACCACCACCGTCATTTTGGCAACGCAAAGTCAGGGCAGTATCTGTCCATTAGATTCATTTCTATTTTCAGCTAAGACCATGACAAATCCAAAGACATTGCATGAAGTGTGTGAAAGTCACTCTTTTGCATGTTTCTTAAATTACAAGCTTTAAGTGCACTGAAAAATAGTGAGGATTGGGAGAAACCTCTCAGGTGTTAGTGCCACTTCATCCATTCCCTACTTTGTCAAACTGAAACTGGCCAGCTGGATTTTTTTAATGTCTTGAATTTCCCACACAGCCCTTGCTGAAGGTGTGTATCCAAACGGCAGAGCAGAAGGGCGCAGCGGTAACCAGAGCAGGATGCCTACGTGCCTACGATGCAGATCTGCTGGGATTTCCACAGACATGAAGCAAAATGAAGTTTCAGCTCCCCGAATGGTTTTGCAGCCACTCTGCTCTGCCTCCTCCTGCCATCCATGCGGCAAGGTCTCCTCAGAGGGTAATTTTCAGATTGTGAAAAAAAGGGAAGAGAATGGGAACATGGATGAATTGTTACAAACTGACCATATGACATTCTCCATTATTTCCCGCTAAGTATCTCGGTAAATGGTGATAATCTTTCTCTAACCCTAATGCTGGCCACAGCCTTCCCCTTGGGGAGCTGCTCCAGATCAGATCAGATCGCCCTCTTTTCCATCTCCTTTCCTTCCCTCTTTGAACCACATTTCCTGAAGGAGGGACTGGAGGGGTGTGGAAGTTTCTCCTCCAGGCAGGGCTGCTGGAGAATGAATGGTCACTACTGGCTGCGTGTCTTTTCCTTGGCACCATACTTTGCCAATCTGTGGCACATAATGTGCGAGATACAATTGCGAAAAATAAGTGAAGCAGCTAATTTCCTCCACCTTCCTCATCACTCAGCACCTCTGAAACTCCAGCCTGAGCTCTCACCAGTTGAGCCATGGTGTCTGAAAGTTCCAGCTCCAGCTCTGACTGTCCTCTGCGCTCCCACTGCAAATCCAGCCCAGAGTAAGAGCCGGGTGTAATGAGTAACCTGGGGGAGAGTCAACATCAGGAAAATGACTTGATTTCTCTGCTTACAAAATTCAGAGAAGTTCTTAACTTTCCTAGTTCTGAAACTGAGTAACTGAGACAAATACCAGAGTCAGTCTCAGCTACTTAGAGACAAAACACTTCCATGAATACTTCAAGAACCAGGCAATACTTTTAGATGACAGAGGTTAGGACTTGGAATGCTGGGTTTGTTCCACCTGTTAAAGGGAGGATGACAGATGCAGAATGTGGGATCCAGTTTGTGTAGAGTTCATCTGTATTCAAAGTAATTTTGGTGCCACTTTGGTGTAAATCAGAGTAAGCCTCATACACAAGGCTTGGGAAAAACCCAGGCTGACCTGAAATCATTCATTCTTGCACAGGAGAGAAAAAGAAGTGGCCCTGCATTTCTGAGGGGAATGCGGCTATATATAAGGATCTCCAGTGCCTGCGGTTAATGCCAAGGTCAGCTCCAGCTGACACCCGTGCCTGAGGCTGTGAGGGGAGGGAGCGCTGTACTCTGCAGGGAAGCCACAAGATGTCAGGAGTCTGCTGTACTCCTGTGCTGCTGCTGTGCTGCTGCTGCTGTGCTGCTGTGCTGCTGCTGTGCTGCTGCTGTGCTGCTGCTGCTGTGCTGCTGCTGCTGTGCTGCTGCGCTGCTGTGCTGCTGCTGTGCTGCTGTGCTGCTGTGCTGCTGCTGTGCTGCTGCTGCTGTGCTGCTGCGCTGCTGTGCTGCTGCGCTGCTGTGCTGCTGCTGTGCTGCTGTGCTGCTGCTGCTGTGCTGCTGCTGTGCTGCGCTGCTGTGCTGCTGCTGTGCTGCTGCTGTGCTGCTGTGCTGCTGTGCTGCTGCTATGCTGCTGTGCTGCTGTGCTGCTGCTGTGCTGCTGCTATGCTGCTGTGCTGCTGTGCTGCTGCTGTGCTGCTGCTGCACATGGCACTCAGCACCAGGGCCTGGGAGCAGCCTGGAAGCTCCTGCCATCATTTTCCAGCCCAGCTCACTTCTCCCCTGCGTTAACCTACCTCCTTCCCATGCCCCTCTGTTTCTTGGTGAAAAGGTGTGAGCAAGGAAAGGAAGCATTCTCTGCCTTTTGATAGCTTTTCCCAAGTCCCTGTTCTACAGCCTGCTAACTCACTCATCATATACCTACATGCAGCTTCCTCTATTTATATCTCATTTTTTCTGGTTAATTGTGTTCCTATTCTCCACAGGGTTCTTGTCAGCTTCAGCATACTGCAAGGTCACTGATTCACCTCCATGCTTTCAGAAACCAGTCTTACAGTCCCCCCATGTAAAACTGAAAACTAGTCATATGTGAGAAAACAGCAATTTGCAAGACACTCTTGATAAAAGACTAAACAAGATCCTACACTGAACTGTGCCTGGGTTTGCATCCAAACACACTGTGTTGCACCTTCACCAAAAAGGGATGTTCATAAGATGCATTTCATTCTCTCTGCGTGCTCTTGCTAGTGAATGCTCTCATCAGCAGACACTGTGTGCTATGCCTGAATCCTGCAGGAACCTGCTGGTGGAATAAACACTCTTCCCATACTTAAAGTACACTCCTGTGCTAGTTTTTGCGTGTCAAGCACAGCTGTGCATTGTTCTAAAGCAACGATGGCTGTTCCATGTGGTTCAGTTCCAGCAGGTGGTATTTGGGGTGTATATGGTCGCTGTGAAAATTGCACCTAATTACAATTTTTTAAAATATCCCTTCAGATCCAGTTTGGTCCGTAGCCAATATCTATTTGATGGATTGACGGAGTACTGTCCAAGTGACTCCCATTTAGTTGCTGCTGTCATATCAAAACCAGAATGGTGTTCCAAGGAAACCTGCTGCATCCCTCTCCCACCGACACACTGCCACTTACTTGCTTCTACTTGCAGAATGAAACTATTTTATGAAGAAGTAATTTTTTCCAAGTGCAAAACTGGCATAAGCACAAGTATAAATGAACCCGTGAATTTTGGGGCTCGGTTCTTTACTCTGTTGTTACTTTCATACCCTTGCTTTGGCTATAAACCATCACTGGTCTGCATCAATAACTCTGTGATCCCTCTCTGCTTGCAGGTGTAAACGGAAACACAAGCCACTTACCTGCAGGGAAGAGTCAGTCCCTTATTTTTCCACACTAGAAACTGTACCCCCCTGTATGGAAAGTGCTGCAAAAGCTTAATGGCTTTAAACAACTTCCATCTTAAGGTACTTTTCTAGTTTTTGGGTCCTTATGTGAAATGACACGAAAACTACCAAGTTTATGTTCACATAAAAATCCAAAACCAAAAGCCAAGCACAGATGGTAGCGGGTCTTTCTGGCAGCATCAACAGGCTGAGCAAGGATTAATTGGTAAGAAGGGTGAAACTCAGGCTCAGTGGATGCCACTTGTAGAGCTTCACTGCTAGAACTGATTTCAACATGATAATGATTCTTTCTGAACACAGAAACTGCCCCGTCCTGTCCCCTACACGCACGCTCTGTCAGGCTTGAAGCTCCTCAGTGCAGCAGCCGGGGACACTTGCCTTGTCACTCTGCATGTGGCACCTTGCTACTAGAAAATTTCTGGATTCAGCTTTGTTAACCTAGTGACCAGCTGGCAAGTCAGTTATGAAAATGAGTTCTTTTGGAAATACCGCGTGGCGATGGGAGAGGGCAGGGAATTAATGAGCGATGAGCACTGAATTCGAGAGAGGAAGGAGGATGTTTACAGGTATGATGATCACACAACCCTGTAAATCAAGTTCTCTGTTCAACCTGCTACTGCAACTGCGAATTCTGGGTTGAGCACTGATGTGTGAGAAGGAGCACAAGCTCTGCTGGACAAGACTGCGAATTCTGAGCTTCTGTGCAATGGCTCTTACCCTGCATTTGATATCATAATCTAATAATCATATTTTAATGAAGGAACAAAGCATGCAGATTATTTTTCTTGTGTTATTCTATACTGCTGCAAATTAAAGGAACATTGGGGAAGCAAGAATTACAGCCCTCTGTCTGTTTTAGGAATGGTGCACACTTGCTTAACATACAGCTTGACTGTTTTGCCACAGCCACTTCATTTGTATGATTTGCTATGTAGCCCATGGCTCATAACAAAAAAATGGATGGCATTGATTTCATCATAGTGACTCCAGACTGGTGAGGAAAACAGTAATGCATTTGGCATTTCAGAGTGAGTGTGCATCAGGACATTATAGGACTCCCATTTTATCCTAACAGTGCATTTCCCAGAACTATACGGAGAGAAGCTGCTACATACCAACTGACAGTCTCTTGTATTTTAAAAAGATTTGGCAGAAAGTAAAAATAATGCTAACAAGAGTTGCTAGGTACAGTTCTGGAGCACAATCTAATGGGAATTTGTTTTCCATTATAAATGAAGTATTTGATTCTGTAAATACTGAGCACCATTTCATCATGTCTACTGTCTATATTCCGGGATACATTTTAGCTTCTTCCAACAAAAACTGCTTGCAGCTTGGTCAATGAATAGTTTTTTACAGAGTCAAGGAAGAAAGATTAAGTTGTAATAATCCTAACAATTAACTAAATCCTTGTATTATAACTAAGACCTTCCTTCCACTGGCACATCTCAGGCACCGCAGTCCCTTGTCGTCAGGACTGTCTTTTGCTCACAGAGCTCTTAAAAATGGATTTCAGCTTGAAGTGAAATTTCTGGTGAGCAGTAACTACATGGAGATGGTATCGTCTGAGCTGAAAACTGCGGGCTGACTACTTGCAGGGCTTCAAGCAGGTAAAAACCGACAACTATTTCAGTGAAGTTTATATCTCCGTTCAGGATAAGACAAGGGAGAGAGACAACAGGTTTGAACACAACTTCCCTACAAATATTTGCAATTATTTTCAAGAAAAATATTCCCATCCAGTAATAGCTTGCTCTCATATATGACACTAAACATTCGAATGAGTGAATTTTTGCATGGGGTAGAATGATGTAGCACTTTCTTAATTTCTGGGAAGGTTTTTTAGCCAAACCAGCAGACTCAGGCTGAGTATTGGCATGATGGATCTTTTTAGAAAGAAATGTTAAAGGAACCTGTGTTCTGCACGTCCAGCCCTTCCATGGGGGAACAAGGACAGCAATGTGTGAGGAATGCTGCCTGCTGTCGTGTGGTTTTGTGCCTCACGTTGGCGGAAAAAACAAGTCGGGGAATTGATAGTCTCGCGGTGCTAATGGGAGATGGAGGGAATCAGGTGTTTGACTGCAGCAGCGGCCAGACAAGGACAGCCAGCAAACTGAAGTGCTGTCCTGAACAGCAAAGAAAATACTTCATTTCTTGCTCTAAATTAGCAACACTGAAGTTTGGATTTAGACTTCAAAGGCTTACATAGACACCAAAGCAGTATGTTGCTCCGTGGTCAGTTTACATTAAAAACCAACCAAACAAAAAGCAACAATGTTAGATTGAAAAGAAAACAAAAGGGCAGAGAATTTGCTCTTGCACGGAGCATTTGCCACCGCGCCATGTGACCGACCTTCCCCTGCCCGTGGATGTGGATTAGTGTCAGAGCTATTCGCACACACGCACGTGACCTCACAAAAATGTGCACTAGCAAAATATACTTTTTCTCAAGCCAAAAAGGGAACAAAATTTTTCATAAGAGAGACCTAAGCCCTGCTCTTGTGCTACTGATTGGATTAGGTAATGACTAATTAGATGAGGTCATAACTTTCTATGTCATATACATATACAGTATTTATGGAGAATTTGCTCATTCTAATTAACAGAGTAGAAATAGTTTTTTGACAAACTTCATTTTCCTGAAACTAAGAGCCTTGAATTTGTTCCACTTTTGATCTTTCTTCGGTGGCTATGTTTGCTTTACATTAAAATAACTTCGAACATTCCCATTAAGGATAATCCCTCCAGCAGCCACAGTATGACATTTCTATATTAATCTTTTAAGCATTTTAGAAAAGCAAGGTTTCATGTTTTAATAATCACAGTGTTTTTCTCCAAGGAGTTGTAAAAATTTATGGGGCCTTTCTATCCTATTTGACTTCTGCATCTTTAGAGTTTGGTGCTAATGGCCCATTCAGCCTGCTTACTCTTTGACTCCTTTTTTATTTCTTTTTCATCTTCTTACAAAAGAAAAATTGCTTCCATGCCTTATGCTGTTGCAAACGCTATTCAAGTGGCAAGTAATTTCAACCCAACCAGCTGAAAAAACCCACGGTTTACTCTCATCTCCGAATCACTTGGGGTCTGCACTGCACACGTGCTTACAAACCCTTTAATTCTTAATTAAGAACAAAATATAGCCACTTGTTTAAAGGAGGAAAAGCAACAACGATAACATACATACATGCATTTTTAACAGCTTATCAGTCTATTTAAAAATATACTTCTATTTTAATATTTTATCCCATTCTTGCTTTTTTAGAAAAATAAAAGGAATAGATTAACTACTTATCTTTAGTATAATTTTAAGATGGCCCTAAAAGTGGCTCTCCAGTGCCTCGGAAACATTCTTGTCCTGTACTACTTTGCTCTATGCAGAGCCAGGAAAGCCACTGCGACTAATAAAAACCCAGCCAAGCAATCACAGTAACAAAACAAGCAAGTTCCTCGCTCTGTCGCCGAGACCACTCACACTGCTCACGGTTTCACTCTCTGAGAGCCAACAAATCACAGCCCTTTTGGACAAAGTCATTTCCGAAGTGGGGAGAAAACAATAAGCCCACTCTAAGTCGAGATTACCTCTGTTGATTTCTGTTGCTGAAATCCCTGCAGAAAGGGAGACACGGTTTCTCAATTAGGCAAGTCTCAAAGCATTTGTGGTTACGGACAAAAACCCAATATTCTCAGTTCCAATGCAAGTGGAAGACACTTAGTGGGATCAATTTCTTGTGAGATGCTTCACTCAAGAAATAGATTGACGTGATTCACACAAACAGAATTACTGTCAGAAACAGGGTCTTATCCCCTACCGAAGCCACCACAAGTGAAGTCTCACCTGACTGCCCCGTAGAGAACCAAGGGAATCAAAAAGTTTGTCCTATATAGCAACGATAAGCTGTTTCTTGAT